>NC_080089.1:115485577-116101649 GCF_950005125.1 Chionomys nivalis
GTATTTCTTTTAAATTCTGTCCTGTGGAAATTTTCATGAGACATTTATTTGCCGTCCCCTGGCCGGGACCACACAGACACTCCCCTGAACTTTCTACATATGTGAGACGGGCTCCACTAAGTCACATGTCCCCACCACACAGGATGCCATGGGGCTTTGGGTTCTGATGCAGATTAAAAAGCCGGTTGTGGCCTACTGGCCTAGGATGTGGACTGCCCTTTGAAAGGCCCTGGTTGGCTGGAGGGAAGCCAATGAAGGTGACCAAGGGTGACCAGCAGTGTCAGGATGGCAGATTATCGTCTTTCACATGGGATCACTTATAAGGGAATGTCACTCAGACCCCTTAGTCTTGTCGAGGGTGGACAAAAGTCTGAGAAAGTCAAGCTGAGGGTTTCTGTGAGCAGGTTCTTTGGAGAGTCTTATTAGTGTTCTGTGTCCAGAACCCTGGGCCTTCTCTTGAGGAAGGGCCTGGGCGACAGGTGTGTGCTGCCTCCTAAACCCAGGCTTTCCGAAGGAGGCTTCTGGAGGCTTCTTGGGGAACTGTGATGTGTCGGACACAGAGGACAGGGCCTTGCTGGGCAAGCTCAAGTACATGGTGATTATCTTGGCAGGGGGCTGGGTGGTCCCACGGGTACCTAAGGATCACCAGGGATCGTGACAAAGGAGCATCTCGTGGGAAGCCGCAGAAGGCACAGCCTGGTCCTCCTCACAACCCACAAAAGTGTCCCTAACTCTACAGCTGGCCTGGAGAAGGCACGCAGCCACTCTGCCCCTAGCACTGGGCATGCTCACGCCAGATTGAGACCCCAAGGAAAGTGACGGTAGTCTACTGTTCCCCAGGCAGAAATGCCACAGCCTCTGCTTCTTCTCACCCAGGCTCAGGGAGGGGCTTCCCACTGAGCGAGACAGCGAGCTGCAGCGAGGGCCAGTGAGACTCCGTAGGCATCTGTAGAGAGGGATCTGGAGAGGAAGCTTCAGGATGAGGGCCTGTGGGGTGGGGAGCTGGGGCATATCAGGGAAGGCTCCCAAAGAACACTCCTGACCCTGAGAAGAGCGAGGGCTGTTCTGGGTAGAGGGAGCAGCAGCTGGTGAGGCAGGAAGGAAGAGCCCGGAGCCTTGAGGGCTGGAGAGATGTAGTTACAGAGGTCAGTGGGGCCAGAGCCCTTGATCCAGAGGTAACAGAAGCCACAGAGCAACTTTATGCGGGGTTAGTTGTCTTGGACTAAAATATCACCCTGGTCACTGAGGGAAGAATGTGGAGTGCATGAAGTTAGCCAAGGAAATGCTTGGTGGTCTCCAAGAGGCAAGGCAGACTCTCTAACCTAACAAGGAAGACAAGTGAGAACTGAGCAGTGGAATTTTGGAGCCACTGAAGAGATGGGGCCCCCAAGGCTTGGACGAGGAGTGTTGGTATCAGTGTGGGCATTAAAGATGGCATTAATAGACCTGGGGCGAGGCAAGGGAGTTGAGTTCAGCAGTAGGTGGTTCTGGTGGGAAGGTCTAGAAACACAGAGCAGACTGCTGAAAGAACACACCTGGCTGGGGCTCAGTACAGAGGTCCTGGCTTCTTCAGAGCCACATGGTCCACTTTTTCTGGGAGGGTGCAGGGATGGGAAGGCACAGCCGAGAGCCCGGAGGAGGCAGGACAACAAAAGAGAAAAGCAAACCCAGTCCTGCAACCCAAGGGTCCGATTATAAGGTCCCGAGGGCCGCTAAAGGCACAGAGAAAGGGGTGTGGGGCTGTGGGAGGACCGAGGACAGGCTTGTCGGACACATGCACGGTTCTACGCAATGGAGCGGTCTGGACGTGGACAGCCGAGGGATGGCGAGATGTTGACCATCACTGAACTGCACAGTTAGTTAAAGCGGTGAGTTTAATGCTGTGTGCATCTCACCACTGTTAATACATTCTGAAACAGAAGCCGGCCAGACTGACTAGCGTGGTTCCCAGGTAGGGGAGGGAAGCACTTCCTTGGGCGACCTGCTGCACAGAGCTAGGGTTTTGCAGACAGGACAGAGGGCGTACCGAGTCTAGCCACAAGGAGGTCCTGCAGGCTGGCAAAGCACATGGGCATGTGGAAGTGGGCTGGCAGCATGGAGCCACAGTGGACAGAGGGACGAAGGGAGGAGTGGACCAAGAAGCCAGGGATCCCGCCCTGTGGCCGTCTCTGGCTTGGCACTTGCAGTGTGTGGTTTCCCCTCTCCATGGTGCCCTAGAGCAGGAGGTCCTCAAGGTATTCACTTCTCCTGGGAGGGGGTGCTGCCCATCTGCACCCCACTTGTGCTGGTTGAATCCCTGCCTCTGTTCAAGGCATTCTTGAGTCCTGACAGCTCTCTCACCGCCACTACTGTCATTCTCCAGACCTGCTCAGGCCAAGGCTTCCACACAGCTCCCTTCAGCCTCTGCTGCCTCGCCCCTTCCTTGGTGCCCCTCCTCTGCTGCCTCACCCCTTCCTTGGTGACCCCCCCGCTGCCTCGTCCCTTCCTTGATGGCCCCCCAGCTGCCTCGCCCCTTCCTTGATGCCCCCCCCCCGCTGCCTCGTCCCTTCCTTGATGGCCCCCCAGCTGCCTCGCCCCTTCCTTGATGCCCCCCCCCGCTGCCTCGCCCCTTCCTTGGTGACCCTGTTACACCCCAGCCCAAGAACAGGCACAGACCACGTCATGTAAGCCATTTATTAGTTTGTTTGAAAAATAATGTATTTCATTTATACACGAAGCTTGGTGAAAAGTGCTCGTTAATTTCAGACAACACCTGACATGTACGCATGTCCCTCCCACCTCCTGTCTACTCTCTTCTCTCCTCCTGCGCACTGCTGTGCCGTTCTAGAAAAAGAGACCGTGCTGAGCCAAGGAGTTGGGGCTAGCTGGCTCCCACCCTTGGCCATCCTGTTTGCAGCCAGCCCCGGGCACCTGTCTTAAGGCTCCAAGGCTTTCCACACACTCAAAACCACAGTGTCCTTCCGGCCAGCTGGGATGGCAGCCCTGCCAGCCCCAGGCCACATTCCTGCCTATGCAGCCTGACACGGGTGCCAGGGAGGGACACATATCTCTCCAAGCCTTGAGAGCAAAGCACAAATCTACAAAAATAAGATTTCCACTCAGAGAAGCGTCACCAGGACAGTTAAAACCCAGCTCTCCCCACACGGGACTCAATGGGGACACTGGATAAGTCTCCAGGGGTGGGTGGGGCTGGGGCTGGTTGCCACCAAGGGAACTGAGGTGGCAAAAAGAAACATAATACTTGACTCGCCCGCAGTGCCCCCCTTCGGCACTGCCACGAGCGTCCAGCCCTCCGACAGCTCGGCGAGGTAGGTAGGAGCAGTCAGCCTGCAGTGGGCAGGTGAGATTGAGGTGGCCTGTGAGGTGGGTGCCCCCCAGCCGAGGGTGGCTCTGCTGGAGAGCTAGACTTGGGCAGCCGAGCCCTTGCTTGCTCAGGCTCCACCAGCCAATCGCATCACCTCAGCGGTTTCTCTACATCGAAAGATTTGCATATGCTAAATAGGATTGTCAGCAGCTGAAGAGGTCACGGGGATAATTGGACGAGTAAAATTATTTTTTTCCCTGAAAAAAAGCCTTCTCGGAAGACTCCTGGGATGGTCAGACCCCTGCCCTCAGGGATCCTGAGTCCAGACAAGTCCAGACCCTGTGCTGAGCCCCAGTGCCACACTGCCTCCTTCCCCAATAGGATCAATGGCTTGTCCCCTCCCACGGAACCACATGGAACCATCCAGGGCCTTTCTCTAGGCAGGGCCAGGCTGCCCTCCTGCTTCCACAGTGTCTGATGAGGAGCTGGAGCCTCAATGGGAATCCTTTCCATATGCGACCAGAGGCAGAGAGACCCCAGGGGAGTCTGGGAAATGGAGACCACTTCCTTTGTCAGATGGGCTGTGCAGCTGCCATGGCTGGGCACAATTCAGTGGCCCACGTGGATCAGCCTTCTCTTCCCTTGGCTTGTGGGCAGAGCCTGCCACAGCCCTGCAATAAGCTCCGTGCCTGGCTGTGAGTGGGGCTGGCCCTCCTCATACCCTTGGGCTCCAACATTAATACTCTTACAGGAGAGGGAGAAGGAGCAGAACCCGTCTGAGACCTAGGCTGCTCGTCGGGAAGCTTTGAATTTTCTTAGCACTAACCTCAGTGGAGCCTGAATAGAAAGGAAAATGGGATCCTGGGGACAACAGTGTGTGTGTGTGTGTGTTGTGTGTGTGTGTGTGTGTGTGTGTGTGTGTTTGCGCGCGTGCAGAGTGAGCGCCACAGGAAGAAGCTCACGCTTCAGGGCCAGGGAGAAAAACTTGTCTCCCTTGGAGCAGCTCACACTTGCCTGAGGGGCTCCTGGGCCCCCGTGGTTTGTATGTGGCCCCAGTGTGTGAAGTGTGTGCACACGTGTGAGTGAGTGAAGGGCTTAGGCCTTCCTGGCTCCTCAGCCCACATGACAGGAACCACGTTCCTCCCTTGGGGCATGAAGACCCGAGGAAGCCACACTGGATCCCACTTAGCTTGGAGACCAGAGTCCGGGCAGCTTCGCAGACACTCTTGTTCAGAGTTAAGGAGAGGCAGTGTGAACTGCAGATGTTCATGGAAAAAAATGTTCTTTGCTCAAGTAAAAAAATATCAAATATAATAAATCTATGAAAGCCTGTTCACAACATGGACAGTGTGTTTTTTCCATTCCACCGCAGAGGCTGGGAGAGACGCTGTTCAGAGCCTGGCCAGACAGGCTCCAAGGGTGTGCCAGGCCTGGGGGACAGGCCTCTACCAATAGGGGTTCCTTCTGCTGCTTCTGGCTTCAGTGCAGAGACACAGAAATCTGCCTTGTGGTTCCTCCAACTCAAGGCTCATCTGTCACCTCCACAGTCCAAAGCCAGGAAGGCCTCAGCTGACAGTGGTTTCAACTGCATTCAGGTACGTCACGATTCAACAGGGTGTGTCACGGCCATCCGGGCCAGGCTCACACTATCGATTCTCGGTCCCTATCTGGAGATGGGGGGAAGTCGGCGAGATCCTCACTGCGGCTGTAGTCCGATGCTCGCACTGGGAGGTTATCACTGGTGGCTCTCGTGACACTGTCGTAGGATGGGGGGAAGGATGTGGAGGAGATGGAGGAGCTGGAGGGCGGACCACTACGCCGGGAGAAGTTCTCGTTCATCATGTAGGCAATGAGGCCTTCTCGCTCAGGGGCATCCTCATCCGAGAGGCCACTGCCTGTCTGCTGGCGGAAGAGGAAGGAAGCATGCTTCACGGACCGCTGCAGTAGGTGCCTCCGGAAGGCCCGCTGGATGACCGTGGCCGACACCTCTTCATGCTTCCTCCGGAGGGTGGTGGTAATGGGCTCGTAGGAGATCTTGGAAGGATTGGCTGCCATGAATTTCTCCTCCATCTGGATCTTCAGAGCGTCCATTTCTCCGGATTCCCCGAGCACCCTCTTGGTGAAGGCGAACAGGATATCCATACAGTGGATGCGGTCCCCACTCACCATGGGCAAGTCCATGTTGATGAGGCTTATCTGGTTGGGCTTGGCGATACGGAGAGGCTCGGACAAGGCGTCTGCAAAGTCGGACAGGGCCAAGTACTCAATGAACTGGGTGGCCTCGGGGTCGAACTTCTCCCAGATCTCATAGAACATGTCAAAGTCATCTTCGCTCAGGGGCTCCGTGCTCTCTTCCGTGGCCACACTGAAGTTCTCCAGGATGATGGCAATGTACATGTTGACCACGATGAGGAAGGAGATGATGATATAGGTGGTGAAGAAGAGGATGCCCACAGCCGGGCTCCCACAGTTCCCCCGGGAGCCATTGCTGTTGGGCAGATTGGGGTCACAGTATGGGGGCCCCGTGTTGAGAATGGGGCTGAGGAGGCCGTCCCAGCCGGCTGATGTAGTGATCTGGAAAAGGCACAGCATGCTGTTGGCGAAGGTCTGAAAGTTGAACATGTCGTCGATGCCAGCTTCCCACTTGACATAGGCAAAGTTGGCCATGCCGAAGATGGAGTAGATGAACATGACGAGGAAGAGCAGGAGGCCGATGTTGAAGAGGGCAGGCAGGGACATCATGAGGGCGAAGAGCAGCGTGCGGATCCCCTTGGCTCCTCGGATCAGCCTGAGGATGCGGCCAATTCTGGCCAGACGGATGACCCGGAAGAGCGTCGGGGAGAAAAAGTACTTCTGGATGATGTCAGAGAGGACAGTGCCTGTGGGATACAAGCAAGACTGTGGCCACCATGACATCTCTACCCTCCTTCCAGCCCAGGTTCACTCAGGGGAAGTGCATCTGTATAGAAGGCCAGGTCAATGGGACAATCTAGGACTTGGCCTCGGCTTGCTTCTATGATCCAGGAGGTGAAGATCTATACTTTACTAGATGGCTTCTCAGCGCTGTTCTACTTGTAAGGATGCCCCTGTACAATGGAGGTGTGCCGGGACACTGTTACATGTGTTCTGAAGCCAGGGGGTACTCACTCAGCACTCCAGTAGCCCAGCAGGAACCAGAGCTGAAGGTTTCCTGCTCCTCACTGGGCCAAGGACCAGCAACCTAGGGCTCTCCTGGAGGCTTACTGGAGATGTAAAATCTCAGCTCTACCCCAGCCCATTTCCTCTTAATGCATCCAGACACTGCCCTGCGGCTTCATGGGGCACACTGCCCTGCGGCCCCCTGAGGCATACTGCCCTGCGGCCCCATGAGGCACACTGCCCTGCAGCCCCATGAGGCATACTGCCCTCCTTACCTCCACCTGGGGCCTTGGGAGCATTTCTGAGCCTACTTCATGTTTTAAATGCCTGCCCATCACCGCCACAGCAGGAATGCCTGTCTTAACCTTTGTTTAGATGTAGATGACATTTATGGCAGAAAGGCAAAGGCAGGGTGATTCCAAAGGCAGATGTGCACTCATGGGAATGGAGTGCGGACCAAGCATTTGACTCTGAGCCCAGCAACAAAGGAAAATATATACGGTCAAAATTAGACTTCATTGAAGTTAAAACACCTGTGCTCCAACAGACATCATAAAGGCAGGAAAACAAAGGGAGAAAGGGAGGGAATATTTTTGATTTGTACATTTGATGAGGGACTAGAAAGTTGAATTGCAATTCAACAATAAAAAGGATAAAATACTCTAATTTTTAAATGAACCAAAGTTTTTGAACAGCTGTTCTCTATGGAAGACAAACGGAAGGCTAGTGAGCACAGGGAAAGACTTTGTTTCATCAGCCACCAGGGCATTAGAAACAAATGCCAATGAGGAGCACTCTCTCCAGGACGGCTGCAGCCATCATAAAAAGCCATCATGTGTGCCGGTGAGGAGGTGGATTAATGGGAGTTCCCATCACCAACACTGAGTATATGAAATGGTGCAACCACTTTGAAAAAATGGTTTGATAATTCTTGAATATTTTAGATTAGTGGTTGCCAGGCGTGGAAGGACAGTGGACGTGGAGAGGGGTTACCAGTGGTCAGAGTCTCTCTTGGGGGTTGTCTAGTACTACATAGATGAATGGTTGTTCAGTTTGGTGACAATCATGTTCCACATAACAGTCGTCAAGCCAGTGTAGGCCATAGCATAACAATGGTCCTACAGGATTGTACTGCCCAGTGACCTTGTAGCTGTCTTTGTGTCAGACAAATTCTGTGATGCTCACGCAATGATGAAATCGCCTAATGACACATTTTTCAGAACATATCCCTGGTGTGAAGCAGTGCCTAATGGCACTGAAATCCATCCACAGAATGTTCTCCATCAAGTGAATTTTAAGTTAACCTTCTGTGAATTTTATAGTACATGAATCACATCTCAATAAAGCTGTCACAAGAATTTGGGTTTGGGGGCTGGACAGACATGGTGAGGGCCTTTTCTGTTATGCTCTTGTCCTGTGTTGTTCCTCTTCAGGGGACTTAGCACACAGGTCGGACTGTAGGATTTTTCTCTCTCAGGAATGAAGGAATGATCTATGGCTCCTACACATCAGGCAATCTATCTCTCATTCTTAGGGAATTGACTTGCCTCTTCTTCTTCAGCCTGGTTGTAAGCCTCTGTCTGGAGGGTAGGGGAGTCTCTACAGTGGCCACTCCTTCTTCTAGCCTCAATCCTGGAGTGCTCACATAGCTGTGTCCCAGGGAGAGTAGGGTCAGGATGGAGTATGGGGCTGTCTTCAGGTTGGCCACTTTGGCTTGAATGCGCTCTCCCAGAGAAGTTCTATTTAGAGTAATGTGTACATCTGTGTGTGTGTGTTTGTGTGTGTGACAGAGAGAGAGAGAGAGAGAGAGAGAGAGAGGGAGGGAGGGAGGGAGGGAGGGAGGGAGGGAGGGAGGGAGGAAGAAGGGGGAGGTGAGGAATACAGAGAAAGAGGGTGAGAGAGACAGAGGGCTGGATTAGAAGCATGACCTGGGCAGGACTTCTCGGTCCAGCCAACTTGCATACGCACCCACGATGGACAGGATGACCACCACAAAGTCAAATATGTTCCAGCTGTTGGTGAAGTAATAGTGACGCAGGGCAGCCATCTTGACAATGCACTCGCCCGTGAAGATGGCCACAAAGAGCAGGTTGATCTTAGCTAAGATGTTGACCTTCTCAGGGCTCTGGTCGTCCGTCTCCACCATCATGGTCACCATGTTTAAACAGATGAGGAACATGATGGTCACATCGAAGGCCTGCTTGGTCACAATGTCGAATATGAAGCCTTGGTACTTGTTCTAGAAGAAGAGGTGAGGGGCTCAGTGCAGCAAAGACCCTAGGAGACTCTGCTGCCAGTCAGCCCAGCCAACCTGCATCCTACTCACCACCCTTTGAGGACTACAGTCCCCACTGTATCACACATGTAGAGGAAGACACCATGGAGGTAGACCAGCTGGCCCCCCTGTCTAAACCCTACCCTCTAGGCACTGAGGCCCAGTCCTGAGACTCCCCCTCCACCAGGCCATCCTGGTAGGCTTCAGGTGGACCTTCAGGTAGACTTTTATCCTACATTTCAGCACACCATCCACTGTGCTGCTCTTTTTTTTTAATTGTTTAACTCTATTTTTATGTGTATTGGTGTGAAGGTATCAGATTCCCTGGAACTGGAGTTATAGACAGTTGTGGGATGCCATGTGGGTGCTAGGAATTGAACCTGGGTCCTCTGGAAGAGCAGTTAGTGCTCTTAACCATTGAGCCATTTCTCCAACCCCCGCTGAGCTGCTTTTTAGTATTATATCCTGGAGGTTCAAGGTCAAAGTTAAACTTCAATCCTAGTACTTGTATATGCCTTTAAATTAATATGCTTTTCTCCATGCTTTTTTGTTTTGTTTTGTTTTGTTTTTTTCCAAGACAGAGTTTCGCTGTAGTTTTAGAACCTGTCCTGGAACTAGCTCTTGTAGACCAGGCTGGCCCCAAACTCACAGAGATCTGCGTGCCTCTGCCTCCCCAGTGCTGGGAATAAAGGTGTGCGCAACCACCACAAGGCTAGTACATGATATTAACCACTGAGCAATCTCAGCTACTCAATGTTTATTGTAAATGAGCCCAGGTTATTTGCAAAAAGAGACAGGATTAAAACTATGTTCTCTCTCTCTCTCTCTCTCTCTCTCTCTCTCTCTCTCTCTCTCTCTCTCTCTCACACACACACACACACAGACAGAGGCATACTGTCTCTCTCTGACACACACATACATACTCTGTCTCACTCACACATGCACACACACACACATACTCTCTCTCTCTCTCTCTCTCTCTCTCTCTCTCTCACACACACACACACACACACACACACACACACACACACACACACCTCATCTAGCAGAGGACTGGGTGAGCAGGGAGGAATCAAATGAAAGGTTTGAAACTCTGGGCCTGTCCAATCGGCTGGTGGTTTAGGGTCATTTCACCAAATTACTTTGAATAGTCCCCGGTCCCATTTTTTGTCTGTCTGCTTTTAGGACAGGGTCTCAGTATGTAGCCCTGGCTGGTTTTGAACTCACAGAGATCCTCCTGCCTCTGCCTCCCAGGTGCTGAAATTACACACGACTCAATTCCTCATCCCGCTTTTTAGAAGAATGGCTTGGTGGAGGGAGTCAAAGAGTCAGGCTAGCAGAGAGCCCAGTGCCCACCCTGGCTCTGTTCATTAGGGAAATGGTTCTCTGATTACCGCTGTTCTGAAGACGGGACTATGAGTCAGGGTAGGGATGTAAAAGCTGACTCCATTCCCTGGGAAGAACCTGCACCCCGAAAGAAAGGAGGGGCTCACTGAAAGTGGCTGAATCCCTGTGACTACGCTGTGTGCCCTTGGTGTCACTGCCTCAAGCCTTCCCCACTCTGTGTGAGACTCAGACTTTTGTGTGGGTGAGAACCCGAGAGTGCCTCTCAGCTGGGCTGAAGACTGGGGCTCTTGATGGCTGGCTTTGGGGAAGGCTCCCAGGTCTCCTGAGACGACCCTCTCCAGCTCTGCCAGGGAGCCTAGCTTACCAGGGGCCGCGGGATGGGCTTCTGGGGCTTCTTGGAGCCCAGCTTCTTCATGGCGTTGTAATACTTCTTCTGCTCCTCCGTCATGAAGATGTCCTGGCCCCCTAAGTATAGAAAGACAACACAAGCATAATTCGGGGGTTCTCAGGATCCTGCCTCCTGTGTGAAGGTGCCAAGCTCAACAACTTCAGAACTTCCTATCGCCCCAAATCTGCCTTTCCAGGATCCCTCCCTGTTCCTGTTCCCTGGGAAACCCTTATGGTTTTGTGACCTTCTCCCTTGGCCCAGTCAGCTGGACCTAGGCATCTCTGAGTATCTCGCTCAGTTTGGCTACAGCTTAATCGTGGCCTCTTTGGCGTGTCTCCCTGGGCCTCTGCACGGCCCCACTCTTGATCACAGATGGGGCTAACAGTTCAAACTCACCCCCGAATCTCTTAGCTGGATGAGGGAAGGCAGAGACGGGCTGGCGTCCCTCTCTTCTCCATGGCCACGTCTACACCCTCCCCACCGTATCTCCTCAGAATAGAGAAGAGGCTCATCCCCACGAGAGCACGCAGTCCTCCCTGCCCCCCCCCCAGGTGGAGCCAGTGCTCTACGTATCTTTTTCTTCTGCTGGTTGAAGTTATCGATGATGACACCAATGAACAGGTTCAGGGTGAAGAAGGAGCCGAAGATGATGAAGACGACGAAGTAGATGTACATGTAGAGGTTGTTCTCCCACTGTGGCTGCTCCTCGTACTGCGGAGGAGAGACAGGAAGGGTAGGCACACAGGAGGGCGGGGCTGCGGTGCAGAGGGCTGTCACCATTGCAGGCGTACAGGACTCTGACTGGCTGTGATCAGAGTGGAGGTGGTAGCCCGGGGTGAGTGGTAGAGCTGCATGCAGGTGACGGTGGCAGGCGAGGACATCTGGCGTGCCACGCTAAGGGGTAACTCATATTGGCATGTGTACAGTTCCTGAGCCAATGGGAGGCCCCTCCGTTGTCCCTCAGTCATCAGTATGACTGGGCTGGACACAAGGACAAGGGCAAACTCATCTCCGTCTCTGCTGCCCCTCTCCTGACTGAGGATGAGTAAGCTACAGTGGGTTGGCTCTGAGACACGTTTGAGAATTTGGAGACTCCACCGAAGACCACGTGGTCTTGCTGGAGGGCCAGGCCTGGGCATCCCTGGGAAGCTGAACCTGAGGCTGACCCGGGCAAATCCCATTCCTCCTCCCACGAGGCCGGAAGCCTTAGGTGCTGGTTTTGTTAAGAGCAGCTAGAGACCACCTACCCCTCTGGAGTCCACGGCTGCATACATGATGTCCATCCAGCCTTTAAATGTCGCCTGTGAGGAACAGAGAATAATGGTTATCAGGCTTGGCACGGCAGCTACAGAGGAGGGCTGGAGACAGTTCCAAAAGGCTGAGTGGCCTGGGGAAAGATTCAGTGGGGCTAGGAATGGAGGAGGATAGGCTGAGCAGAAACCCCAAGAAGGCCGGGTGAGGCTCCTCAGTTGAGGCCTCAGGATGGGTGAGGCCAGGAAGAGGTGATGGAGGTGGGTCTTGTATTTATCTGTTGCTTTCATTGGTTAATTAATAAAGAAAACTGCTTGGCCTCTGATAGGGTAGAATTAAGATAGGCGGAGTAAACAGAACAGAATGCTGGGAGAAAGAAGCTGAGTCAGTGAGTCGCCATGATTCTCCCACTTGACACAGATGCAGGTTAAGGTCTTTCCTGGTAAGCCAGCTCGTGGTGCTACACAGAATATTAGAAATGGGTTAGATCAATATGTAAGAGCTAGCCAATAAGAGGTTAAAACTAATGGACCAAGTAGTGTTTGAAAGAATACAGTTTCCATGTAATTATTCGGGGTAAAGCTAACCGGGTGGCGGGACGCAGCCCCGCCGCTCCATCAACAAAGAGGTCCACTCAAGAACACACACTTCAGATTCTAACACATCACAGGGTCCAGACAGTGGCCTTGCTCAAAGACTGACCCCAGGGCTGACCTGACCAGCTGTGACCTGCCTGTAACCACGGGATCATTTTACCCCTGCTCTGGTGAGTGGCTAACAACTTGTTTTCCAGAAGGAAAGAAAAAAAAAATCCCTAACATATTTTCCAAATTCTCTGATGTAACTATTCCCACCATGACATATTCCCACCACTATGGTGTGACCGGTGGGAGGAGATTCAAGAGCCATAGTGTTACATAGTGCAGGCAAGACAGAGGGCCCTCTCTCACCGAGCCTGGAGCTTGCTGGTTTGGCGAGACTGGCTGGCCAGCAAGCCCCGGCCATCCTCCTGTCTCCACCTCCTCAGTGCTGTGTTTACAGGCACATTCCACTACGTAGAGCTGGTTTCTGATGTGGGTACCTGAATCTGAACTCAGGTCCCCATGCTTGCATGGAAAAGCACTTTATTGACTGAGCCGTATCCCCATATCTGTGGGTTGATTTCACAGCAGGTGTTACAGTTGCTGTACCATCCCGCTCATAAAGTAAATGGGCGTCTCAGAGAACCCGCACATCAAAGATGGAGCAAACATGCCCCTTTTGGGGTGGGGTGGCGGTCAGGAATCCAGGGCCTTGCACATGTCAGTAAGATGTCCCCACCTCAAGTGTATTCCTTTAAACAGCCCAAGGTAGTTTATAATGGAGGTGGCCGATCACACTTTTCCTACCAGCCTAGTCCCTGGGGAGTCAGCCATCTTTGGTATCTAGCCTGTGCCACCTAAAGAGGTCCATTTGATTGGCAGTTGGGGAGCTGGTCCTGTCCAGTGCTGGCTTGATCCCCATGTCACACACCTTGGACAGTGTAGACTCAATCAAACAGAGACTCTGGGAAATTCTAGCCTCTTGGGGCCCTGAGACCCTACTTCAGGGACCCAGGATGCCCTGCTCCTGCCCACACCGGGGTGAGGGACACATTTCCGAAGCACCAACGGAGGAAGGGGACCCTTGTTCTCCCGTACTCACCACCTGCAGAAGGGCCAGGTACCCAGCCCCCACGTTGTCGAAATTGACCTTCACCTTGGTCCAGTACAGCTCTCCGGTCACGTTGAAGGACTCACACTCACTCTTGTTGTTGACGATGGTGTAGTTGAGAGGCAGGTCGCCCTCAGTCTGGTTGATGCACCTCCCAAACTTCCCGGCGAACAGGTTCACACCCATGATGCTGAAGATGAGCCAGAAGATGAGGCAGACAAGGAGGACGTTCATGATGGAGGGGATGGCGCCCACCAGCGCGTTGACCACCACCTCATGGACAGAGAATGGACTTGGTTCTTGGGGTGGCCTGGAGCATGTGCTCTTTCCAAGACCTCCCCCACCCCCGCTGACTAAACTTGCTGGCCACAGGTGGCTGTGGGGGTGGGAGTGCAGAGTCTTCCAGTCATGGAGGAAGCTGACGCCACAGCCAGAGCTCTGGCGGCAAGTGAAGGAAGTCAGAGAGAATCAAGAGGCCTTTTTATCTACGCCTAAATGCTGAGGTAACTCCGGAATACACCAGCCTTTCCTCTTCCAGCCCTCTTTTACTTTCAGCTATGATCTGAAAAACTCAACTTGCATAAAAATGGCATCTCTGCTGGTTGAGGCTCCCAGGGTAGGACAGGCTTAGAAAGAGCAAAAGGCTTTAGGTCCTGTGTCAGTCCTGCTGGTCCGGAGTTCTCTGTGCTAAACTTCCGGTTTATTTTAGGGCTGCCGCTAGGGGAGAGGATGGGTGCCCTGAAGTATTCCCAGGGGACCCTCTGCTATGTCTGCAGAGTGCTATATGACTCCGCACACTCTTCTTGAGCTTCTAGAGGGTGGCTTCCTGACAGATACATTTAGGAAACTCGGGCCCAGTCATGGTCCCAGCTGCCCATGAACCACGAAGCTATCGACCACACAGACGGGGCGGAGCTGGGGTGGATTCTGTTGTGGCACCGAGGGTCCGAGTCAAGATAGGGATGACATTCTAAAGCAGATAGCACATCCCGGAGCAGGTGGGAAACCCGGCTCCCCAAGGGCACCAGGCTTTCCGCAGAAACCCCAGGAGTTTGCCCTTGGCTGGCACTGTAGCCAGCAGCCACATCAGAGGCATTCCTGGCACCTAGCATCACTCTGTCCCTCTGGAATCAAGTGTCCTTGGCTCCCAAAGAGACATTTAACTCTGGTCCCATTACTCTCTTGTGGGTGAGCTCCTGCCAGGACTAGGCAATGCAATGAATTGATGGTGTGGGCAAGGTTCAAAGCCATCAGCCAAATGGTGAGCTAGCTGTGTGATGGTACCTCCTGGGGCAGGGGACAACCGACAGAGTTCTCCGAAGCCATGAAGAATTACATATGTTAAAACACACAGACACACACACATGCTTGCACACGTGCAAACACACACATACATATGTTCGCGCAAGGTTTCCTCCTTGTTACATATCATAGGTAATTCCTTTTCAGCACTGGGGGCAGGGTGTCAAATACTCTGCTAGAGACCCCCCGCCTGCCCTCACAGTTTTTCTTGGGGGCTTTAAAATTCACCTCATAAAAATAGATGGAACTGGAAGAAGATATGAAGTGAGGTGACCCAGTCTCAGGCAGACAAATATTGCTGCTTCCCTCTCATAGTGGATCCGGCTTCTAACTTCCATACATGTCTATCTATGTGGGTGTGAGTGTGTGGAGAGACCTGAAAGGGGCCCGTGGGAGGTGGGGGAGAAGCTTTAAGGGAGAGGTGAGCACTAACAGACGATATGGAAATGGGAAGGGGACAAGAAGGGGTAGGGGCGGGGAGACGGGAGGTGGGGGGGCCGACAGGAACTAAGTATACATAAAAATGTCATGGAGAAATCTGTTACTTTGCATGCTAAACTGAAATTATTATTTTAAAAAAGAAACAAGGCCGCAGAAATGGTTCAGCCAATGAACGTGCGAGCCCGAAAACTTGAGTTTGGTCCCCTGAACCCAGGGTGGAAGGACACAGCCAGTTCCTGAAAGTTCTTCTCTGATCTCCACATGCCTGCCATGGCCCGTGGGCCTCCATGCCCACGAGTGTATCACGCACACTCACACACACGCACGTGTACACACACACTTTTATAAAGATGTTAGAATTTCCCTTATATGCTCACATTCTTTGGTAAAATGTGGCACTCCCCAAATGCCTGTGTGATCACAAAAGCATTCGCTAAGCCAGGGATTTAAACTCGGCAATCTGTCCTCTGAGGTGAGAACACGGCCTACTTCACAACACCTTCCTTGGCCCTTGCTACCCTGTCCTTCACCGTCCCATAAGGACATGGGGAAGGCAGCTCGGGCCTGCCAGGAAGTGAGGGACTTCAGGTCAGCTGCAGAGCGGCACACAAGGAGGCAGAGAGCCCTGGTGCCGACAGGCCTGGGTGTCGGCAAGACTGTGCTCCGGTTCCGCCCTGAAGCTGTAAGAACCCTTTGCAGAAGGTTCTAGACCACAGCCTCAGAGGCAGCGGGGAGGCCCTCCTGGCTCCAGGCCAGGCCTCCTGGTCAGGAAGCTAGGGGTGTGTCCCCCTCGTTCCTCCACCTGCTAGGGTGGAAGAAGTTCTACTTACCCTCATGCCCTCAAATCGCGACAGGGCCCTCAGGGGTCGCAGAGCACGCAGTGTCCTTAGTGACTTGATGGGACCCATCTCCGCAAAGCCTAAGGTGTTGGCCACGAGGCTGACCAGCGAGACCTAGAGAAGGGAGTCGGTGGGGAGGCAGCAACAGTTCCAGAGACAGGTGGTGGGCTCTCGGTTCCTCTTAGGCTGGTCAACTTTCTTTACCAGCCTGTTAACTGCTAGCTCAGGCTTCCGGGAGCTTTGAAGGCCTGGAGTAAGCCAAGACCGTCCTGTCTACTGGCCCTTCGGCCTGGGACATGTCATCCCTATTCTACCATTTGTGTGGCTGAACAGAGACAAAACCTGGGGTTCTAAGTACAATGTTTGAGTTAATCCTCTTCTCTTCCAAAGAAGTCTATTTGGGGGAAGAAAGGGCAGTCCTGGGTTGCATACGAGCACCAGACAGTCACGGGGCACTCCCTTAAGCTGGACTTTGTAACATTCTGACGTCTTATGAGGACGTAGGCAGGATGGGTGACACTGAGCCTCTGCTCCCTCTGTCCTTTCCCCAGAACTCCCCCCAGTGGACCCCGTCATGCTAAAGGTCTGAGAGCCAACACCCTCACTTCTCCACTCCCTAGTGACCACATCTGGAAATGATGTCTCACCTGAACCTGCCGTTTACCCTGGTGCTGCGGAGGTGGGAAGGACCGCACAGGAGCCAAAGCCCTAACGCTTTCTCTGTGCTGGGAAGCACTAGGTGGTAGGGGCGGCCAGGGGCATGGAGGAAGAGGCCTGGCTAGTCTCCCTCTTCATCCCAAATAAAAGCCCATGTTTTCTCAAAGGCCTATGTGCCTTTTCTTCCTCCTGTTCCCTCCACCCAGCCACTCTGGGGTGGCTTCTCAGAGATATCAGGCATAGTGTGTAGAAGGTTCTGACACACACCTACAGAGTTAACTCCCTCAGACCTGCTCGAGTCACCTCAGGGGTCCCATTCCTGCTTTAAAGTTCCCGATTTAAAGTTCTGCCTTGCATCTTCCCCTCCACCCTACAGCCTGGTGCCTGTACTTCTAACACCTGCCCCCGCCTCCCTCAACCCCCCGTTTTTTCTCCATGCCAATTCACCCTCAAACATAATACCAAATTGGGCCCCCCACTCCCTCTGTCTTTCTTTTTCCCAGACAAGGTTTTGTTATATAGCCCTGACTGGCCTGGAACTCACAACAATCCTTCTGCCTCAGTCTCTGGAGTCTCTGGATTTATAGGCTGTATTCTCATACCCAGCTAATGTGCTTATTTATCTAAGAACATCTACATTTACTTAGTGTGTGTGTGTGTGTGCGTGTGCGTGTGTGTGTGATAGTGCATGCGTGCATGTGCAGAGATCAGAAGACAGTGTGTACGAGCCGGTTCTTCCATTATATAGGTTCGGGGACTGGAACTCAGGTCATCAAGCGCCTTTACCCACTGAGCCATCTCGCCAGTCGCAATAGGGTTATTTTCATTTACTTTATTGCCTGATGTCACTCTACCTCTAGGTGGGCTGAGACTTCCAGACCTAAGAAAGTCCTTGAACATGGGCCTAGGACCACCTGAGACCTGGGATCACCTGAGGCTGAGACTACTCTGGGACCACCTGAGGCCTGGGATCACCTGAGGCCTGGGACCAACTGAGACCTGGGACCACCTAAGGCCTGGGGTCATCTGAGACTTAGGACCACCAGAAACACACACACACACACACTGGGCTCCTGAGAGTCCCTTCTTAGGGACGCACAATACCTGGGCTACCGAGACCCCTTTCCTAGGGATGCACACACACCTGGGCTCCTGAGACCCCCTTTTTCCCAGGGATGCACACACACCTGGGCTCCTGAGATCCCCCCCTTCCCAGGGACTCATACATATCTGGGCTCCTGAGACCCCCCCTTCCCAGGGACTCACACATATCTGGGTTCCTGAGACCCCCCTTTCCCAAGGACTCACACATATTTGGGCTCCTGAGACCCCCCCTTCCCAGGGACGCACACACACCTGGCCTCCCGAGCCCCCATTCATATGGATGCACACACATTTGGGAATCTGAGCCCCCTTCCCTCACTGAAAGTAGATTCAGGGCTGCTCCTCACCCTGAGCATTGTCTTCCCCCAATTCTCTCTGCCCCCCAACTTGACCCATCTGGCCTAAACACATCCTGCAGTGCCCTGGAGTCCAGGAAGCTTGGGGAGAGGGTATTCCCACTCCACCTGCCAACTGAGAGCTCAGAGAACATGCTCACGTCTTGGACTTGCCATCCCAGGACACACCCGGGCAGACAAGGTCTCCCAGTGGTCCAGGGTTCATGCTTCCTCCTGTTCACACGACATGCCCACCGTATCTCCCAGGGGTCTCTGCACCTACGTCTACCCTATATCCTCCCACAACCCGAGTGGGTCTGGAGGTCTCTGCTGGCTCTCAGTCTAGGGGACCTGAGTCGCTGTGGTCCACCCTTGGGGGGGATTTCAGCACAGAGGTCACCCTGTCAGCGTGTCCGCTGTTGTTCCTGGCCCAGGCAGGAACAGATCTCTGCCGTGGATTGTCTCCCACAGGTAGGTCCTGCTCTGAGGCAGGCCTCTGCTCTCAGCTGCCCTCTTCCTCCCGACCAAGGTCTAGGCTTCAGACACCTGGCTTCCTTCTGCTCCCCTGCCACATGACACAGCCGAGCACCCCCACTGCTGCACGGTGATTCCACCTGGCCCTGTAGTTCCACCCCTTCACGCGCCCACTCACATCCACGATGAGGAAGTCCAGCCAGCACCAGGCATTGGTGAAGTACTTCTTGAAGCCGTAGGCCACCCACTTGAGCAGCATCTCCAACACAAAGACATAGGTGAACATCTTGTCAGCATACTCCAGCAGAACCTTGATGGTCTTCCGCTCCTCCAGGTAGATGTCCTCGAAGGCCTGTGGGCAGGGCACATGGGGGGGGGGGCTCAGAGTCCAGATCGCTGCCCAGCAGTTCACTCTGCAGGGACATCGTTTCTAGCAACACCTGCTGCTTAGGAGCAGGGGCATTGAGGTGTGTCTCTCCATCAGTCATGGATGGGAGAGGCGTAGGTCCTCACTGTAGGCAGAGAGCCGGGTGTGTACTCCCTCTACGCTAAGAACAAGTGTTAGTCTGGGCTAGCACACTTTAGGGTCATGTTCCTGGCAGGGCTGGGTGCTTCAGGCCTGTAATACCTGCTACTTGGGAGGCTGAGGCAGGAAGACCATAAAGCCTGTCTTAGCTGAAGATACATAGACGGGGAGAGGGGATGGGGGGAGGGGAGAGATACCAAGGCTAGCTTGGGGAACTTTGTGAGATCCTGCCACAAAATAAAAAGTAACAAAGAAACAAATGCTGGGTTATGCCTCTGTAGTAACTGAGCATGTGTGACACTCCAGGCTCCATTCCCAGTGCAGGAAAAGGAAAGAAGTAAATAGTCTGAATTAAATAAACAAGATAAATAAAACAAATTAAGCTTTCCAAGACTTGCCCATTTTAAGCCAGAGAGGGAATAGGCACTCAGCTTGCAGCCTTCCACTGGACAGTGTGTAAAACGGCTCCGGTTTTCCCTCCACTTCGTATTTATTGTATCCTGTGTATTTACCATTTTCCATGGGAATTTATACTGGACTCCATTCTAACAGCAACTGAGATCTCCTTATAATGAATACACTTAGATAAATAAACCCCAGCAGCATTGGGCCCGAAGCACAATTTCTATCTTTTTGAAATACAGATATTCAGACATTCCCCCAGCCACACGGCGCTTATTGTTTTTTTAATTGATTGATCGATTGATTGATTTCTTGTTTTGAGACAGAGTCTCACTGCATTACCCTTTCCGACCTAGAATTTGCTCTGTAGACCAGGATATCTTTGAACTCATAGAGATCCACCTGCCTCTGCCTCCCAAGCGCTGGGATTAAAGGTGTGTGCCACCACACCCAGCCAAAGCAGGATTTTCAGAAAAATGACTTCAAACACCCTGGGCTCTGACATCCACGACAAACAGGCTCTCCACAGAATCTAGGAGTCAAGTGTGTCCCCTCAGCCTGGAGCTCCTGCCTGGCGTGGCTGAAGCTCTGGCATGTCCTGTCCCCAGCACACTAAAGACAACAAAAGATTTCCCCCCTTTCCTCATTCCTGCCTCTACCCAGCATCCCTCAGGGCCACCAGGGACACTGCCACATTGCCGGGGCATCCGGCTGCCCTTCCTCCTCCAGCTACCTCTCCAGCCAGAGCGTGCTCTGAGGCTCCCTGTCTAGGCAACATGTCACCAGGGAGCCTGGGAAGCTGCGTCCTTCAGTCACCCCTGGGTCCCTGTCTGACTTCAGGGCCTCTGATGTGGTCCAGGGATGAGTACGGTGAGCAGTGCCTGGGGACACACAGCTGAGGCCTCTGAATGGCTAATTGGGCCTGTGTAGGCAGCACATAGCACAGTGCAGGCCCTCAAATGGACGTGGAGGCTTCAAAATAAAAGTAGGAATCTAGTTATCTACTTATGTCTATGTTTTTATTTTTTTCTGAAATAAAAATATGTGCTTCTTATAAATCAAATAAGGCCTGGGAATATAGCTCAGTGAGAAGCATGAAAAGACTCTGTGTTCAAGCTCAGAGCCCCAAACAAATACACAAATAAAATACACGTGTGCAAGCACATATACACCCACACCCAAAGCAGAAATTATCAAAATTGGCATTTCCAATTCCACAATAAAAACAATGTGATTTTATATGCTACATTAAACATTTGCTTTAGAACTACTTTTTAAAAATACCTTATTTTTTTTAATCATGCATTTATGCCTGGGTATGTGCATGTAAGTGCAGTGCCCCATGAGGTCAGAAGATGGCATCAGAGTCCTTGGAGCTGGAATCATAGTTGGTGGTGAGCTGCCAGACATGAGAGCTGAACTCAGGCCCTCTCTAAGAGCAGTACAAAGCTGGGTGTGGTGGGTGCCATCCCAGAGCTTGGGGTGGCGAGGCCAGAGGCTCACCAGTTCCAAACTAAGCTGGGGCTACATGTGAGACCCTGCCTCAAAAACCAGCCAACTGGGCTCTGTCAGATGGCCCAGAGGATATGGGTGTTTGAGATCCTTGGGACCTACATGATGGGAGGAGAGAACCAACTCCTGTCAGCTGTCCTCTGATCTACTCTCTCTCTCTCTCTCTCTCTCTCCACGGAATGTGTGCACACAATCTATTCTGAACCTTTACTTTTTTAAAGTGAACACATTAACACCTGCCAGTCTTCTCGAAGGAGGCACATCTCAGTTGTTCCCAGTTTACCTCTACCAGGGGCAACACTAAAGCCAACAATGTGTCTGTCTCTTGAGGACAGATTTCTAGACTCCTGATGTCAAAACAAAGGTGTGGTTTGGGGACAGACTATGAGCAAGCCCCCGAAGAGATCAATTTACAGCCCACCCACTAGCACCCTATTCTGATTTGCTGTGTGCTCTGATCACGGATCACAGTTCATTATCACAGCACTGAATACAGTTATATCATTGGTTACAATATCCACTTAGTACAGTCTTTGATATTATATTAAGAAAGCCATCGCTGGGGTAGGAGAGATGCCCCAGTGGTTAAGAGCACTGGCTGTATTTCGAGAAGACCTGGGTCTTGTTCCCAACACCCATATGGTGGCTGACAAACTCCTATAACTCCAGTTGCAGGGGATCAAAATACCCTCTCCTGGCCTCTGCAGGCACCACACACACACAGTACATGCATGCATGCAGGCAAAACAACAAATACAAAAAAAAAAAGTCTTTTTAAAAAATGCCCTCACCTATTCAGAGACTAGAAAAGAACCCTCCTTCCCCCGCTTTTAAGTTTTGTTTTTATATTATGATTTCAAAAATCCTAATATATATTTGGTAAAGAGTAAATATACATTTTAATAAAAATTTCTCAGTGGCTTGTCAACTGCCCCAACATTTTATTAAAAAATCCGCATAAAATCCACTAATCAGAAGTCAATATTACTGTATGTGACATTTCTCTGTTTGCTTAGCTCTAACCCAGGCCTTTCTGCTGTGATTTGTTTTCTTCCTCCTGGTGCTGGGATGGAGCCCGGGGCCTGATCTGTTTCTAGACACGTGTTCAGTCACTGAGCCACGTCAAGCCCTTCCACTGTTCCTTGGATACTCTCTGTTCCCATGGCCTTCCTTTCTTTTTGGAATTTTTCTTTTTTGTTTGTTTGTTTGTTTTACAAGACAGGGATTCTCTGCAGCTTTAGAGCCTGCACTGGAACTAGCTCTTGTAGACCAGGCTGGCCTCGAACTCACAGAGATCCACCTGCCTCTGCCTCTCGAGTGCTGGGATTAAAGGTGTGCGCCACCGCCGCCTGGCGGTTTTGGGAAATTCTGAAGATAAATTTTACTGATATTTTTATCAAACTCATTCAGCTCTATTGTTGGAATGTAGTGCTATTTTATTCTTTTTTTAAAATTTTTTTTTTAAGAATTACTTTTGTAATTTGTGAGGTGGGTATGCAGGCTGCCATAGCGCATGTGTGGAGCTCCCCACAGAGGACCTGGTTGTCTGGGGGTGACGGGGCCCTCAGGCTTGGTGCAAGCACCTTTCTTTGCCTTTACTGAGCCCTCCTGCCAGCCTCGCGTTACCTGTCTGGGGACTAATCTGGAGCCTTCCTACCTGAGACCACAGTATGGAGTCTGTCTGTCTTCACGTCTTGCAGATTCCATACTTACTGAACAGACCTCTCTCATTCTGTCACATTTGTTACATTTTTATATTTTCAACAACAGGAAAAGAATAAATAGCAGAGAAGTATTACAGTTTCCATCATATAAGACAGTACCAATGTAACAGCTCTTCGTATCTGGCTTTACAGTTGGCTGTTTTTTATAGATGCAATTTCAAACTCCTTTCTTCCATTAGTTAAAAAAAAGTTGTGTGTTTGTGTGCACGGTATGTGTGCGGTGTGTGTGTGGAGTTCAGAGAATGCGTCAGCGGAGTGGTTTCTCTCTCCGCCTCTGCATGGGCTCCGGGAATTGAATTCAGGTCCTCCGGCTTGCGTGGCAAGGGCTTCCTCAGCTGAACCAGCTCCTTGGCCCATGTAATGTTTTTAATGGTATTATACTTTTCCCTGCATGATTATATTATCCACAAGTAATATTATTATTAATTTCATTTTTTCTTGCCACACTGAGAAGTGAACTCAGGCTTCATGCAGTGCTGTATTTCTGAGCTGCAGCCGCAGCCCTGCCTTCTACTGCTATGATTACCTTTTATTTTATGTGCACGAGTATTTGCTTGCATGGGTGTCTATGTACTGCATGCATGCCTAGTACCCTCAGAGAGCACATAGGATCTCCTGGAACCGCAGTTACAGATGGGCGCTGAGAATTGAAAACAGACCTCCCGGCAGGAGCGGCAAGTGTTCTTAACTACTGAGCCATTTCTCCAGCCTTATCAGGATTATTTCTGTACCTTTTGTGTGTGTGCACTGTGACTATGTGTGTTTGGGTGTTGCATGTTCATGTGTTTGAGTGTAGCGTATGCATGTGGAGGTCACATAGATAACTCTGGGTGTCAGCCTTCAGCTTCCATGTTGTCTGAGACGGGGTTTCTAATTTGCTGCTGTGTGGGCCAGATGGCCTGCGAGCCTCAGGGGTTTTCCTGTCTCCACGTCCCATCTTGCTGAAGAAGGGCTGGTATGAGAGATGCATGTAACACATCCAGCTTCCCATGAGTCCTGGGAACCCAAACTCAGGTCCTCGCTCAAGCACTCCACCCTGAGCCATTTCCCAGTCTCTCAGTCTCTCTCTCTCCTCCTCTCTCTTGAGATAGGGTCTCATGATGCAGCTCTGGCTGACCTGGAACTTGCTATCTAGACGAGGCTGTTGTGGAACTCACAGAGACACATCTGCCTCTGCCGCCTGAATGCTGAGATTAAAGGTGCGCGCCACCATGCCCAGCCTCAATTCTCGCTTTTATAGTCAACTGATTTTCTTTAATATATTTAATTAAATACACTGGTAAGCATTTAAATATTATTATTATGATTAGTACTAGAAAGTAGTTAAATGGTTTTTTTCATATTCTTAACTTTAATGAAAACGCTAAGTGATTTACCACTAATGAGGACAGAAACTAATGATAATAGTTGACTTTTTCAGTAAATTAAGAAAATGTTTTATTTCTATCGTCATCGGATTTGATGCCTTCATTTAGATAATTGTATATTAACCTTTTTTTCTACTCACATAAAATAGATTTTGGGACATTATCAGCATTTTGACATTTTAGAATATATACATGATATACCTAATCTTTAAAATCTATTACTAGGTCCGGTTTGCATTTTACCAGGTATATGCACCATTATTTCTAAGTATGGAGTCTGAGGTCTGAAAACTGGTGTGTCTTCTTTTCAATATTCTGGAAGGTTTTGTAATCAGCTTTAATGTTAACAGAAATAATATATATATTCTCCATTTTTTCCATACTTAGTGGTGATATTTTGTTTGTGCTCTAACAAAGAAAACTTGCCTGCAGATCAGAGGGTGGAAATAGCCACTGGTTAACCATGTAGGCAGCGGTGGCACACACCTTTGATCCCAACACTTGTGATCTCATGCCTTTGGTCCCAACACAAGGAAGTGGAGATGGAGACAGGATCTCGCCCCTTCCGTCTGAGAATTCAGTAGAGGTAAGAAGTCTCTCTAGTGGCTTGCTCCTTTGTTTCTCTGATCTTTCAGCAATACCCCCATATCTTGGCTCTAGCTTTGTATTATTAAGACCAATTAGAATTCGTGTTACGTCACATTAGACTATTTTTTATATTTTTATTTTTTTAAATATTTATCTTTTATTTACATATGTGAGCATTTTGTCTGCATCTGTGTATGTGCACCATGTGTGTGCAGTGCCCACAGAGGTCAGTAGAGGGCATCGGATCCCTGAAACTGGAGTTACAGATAGTGATGAGTTGCCACGTGGGTGCTAGGAACCGAACCTAGATTCTCTACCAGAGAAGTGAATACTCTTAACAACTTAGCCATTCCCTTGGGTCCTATTTTATTTTATTTAATATTGTGCATGTGTGCGTGTGTGTGCATGCGTGAAGGTACCCATGGAAGCCAGAGGAGGCCATCAAATCCCTCTGGAGTCATGTGTGTGTGCACTGTCCACCATGAGGGCTGGGACCCAAACTTTAGTCCTGTACGAGAGCACAGATGCTCTTAGAATATTTTAAATAGCAATGAAATTATTTTCTTCTCTCAGATTTTGAGAAACTCCTTCCTAGGAAGAAATATGAGAACTTAAGTTAGCTAGTGATTTATGACTCTGTTTTCACGGAATTAGCTATAGAATTTTATGCCAATCTGCTATTTATTTTCTAATTCATAAATTTATATTTTTATTTCACTGATCACATCCTTTGGTTTGCTCAGGATTGCTTTGTTCTTACATTTCTATTTTTTAAACAATTTTATTGACTGATAATCGTGTGGGAGAGGGGGTTGGTGTGCTCTGGTGTGTGTAGCTCAGAGAACAACCATATGGCGCTGTTCTTTCCTTCCACTTCACGTGGGTTTTGGGGAAGGAACTCAAGTTTCCAGGATTGTGTGGCAAGGACCTTTAACTGCTCAGCTATGTGTCTGGCCTTGTATTTCTAATTCCTTGAATCAAACAATTAATTGGTCACTCAAAAATCTTGAAAAAAACCCCTTGATGTTGTAGAATATTAGTTGAAGATGTATTACGTTTGTTTATGCTGTGGAACATCTGTTTAATGATGCAAAGATGTGCTGCATTCTTTTATGCTGCATTTGTTTAACTCTGTGAAGCTCTGCCACTTTGCCTGTCTAAAACACCTGATTGGCCTAATAAAGAGCTGAATGTCCAATAGCGAGGCAGGAGAATGATAGGCGGGGCTGACAGGCAGAGAGAATAAATAGAAGGAGAAAAAGATAAAAAGAGAAACCAAAAAAGGAGAAGGAGAGAGGCGGTCAGGGGCCAGCCACACAGCCACGCAGATAAGGCAAGGAAGGGACACAGAACGGAGAAAGGTAAAGCCCAGAGGCAAAAGGTAGACAGGAGAATTTAGTTAAGAAAAACTGGCTAGAAACAAGCCAAGATAAAGCTGGGCATTTATAAGTAAGAATAGGTATGCATTTATTTTTGGGAGCTGGGTAGTGGGCCCCCAAAGAGTCAAAGAGTTAAAAAAAAAGCCAACTATACCTTGCCAATAGGATTCAGTAACAGATTTAAGATATTCATTATATCAGATATATCTAAAGTGTCTGAATGGTGCCTTGTTAAGAAATCTATTTATGTGAACAAAACAAAGATTTTTTTTTAAAAAACACATAATTATCTCAATGATTGTGAAAATGCTTGTGAAAAAACTGATAGAAAAAAATTCTTAATCTATTTTCATTTACTGATAAAAATGTCTCTAGGAATTGCCCTCTGATTGCAGCATTGGCTGAATCCCACACGCTATTCTCAGCATGTTCTATCCAAGTTTGCTCCCCCACAGTGTTTTTCTCATGTATGCATGTATCCATCCGCCTGCCTGCTTATCTATGTGTGTATGTATGTATGTATGTATGTATGTATGTATGTATGTATGTATATATCCATCCGCCTGCCTGCTTATCTATGTGTCTATGTATGTATGTATATATCCATCTGCCTGCCTGCTTATCTACGTGTGTATGCATGTATGTATATATGTATGTATGTATGTACCTCCCTTGCTCTGTCTCTGTGTTGGGGATCAAAGCAGAGTTTGCATACTCTAGGCAAATGTATCCCGGCCTCTAGCTTTGGTATCTGTAGCAGCTTCTTCACCTGTAGAATTGTCTTAACAGTGGAGCTCATTCCACAGGGCTCCTGTGATAATTAACTGAAATTAATATTTATAAAAGATTGAAAACAGTGCCTGGCACCTACTTCTATCTATCTGAGTGTTAATTATTTTTTCACTTTTTAAGGGTTTTTCGCTGCCTTCTTCCTTCTCCCCGTCACCACCGTCAGGGGGCAGTCAGCACCCTCGCACTTGAATGTTCTTTTCTGCGTTCCCTCAGTGGTTTTTTCTTTAGTTTTAATTGCTCTGCAATCCCAAGCAATAATCATAATAGTTGTATTTTTGATTTTTAAAAACGAATGTATTTATTTTCCTGTGTATGGTGTTTTGCCTGCATGTGTCTGTCTGTGCACAGCTCACATGCCTGGTGCTCACACAAGATGGTATCACATCCCCGAGATCAGGGTCACGGGCAGTTGTGAGCCACCCCACGTTTGTGGGGGAACCAAAATTCCTCTGAAGAGCCCCCAGTCCATGCTTTTACTGCTAAGCTGTCTCCCCCAGCCCCAGTAGTTGTGTTTTAATCGTAGGTTGGGGCCTTCATTGCCTTATTTCAAGCTTTTTAGTTTGAATTCAATATTGTTTAATATTAACAAACCAACAAAAATGCCCTGATTTCTGTTGTCATGTCTGTTAATAGAGAGAAAATAATTTGTTCTGAGAAAAGAAAATAATTCTATTGCTATTCAAAATGTTTTAATGCAGGCAGGGGCTGGAGAGGTGGCTCACCGTTTGCAAGCATGCATTGCTCTCGTAGAGGACCAGAGTTTGATTCCCTGCACCACACTGGGTGGCTCCCAACCACATGTAACTCCAGGGGGATCTGATGCCCTCTTTTGACCTCCATGGACACCTGCACACAGACACATACACACAGTCATGCACAGAAAGACGCACACATACATGTGCACCACACACACACACACACACACACACACAAGATCTTCATTGTTAAGTGGACTGGATCTAAAAATTACCACAGACACATCTCTGGCCACATCTGTAAGTGTGTTTCCAGACAGGACTAACTGAGCAGTTGATCAGCTCACTCTGGAGTAAGTAGCATTATTCCCGCAGGTTGGGGGGAAAGAGAGAAGGAAGATAAAGCAAGATGAGGGAAAAAAGTAACCTCTCTGCTTCCTGATCAGCCCAGATGTGGGTAAGCAGCCTTGTGCTCCAGCTACCATGCCTTCAGTGCCTTCCCAGTCACGATAAACTGCGCTCTGACGTGGTGATCCTAAACCAGACATCCCTCCCTTAAGATGCTCTTGGTCAGGTATTTTGTTATAGCAAAGAGAAAAGCAACTATCATACACCCCTAATGCAAAATAAAATAAAATAAAATCTAAAACTTCTTGAGAGCTGATATGACACCAAATTTCAAATTTTGTACATTTATGGAATTTGCGTTCAGGCTACTCAACTGGTTGGTTAATTTATGCAAATAGTCCCAAATGACCAAGCCTCCAAGATCTGTTACACTTCTGGACTCAAGCATTTTGGATAAAGGATATTCAACTAGCTTAAATTTTGTTTCATGTTTAGTATTTCTGAGTAACTTTTTCATACAAGGCTGATACTTTTCAAGAGCAGAGTCTTTTTCCTTTTAAAAAGTGAATTTTATCCACTTACATTTATTATTAAAATACGCTTGTGATCTTGCTTGACTGTACTGTTTTATGTTTTCTATATTTCCTTGTTGCTTCTTTTTTTTTCTTGAAAAATCTCTGTTTTCTTATTTTTTTTCCACCCTCAGCACTTTGGAAGGGATATATGGTTTGCTTTCTGTTAAACAAGCTCAAACCTTTAAAATAACACTTGCAGACTCCTTTTTTCCCAATATATCATTGACATGGTTTTTTAGCAACAGTGCTTGGCTGTCTACACTGACTAGATTCGCCAGATGCTTGCCAAAACTCCTCCTCACTTTATGCCAGCCTGAGGTTTTCCTGCATCACCCAGACTAAATGGCTCTGGCTGCCCTCCTCGGTGGCTGTTTAAAAACAAAACTTGTTAACATATTGTCAAATCATACTTCTCTCAAACCTACGGAGACTTGGCTCGAGCTGCCCACGGTAAAACAGCAGGCAGGCTGCAAGTCATGGCTCCAGGCCCACTCTAAAGCAGGGAGGGGGAGGGGCGTGCCAAGTGCTCCCTAGGAGGGTTCTCATGTTGCCAACAACACAAGGGCTCTCTCAGCTCCCCACTGCCTCTGGATTATTCCCATCCCTCTTCACCAGCACCTTCCAGAACCATCACCAGGGCTGGCCCATCCCTTTGTAGAAGCCCCACAGGCTCAGAGCAGTGTATTGCAAGCCAGGTGGGGAATTTCTGGAGGCTCTCACTGCTCCTCCTTGGCCAAGCTCCACTGTGAGCCTCTAGGTGGCTTACTCCAGGGATTCTTCCCTAACTGCCCCAGCTCTTGGGCTGATCTTTGCTATCTCAAATCTGTTGAATCTGGTTTCTCCAACTACAGTGGAAGACCCTGAGGCCAGAAACACAGAGTGCTTAGAAAAAAAAAACAACCTACTAAATAAATGAAAGGTCAAGACAGCTGACCTGGGAATCCAACTGCCTGGGGACCTAAGGCTCTTGAATGGTGGAGCTTTGGGTAAGCGACTGGTGTTTCCATAGAAAGTGTGCCCTACATGGTTCTGCCAGTGGCCCGCGGAAGGCATGGGTCATGGCTGTAGTCTAATGGCCTCACAGCATGGCAGATGCAAGGCAGGTGGATGAGTTCCAATGTGGGAGGCCGAAGAGCCAGAGAAAATAATCTCCCTTTCGTGGAACAAGGCAGTGGGCTGGACACAGGGCACATGTCAGCCCTCTCGCTCTGGTCTCCGTACATGCTGTGGGTGTTAGGCTTACGAGCCTGCCCAATCCCACATCCCCAGGAGGTACCAGCGCTCCACTGCTTTAGATGGAAGCCTAGCCCAGCTGGAGGCCATTGAGCCAGGGACCCCGATTTCCCCTACCAGCGCTCCACTGCTGAGCAGGATCATGAAGATGATGAATGTCTCGAACCAGCTGTGCTCCACGATGCGGTAGCAGGTCTTGCGTAATCGCCACCAGACCTTCCCTGGGGCCTGTGTGGTGTCCACTGTGCAGCAGGGACAGCGCCGGACACAGCCTATATGGGAGGGTGACAGGGCCCGTGAGCACTTGGGTTTGACGGCAGAAGGTTGGTTATTTGAGGAAAGGACTGAGAGAGAAAGGTTGTGACAGTGTGGTACGTGGCATGAGGGATCACAGCGTGGGGGGACTCTGGGTGCTCTCTGCAGAGCCACGCACTCAGCAAACGCTCTGTGCAGAGACTGGCTGGATTGGGCTGCGGCAGGGCTGGTGATGGCATGGGTGTCAGCCCGTTGCCCTCAGGAAACGAACTCTGGAAACACTTCTCTCTCACTATCTACCTCATCTTCGCAATGTCTGAGCCTAGGGAGTGGCAGAGCCCTAAGTGACAGCCAACATCGCAGCGGCACGTGATGCATTCCGAATGTGCCTGTCGACACACTGCAGATGTGATGCGGAACCACAGCTGCACTCCTAATGCGCCCGTTGACATGCTGCAGATGTCAGTGGCCAACATGGCCATATACTACCCCCACAGGGGTAGAAGGGAAAGAGTCCTAGAGGCAGGGTGTGGTGGACTTGGATTAAACCGGCACCACAACACGGGGCTATCATCCCTTAGTGATGCTGTTCAGTCTTGCACCACGGGCCGACCCACTATGACCCACATTGCAGGGGACTGGTAAAGGAAGTCTGACTTCAGCTCAGGGGTGAGGCACGGCATGCCCAGATGTGGAGGAACTCCTGGTCCCCCTGTCCCCTTCGGGTGTGGCCGAGGCTGAGGGCTGCTTAGTACCTTCAGTGAAGCAGTCTTCTGGGTCCTTGACATCCTCGCCAAGATCTGGGATTTGCTCCAGGAGGTCGGCAGTGTTGGTCATATCAGCGGTGCTACCCTCTGAGTAACTGTCCTCAGGGGCCTGTGGGAGAGGAGGCGGGATGAGCACAAGCCGAGGACAGCCTCCAGCTTAGCACCTGGGGGAACCTAGGGTGGGTCCACATGGAATCTGAGGTGGAAGTGGTTGACACTTCTCACAGAGCCCTTAGTGAGGATGGAGTGAGGACCGGGCTTCAGGACGCCTGGGTGTGTGGGTCTGGTCTACTGGACTGAGGGCTGGGATGTGGGAGAGTGAGGAGCTTTGGGAGAACTCAAGTAAAGAAACTTCTAGCTTGGACAGGACAGACACGGTAGGGAAGACAGCGGGAAGCCCGGTACACAGACACACACCCTGAACAGAATCCAAACCAAGACACAGGCACACAGCAGGTGAGACATGCAGAGAACATGCCAACAACAGTCCATGCTCCCTACCCAGCTTGCATAGGTGTTGGGGTGGGGGCAGAGCCTGGGGTGTGTCTGAGAAAACGCTGGAAACTTTCCTTCCTGGCACTAAACCTTGACAAGCCGCTTGGTTCCCAGGGAGGCTCTAGGTTAACAGTTCCTGACCTGAGGGTTGTGACCCCTTTGGAGTTGAACCACCTTTTCATGGGGGAGGGGGTCACCCAAGACTGTCAGAAAATACAGATATTTACACGATGATTTGTAACAGTAGCAAAACCACAGTTATGAAGTAGCAACAAAAATAACAATTTTAAAATAACAAACATAAACAATTATGTTTGGGGGTCACCACAACATGAGGGTGGCAGAATTAGGAAGGTTAAGAATCTCTGCTCTAGGATATCAGATAGCGTGTGAGCGGCTGGTGGTAATGCCAGCATCTGTGGGTAGGGAGATCACCCTGCGCTAACACGGTGAGCCCTGTGGCTTAGCTGGCCCCTCCAGAACAGTTTAGCTGAATGGCCAGCCTGGCAGTTACCCCAGGCCTTACGGAGGGACAGCACAGGAGTCCAGCTTGAGGCTTTGCAGTTCGCCACTGGCCCAGGCCGAACTGCTCCTGAGAACCTGCCTTTGGCCTTGACCTAGCTCACTTCATCTGCTTCTGGTGTCCCTCCTGGCCTCTCTGGGGAGCAAGGCCCCCACGAGTCCCCGTCCCTATCTCTGCTTCTGGGAAACAGAACTTTAAGACCAAAGAATCAGAAGCTTTCTGTGGAGAGAGGAACCCCCACCTGCTTCAGCCCAGTCTCACTCCTATCTCAGCTCCCCAGCTGGCTGCCTCAGGCAGGCCTAGGCGCAGGCTCCTGACTGAATGCCAGGGCCTGGCTGTGTGGCTCCCATTGCCTTCTTCCCCTTCCTTGGATGAGTAACCATGCCCATATCTGCGCCTCCTGCTTTTTTTTTTTTTTAAACTTCTGAGGTTTATGGCAGTAAAGGGCTAGGTCTCAGGGGAGGGAAGAGCCTGCTGGAGTGGACAGAGGGTTGGGGCTCTGTCTTGCGGTCTCCATGCTCTTGAGGCTCCACCAGGCAGGGTCTTGCAGACACAGAGCTATCAGGCAGGAGAGCAAGTTCTCAGGATCCTACTGCAGGAGGGAGGAAGCCTCCGTTTCCTGCTTCTCTCTCTTCTGAGAAGGGTCTTGTGCAGCTCGGGCGGCCTCAAATTCACTGCACAGCTGCCGCTGACCCTGAGCTTCCAATCCTCCCGCCTCCAGCCACGGGTCACCCAGCTTGTGTAGTGCTGAGGATCAAACCCAGGGCTTTGCAAGTGGTAGGTGAGCATTCTACCAATCCAGCTACATGAAAAAGTCCTTCCCCTGGGAACACCCTAGCATTTCTCTCTCTCCCTTGTCCAGAAACATACACATCTGAAAGGAAGACACCACAAAGTTCCGGGTAATTTCCCACTCCCTCCTGAGGCTTTGTATCCTGAATCCCCCAACTTCACACGATGTTAAGTGTTAGACCACCCAGGGAGGGGGCTGAGACCTGCAGCTGGGACACGGTCCGCCAGGGACTCACGCTCCATGACCGGCCAAGATGGTGAAGCATCGTAGGGCCCTTCTTACAGGACCAAGGTCACAAGCACTGGGATGTGGAGTAAGGTCAGATTCAGGAAAACAAACGGCACCCAGCATTCTCTGAACGCATGGTTCCCCTTCCACACGCCTGAAGCAAGTGAGGCCGAGTAGTGTGGCTGGCCATGGCACAGGTCCGTGGGCTTGGGGGCTCAAAATACATATGTGCAGAGGAGCCAGGCAGGCTACATATGCAATCAGGAGGGTGATGTTAGAACAAGCTAGAAGGCTCCAGCCCGAGGCTGGGGAGTGGCTGCCACCTGTCTACAGCACAGCAGCATCACTCTCAAGTTTTCAAGCCAAACAAGAGATGTGGATTTTATTTTATTTTTAAGAGAAGTGCTCCCAAATGTACTGTAGAATGTTAGTTTAACATGCGTTACATTCATTTATGCTGTGGAAGGTTTGTTTAATGATGCCAAGCTGTGCTGCATTCTTTTATGTTGCATTTGTTTTATTCTGTGAAACTGTGTTACTTTCCCTGCCTAAAACACCCGATTGGTCTGATAAAGAGCTGAATGGCCAATAGCAAGGCAGGAGAGAGAAATAGGAGGGGCTGCCAGGCAGAGAGAAAAAATAGGAGGAGAAATCTAGGGAAGGGAGCAAGAAATGAGAAAAGGAGGAGAGGAGGATGCTGGGGCCAGCCACAGAGTCACACAGCCACATAGCCAGCTATGGAGTAAGAAGGAAAGAAAGACATATAGAATAAATAAGGTAAAAAGCCCAGAGGCAAAATGTAGTGAAAGAGAAACAGGATATTTTACATTAAGAAAAGCTGGCTAGAAACAAGCCAAGCCAAGGTTGGGCTTTCATAAGTAAATCTTCGTGTATTTATTTGGGGGCTGGATGTCAGGCCCCCAAAAGAGTAACAAAACCAACGGTACAAGCAGGTGGCAGTTAATTCAGAGTAAAGCCTGTTTGTAGCCACAGGAAACCCTGATGGCAGGCTGGGGTCCCCTCTCCCCTTTTAGCTTTTGCAGGGAAGAGGCAGCAGGTGATCAAAGCAGCCAGGACTGTCCTCTGTGAATGGAGAGTCACGGGGCAGGCAAACACCTGCCAAACAGCACAAGAACACAAGAAGAGAGTGCGAGGGGAGAACGAACACACACACGGGATGGAGGGCTTAGTCCTGCCTCAGAGTTCTGAGCTGGTTGGTTCCACGGCTTTCCTGTGGCCTTGGGGTGGGTACCATCTCTCCCTGTCGGGACACTGGTTTACCACCCTCCTCTGCCATGGGTCTCCATACTGTCTATGACACACTGACTGTGGTTCCCCTTAGCAAACGCTGAGCCTGCGCTGTGGCCTTTCACAGTCTGGCTTTGGCCACAGCAGCAGAGCCCACTGTTACCTCACTGCACCCCGGGGCCCGGGGATCCGCTTCCCGTTCTTGCTGCCAGTCTGCCTGAGACGTAATGGCCTCAGCTTCAGAGGATGCGGTCTCTGACACCTGGCTCCAGGCCCTGGGCTCCTGAGCGGGCTCTTGGCCACCAGACACAACCTGGGATTCCTGCTGAAAAGACCCCATGAGAGCCTAAACACCCAGGCAGAGGGTCTCCAGGGCCCTGGCTTTGTGTATTTCAGTCTCGGCTCACTGCTTCCTGGCATCTTCATGAACCTCCGTCTACTGAAGACTCTTCGACAGCTGACTTTGGTTAGTCACTGAGAGGTTCTTGGTAAGTACGGGTAAAGGACCCTTAGCCAAAGCTCAGCATAAACCACTCCTCTTCAGACACCCTGAAAGGGTGTGGCTGGACCATGAGGCCCTACGAGTGCTGACGCCTCTACTCAGAAGTTCATGCTGACTTCTCAAGTCCCCAAGATACTCCAGTTTGCTGGCACTGATTCCCACAAGTCACACACAGACATGTGTGCGAGCATTCACACATGTGCACATATGCAAACACAGCACACGTGCGCGCGCGCGCGCGCACACACACACACGCATACACGCACTCATGCGCGTTTGTGCTGGTTCCAAAAGAAAGGGAAAGGAAGAAATAGCCAGAATTCTGCTCCATCTCCTGTGCAGGAGATACTGGAGACTGTGGTCCTAGTACCCCCACCCTCCCACCCTCCCATCCTCAACCACGACGGTCACCCCCCACTCTCCCACCTTCAACCATGATGGTCACCCACTACCTTCCCACTCTCAACAATGACGGTCACCCCCAACCACAATGGTTACAGTCCTACAACTTGGCTAAAAGAGCCAAGACAGGACTCGGGCCATCTGAGGCAGAACCACGCCTAGCTGGAAAGGGCCACTAACATGGAAGGGAACCACTGGGTATGCTTGGCCCAGGGGCCTAAGGAACAGTCATAGAGCCCAGCTCAGGTCAAGGGAAACCTGAGGGGCAGACACTCTGTTTTGGCCAGACTCTGGTCCCAAGTGTTAAAAATAACAGGTTTGGAGATAAGATAGTGCTGTCCCTGACACCTTCTGCTCAGGGGTGCTTATTTTTAAATCTCAGAATTAGCCTCAGGCATGGGAGGAGGGGAGGGACAGTTGCGAGGTCACCAAGCCATAATCCCTCTCTCACCCAGACACTTGTCCCTGCTGGTCTTGGTGCCAGACAACCGTTAGGGTTGGGGGTGGGGGAGATAGGCATTTGTGAAGGACGCCTGTCCATGCCTCACTTTCCCAGGGATGAACGCCGACTAGCAGGGTGGGTGGACAACAGCTGGACCCGGACCTTTCTGAGAGGCCAGCTGTTGTGGGGCTGGCCTGTCTTCTCCCACTGTGCCACTGCTGAGGTAGTCTGGCTGAGGCTAGAAGCTGTCTCTGTATAAGCAGATGGCTGCCCCATCAGGACACGGGCTTACCTGTTTGCTGGATTCTTCCTCGGAGCCAAGGCTGTCCTCTCCATCCTCCTCCTGGTCGTCGGTGTCTGACTCAGCCATGGCAATGGGCACACACACGGGCTCCAAATCCCCAGGAGTGCCCTGACCAGGTCGCTGGTCTTCCTCAAATCGTGTTTCCTTGCGGGCTGGGGGCGCCTTCTCACCCTCTGGGGGTGGTGGGGACCTGGGGGCAGCGATGCAGCTGGGCAGCTGGCTGTGGGTGGCAAGAGCCACCTGTTTCTTGGGTCGCCTCCGCAGGAGCCCACAGCAGAAGTCCCAGGTGGTCCGCTTGACAAAGCGCAGACCCCGCTGGATGCGGGCCAGGGCCAGCTGCAGGTTGTTCATCTCCCCATCCTCGTCAGGGGCGGTGAGGTTGTCCGCACTGAAAGAGCTGAGCAGCAAGGCCAGGAAGAGGTTCAAGACCTGTTGAGGCAATGGGTCAAGTTCACCCAGGCTCTGCTGAACCATGGAGGGGAAACTGAGGCCCTAAAAGACTCTGAATACTGCTGACAGCAAACAGAGGCACCGGGCCCTGGGCTCTCACCTACCCCTCTCCTTCTCTTGCATATGGGAGCTTTATCTACAGAAGGAAAATGAATTCAAATTCTTCCTGCCAAAGGTTCAGACAACCAGAACGAAAACCTTCAGATCCGGGCCCCCTGTATTTTAGCTCAGGGTCAAGGAGGGTGCTACAGATGGCGACAGGGTGGGACTTGCTCGGGGAAAGAGTCTTAACCAGGTACCAGCAGCCTCCACAAGGGCCTTCCTCTACTCCCCCCCCCCCCCCATGGCCTTTGGACTAAGTAGGTGGGGCACAGTGGGGTGTGATGGCCCAGGGATCCTTCCTGGGAAATGGGGAGTCAGAGACAAGGCAGAGGGCCCCCAAAGAAACTACTCCCACCTCTAAGGGCCTCGAAAGGGCTGGTGAGTCTGTGTGTAAAAGGGAAGTGATTAGCTTTGGCTCAGCACAGAGCGGGCTACCGCTGGGCATGTGTGGTTCCTAACAGAGAAATCTGCCCGTGTCTTAGGATGGTCATGGCACCTTTCCATGTGAGGGTCACAGGAAAGGGAGCAGAGAAGGCAGCAGCATTCAGATGTCCCAGACCAACTGTGTGGCGTGTGACAAACCTGAATGGTGTCGTGGGAAAAGGTGTAGTGCCTAGCCCCACGGAGGGGAAATGAAGACGACACCTTCTCTCAGTCCCCAGGAAGGAGCTCAGCGGAAGAGGCCCTTGAGCAGGGTGACCAGACGCATTGCTGAGCCCTGCTCCCGGTTCTCTCAACTATTCGGGGATGCACCCTGCCTCAGGGACTCCATATCTGCCAGAAAACTGGGGGCGAGCATTCTGAGGAAGGTGAGGACCAGGCCTCTGTAAGAAGCCACTGATGAAAAAGCAGCATCCACTCCCATGGCCAGCAAAGGTGTTTTCTGTCGACTCTGGAGAAGCGACCGCCTCTGACACCTGGCCGCCTTTTCCATGTCCTCACCAGGGACGGGGGATTCAATATTAATCAAAATTGCTGTCAAGGCTGACCTCTAGCCTGGCCCCTGGTCTCTGTTCCTGCTGCCCACTGAGGGTCCTCCCTGTGGCCCATATCCCTCACCCACGCCACACAAATTCAGACTCCCTAAGAGTCCTGGGTCCAAGCTCCAGGCAAGGCAGGAGGCCTTGTCTACCCACGCAGGACCCAAGGGCCTCCCTTTCCAGCTTTGGAAATTCGTTCTTCTGGGGCTTCCCCGTCAATCACGCGTGGCCCTGGCCTTGCCCATTTCAGCAGCAAGCTTGCTTCCACCCACACAGTTGGCCCCAGCAGCGGCCCAGTTCCCAGGCGAGGCGGCAGCGTGGGTTGGCAGCTTCCCTCCTCCAGAGCCTCTAATCTTCTGTCCCCAGGCAGATCCGCTCAGAAATGGCAGGGCTCTGGTGAGGGGCGGCTCAGCCTGGCATCGGGCTGAGTGCTGGCAGCGGCTGAGTGCTGGGCACATTTGCTTTCTTTTTGGAGCTGAGTCTGGCAGCTCCTGGAACCAGGTAGGGACTAGGTGAGGCTCTGTCCCAAGGGAAGGCTGCTTTGAGGGGATGGAAAGGGATGATGGGGCCCGCTGACACTGTACACGCATGCTCTGATTCCTCTCCGGGCACTGAGTTTTAGGCTGGGGACTGAGGAATGGGCAGTATGCTGGACTCTAGCCTGGCCTGGCTGAGGCACACAGATGGTGAAAACAGGCAGGTCAGGGAAATGGATCCAGACCTCCCTGTGTGCTGGGGTGACACTGTGCTGCCCATGAGGGGCATGGTATTCACAGTGGGGCCCGACCATGCAAATGTTGGTCCTATGTTGGTCTTCGATGTATCCACTAAAGAGGTTCCTGTCCTGAGCCAATGAGTCACTGAGACCTTGTCCCTTCTGGGCTAGAAACCTTCCCTAACTGCTCTAGTTGGGGAGGAGTGACACTCATGGGCTCTTCCTGAGGCGCACTGACCAGTTGTTTCTGTCTGAGGGTCATTTCTCCACATCTCTCAGGCTCATGTGCACCCACCAGCATCTGAGCAGAAAGCCATGTCGCCATTCGCCAGTCACAAGGGACGAGTCAATAAACAAATTACTAAAAACAAGCAAATCCATGAACACCCATGCAGATGAGTGTGCAGATGGAGGAATGAGCAAAACGCAGAGAATGAGGGGTGAGTGGAGGGGTGGGTGAGCCGGTGGCTGAGTGAACGGCTTGTTGATTGATGAACTGGGTGGATGGGAATGGTGAACGCAAGGCGTATGGGTAGGCTGATGGATGAGAGGAGGGTAGAGAAGAGAGCAGGTAGATGGGTGGGGGATGAATGAGTAGGTGGGTGGGCATGCGATCAGGTATGAGTGTGTGTGTGTGTGTGTGTGTGTGTGTGTGTGTGTGTGAATGGGAAGTTGGTAGACAGATGGGTGACCGGATGGATGGGTGGAGGAGCAAGTAGGTATGGCTAACGGGTGAATGACTGGTCAATGAGCAAGTGGACGGGAGGACTGGTCACTAAGCAGACAGACTGATGAACAGGCGGGTGGTGAGTGGGTGACCAGGCGGGTAGATGGCGGGATAGGTGAACACACTGAAGAGAAGACAGAGGCAAGACTGAATGGGTGAATGATTAGGTGTGCTTACGATGACTGCCTGGGTTGACGGGTAAGCGTGTGCACAGGGGCATGAGCGGGTAATAGAGTAGAAAGGGAGAGATGGGGAAACGAGCCCAGGAATGAATGGTCGCCAGATCAGCGGCTTATGGGAAGGTGGATGGTTTCCTAGGTGACTGGCTAGAGAGAAGGAAGTGAAGGTAAACGGATGGAGGGGTGTCGGGGTGGATGGATGGGTGGGTGGTCAGGGTGCATTACGAGGCCATGGCTCACTCACCACAAGGTTGCCAATGACCATGACAAGCAGGAAGACCAGCAAACACAGCGACTGCCCCGACACCTCCATGCAGTCCCACATGGTCTCGATCCACTCCCCACAGAGGATGCGGAAGATGATGAGAAAGGCGTGGAAGAAGTCCATCATGTGCCAGCGCGGCAGCAGGTCGGAGCCGCTGATCTGGTGCCTCAGCTCTGAGTAGTTCTTGCCGAAGAGCTGCATGCCCACCACAGCGAAGATGAAGACGATGATGGCCAGCACCAGCGTCAGGTTGCCCAGCGCCCCCACCGAGTTGCCGATGATCTTGATGAGCGTGTTGAGGGTGGGCCAGGACTTGGCCAGCTTGAAGACCCGCAGCTGAGAAAGAGGGGAGAGGAGGCAGGAGCCTTTGTGACGGGTGTGGGTCACACCGTTATGTCCCTAGCGCCTGCCTAAAAGCCCCGGGAGGCCATGTTTCCAACACACACCCAATTAATTTCTCCTAGGGATCGCCGCTGAATTTTGGCACAGTCATTGAAAGTCTCCTGAGCCCCAGCCCATCTTTCCGCCTTAGCTCTTCTCTGCCCCCACACTAAGCTCCTACCTTCCTCTATCAGACCTGTTCCCCCCAGATACTCCAGGCCACCTCAAGCCATCTGACTCCTCCAATCTCCACCATCTTTCTTTCCTCTCAGGAAAAGATGGCGGGCACTTCCTATTTATTGAGCACCCAGCGTGTCCCAGGCCTGTGCTTAGGAAGGACTGACTTAATGTGAATTTCAACACACAAGGTTGGCATGGTTACCACCCTCCTTTGGTCCTTAAAGGTCAAGTGACTTCTCTAAGTTCCTTGGTGTATAGGAATGGGATCAGAATTAGAACCTACAGACGGGATCTTCCTTACTGCTTACACACCCCCACCAGAGCTGCAAATTCTTCCCCCAGGAAGCCTTCCCTGGCCACACTACCAGCCCCAGGAAGTCCTCAGGTATTCTAAGCTCCAAATGTGAGCCACACACAGACGATTCCGCGACATCTGAGACCCACTGAATCTGCCTCTGGGGGTTTAGCAAGATCCTAGATCATTTAAGTACTCCCAAGTTTTAAAAGATGCCATTCAGCAGGCAATGCTCTAAGCGAGCCACCCACAGACCTGGTCGTGACTCTTAACTCGCCACATGACCCTATTCTCGGATGTTGCTAGGGTCCGAGATACATGAAAGGCCGCGCAATGGTCAATTGTTCCCTGAGGAATGTCTTCCTTATTGCCCTCCTCCACCAGATACCTCCACACTGGACCAGGCACCCATCGCCAGAGCAGGACTGAGCCAAGCAAGAGTGGCTCCTCCCCCTCTGCGGCGGGCGCATGCGCGTACCAGGCGGAAGGACCGCAGCACCGACAGGTTGCCCATGCGGGACAGGCCCAGCTCCATGAGGCTGAGGATGACAATGATGCTGTCGAAGATGTTCCAGCCCTGCTGGAAGTAGTAATAGGGGTCAAGGGCGATGATCTTGAAGGTCATCTCCGCTGTGAAGATCCCTGTGAAGACCTGGAGAGAGAGAGCAGGGGTCAGCGGGTCCTCCAGTGCTGGCCCGAGACCCTGGGGGGCAAGCACCCCGTTTCCTGACTCTTGTCTTGCAAGTGTTTCCCAAAAGCCTGACCCATGGGCTGCAGCCCATGTGTGGCTGAGGCCCAATGCAAAAGTAAACTTAAACTTGAAATTTAAAAAAATTATTTTATTTTCTGGTTCTTGAGTGTGAACTTCCTAGGTGGCAATATTACGTTGCAATGTCCAAGGATGGACATGTTCTCTCAGAGGCATTCCTGAGGAACAGAGGCTGGCTTTCCTGGGTTTCTTGACTTATAACCAAACTGCCTAAAATGCATATAGAGTGCATAATGATCTACAGTAGCCCATGGTGTTGGTCGGCAGCCATGATATACAACCCAAGGCCCTGAAGGATACCAGGCTGACAGAGTATGGTCTCCAGAGGAGGGTATGTCTCCTGAGGATAGAGCTGTGACCTCAGGGGTCCGTAGGAGCAAGCTTGGCCATGGTGAGGAAATGGTAAATTACCCAAGGAGACACTCAGGGGGCTTCTGGAAGGGGAGGGCGGCAGGCAGAGTACCCTGGGAACTGGACCAGGCCTGCAGCAGGCATGAAGACATGGGAGCTACAGGCACAGCACTGGGGTCAGCAGTTAACAGGGAGGTTGTCTGGCCTGGGTAACCCTCAGGGAACTCTGCTAGAAGCAGACACTGACATGGCTTTCCATCTCTGCTCAGATGGGGCTCTGAGGAGGTGGGCAAGGGAGACCTTGCCACATACCAGCTCCATCTTCAATGTACAGAAAAAATTGTTTCTCAGAGGGAATCTCAGGCTCCACTCAAATACATGGGCTGTCCTCTGCCCCTCCCCCAGCACACAAGCCTGTTCCGCTATTTCTCCATTTCACAGACCCCCAACACCTTGAGGCCTCCTCATCTCTCTGCTCCACCTACAAGACTCATCCCTTTAGGCCTGTTCAAAAGTCCGAGTCCACAGCTCCGTGACATATGGAATAGGCCCCTTCAGACACATCACTTAGTCCCTTCCCCTCTCATCGTAAGTACCCTGTGGGTATATGTATGGAGTCTTCTCTCTTTTGAATATGGCAGCAGTTAGGTTTTGACCTGAAGGCTACCATGTTCCCCATCTGACACCACTATGCTCATTCCCATGCCTGTGGGAGCCTTATGTGCCCAGCCTTGGTCCTCACTCAGCTATGTTCAGACACCCCATAAAGCGCTCAGCTTCCCTGAGAGCCCCTAAGAGCAGCTACTGGCTACCCCCCTCCGTCAGCATCCAGGCTTGGACTTCCCTAGAGCCCGCCTGGGCACATGAGAGTAAGGACACTTCTAAGGCTTGTCTGACGAGCTCCTGAGTGTTATTTCCTAAGCTCAGGGAGTGGTGGTTACTGTCAGCAGCAAGCATCCTAACTCCCACGTGGGGCTGAGAGCACCCGGCCCAGGGAAAGGCTGCTTCAGATCTGAAAAGCCCTGGGCGTTCAGTGGGTTCTGAGGATGGCTTCCTATTTCCCTTATCAGTACTGATGGAGACGTCCCAGCAAGTGGGAGACTTCTGGGGAACCTTAAGCAGTGTGGTTTGGGGCTTGAGAGGTGATTCTACTTGTAAAAGCACAGACTGCTCTTTTAGAGTATCAACTTCAATTCCCAGCACCCAAATGGCAGCTCATAACTGGATGTAACACCAGGTCAGTGGATCTGAGCCCTCTTCTGGCCGACTTGGGAACTGCACACATGTGGTACACATACAGACAGAGAGGCAAAACTCTCATACACAAAAGATGAAAATCTTTTTTGTAAGTTTTTAAAGGGGGTTCACATAGCCCAGGCCAGTCTTGACCTCTTTTTAGAGACCTGTAAACCTGAACTTAACATGACACCCTTTCCATGCTAACCAAAACAAACCACAGTGTCCTTTTCTGCTGTTGTTGTTATTCTATGGCAGAGATGAGACATGCTAGTTTAACCAATTCTCAATGACAGACAATTTCCTCTCTTAGAAAGACTGCCATAATGAATACCGTTTTGCGGACATATTGCTCAGTTCTTTCCATCGGGTAGTTTTAGACCTGGAATGGTGTCAACAGCCATCGTTAGGGATTCTGATGTGGCTGACTGATCCGCACAGACAGGTTTTAACCAACTCCGCGAGCAGTGGATGGCAACGTTCTTCCTCTAACTGCTCATCCTGTGTTTCTGTTCCGAGCACACAGCTGGTTTATCAGCCATTCCTTTATTTTTGTATTTCTTCTTTTGCAAAACCTGCTCTTCATAGCCTTTGCTAACTGTTCTATTCCAGTGTTTGCTTATTTTTGAATTGTATATAAATACACTTTTTAGATTAGAGATGCTATATGTATGGCTGTGACTTTCCTGGCTTGTCATTTATTTTTTAAATTAAGAAATATTTTAGGACTTGGGATGATGGTGCATGCCTATAATCCCAGAACTGAGGGGGGGGGGAGAAGGATCAGGAGTTGAGTGAGTCCAAGGCCAGCCCAGGCTACATGAGACCCTGCCTCAAACAAAACAAAACAAAACAAAACAAAACAAAACAAAACAAAACAAAACAAAACAAAACATCGACCTCTTTCGTACTTGCTTCCAATGCTGTTTTACTTGATCTCACACAACAGCAGTAGGAATGGCGGAACTGATGTTTGCCGTACGCTATGGCAGGTATCCTTACAGTGTCTCTCCTAAATTCCACCGTTTGATCCCCACAGTAGCCCTATGTGATATGCAATGCTTATTATTTCCATGTGTAAGTAAGAAAACAGATATAAGACCCAAAGGACAGCTCCCACTGTGGTTTGGCCTCCCATTGCCCACACAGCTAACTCACAAAACCACCAATCGTGCTGCAGTCGCTCCAAGGTGATCACTACCCCAAATGTGGCGTGTTGTCTGTCATGTTCTTACATAGTAAATAAATTGAGAATATATCATATTTTTATTATATTAAACTTTATGTAAATGGTTTGTGCGAGTGTTCTTTTTTCAAGTTTATATATATATATATAGTATATACTGTGTATAATATTTTATTGTATGAAGCAGATGTAATTTATTTACCATCCTGTACCTTGGGTGGGTTTTTTTTTTTTTTTTTTGAGACAGGATCTCTTTATGCAGCCCTGGGTGTCCTGGAACTCACTGTATAGACCAGGCTGGCCTCAAACTCAACAGATATCTGCCTGCCTCTGCCTCCTGAGTGCTGGGATTAAAGGAGTGCACCACCATGCCTGGTTTTATACACCCATCTCTTGAGTTCTTTTTCTGTTTGGAGATGTGGTCTCCCTGTAGCCCAGGCTGTCCTCTGCTTCCGTCTCCTGAGTGCTGGGACTACATGTGACCCCCTGAGTGTTTGGCTGCACTGACTCAGGCTTTAGTAGATAAGACATTTATTTTCATTTTCACTCCCCTCTAACAAGAAATGTGAAGAATTTCCTTGTACATGTTAATTTGTACCCATGCATGAGTCTTTTTTAAAGGATTTATTTTTACTTATGTGTATAATGTCTGTGAGTGTATAAGCATGAGTATGTAGTAACCACGGAACCCAGAAGAGGGCGTCAGATCCCCTGGAACTTACAGGTGGCAGCGAACCACATGATGTGGGTTCTGGGGGCCAAACGAGTCCTCTGCAACACCTGCAAGTAATCTTAACCACTGAGCCCTTTCCAGCCCCCAACAGAGCTTTCTTAAGATCACACACACATACACCTGACATTGTAAACATCAGCATGAACCATCTCCCAGGGTGGATGTATCGAAACCACACTCCCAGAGTTGACAATCCAACGCACAACATTCTTGCTAACCACAAAACCTCATTTTGATTCTTTTGTGGGTAGGAAGTAGCATATTAATGTAGCTTTGATTCTTATTTATTATTTCTCTTCATATTTATAACCACCGGGTTCACCTGTCAGTTTCTTTCTTCATGTTATGGTTGTGGTCTTCCCCACTGTCCCAGCTAGTTCCACCTGTCAACTGGACACAACCTGGAGTTTCCTGAGAAGGGTCCCTCAATCAGGTGTGTAGATCAGACTGGCCTGGGAGCACATCTGTGAGGAACAGTCTCGACTGTTAGTGGATGTTGGAGGGCTCATTTCACATGGGCATTACTATTTCCGGGTTCAGCACCAGCCCGTGTGAGCCATCTGGCAGCGTTCCTCCAGGGCTTCTGTCTCCAGGTTTCTGCTCTGACTTCTCTCAATAATGGATTGTGACTTGGGAGTGTACGCCAAACAAACCCTTTCCTCCTTGTGGTGGTTTGAGAAAGAAATGTCCCCTGTGGACTCATGTATTTAAATGTTTGGTCCTCATTTGTGGGGTTGTTTGGTGAGGTTAGGGGTTGGAGTCTTGGAGGAAATACATCACTGGGGCAGGCTTTGTCCAATTCACTTGATGTGCTTCCTGTTTGTGGGTAGAAGGGTGACCTCTCAGCTTCTTGGTCCTGCTGCTGCCGGGCCTTCCCTGCTATTATGAGTATCTAGCCTACAGGAACCATAGGCTAAAATAAACTCTCCCTTACATTGCTGTTGGTCATGTGTTCTGTCACAGCTGCAGAAGAGTAACTCATACACTCCCCACCTTGCTTTTGGTCCGAGTGGTTTCCACAGCAACAAAGCGAAACCAGAACCGATGTTGACCGTCCTTTCCCTTATTGATGTGTAAGGGTTCACTATGGCCTGAGTTCTGTGTCCTTCTAGAAGATGAGTGTGGTAATGCCAGTATCTACAGTGTACTAGTGACTTCACTGGGTTTACACACAGTACCATATATTTTAATGCAAGCAAAGTGAGCAATCTTCTTAGGTACTGAATATATATATATAATTATATATTGAAATATATATAATTTATTTATTTAGGTTTTTCGAGACAGGGTTTCTCTATAACTTTGGCTACAGACTGTCCTGGAACTAGCTCTTATAGACCAGGCTGGCCTTGAACTCACAGAGATCCTCCTGCCTCTGCCTCCCAAGTTTTGGGATTAAAGGCGTGTGCTGCCACTGCCCAGCTTGAAATATATTTATTATCAACCCTACCTACATACTGCTATGGTTCTCTGTCTGTTTACCTATCATCTATCTACCTACCTATCTATGCACTATATACATAAGCTCCGGAATGGAGACTCGAATATCCGTTAAATGTCTGAAGTGTGAATTACTTATAACCAGTCTATGTGACATCAATCTTGTGAGAATCCTGACCCCGAACAACAGCAACAATAAACTTTTAATCATTCATCTTCCTGCTGAATAAAAGGTAGCTGAAGATTTTAAAGGCAAGGTATTAGATTCTCTGTTCGAAGCCATGGTTCACCTTGGGGACTATTTAACTCGGCATTTTCGTTGCGCTCCCTCCACATATACCAGATGAGCTGAACCCCGATGCCCTGGTCGATGGTTCAGAGCCAAACTTTTCCTTTGGAGTTATAGCAGATATTCAATATGCTGATTTGGAAGATGGATTCAATTATCAAAGAAGCAGGTGGAGGTACTACTGACACCGTCTTGTTCACTTAGAGGGTGCCACTGAAGACTGGAATAAAGGAAGCAGCATGCCCTGCTGTGTCCTGCAGCTCGGAGACATCGTGGATGGCTCCGATGCACAGTATAAAGTATCGGAAAAGTCTCTAGAACTTGTCGTGAACACATTCAAAATGCACAAAACCCCAGTTCACCACACATGGGGAAACCATCAACTCTATAACTTCAGTGGAGACTTCTTAGCTAACTCTAAACTTGACAGCAAGTTTCTAGAAGACTGAACTGTGCAGCATCCTGAGTCCATGCCGTCAGAGAACTCTTAGCTGATCACTTTGTACCACTCCCTAACTTAGAGTTTACTTTACTTGATGCTTATGACCTGAGTGTCTTGGGCACAGATCAAGCTTCCCCAAAGCAGGAGCAGTGTATAGTTCAGTGTTAAAGTCAGTTTCTTCCATATAGATCAACCACCGTTCCCAGTATCCTCTCTGGAGTAGCTCATCCTTTGCGCACTGATTTATATACTGTTACCAAGTCTCCAGTAGGGTTGCTTTATTCTCAATATTTCAGTCTTACAGCACTGATCTCATTTAGACACCAGTTTTTTGTTTCTTTAAAAATAGTTTATTTTTATTTTATTTACATTGGTTCTTTGCCTGCATGTGTGTCTGTGTGAGGGTGTCAGATCTTAGAGTTATAGACAGTTGCTAAGTGCCATGTGGGAGCTGGGAATTGAACCTGCATCCTCTGTAAGAGCAGACAGTGCTCTTAACCACTGGGCCATCTATCTAGACCCCATATAATATGTGGTAGAAAATTTGCCACCTTATTATTTTTCTCAAGATTATCTATCTATCTATCTGTCTGTCTGTCTGTCTATCTATCTATCTATCTATCTATCTATCTATCTATCTATCATCTATCCATCCATCTACTGTCTACCTATTTATCATGTGTGTGTGTGTGTGTGTTATGTTTGTGTACATGCAGGTGCCTGCAGAGGCCAGAAGGAGGCAGATCCCCTGAAACTGGAGCTTCAGACAGTAGTGGAAACAGAACCAGCATCCTCTGCAAGAGTAGTAAGTGCTCTTAACCACTGAGACATCCCTTCAGCCCCAGCCCCAATCTGCTGTATTAATTCTTTCATAAGGGAGATTTTTCAACCTATCTTCTCCAGATGTTGCCTCTGATTAGGTAATGGGCTGAGCAGTTTGGTCTCCCAGTCTTCTCTTTTATGGACTCTGTCTTTGGAGACAGGCTTGGAGAGTCTGTCCCCAACCAAGATTACCTACCTATGCTAATTTTGGTGATTTTGTTTCTTTACATTAATATTTAAACCACCTGGACTATATTAAATAGAATGAAATAGAATTATTATTAAATTAATTAAATAGAATTAAATTCAAGAAAATCAAAGCCTTATATTGTAGCAATAAAGCTATCTAAACAGCACAAAACACAGCTGTTACCAATAACCAAGTGACAGGTTTGGTACAACTGTCATTCAGTCACAAGTTAAGTTTGGCAAAGCCACTAAGACCCTTTATCACATCTGACTGCTGCCCAGTCCTACCTAGGAAAACTACACTCCACTTAAAGCCCACAACCACCACCTGATGGCCCCATACACCCACAGGTGCACTGTGAGAATCTGCATGCTGAGATATGCCAAAGACCATCCAATATCCCCAGCTGCGCCACGAGACTCTGCATGCTGAGAAGTACCAAAGACCACGCAATACTCCTGGCTGCACCACAAGACTCTGCATGCTGAGCTGTACCTCCCCCTCAATATGCAAGAAGGAAAGTACAAGAATAGCCAAATGGGCTCAAATGATTAGAAAAATATTGGGAAAAAAGTTTGCAAATGACCACTTAACATTCTGGGTTTATAAAGCAGTAACGGAAGGAAATATCCACAGACTGCAATGTGTGTGACGCCTACCTGTCTGTGTGAGCCACCTGAGAAGCTGGGTCTTAGGTCTGCTGTGAGACAGACCTAAGACCCAGCTAGCGGCCTCCCCACTGGCCAGAGCAATGATCCCCGGGGACTCTGGCCAGTCCTGCTGAGGACCCCTGGCACAGAGCTGGCTGTATTCACATGTCAGGATATAGCAGATGAATACCTGATTTCATGTCCACCATGCCACCCCTCCTGCCTCAGTTTCTCCATCTGTGCAATGAAGAGGCAGAACTCAATGTGGTTTCAAGAAAATTATCCGAAGGAACCTAGACATCTTGACTTCTGGGATCAGCTTCTTTAATAATAACAACCACAGCACAGCCCCCATCTCTGTGAGGGCTTGTTCACACAGGCTGGAGGAACGCATGCTATGGACTTTATCTTATTCGGCCTCATTAGCTTCCTACGAGGCTCACACTGTCTGATTCTTGCATTTATTAAATTCAGAAAATACTTATTGTGCCAATTACCAGAATTAAGTGATTTGCTTGAGGTATCTAGTTAGTAAGAGTTGAGTCAGAATTCAGATCTGGTTCTCCACATCCTTGATTGACTCACTGCCTCCAGTTATCTGTACGTCCATCTATCTACTGATCCAGTCAACATCTGTTCATCCACCCACTGACCCAGACATCATCTATCTATCCCCTACCGACCCAGACATCATCTATCTACCCCCTACTGACCCAGACATCATCTATCTACCCCCTACTGACCCAGACATCATCTATCTACCCCCTACTGATCCAGACATCATCTATCTACCCCCCCACCAACCCAGACATCATCTATCTACCCCCCACTGACCCAGACATCATCTATCTACCCCCTACTGACCCAGACATCATCTATCTATCCCCTATCGACCCAGACATCATCTCTCTACCCCCCTACCGACCCAGACATCATCTAGCTACCCCCCACTGACCCAGACATCATCCAGCTATCCCCCACCGACCCAGAAATCATCTATCTACCCCCCCACTGACCCAGACATCATCTATCTACCCCCCACTGACCCAGACATCATCTATCTACCCCCTACTAACCCAGACATCATCTATCTACCCCCTACCGACCCAGACATCATCTATCTACCCCCTACTGACCCAGACATCATCTATCTACCCCCCTACCGACCCAGACATCATCTATCTACCTCCTACCGACCCAGACATCATCTATCTACCCTCTACCGACCCAGACATCATCTATCTACCCCCCTACCGACCCAGACATCATCTATCTACCCCCCACTGACCCAGACATCATCTATCTACCCCCCACTGACCCAGACATCATCTACCTACCCCCCCTACCGACCCAGACATCATCTATCTACCCCCCACTGACCCAGACATCATCTATCTACCCCCCACTGACCCAGACATCATTTTTCACCTACCCACTAACTCAACCGTCATCTGTCTCCCCATCCACTGACCCAGATGTCATCTGTCTCCCCATCCACTGACACAGACATCATCTGTCCACCCAGCCATCTTTCTTCCTTTTCTATTTAAATACCCACCCGTCCACCTCCCACTCTCTAATCACCCACTTTCATCACCTACATATCCAATTTTCTTTCTCTGCCCCCATCCTATTTAATTATCCATGCCTGTCTCTCATTCCACCATCTCTAATCATCTGTCCATCGTTCTGTCCTCCTTTCCTCTCACCATATTTAATTATCCATCTGTCCTTCCTGTGTAGTCTCCTCTCTAACCTTCCTCCCATTCATCCACTCATCTCTTTATCCCTCACGACCTCTTCTTTCCAATAATCCATCCATCTCCCTATTCTTCCCTTCTTCTCCTACCCAGTCACTCATTCTTCCTTTTCCCCAATCGACAACACGTATGCTCATCTGCACAACTCTCTGCCATACAGCAATCCCATCCTTCACGCACTTCCCCTCCATTTATTCACCATCGAGCCTCGCATCTCCACGCATATCAGATGCCCCTACTCACTTCGATTTCGTAGCACGTGAGCACGCTGACAAATGCAAACCCTAGTCTCCCACTGCAAACCTACACACCTTTGCTTCCCTAAACCTGACTTTGAAACTTTCTTCTCCAAGACGTCTTCCATGACTCACACCTTCGGAAGCCCCCGTGATGCTCAGAATCCCCTCCCCGTGAAAGCCATGGTCTTCAGAGATGCCCCTTTGAGAGTCAACGGCGTGTGGTCTTACCAGGTTTCCGACCTGCAGCATCTCCTCAAACTCGACTGTCATGTTGTAGTGCTCCAGAGCCATGAAGAGTGTGTTGAGCACAATGCACATGGTGATAGTGAGGTCGGCAAACGGGTCCATGACCACGAACTTCACCTTCTGCTTGATGGACATCCAGAGAGGGCAGCACTCCCAGATTAGATAGCGCTGGGCAAAGCGGTTCCAGCATGGCGGACACTTACGGTGGGACTCCTCCAACTCTGAGGACAGTCAGGGAGTTAACGGGGTTTGTTGATCAAGTTGGCTGAATCTAGTGACATTCTAGAAAGGTCTTGGGACTGCACGGGGGAGATGGCGAGGTCTAAATGACAGTGGTATGATGAGGGAAGGCTAGGGCAACGGGTGGCCTGTGTCTCAGTTCTTTACTCTGGCAATGTGGGAGGATAGGAAACTAAGATGGATAAGGGGAAAATAAGGATATGACAGATTATGACAAATGTAGGTTCATGTAAGCTAATCACCTCTCATAGATATGAAAAGGCTCAGAGCAGGACAGGCTGCAAATGAGGGCAGGAAGCAGAATAGCCAAGTTCTGATAAGAGGATACATGGGACAGACTGGGATGGGGTACTGGGATAGGCTATAAAACATAAGCATATACACCTGGGACAGGGTGACACAAAACAGGGGACCCAGTCTGGCTTGGAAGGAGAGTGAAGTTGCCTAGCGTGGGACCAGCAGAGATGGGTGCAAGATGGCCGTACTAGTCTAAGTGGACAGCTGAGAACAGGTTAGAACAGGAAGGGCATGCAGGAGACAGGCTGGTTCTTGACAGACTAGGGTATGCTTGGGAGAGGGGTGGGTGAGATGGAGAAGGGCCTGGGTCAGTCCAGGACAGACGTGGGAACACCTAGAAAAGAAGGAGCAGAACCAGAGCAGAGCCCGAAGTCCAGGCACGAATGTTCATAGGGGGACAGACCTCTGTCTGGGAGAGGTATGGGGTCTAAGGGTGGGGCAGACACAAGACACGTCTGGGGAGGTCGGGGGTCCAAAGGTGGATACAGACAGAAGTCTGGGGGAGGTCGGGGGCCTGAGGGTTGGGGCAGATGGAAGAAGACATGTCTGGGGGAGGTCAAGGGTCCAAAGGTGGAGATAGACAGAAGGCTGGGGGAGGTTGGGGGTCTGAGTTTGGGGGCAGACGGAAGAAGACATGTCTGGAGGAGGCTAGAACGAAGGTAAGGTTGCTGGGAACATGGGGGTTTAGGACACCAAGGACACTGACCTTCCAGGGCGCTAGTGAGGACACTGACAGCACTGAGCGCCCGCTGCCGTGCTCCAGGCTCCTCAAAGCCATCTGCACACGGAGCCTGCGGGGTCAGCATCTGGGGACCACCTGGCTCCTCTGATGGCGTGGTCTGCGTGCAACCAGGAGACATGCATAAGCCTGGGAGGGGGCTCAGACTGGGCAGGACTCAAGAAGGCACAGCGGAAGTCTTGTTCTTGTGTTTTCTCAATTTTAAAACGGCATTTATTTGTTGACTTATATGTGTGGCACATATGAAGGTCAGTTCTCTCCTGTCAATGGGTCGCGGGGACTGAACTCAGGTTGCAAAGGCTGGCAACCATTACCTTTACCCATTCCGCCACCCCCACCCCTTTTCTGAGACAGGGTCTCACATAGCCCACACTGGCCTCGACATGTAGCTGAGGATATCCTTGAACTCCTGATCCTTCTGCCCTTACCTCCCAAGTGCTGCTGGGGGTTACAGGTGTGTATCATCATGTCTAGCTCATGCTGTGCCGGGGATCAAACCCAGGGCTCTGTGCATGCTAGGCACACACTCTAGCCACTGTTACCATGGGACTACATTGCAGGCCCAGGGATGGAGGTCTTGATGGGATCCTGAATGCTGGACTTGGAGAACCAGCCCTACTCCAGCTAACAACTCCCAGAGCCTCGTTCCTCTGTCTGCCATCATCTCGTTCTGTGTTCTCCGTGTACATATGCCATATGGGCCCTGCCAGTGCCAGAGGCTGCCACAGAGTACACACACACATGATCTTAATTAAAGTTCTCTAGAGTTAAAGGTAGAAGGAAGCTGGGAAAAAACCAAACCCTAACATACGCTTGGATGACATTCATAGAAACACAAAAACAGCATGGTGCTTAGCTGAGACTGGTGGCATACCATGTACCTCAGAGGAAGTGTGGCCGTACCTACTCAGAAATCCTTAGTTTTTAATGATTATTATTTTATGTGTATAAGTGTTTTGCCTGCATGTGTGTGCCTGTGCACTGTGTGTGTCTGGTGCCTATGAACACTAGAAGAGTGTTGGAGACCCTGGTCCTGGAGTTACACAGTTGTGAGCCTCCACACAGTTGCTGGAACTCATCCGGAAGAGCAGTCAGTGCTCATAACCACTGTGCCATCTCTCTCTTCAGCTGCTAGAGGTTTTCAAATGGTCCTAAGAATCCTCGTCTTGTGATCTACTTTCATAAATACTTTCACACGCACACCAAAACTGCAGAGAAATGATGTTCATTGCAGCACCACTCCTAACTCCAAAACTAAACAACTAGTCACTAGGAAGATTATTAAAACCAATCATGGCCACAGACCAACCCTGACCTCTGATACAGACAATGACAAGCTGACCTGGGTACACTCCCATGTGGACATCTCCAAGACGAAGGGTTAGACAGCTGTGAAAGCAAGACAAAGATCTGGAGGATAAATGCCCCGCTGTTAAAGCGCTGACACGTGTGGAAAGGGACACACAGGTCCCTGCTCACTCTATGAACTTTTGCATCACTGGGTTGCCTTCCAACAACTGCTTGCAAGGAGAAAGATGCTGGCAGCAGAGCTGCAGGCTGTCTGAGGGCAGCAGCTGGCAGACAGGCCTCTCTGGGCTCATCCAGAGCCACACTGACTGGAGAGGGCTCCTCCTGCCTCCCATGCCGCCTGAACCACTATGTACCCAACATCGGGCTCTGTTTGCAGACTAGAAAGGGGCTCACTGGGGACCAGCTATGAGTGGGGAAGGCACTCCCAGGGGCTTCTGCCTGCTAATCCCTTTGACTTTTCAAATGTCTCCATCTTGGTCGCTAATTCCTTTAACCTTACAAACGACTCCGTCTTGGCCTGCTAATCCCTTTAAAGTTACAAATGGGCCCTGCAGAAGTGAGAATGGGTGAAGTCAGAGTTCCCGGTAATGAAGTGTGTGAACTTGGATTCCTCCCGACATGTGCAGCACAATGAGATGATTTTCTCCGTAATGGGATTAGGAAATTCTATTAGTGCTCCTGGCTGCTGAGCTCTGCCTGCCTGAAGCTGGGGCTCCAGAGCCCAGGGCCTGCCCAGCTCAGAGCTCTTGGAAGCCAGATACTCCACTCTCCAGGTGATGGATCCTGAAGGTCACAGAAGACTCTGTAGCCCCCGCCCCCGGGTTTCGAAGTTCCTCCTCTTCACTTCCTATGTAAGACTTGGATGCTTGGCAACGTATCCCAGAAGCCCTTGCTCACTCACGTCAACAACACACAGGAACAGTGACTTGTTCACGAGGCGAGATCTGGCCTAAGCCCTGGATCTGTTTCAATTCTCTTGGTCCTACCACCTGCTGACGTACATGCAAAGTCTTATTTCCACTTTGCAGGAAATTGAGGCTACAGATGGTTAACCATATAGAGTCCCACAGCTAGTGGCCACGTGGGCCACCCACCCCCTCTTACACCTCCGCCATCCTGACCAAGATTCTTCAGACAGCCGCTGTCTTCTGTCCTAGACATGTGTGAGACACCCTTCACTTTGCTGAGTGGGCTCTTCAGACACCGTATGTGGAGCAACAGGGGTCAGCATGACCCCTGTGGCCAACTGGGCAGTCGCCAGTGTGCCACTGACAGGCCTCTCATGACTAGTACCTTGCTGACAATGGCTCTAAACATTTGCTTCCTCTGTTGGGAGTCATCACTGACCTCACGGTGCTACAAGCCAGACAGGCTCTTCCCCAGGCTGTTTGCACCTTTGCTGTCTGTGACACACTTTGGGATTGATAGCACGGCATGATGACATTTTAACTGTGTCACCCATGTCCTATATGCCTTTAATCCTGTCCACCATGAGTCATTTTCATATTCCCAATGGTCCCAAGATGGGTCCTTTTCACCCCTATACGGATGAGACACCTGAGGTGCGGAGGAGTGAAGACTTGTCAATAGCCATCCAGCTGGCAAGCTGCAATCTGGATCCAAACCCAGGTTAATGTCCGGGGCTTGGGCACTAACCACTCAGTGCACCTGTCCTCCCTGCTGTAGAAGGCAGCCTGGCTCCTCCTCTTGTAGCCACTATTTAAGTGTCCCCAGCAAGTGTGTTGGGAGTCCCTCTCTCCTTTCCCTGCTCCCCACTCCCAACACTTATGACCTTGGCTGGCCTGCGCTAGTCAGTGCCCATTTCTTACTCACCCAATAGCTGCCGTCTAGAATCCTCTGAGTGCCCCTTTGCCACCTAGCCCGGATTGCTTGTTCCAGACCCACAGATCCAGAAGGCACCTGAAACAGTGCATTGTCTCTGGGACACTGGTCTAGGTTTATTGTGGCATCCAGAAATTGATACTCCATCAAGTGTGAACTATCCGACTCCCTCCTCACTATATCACCCTATGGGTTTACATATACATTTTTCTTTCTTCCCTCTCTCCTTCTATCCCCCTCCCTCTGACTTGTCTGCCTGCCTGTTGGCATGGAACTATGCGGGGAGAGATGTTCTGGGAGTGGGGCACACAGTAGGTGTTTTATCAACATTTAGAGCGGAACCGTGCACTCATCACCAGTTTGGGAGACAAGTCTGAGCGGATGCCTGTAGGCCAGGGGTGGGCTCACCGTGTCTGGGGGCCGGTCCAGCACCATAGGGCGGAGAAGGTGGCTCCCTGGGGAGGTGGCCTCTGCATCACCTGCTCCCAACAAAGAAACTACCCCATTGCAGTCCACGGTGCTGTTTCTTTTCCCATTGAGGACATGACCAGGAGCTGAGGTTCCAGGGCTGGGCTGTCCCTGGGCACTGGGACGGCGCAGGGGCCAGGGCACCAGCAGTGATGTGCGGTGGCTCTCGCTCTCCCCCGCGGTGCTGTTTTCATCATCTGCAAATTCTGCCTCGGAGCCCTGGTCCCGTCTTCGAAAGGTGAAGACGCTCCCTCGGCTGGAGCGGGCCTTCATTGATGTCCGGCTAAGTCCATGGGCAAGGCTGAGCCGATTCTGAGGGCACAGGGAGGGCACCGTAACCCACGTGGCTCTGCCTACACTTCCGCCTAATTCTCAGGGTGTCAGCGCTGCTCAGATTCTCAGGGCGCTGATGTCTTTGCTGGCGGCAGCGTAGCAGGTGGACTAAGTGGGTGTGGGAGGGGTGGGGTGTCTTCTGCATGGCCAGGTCTCTACTGACTTCATGTCTGTATCTCTGGGCCTGAAGGTGGGGCTAGACTAGGTAGCAAGAGGTAGGACCAGCACCAGGGGCCCCTATCGCCCCAGACCTGGCCCCCATACTTGAGCACTAGCTCTGACAGGCAGACCCCCTCCCCCCCGGGCTCTCCTCCACTCTAAGACTGACTATGGGAAACTGGAAAGGTTGGGAGGGGTTCAATGGTGCTTTTCTTGGAGACCAAGCTTGGGGCTGTGACCATGCCAGGGGCCCACCGCGATGGGCTTTGCAAGGGCCAGAACCACATCGGGATTACCAATGTTCTGGGACCATCTTCCGAGTCCGATTTGGGGATCCGGTCATCCCCCCCATCCTCTGTCCCGGAAGACAGTCGTTTCCTCCGCTTGCTCCTTCTCTCATGGTTGGTGACTGGGGCCAACGGGGACATCTCCAAGGAGCTACGCGACACAGTATCCACACCCCTGACAGTAAGAGCCTGGGAAAAGACGGAAGGAAGGGTGTTTCGGTCATGGAGAAGCCTAGGGTAGCTGCAGGCTTAGGCAAGCCATGGATCTCTCAGTGTCTTGGTGGCCCCATCAGTAAGCAGACTCCCACACTTGACTCAGATATGGGATGCTGTGGAGGTCACCCCAGGGAGACCCACAATGCCTTGAGAAAGATCAAGAACCTGGAAGGGAGAACAAGTACCAGGGACTGGATTCAGATCCCCATGCTTGTGTGGCAAGCACTTGCACAACTGAGCCACTTCCCCAACCCCTTCATCTTGGTTTCCAGCTGCTTCCAACAGCTGCCACAGGGGAAGCTGAACGTGGGGAGCCAGGGCAGAACGGCCAGTGCTCAAGTCTCCAGCCTTGTACTTTATTCACGAATCACCAGAAAGAATCCTTGGACTAAACCACCCGTGGGCGTGGACCTTGTACCAGGCATGTGCGGTGCCCACAGAGGCCACATTCACTGAGAAGCCATCCACGCACCCAGCGCCCACTAACCCTCTACCTAGAAAATGTGGTGGACATAGGGAACAATTTTACCCAGCGTACACCACACTAACAGGCCTACCTTGCCCAGTAAGTACAAAATGCATCATCTGCTGGCCTTACCCAGCATGCACCACACCTCTGGGCACGGCTCACTCACCTCGTGTTCTTTCTTGAGCATCTCCATGGCCTCCTGGAAACGCTTCTCCTTCTCCTCCGTCTCAGCGATGGTGGCTTGGTTTTGCTCCTCATAGGCCATGGCCACCACAGCCAGGATCAAGTTCACCAGGTAGAAGGAGCCCAGAAAGATGACGAGCATGAAGAAAATCATGTAGATCTTCCCCGCGGACCTCAGGGTCTGGAGGAGCAAGGGGACACAAGTCACCCTCACGGAGGCTCCTTCTGGGTTATGGCATTTCTAAGTCACTGGTCTGGCTACACCAGGGGCTCCGTGTCCTACAGCCCGCAGGTGGAGAAAAGCATGTCCCACCTGTGGCAGGGCATGTGTGAGCCCACAGGAGAGAGCCCCGCTTAGAAGGAGGCAGGGAAGATGTATCTAAAGAGAATATTACATCATACAGGGTAGAGGAATATCTCATCCACAGAGTGGAACATCCTCTGTAAGGACTGGAACTTAGGCATCAGCCCTCTCTCCCTGTCCCCTCTGCAACGCTTACCAATGGAAAGCCACTGGGAATGTTCCTGGCTAGTCATTTGTGCAGCCTGACCTGGAGGCCATGCCTAGCTCCCTCCAGCAGCCCAGGCACCCATGCACCTGCTGGTAGAGGCGTTCCCAGCAGTCCTGTGTCATCAGGCGGAAGAGAGCCAGGAAGGCCCAGGCAAAGGAGTCGAAGCTGGTGTAGCCGTGGTCTGGGTTCTCGCCTGCCTTCAGGCATCGGTAGCCCTCAGGACACGTCCTGTAACCAGACATACACACTCTGTCCCATGCTGTGAGGGGCCCTGGCTTGTTTTCCTGAGCAGCCCAGCCTGTGACTAACTGCTCTGAGGCTGGGTCACCAATAGTGTCAGGCTTCTGGAGCCTGTCCCCAGGAACTTGCTCTTGCCATGTTCACGGTGGGCCAGGTCACCATCTTCCTCTCTCCTAGACCCACTGGAAACCTCTAAGGCCCACATTCGGTTCCCTTTGCCTGCACGGCACATTCTTCCTGGTGGCTGCTGTTGTTTCCTGGTGGTGTCTCCTCCCAGGGAGGAAGCGCAAGTTCCTTCCTTGGCCTGTCACTCCATGGGGATCTGAACACAGTGGGAGCCCCAGAGGCAGAGATGGACCAACAAGGTTTGGCTAAGTGTAGGCAGAGGTAGGGTCACTGGGTGAAGCGCTGGACAGGGTTACATCTGGGAAAGTGCCTGTTTAACACAACACACACACACACACACACACACACACACACACACGTACAGAACTACCGTGGGAGAAATTTGTCAAATGTCAGGATTGATGGAGGAGGGTCATATGTCTATTGGTTAATAAAGAAACTACCTTGGCCTTTAATAGGACAGAAAATTAGGTAGGCGGAGTAAACAGAACAGAATGCTGGGAGAAAGAAGCCGAGTCAGTCAGTCGCCATAGCGCTCCTCTCCGAGATGGATGCAGGTTAAGAATATTCCTGGTAAGACACCACCTCATGGTGCTACACTCATTAGAAATGGGTTAATCAAGATGTGAGAGTTAGCCAGTAAGAGGCTAGGGCTAATGGACCAAGCAGTGTTTAAAAGAATACAATTTGTGTGTTGTTATTTTGGGTATAAAGCTAGCCGTGTGGTGGTCGGGCGCCCGGAATGCATCCTGCCTTTCCATCTACACAGGATACTCCTAAGGGCACCTGAGCTTCATACCAAGACATCCCAGACATCTCTCCCATGGTGGATGGAGACAGCACACAAAAGCCCAGGGCCTCACACCAGAAGCAATTCCTCCCACGATGAGACTGTGAACCCTCACCCTGACCCAGACTGCCATGCACACCTTGGAAACTGTACCTGGAGACAGGAAATGTCAAGGCACCATAGTCAGGTTGCAGGCTCGCGTTCTGTTTGGCCTTGAACAAAGTCTAGCCACTAGACTGAGCCCAAACTCACCCCGAAGGGTGGAACAGCTGAGATGGAGGCCAGGTCTAGTTAGGATACTGCACGGTACCGTGGGTGGCCTCCTTATCCCAGCCCATCTTTAGGGCTCTCCTGCTCCTCCCTGTAGATCTGTCCCTGGTCTTTCTTTACCAGCTATCTCCTGTGGCAGGGGAGGGGTATGGAAGTTTCCAGGGTTCTGGCCAGGAATGAAGACCAGGGAAGGTGTCACTGTCTGGGGAGTTACCAGATGAAGCAGCTGGAAGAGAGCCAAAAGCCTCCCGAGGAGGCGTCCTACCTACCCGGCGTCGGAGCTGTTCCCACACAGTAACACGTCAGAGGTGCCATTCTTGAGCAAGTAATTGTCTGCAAGGAAGAACCTGGATGTGAGCGGTACGGGTAACCCCGCCTACGGGTGCCTGCCTTACACTGGGTTTTGGGAAAGTCATCGTTGCCGGTCACTTTCCTTCCTTCCCTTGCCACGGACCTAACCCCTGTGCCTGGTCAGGACTCAGTGGCCCTGGCTGCTTCTCTGGACTCATCCTATATTCTTCCTTTGCCACTCCCCTGCCAGGGTCTCACACACCCCTGAAAACACAGGAAGCCCCGGGCAGAGCTCAGCTGTCCCTATAGACAGCTTCCGCACCCTGCTGGAGGGCAGCACTCAGGGGGGTGGCCAGGGCCAAGAGAGGCCCTGAGCCAGGAGGCAAGGGTCTGGGAAGAGCTCCAACTTGGCTGCTGTGTCACTGTGTGGCCCACTGCCACGCCACAAACTGAAGGAAGAGATGCCTGCCTATCACCATGGCAACAGATGGGGCTGAGATCAGAGCAGGTGTGACATAGGACACCTGCCCTGGACATCTCCCCATCGGTCACCATGAACCACCTCTGTCTTGGGAAGCCTTTATCTAAGTGTGGGCCTGACCAGTAACATTAGAGTCCAGGAATGGGTTGGGCCATAGCCAGCTACACTTGACTCAGAAGCAGGCCAGTGCCTGTAGTCTGTGTTTTCTGGAGCCTTCCAGGTGACTCTGGTATAGGTTGAAGTTTGGAACCATTCATTTCTGTGAGGTCACACCTGGGCCATACCCACTTCAGTGACTGAGCTTTTGGCCTGCTCGTTTTAGGGGCGCTAGTGTTTGTATGTAAGAAGCCCTCACTTTACAAGAACCCTCTGCATCCTGCGGCCTGGCATCTACCTTTGATTTAGATGAACGGGGCTTAGGGAAGAAGGTGGCAGCCAAGAGCCTGGAGAGGCTGAAAGGAAGGGTGCACACAGCCACACAGGTCAGTTCACAGCCTTCTCGAAGGGCTCCAGGGTGTGTGGACACTGGGGTAACAGCCTGGGCACTCGGCAAGGGCACTGAGCCGAAAGAGCTTAACCAAGCATGGTCCACTCAGGCCTCACAGGGGTCCAGGGAAGCTGGTCTCCTCACCATTGCCAAACCTGGACTCAGCCTGTGCTCAAACCATGTGGCTGTGTGTGTGTGTGTGTGTATGCATGCACGCTCTCGACTGTCAGGTGTCTTCCTTAACTGTTTCCCATTTTTCTAATTTTTTGAGACACGGCCTTTCCGTGAACCTGGAGCTTGCTGGTTTGGAGAGTCTAGCTGGCCGGCGAGTCTCAGGGACTCTCCTGTCCCCACCTCTCCAGTGCTGGGACTGCAGATGCATATTATCACGGGTGGCTTTTTAAGTCAGGTGTGGGAGTCGAACTTGGGTCTTTGCGCTTGTGGCAAGCACTTCGCTGACTGAACCATCTCCCTACCCCTAACCCCATCTCTCCAGCTGGCCTGAGAGCCTAGGAAGGTAGACCCCTGGCTTGCTTCTGACCTCCAGTTGGCTCGAGCCCCAGCAGTGGCTGGGTGGTCCTGGAGACCAGCCTACCCACTGGTGAAGCCTGGATGGAAGATGTCTAGTTTTGATGGTCTCCCAGCACCCTCTCCGAAGGCACAGCAAATCCATACCTGGGTCATTGAGGTAGAGGTCCAGAGAGTCCCAGACCTGGTCGTTGGACACCACAGAGCCATTGGTGCCATTGAGCTCAGTGAAGTTACGCACACACTTGTGCCTCAGGTTGCCCATGAAAAGCTGCAGGCCAATGAGGGCGAAGACACTGAGGCAGAAGACAGTGAGGACCATCACGTCAGCCAGCTTCTTCACAGACTGGATCAGGGCTCCCACGATTGTCTTCAGGCCTGGGAAAGTGAGGCAGGGTCACCCACAGACACTCTGCTTTATGGTCCTCTGGGTAGACACTGGGCCCATAGAAGGGCACTGAGCCTCCCGAGTCCTACACTGAACAGGGTTGGGGACAGGAAGGGCGACCACAGTCAGGGACATAGTGAAGATGGCTTTCTGGGCCTTGAAGACCAGTGATCACCTTTTACAGCTGAGTCCCTTCCTGGCTGCCCAGGGCAAGGCAAAGCCCAGCTTTGTATTTTTGGAGGGGCTTGAAACTCTTTATTCTCCACAAGACCAGTATAGGAAATGGTGTGTCCTAAGGACCCCACTATGGCTGGCCTCAAAGCATCTTTTAACATAGCCCACAGAAAAGGAGGCCAAGGCCCAGACCCGTTTTGAGGCAATGCAGGGGCCTCAGTCTGATGTGGAAATGGTAGACACAGCTGCTCCTGGCAGGGGGTCTTCCTGCTCTACTGCTGGGGCCAGCTGTCTTGGAGGATTTCACGCAGGGTATTGCCATGATTGGAAGGAAACTAGGGAAGCCAGGGTCTGGCTTGGGCTGGGGCTGATTGGTGGATCGGGCGAATACAGGGCTCTGGGGGAAGGTCTGGCAGGGTGGGGTGGTAGGGTGATGCTGTGGGTTTGGAACCATCTTTGGGGAAGGTTGCAGGCAGGGGCTCAATTGAGCTATACCCCTCTTCTTCATTTGCCCTGACCCCTGGGGTCCTCCCCATCACTCCCATTTCCCCAAAGCAGAGTGATTGTGATCTGTTAGTCGCATGGTCCAGCTCCCTGCAGAAGCCAGTGCCATACAGCGGAGTGATAAAAAAGCAGTGTGTACACACCCCTCTGACCCTCGGCTACTGTCCTAGGGCAAGTGCGCAGAATGTCAGGAGCAAGGGGCTCCCCTGCCAACGGCAGGGCCCCGCCCCCATCCCCACCTCCCAAAGCGGCCAGATCTTAGGTTAAGCTCCATCCATCCATAGTCCAGCATGTTACAATGTTAGGAGCACCTGTGACTACTGCGTCCATGGCCCAGAGATGGAGAAGCAGCGATGGGCAGACAAGAGAGGGGAGGGGGCAGCTTCCCCACAACAACGCCATCACTTCTGCCTGCCCAGGGCTCTGGCACTTGGCACTCTATGGAAATCATCCTGGCACATGTTGGCAACTGCCCAGTGGGTGAGAGAGGGGGAAGGAGTCACGGGTCCTTCTACTGGGAGACACATGTGGGTTTGGTCCTCTAGCTTGGAGACTGCTTCATTTCAGGGGTGCATGCCAGGGACGGTGGTTGTAGCTTGGATGCCCACTTTGGACTGTACCTCAACAGTCAGGCTAAAGGATCTTGGGGCCAAAATAATCTATGCAAGGCCAGGGAAGCAATCCTGCTCTGGCCTGCGGAGACAGCAGCAAAGGTCCCCCATTCCTTAAAGCCTTCCCTCATGGCAATGACACAGTTCACTTAAGTCAAGAACGGATTCAAGCACACTGCAGGAGTTTGGAGTCTGCCCACTCTGACTTCACTCCCCGGGACTCCTGTAGGCAGCATTCCAACAGGCTATGAATGAACACCACTTTCCCCAGACCCTTTGGGGGTTGCTTTATTTGGCCTTGCCTAGGGGCTGGCAGCTTCAAATGGCTTGTTCATATTTATCTTCACCTTGTGCCTTTCTATAGTACTAGGGAATCCAACTCCTGGTCTTTTGATACACTAAGCAAGCCTTCTGCACATATCTGTATCCCCAGTTCTTTTACTTATTTTAAATTTGATTCAAGGTCTTGGTCTGGCTTTGACCTCATTCTGTAGCTAAGGAAGGCCTTGTCTTCCATCTCAGTCTCCCAGGAGGCTGAAACTGCAGACCTAGACCCAGCTGGTGACACTTACTTTCATGGGAGCGCTTGAGGGACTTCCCAGTCATGGCAGGGATCTGGGACACTAGTGCAGACACCGGGAAGGTATGGTTTTCCCTGTGCACACACTAAGTGGGTTCAGAGGCCAGGAGAGACATTCGAAGACTTAGTCTAAACACAAGAGGATCAGGAGCTATGCTTGTAAGATTACTAACCCACAACTCTGCTTTTCTGAGTTCAGAGCTGGGCTCCTAGGCCTCGAGGGTAGCAACAGGCCTGGGAGTCACCAACATTGTTCTCTAGGAGCGGAGGCAATCATTGGTCCAGAGAGTTTTTCAACTCTGCGCACCTACGGACGTAGAGGCAGTCCGACGTCCTCCTCTATTGCTCCACACCTTATTTTTTCAGGGAACCTGAAGTTCGCCATTTCTGTTAGACTGGCTGACTAGTGACTCCCCAAGATCCAGCCACCTCGCCTCCCCAGACTGAGATGGCAGGCACATGCCATCATGACCAGGTCTTCAAGGTTGTGCAATAAGCACTTTGCCCACTGAACCATTTCCCCAGCTACCTTTTTAAAAAGTCCTTGCCCAGTCCTGAGGACAGTGTATTCACAGGGGCTCCGAGGTTCTGGTCACTGTTCCTCCAGAACAAGCCCATAAAAACTGCTTGAGCTTGCTGGGAAGTGGTGGCACACACCTTTAATCCCAGAACTTGGGGGGCAAAGACAGGAGGATCTTTGTGAGTTCAAGGCTAGCCTGGTCTACAGAGCGAGTTTCAGAACAGGCTCCAAAGCTACAGAGAAACCCTGTATAGAAAAAAAAAAAGCAAAACAACCCCCCCCCCAAAAAAAAACAGTCAAAGAACCAAAAACCTCAACAAAACTAAAAGCTGCTTGAACTCATGCTAACCTGGGAAGAGTGAAGTAAAAGGAGGTAAGAGGCTCCAGGGGTCAGGGTGTGCAGGGTGTCCCCTTTTTAGCACCAGCCCTGCACACAAATGGGCTTCCGGGTACTTTCCTGCATAGGTAAGTGGAATGGGCTTAGATATCCTGGGGGGAGTTGCCAACATCTGTCAAGGAGGATTTCTTGCCGAGGCTACCATGCACGGTTCACTACACCTCTACTGCGCCATGCAGCGAGGGTTGGTAGACGCCAAGGCCCGATGATGCCTGTCTACAGAGTACACTTTGTGTCAAGATCAGGGCTGAGGCTTCCACGTGTCACCGCAGGGGACACAACGCTGAGATCTGGCACTTAGTCACTAAAGACCGCTAGGGGTCTGCCGAGTTCCCTCCAACATGATCCTTTTTAGCTTCCCATAATGCACATCCCAGCTTTCCATGAGGAAAGCAACTGGGCTCAGTTTGGAGAAACAATTGAGTATTTTGAGAAGAACGGGGGATCAGTCCCATCTTGTCCTAGGTTGTTCTGCGCTCCTGGTGTCTGAGAGTGGGCTTAGCTGGGATGGACACCCAGAGCCCATTCTGAGGTTCCAGGGCAATTCTTCTACCACCTGGACCTCTGGGAAAGGTATTCTGGCGACAGGCACATCTGAAGGGCCTTCCTGGGGGCAGCCATGGCTCCCGGGTTCCTGGAAAGGCCCAGACGTGTCCCTCCAGCCTTGGCGTTTGACCTGTTGCTTTCACCTGAAATGACTGATATAGTTTTCAGGGCCCGGAGGACTCGGAAGGTGCGTAAGGCAGAGACATTGCCCAGGTCCACAAATTCAGTTGTGTATCTGTAACAAGGGAGATTCACACACGACACAGTGACAGCAACACCGACAGGAGACACGGTCAGAGGAGGAGGGGGTGGGAAACAAAGAGAGAGTCACTTGTGGCTGAGGTTGGTAGGCAGCCCTGCTCTTACCTGGAATGACCGAAATAGTTTTCAGAGCTCTCAGGACTCTGAAAGTTCGCAGAGCCGACAAATTGCCTAGCTTTATATTTTCTGATACATACCTGTGGGACCAAACCAGTTATCGCAAGTTACAAAGCGGAGAGCAGTGTGCCCACCCTCCCCTCCCCCTTCTCCTGCAGCGTGCCCACCCCTCCCCCTCTTCTGGTCCCACTGTGTGTGTGTGGGGGGGGTGTGAGGTGGCAGGCTTGGGTCCTCCCCTGGCTTTTCCTCTGGTCACGTTATCTCAGCCCAGGTGTCTGAAGGATGCTCACAGCAAGCTCCCAGATGGCTTTCTCCATGATGGTGCTAGCAGGCAGCTACTCTGGGGACTGAACATGAAATTCCACGGCCAGGTCTGAGGCTGGGGATGCACGGGTGTGCACAGGCAAGGCCCCGGGAGGCGATGCTGGAAGTTCGTGGGCTCGCTAGGGTCACCAGTGTTTCTCTGCCTTTCAACATCTGCCGTCACCCTGTGCTTAACCGACCCTGACGCCCCCAGTGAGGCCACTTGCTTTTCCTAACCACAGACCTCTCTATGTAGGGAATAAGTAGGGACTGTAGAAACCGTTCCTGAGATAGAGATGTTAGAAGGAAGGGAGGCTGTCTCCGTAGGCTCTGTCCTGAATGGGTCTGAAGGATGTATGGTAGAGCTCAGAGGCTTTGAGACTCCCATCCTGAACCGGGACAGTGGTTCATCTCTGATCTCTAGAGGCATAGGAGGCACCTGTCTGCATAAGGCAGGGATCTGCCCAAGCAGGACGTGAGGCCATGCATGCACTGGGCAGGTCACATGACCACAAAGAGGTTGGAGAGGTGAATGCATGGTACGTGACCAAGGCCATAGGGACGGTGGCAAGTGACCTGTGATATTTAACCAGAGGCCTCGCATCCAGGGCATCTGACATTTAACTGAAGGTGTCTGATGTTTAACAAAGGATGTCAAACTCGGGGTGTCTGATGTTTAACCAAGTGTGTCTAGCCCAGGTGTCTGGGTGGTGTCGGGCCAGGTCGCCAGCTCTGCAGGGCTTGGTGAGTGTCTAGTTTCACCCCACCCAACAGTCCAGACCTGCAGAAGTCACACTTCTGAGCTCCTCCCGGGCTGTTGGTGTCTACAGGTAAGGCGATGAAGAGACTCCAGCTTGGCCCAGCTCTGTTCATTCTTGGGATCCACCATGCGGACATGTCTGCTTCCTTTCCTGGGGCATGACTGCCATTCCACTCTCCAGTCTGGTTTCAGTTTACAAAATTCCAACGATCCCATCATCCACTGGGGAGTGGAGGTCACCTCCCTCGATCTGCTCCACACGCACAGCGGTTAATTTGATACAGACTCTTCCTCTTGCAGCTTTAGAATTTCTCCCTTCTCCCGGATAGTTCAGATTCCCCAGACCTCTGTCCCCATTTCCCTTCTCCAGTCTCTGTCCAGACTGCCGCGGGGCTTTGACACTGAGCCTGAAATACTGCTGACGTTGTCCTTCTGTAGAAGATGTGGCTCAGATGATCAAGAAATCGGTCCCCATCACTGGTGTCCTGTGATGCCAGCTCCTCTCCCTCCCCTGGGTGCCTTCGAGGCTATGTCTCCTGGTTACAGGGAGTAAGCAGAGCAAGTGTACAAGGCAGAGAGGGGGCCGACCACCTTGCTTTCATTCTCCTACCTCTGAAAGGCCTGGTTTGTCTGCTGATGTCTCAGGGAAGGCCCTGCCTACCCTGCCTTCAAGAGTCCAAGAAGACAGTGAGTGTTGAGTACGAATGAGCCAGGACCCCTGGGTGATAAAGACAGGCTGGTGACAGCATAGGGGTGCACAGCTGTGCCCCTGGTAGGCTTACCACCACAACATGGCTGGAAATGAAGCTGCTGGTGCACCAGCCTGGGGTCAGAGGAAGTCTTGAAGGAGGAACCAGAGCTGGGGTGGCGGATGAGAATTCTGTACTGTCACATAGGAGGCTTTCTGGGTGCTGAGAACCTCCGAGGAATGGCACATGCTGGTCTGCCTCCTGCCCCACCCTTATCCCAAGACAGCGGAGCCCACGCTGTTAGCTCCTGTGGCGACTGGCCCCCTCCTCTGTACCCTCCCTCCTTTCCCTCCAGGTTTGGTTTCCATAACAACCCCAGAAGGTGGGAGGCTGTTAACTGGCAGGTAATGCCCAGCTTGGGAGGGGGCAGAAAAATCTCTGGATGTTGGGCTGTGATCTGAGTCTGGCAAGGTTCCCAGCACCCCCTGCACCAGCTTCTAAACTGGATGGGGTGTCAGAGGGAAACCTGGTAAGGAGAGTTAGCAGCGGAGGGGGTCTCCCATCCATCCTTGGCAAGGAGCTAGGACACCGACCTTCAGTCCCTGAATAGCTGCTGACTGTATCATTATGAGCAGGTGTGTTCTCTCTGAGCCTCAGTTTCCCTGAAGGAAAGGGGAAGTTTGGATTTTGTTTCACGTCATTCAACTTTTGCACCAACCAGGGACTCCTTTCATGGTCCCAAGGGCTCGTTTTGTTATAGCGGTATATATCTCGGAGGTGGGAACTCGTTGGTTTTCATGAGGCAGAGTGGACATCAATTGAAGCTGTGAGGCAGGTTTGGCTAGTAACAGGAAGCTGGCATTCCAGCAGTCTGTGCAGTCTTGGCAGAAGTGGATAGGCTATTTCTCGAGATGCTCAGAAACGTTCCTATTCAAAAATTGTGTCTGGTTCCTCTGTGATACCTGTTCTTGGCACAGGCTCTGCTCTAGCGAGGGTCCAGCTCCCCCGCTGTGACTGTTCTTGGCACAGGTGTGGCTGTGGTGAAGGTTTGGCTCTTATCCGCTCTTGGCACAGGTGTGGCCGGGTTCATTGGGACGCACATCACATTTTCTTCATGGCTCTGAGAAGGAGTGCTTGGCCATGGAATCCCATGGGGGAGACAAGACCCTGTAGGACTTGCCAGGGACATGAAACCACACAGAGCATCCTCTAGACACCAGGACTGAGCTTGGGGCGAGTTGGTCCTGGGTGCCGGCTTTCCCTTGACGGCAGCGTCTTGGTGGTGATTCTGCAGGCTCAAGGATGGGGAAGAAGGGGGGGCCCAGGCCAACGCTGATCACTTTCCTGCCTGACATTCTTTATGCCCTGTAGATTGCTGCTCGCCCCACACCTACAGAGACCCCCAGGCCCAGCCTGCCACCACACTCCGAACACCAGGCCAGTGAAACCTCTGGTCTGACAAGCGCTCTCTCTCTCCCCAGCCTCCCCACTCATTCTCACTGATGATCCGGCTTCTTATTTCAGAGAAGAGGCAATCAGATGAGAAATTCCTTCCTCTCTCTTCATCAGCTCTACCAATCTACCTCCAGCCAGAGCTCTGCCTTCCCGAGCTGAAGGTCAATGCTCCACCTCAGCACCTTGATTCCCGCTTGCTCAGGAAGCTGAGATCCTCAGTGCCACCCCTCCCGCCTTCATCAGAGGCCCCTCTCTTTAGGATCGTTTCCATTAGTCTCTCTTCTCTGGAAGGCCTTCCTTGACCCTCGTGCCCCTCTTGCCACCATGTCATTTTCTGTCTTGTTTCACCAACACTCCATGAATTAGATACATGTATTTCACACGTCCTTACCCACCCCAGATGCTCTCTCCCCAGATGCAGAGCCTCCCACCCCACTCCTTGTCAGGGGCACCAATGGCCACTCACAGCCAACAGCCCATCTGCTGTTCTGTCTGGCCATCTGTCGTAACCATCACCAGCCTCCTCCTGGTATGTTCTACGTGGAACTTTCTTCCCTTTCTTCCTTGCTGGCCTTTGGGTACCACTCGCCTGGGTGTCCTCCCTACAGCTGGCCAGTTCCCTCCAGTCTTTGTGCAATATTCCTACTTTTATGCATGTGTGTGTTTTGCTCATATGTATGCCTGATGCGCCCACACAGACCAGAAAAGGGCATCAAATCTCCTGGAACTGGAGTGATAGACAGCTGTGAGTCTCTGTGAGTGCTAGGAATTGAACCCAGGCCTTCTGAAAGAACAGTCAGTGTTCTTAATCACTAAGCCATCTCACCGATTACTCCGTCCCATCCCCCACCCCTCGCTTTTTAAAAAAATGTTTACTTATATATGTATGTGCGTGTGTCTGGTTGTGCAAATATGCACCAAGTGTGTGCAGCGTCTGTGGACACCAGGAGAGGGCATCGGGTCCCCTGGAACTAGTGGTTGTGAGCCACTCAGAATGGGTGACCTGAACCCCATTCCTCCTTCTGAAAGGCATAAATCTTCCAGCACTCCCCACCGGTTTCTTGACCTCAGGAGGCTGGTGTGTTCCACAGAACAATCTACAGACATGTTCGGACCTCGATTATCTTGTCTGGCTTTCAATGTCGTCAGCTCCCCAGCGGCTTCTAATCGATTCCTCCACCTCCACACTTCGCAAACTCCAGACTGGAAGATTCTGCCACCCTTCCACACCTAGGACATCCCCAACTGTATGTCTGACGCCCTCCCTCCTTCAGCTGGCTCCTCCCTCTGAGTCTTCATTTCCACCCATCTGTTACAAGCAAAACCCCTCAGTGACGCCTTGAAAACGCCCACCACCAACCAGGGCTCCTCTACCCTGCTCAGACACCAGTCCTAGCCACCCCTCTCTATGAAAGCAGAGTGTCTGTCTCTGCCCATTCCACCTCCAGTCTGTGGGCCACACAGGACCCAATCATCTCAGCTCTGCCAGCTCTTTTCCCCTAGCGGGTCTCATCCTCCTCGGATCACATGTGACCTTTGAGGACAGACCTTTGAGGTCCCAAGCCCACCATTCATCACCTTCATCCACTATTCTATCCTTTGCTCATTCAGCTCCACCTGGGTGTGAATCTACACTTCAGGGAGGTCTGTTTCCCTGTCTATAAAGCAGGAGGCCTGCAGTCAGTTTACAAACACCTAGAAAGAGTCTCAGATAAATTTCCTACCCACCTGGCTCCCCATCTGGCCTGGAAGTGTCCCGGAGCAGCCCAAGAGCCCAGCTCCTCTTTCAGCTCCCTCTCCCCTACAGCATAGCTCAGGCACATTCAAGAATTCAAGACAGCGAAAACTGAACTGAGCTCTGGTCCCACCGCGCTCTTCTGCACCGCTGAAGCCAGGATGTGCAAGGGCATGGAGTATCAACTCCCAGTGCACGCTCTCTGTTGAGGGCAGAGCCCAGTTCAGCACACACCGAGACTGTAGCTCACATAAAGGGTCTGCCAGCTCAGTTCCGGACCAGGGCTTCCATACAGCAGCCCTGTCCTGATCAGTTGTCCACTAGAGCCGGGCACCTGGTCTATAACATCCCATAGGGGAGCACCTCAACTCAGAGCTCTGCAAGTATCCCCTGGGAAAGGAAATGAGGCCGTATGTGGACTACAGTAGGCCTGGGAACACGATCACCTGTGGTGGGCTCCCTGTGTGGTCTGTTCCAGAGACTAGTCTTCTTGCTGGTGAAATGGGACTAAGGGAGACATCTAAACCTGCAGGTCATGAGGCTGCACGCTGCTGCATCTGACCCAGGATAATAACGAATGGGGCTGAACAGAAAACCGTAGACTTTCTTAAACTATCAAGACAGCGTGGTTTGGAGCATGTGCTTTATAGATGACTATGTCATTTTGCAAAGTCGAAAGACTGCACACGGCTGGCTGCCTCTTGTGTACCTCCTTGGCTGCTGGGAGCCTCTGAGATGGGTCAGTGGCTTTAAGAAATGCCAAACAGGAGTTCTCCTGGCACAAGTTCTAGGGGAAGCTGGATGCTTCCCCAGCTTCTCTACTGCAATTTCACTATCAATTACCACGGATGTCAGGTCACTGGTCACAGTGGGATCTGGGACTGGATTGCTTGTGGGAGAGCACAGAGGATGTTGAAGCAGAATCAACACTCCCCTGCCCCGTCTTCTGAGGTACAGTCTTGTTAAGACTGGCTCCCCTCAGACTCACTAGGTAGCCTGTGTTGGTCTTAAACTCATGACAATCTTTCAGCCTTAGCCTCCTCAATGCCCAGAGAAGACTCTTCACTTGATCGTGCCCAAACACCAAGACACAGAATATTAATAGCAATGCTGTCCCTTTAACGCGGGTCACGTGTCACCCCCACGTGAGTCAGGGTGCTCAAGCACTTCCACTCCCTTGCTAGAATGAGCTGTAAGTTTCTATCCTGACTTCAACTTGCCATAGAGCAAGGCAGGGACCCCTCTGTGGAACATGTAGCTCATGTGGACCACAGCAGGAACACCCAGAAATCCTGGAACATGGGGTACCAAAACCCTACTCCCACCCACACAGCTGGTGTGAGGCACCCCGTGCGAGACGCTGGATACTTACGCCATGACTATCACGCTGAAGTCTAGCCAGTTCCACGGGTCCCGGAGGAAGGTGAATGCGTGCAGGCAGAAGCCCCGAGCTAGGATCTTCACCAGGGACTCAAAGGTGTAGATGGCAGTGAAGGTGTACCTGGGGGGGAGAGGTCAGCCGGAGCCCATGGACTGGGTTCATAGGCCTCCCCACATGCTGTAAGCCCTGGGGAGACCTCACACCACAGCCATCCCAATGGGCTGTGCCCCATGATTAAGCTTTAGGAAGGGCTGCAGGTCTGTGGCAAACATCTAGCTGACAAGTTCACCTGGCCATTTGCTTTACAGAGAGACTATCACGTGCCTAGGGAACTCTTCCCTTTCTCCCTTGCTGGAAGACCCGACAGACGCCTCACTCCACCTAGGGGAGGGGGCATGTTCACAAGCATATGGTGACTACCAGGTCTGTATCATGGGGCATCAAGGATAGGGAGAGCCACCAACCCTTACCCATGTTTGTGGGCTCTCCACAACTTGCGGTGGGGACCAGTGACACCCTCAGTACCTGCAGGGCCAGGGTTCTAGCTGCCTACCCTGTGCTGAAGGGAATTCAGACCTTCTAGTGTATAGTGCTGGTGGGTGCTTTCAGCCTTCGGCCAGCTAAGGCATCCAAAATGCCTGTGTGCTGGGGCTGGCCCATGGGCTGGGAAAGGGTGGTATCTTAGGCTTCAGAGCATCTAGACATAGCCATGGCAACACCAGCCCTGAGTGGTCCTCTGTGCAGGCCACTCTTGTAAGAGAGGCTGCTGCACCTTCTAGTTTTGTAAACCAGGAGCTGAGTGTGGTATGGGCCTGCAAGTCTGTTGAGACCCGAAGGAGTCCGACACTTCTTCAGGAAGGGAAGACCATAAAGAGTCTTCTAAAGCTGCAAAGGGTTATGGGAGGCAGGGCTTGGGTGGGTGCCATAGCGTAGCACGGACTGCATGTCAGGTCAGCCAGACTCCAATTCTCAGTGTGCCCATCTTCCAGATGGGACAGGAGCTGTACTGGCCCCCCCCCCCCCGTCAGGGGGTTAACGGAGAGGATGCTTACTGATCTTGTGACAGTGCCTGGCATATCTATCTTTAGGGGGTGACAAAAATTCTCCCACATGGCCAGTTCACAGAACTCCACCTCTGAGGCTATAAACTTAGCATAAGTTTATATAAACTTAGGCTATAAACAGGCAGGTGGTGGGAATGAGAACACAAGAGGGCAGAGGCTAGGCAAAGGCCACCCTCCACAGGGTGGGACTACAGGCATGGTACAGTCTCTGTCTCAGACAACCCCAGGACCCGTGGCATAGGACAGAAGAGGGAGGAGTGGGAAACGAGGAGGGCCCTCGAAGATACTCACTCGACATATTTGGTCCAAGGCGGAGGGTCGTGCTGGGCCATGAAGACACAGTTGGTCAGGATGGTACACATGATGAGCATGCTGAAGAGCGTGGCACCAGCGTTAAGGAAGCCACGGGAGGGCTACTGACAAATCCACATGGGGGACCCACAAAGAAAGCCGTAGGAGAGTCTCACCCGCAAACAACCATGGAAAAGAACACAAGAAACCATGGGAAAACTCTACCCAGAAAGCCACAGAAGGGGCTCCCACAGAAAGTCATGGGAGGGGCTGCAGGAAGCCATAGCGGTCCCATCCAAAAATCCACAGAGGGAGCCCAAAGAAAGCTGCAGCAGGGGCCTCACAGAAGGCCACAAGAACGAGGGAGCCAAGCCGCCACAGGAGCACGTGGTGGGGGAGAGCCAAGCTGCCTTGGGGTCCGGGAGCTGAGCCACCGTCCCACCGATGGGCTGGCTCGTGTTGTCAGTGCCAGGCAGGCGCTGTGACTCTTCTACGCTCTGCCCTCTCCACAGAGCAGTCTGGTCTTGGTCCCCTCCAGGCTCTTGCACAGCCCACCCTTTCCCATAGCTCTTAGCAAGCACCAGATAAGCAGGAGACCACATCTTCCACAGGGCTCTCTGTGGGACCCAGGATGAGTGGAGACACCCCAGACTTAGGGTTGACTCCCGCCCCAGGTCATACGGGAGGGACACAAACTTTACCAAAGGCTCTGCAGTTTGGGGCAGGCCAGGAGGATAGGCAGGGTCCCAAGTTCTCTCTCCTCAGGCTTGAGCTTCAAAGTGCACACTGGAGGTAATCTGCCAGGTGTCTGTGGGGGAGCATTTCCTGGGTGCTTCTGGCCATTGTACCTGCATCTCAATCTGGTTCTATGCCCTGAACTTCTTGCTCTTCAAATGTTCCCTCAGCAGGAGCTCCCAGCCCTCACAGTCCACCCCACCCCTTGGCTGTTGCTGCTTTTCACCCCCAGCGGCCAGGCATACCCCTTTTAGCCTGTGGCTCCTCACTGAATGACAACCATCTGACTTTTGCCAGCAAGGGGGCACTGCAAACACTAGCATTGAGTCCTGACTATCTTTGTGGGACCCCAGGTATTATCTACCCTGCCCCAACTCTGGCTGTGTGTCCTCGTTGCTGCTTCAGGCTGCACAAAGCTCTGTCTGACCTCCTCCACTCTTTCTCTTGCCTCTGCAAGACGGAGGAGCAAGGATCACACCCGGGGCCTTGGAGGGGCGGGTACCCAGGGGCCTGGCTGCACCAACCACTCCCTATGGCTGCCTCCAGGCTTGGGACACCACGGCCCAGCAGCAGTCCTGAGCACATAGCTGCCAAACAGAGACTCCCAAGGGCAGTCCCAGCCTGACCGCAAGCTGGCGTTTAGTGATGCCTGCTCCGACTGCAGAGCATATGCATGGGGATCCAGCCAGGTGGACACCCCTGCTGCCTCCAGGCTTCCAGAAAACCCAGTTAATTAGAAAAGCAGCCTCCTGTCTATAATTAATTCTCTAGCCTCTCATAAAAAAAATGAGGATTGGGCCCCTTTATCAACTCAGGACTGCCTTCAGGAGTGCTCAATCCAGGGAAGGCAACTCTCCAGGCCTGGGGTCTCCACCTCAGGGTGACACACAGCTGTTGCAAGGCCATCGTCATGGTCAGCTTTAACTGCCAACTTGACACAGCCAAGCCATGAGAGGAGAGTCTCAACTGAGTAACCAAGATCAGACTGACCTATGGGCACGTCTGTGGAGGGCTGTCTTGATGGATCCGTGGTGTAGGAGGGCCCAGTTCACTGTGGACAGCACCATCCCATGGGCAGATGGAGGTCCTGGGTTATATAAGGAAGCTAGCTAAGCAAAATCTGTCTGCAAGCCAGCAGGCAGCCTCCTCCATGGTTTCTGCCTTTAACTTCCGGCCCTGACCTCTCTCAGCGGAGGATCGTAATGCAGAAACTAAAACGAACCTGTCCTCCCCTACGGCGCGTTAGGTCAGTGTTTTATAACAGCAACCGATCAACTAAAGCAGTCACCACAGTCAGGCCTATCTTCCTGTCCTTCAGACACTCATCTCGACGTCCCATCCCTGTCTCTTACACATCTCCACGTCAGGCTCTGTGAGGAAACTCGCTCACTGGGAGAACCATTTACAAACTCCTCAGCCAGCTTCCTCCATCTCCAAGGGGTCACTGCTGAACCACAGAAAATCACAGAATGTTTTTGAAGTCCACACGGGATGGTGCCCAGAGCAGCTATCCACTGGGCCCCTCCTAGGAACCAGACTCTGTCCATGAACCAGTCTGACTCCTAAGAGCCCCAAGAGGTGGGAACTTTGCCTCCATCGGGAGAGATAAGAAAATTGATGCTTGAATCTCTGGCCACCGTCCCTCTGTTTATTTACATGGGATAAGGCATTGCAGATGTGATTCAGTTAAGTGGGAAGCATAGTTTTCCAGAATTACCTAGTTAGGCTCAATGTCATCACAGGGTCTTTATGACAGAGAGAGGCAGGAGAGTCTGAGACCCCTGACTGGCCAGTGCTTGCTTACAGACAGAGAAGAGCTCAGGAATGTGAAACAGCTCTGTAAGAAGAAAAACCTCGCAAACCACCTCACCCCGAGAGCCTCCACAAAGGAACAAAGCCCCGCTGATACCTTGATTTCCACCCAGCGAGAGCCTCCAGAGCTGTAAGATGATAGATGCGTGCACTGCGATGCTAGCGTGTTTGTGCCCACAAATCTCAGCGGCACCAGGAGCCACCAACCACTGAGACACAGAGGGAGGATGGCATTGGCCCTGTCTGCACCGTGTTCAGGGGCCAGCTCTGACAGGCTTTCTGCAGGAGGAACTCAGCTCTGGTCCGCTCTCTGCCTCCAGAATGGAGGCCTTCGTGTTGGTTTCGGCACCTCGACCCTCGCCGGACGACAAATATGTTAGTCCTGACCTGCCACCCATGGTGCTGTCAATCAAACCAGGTGGCAGGTGGGAGAGTGTCACACAGGAGGGGCAGGGGAATGATGCCAGTCTGTGTATGGCATGCACGTGTGTGTGATGGTATACGTGGGCACGTGCAAATGATCGTAGGATGCATGTGAACTAGGGGGCAGTCTTGGGGGACATTGCTAGGTTTTCCGGATCCAGTGATGAGCTGGGGTGGGGTGAACCAGGCTCCTGCCCTTCCCTTCGACACAGGAAAAGTGTCACCTGGCTTTCTTGTCTCTGGGGAGGCTCTGACGCTACTCTGAGTCAGTTCTCTGTGTGCAGCGAGAGCCACTGCTCCCTACCTAGACCAGGATCCTAGTCTTCAGGCTTCCTCCCTAAGCACCCAGGACCCCAAGGAGCCCAGCGCGGCCAACGCCAGACTTAAGAGTTAACCAAATCCCTGGACAGGACACACCCATTTATACCACTTGCTAATTTCAGGCCAGTATCAAGCTGGTCTTCTGTGTGGGCAGCGGCAAAGGCCAGCTCTACAGGCCTGTGTACTGCGGAACATCTTCAATCCTGTTGTGTCATTATCCCAAACACCCACTCCCAGCCTCACAATGGAAACGCCAGCAAAGGCTGCCTGTTAACAGCAGAGAACGCCTGACACTTGGGCTACTTAAGTCTCCGGCTCTAGGACTCCAAGCTCCCAAAGAGGAAGGAATTAACCATGGGCTGATACTGTCTTGGGTTTGTGCTATTCATTGAACATGCACACATGTACGCACGCACGCACACACACACACACACACACGCTCACTCTTAATTTGATTGCCCATTTGAATCTGGTAGAGAAACGTGGGAGGTTTTGAGAGCAGATCCTGGGCACCGCGAAGACAAAATGCTTCTTGGCATGGGCATGAGGTCTCACTGAATGGGGCTGTGGTGGAATTCACAGTCCCATTAGTTTCTTTTATTCAATCACGACAGGGACACATTCTGCAGGGCTATAACAAAAAGACATAGGAACAAACCAACTCTCGATGCCCATATTCACTCTGCCAGCCTTTTGCCAGGGATACACCACGAGCTCGTAACAAAGACCAGAGCCAAACAGAACGATGGCACCAGCCGGTCACACCACAAGCCTCCACTGTCACAGGAGACCAGGCTGCATTCTTGCCTCTCTACGCTCGTCTGTGCCCAGCCCGTCCACAGACCGTTCTGTACAAGCACAGACGGAGTGGGTATTCGAATCGATGTGAAAACTGGACCACAGTGCGCTTTCACCATTGAAGCGTGAGCTAAGATTGCTCGCCACGAGCCAGGCACAGTAGCCCATGACCTCCTGGCACTCCAGATATGAAGGTCAGGTCAACTCTGAGCTCTAGGTCAACCTGGGATAGATAGTGAAACTCCCTGCAAGAAGCTAAAACCCCAACAGAACTGCTTTGTGTTTCAGGGAATGGTGGATCACACCTTTAATCCCACATTTGGGAGACAGAGGCGGGTGGATCTCTATGAGTTTGAGGACAGTCTGGTCTACACAGTAAGTCTCCATCTCAGAAAGAACTGCACTATGGTTGCTAATGGACACAGGCTCAGTCCACTTTGGGGAGAGGGGTTGATGGAATCTTCTTGAAGTAGGTATTGGTGATGATTGTGCAGCCTTGCAGATACATTAAAAACAATTACTGAATCACACACTTTAAGAACCATGGTTCTTGCAAAGGACCCAAGTTCAGTTCTCAGCACTTACACTGGGCAGCTCACAACCATCTGTACCTCCAGTTCCTGGGGGATCTGATGTCCATAAACACACACACACGGGGGGGGGGGGCAGAGAGAATTAAAAATAAACCTACAAAGTTTTATGATATGTGAAGTAGATCTCAACTTTTCAGGAGTCAGGGGAGAGCTTTTGAACTCCTGGGTCTTTAGCTGGTGACCTTGGTCTAAAAAGGCCTAAGAATCTGCCTTCTAAACAAACTTCCTGGGTGACACGGAGTGGAACGATGAAATGCAGGTTCTGAGGTGGGTCCTGGGGTTCTTCGGTTTCTACACAATCCTACTCCTGATGCTGGAAGGTATCTACTGGTGGGTAGATCACTCTGAGGGGACTGAGGCCTGGGGGGTGGGGGAGAGGTGGGCTTCCAATTACCACAGATCTCAGCCCCTTCTTCCACTAGATGGCGCTGTCAGGGATTATCATGGCCACTCCAGGTAGTGGAGTATTACAACAGCTCCAGGGCCTAGGGTAGGGCCTCTCTCACACACAGATGCTTCCCTGGGGTGGCTGCGGGTGGGGGTGGGGGGAGCAGGCAGGCATCAATGGCTCTCAATGCTGGTCTTGTCAGATCAGCAATTCACAGCTTCAGAGACACCCCTCAAGGCACCCTCTAGGAGAGGACACTGGTTGAGGATCCCAGCGTCCCTACTGTCTTCCTCACCTATCTGCTTTCTGGCCTCTCATCTGCCCTAGTGAGTCCCAGCCCAGTGATGGAGAGAGCCATGGGACCCAGGCTGCATCCCGGGAGATTTTCTTGGCTGCCAAACACTGTTGGGTTGGTAAGCTACTTGGAGAAGCAGCCCCGAGTGAGCCTGGAGGATGCTTCGGGGTGGCCACACCCCTAAGGCAGGTTAGAGACCAGCTCTGAGCTCTAAGGAAACCGTTTTTTTTTTGTTGTTTTTTTTTTTTTCCCTCCTCCTTCAGCTCTGCTCTTCCTACAAAGCTGTGACCACACTCTGGAGGGAACGGCAATTTGCTGGCTGTTCTACCATTCTTAGGGAGCTCTCTGAAGGAGGTATGCCCATTCAGAGTGGAGGGAGAGGTGGCTGGGGGGGGGTGCTCGGGGGAGCTCTGCCCAGCTAGTTCACTATACCCACAAGTGGTCCCAAGCATCGTCTGGAGCTGGCTCAGTGGGAGAGGGTGCCATGTCTGACCACCTGAGTTTGATCTCCAGCATCCACCTGGTGAGAAGACTGGCTTCTGCCCCCTGACCTCCACATACACACCATGGTGTACACATGCTTCCGCCAACATCACATGTAAATAAATAAATGTAATAATATTAATATTAATAGTAATAATAATCTAACAACGACAACTGCAGAAAGCTAAAACTGACCAACCAAACAATGGCACCGCCTACAGCCATGTCCTCATCCAGGTCACCAGTGGCCATGGATAGGGCTTCACGGGTCCTCGTCGTAAAATGTGGATGCCTCTGGCTTGCGGACAGTGCCATCCCTCTCTGTGATTCCACAAGTCCCTTCTCTAAAACCCAGAGACGACTGGGCCAGTGAGCTGGCCCAGTGGCAAAGGCACTCGCTGTCAATCCTGACCACCATGTTTGATCCCTGGAGCGCACACAGGGAAAGGAGACAGGTGACAGTCTGTGCAGTTTGTCCTCTGACCTCCACACTCCCCCCACACATAAAAACACAGTATGTCTCACTGAATGAAATGCAGAGACGGGCTGACACCCCCAATTCGGCGCTGCCTGAACTAGGACCCCGAAGCTGGTTTGGCGCTCTTGGCCCCACCGCTCCATCCCACCGCTCTGTCAGCAGGCAGGAAGCATTTTTAGGCTGCGGTTTATGTAATTGGACGCTAACCAGAGTTCTCTGAGAAGCTCTCAAACTGCAAACATTTTGTCAACACCTAGTTCAGAAGTGAGCGCTGCTTCCTTCGAAAGATGCCCACGTGAGAAGAAAAAAAAAAAAACCCGAGAGGCCTTTTTACCAAGGAAAGGCTTTTCCTTGGTTGAACCTCTGCAAGGGGCAGCGTGGGGGGGAGGCTGTGGGGGGGGGACATTTGGAGCCATCAGAGAGAGGGGAAGGTGAGGATATCATTTCTTCTCAACAGACTATTTTTCCTCTTGAAGAAGCAGAGGGGATGGAAAGGCTTCTCAAACGTCCTATACCCCAGGAACCCTCTAGGGATCTTGTTAAAAAGCAGGTACTAACTCAGCACATCTCGGGTGGAGGTCGGGGTTCTACTTTTCTAATCAGGCTGGCGGTGACCATTCTGCTTGTCCCAGGGGCAGTGAGGGGGCTCAGCACCCTCCCCGGAGCTTAGCACCTGTGTATGAGCCCAAGTCAGATGCGGACGACACTATTACCAGCAAAGGATATGAATGTACTAGAATCTTCACAGCCGCTCTGCGCACGGGGTGGAAGGGGCTGAGGATGTACAAGGCCTTGGTGGCGCTGAACCGGAAGATGGTTTTTCCCTTGTTCAGCACGATGAAGGTCTGTGGACAGAGGGAGACAGCTGTCATCTTACAGCCCTTAGGCCATGGCTAAGGGGCGGGGAAGGAGTAAAGGAAGTGGGTCCTCCCTTTCCTGTGGACCCCTGTGCCTGGGCCACGAGTGGCGAGGAGCCAGGTGGAGTCAGGAGGAACATCAGGCTGGCTGAGATTTACTTCAGTTTCAGAATTACCATCTCAACAAGAGGCTTCCAGTCGGGTGTGGCAGCACACGGCTATAATGGCAGCCCCTGGGAGGCCTAGGCAAGATGATTCTTCTGTTCCATGCTAGCTGCTTCTAGAGCAGAAGCCTGTAAGACCCAGGGAGGCTTCCTCCCTTCCCTTCTCACACACTGCATGGAACTTCAGCAGAGAAGGCCCGCTTAAAGCCTGGCCAGCGCCGACATACAGGTGGGGAGGGAAAAGAAAGTTAAAGAGTCATCCAGGCTTTCCCTGGGACCCAGTCTGCCTGAGGTCAGCCAAAGGTCAACCTCCTACTGGCACACAACCTAGTGTCTCCCTCTTGGAAGGTTGTAAGCAGCCTAGGGTGGCCTGGGCTTGGAGATCTCTAGAAGGTATGTGCCTATCTGGCCTAACGGGTCGGGGCGGCCATGAGAGCCTGCAGAGTGGAAGCCAAAGGCAGCCAGCATGTCAGAAGTGATCAGAGATCGCTCACCTTCGTGGGCTGAGTGGACGGAACGAAGCTCTATAAACATTAACATTTGGGCTAGTGGGGCAAGGAAGCAGACAGATTAGAGCCAGATATTCCATGAGGGGTGCCTCCCTCAGCCAGGGTCAGCAGGGGCACAGGATGGAGTCTGGGGCACTAGGCAATCTCTGATTAAACATTTCTTGGCTCCGCCCACATGGTCTGCTGGAGGGACTCGAAGCCCACCCAGCCTGGACTCCATCCTTAGGCTCATCTGACTCCAACCTGCTTTCTGCTCCTCTCACAGGGACCTAGACTCTCTCCCGGCTGTGTCCCTGAGCCCAATCCCACTTCTCCCCATCAGCTCTGACCGACCGTGACCAAAGCCTACCCACTCGCTCACCTAGATTCCACCTTCTGGCCTAATAACTGTCACACTCACACCCAACCCTGACCCTGCTCCAGTCACTTGAACCAGAGAGTTCTGGAAGCCAGAGGAGGTCAGCTTTCCTGACTTGTAGATTGAGTGCTTGTGGGCCTTTTCCCATCCACAGCTGATTACACATGAAGCTGTGTGTGTGTGTGTGTGCATACACACAAACATGTTCACTAGGGCTCTTGGTCTCCCACACCATGGTGACCAACACACTGACACACATTACATAGATCCTCACACTGACTACAGTTCCCTTTCTGGCCCCACAGGGGTTGTTCTGCCTTTAGCTAGGAGCTGAGCACAGTAACCCAGCAGCCTCCTTGGTCTCTGGTGCCTGGCCGTCAGGAAAGGCCACGCCCTAGATTCCAGTCTGTCGTCCCACTACCAACCCCTACAGTTAGGTCCAGCAGTGTGGTCAGCGGAGTGGGGATCCTATGCCTCTGTAGGATCTCTGCATGCCTGTCACCTTGTTTGGTGCAACATGGTGACCCGTGGTCTGAAGAGGAGGCCAGGGCAGGGCCTTGTGGAGAAACAACACTCCGTCCATCTCCCCAGGAGCAAGAATGACAGAAACAGTCTTCCCCACAAGGCCCAGGAGACTACGGCTGTGGCTCAGCTTGAGATAGCTGGCTCTGATGATGATGTCGGCTAATTCTCTGAGCTACAAGAGGGAGGAAGGAGCACATGCCGCTTTTATTTAGGAGGGAGACCACTCAGGGCTTCCTTCCAAGTGCCCACACATCTGGGGACAGGGAGGAATCCCCTAGAGGTGTCTACCAAAGCACTACACAAGAAGGTAAGAGTTTAATGGTCCACCACTCAACTTAGGGATACAAACATCATTATTTATGTCTTTACCCCAGAACTCCAAAATTAAGGTGACTGGAATACAGATCAGTGGTGAGTCACTCCCCCAAAGCCCAGGGGAGCCGGCCCCACAGAACTCCACATAAGCAGAACCCCATCTGCTGCTGCCCTTCTGGGAGCTACCTAGATGGGTGAGAAGGGTGTTGGGGGGTGGCAGTCACCTTCTGGGTACTGTAGAAAGGGTCCAGGTCTTCCAGGGGCTCCCCAATGAGTTCTCGGGGCGGGTTGCCATAGAGATCCGGAAGCTTTTTGGAGGCCTGCAGGTCCAGCTGGGGCCGGAGAGCCTCCTCCTCTGGCAGGCCCTCACGACTCTCCTGTGATGTGGCCGAACCTCGGGCCTGCTTTTCCGCCATGCGCTTCTCGATGGCCGCCAGGGACTCCCGGGTGAACCTACGGAAGCTGCTGGTGCCCCGAGGTAACAGGAAGTTTGCCATCTTCTCATCCTGCTTCTGGGGGCACAGGCTTTCCTCAGGCTGCCTGGGGGTACGCTGGAAGACACAGACATGTATGTGATGGGGTGCCACAGACAGAAGGCAGGGTTGTCAGTCAACTATGCTGGAGCAGGAAAGGACACAATTTGCCAGTGGGTACAAGTATCGCCAGTTGCCAATCGCTGAACAGGCCACACATGATTGACAGTGACCAGGGGTAAATACCTAAGCTCTCCCCCGTGGTGTGTACGAGGGACGGCACTGGAGTAGCTTCTCCACTCCTGCCCCAGTGCATGGGTCTGAACACCAGTGGCCAAGGAAAAGTGTGTCTTCGTGATAGTTTTACCCTGCCCACTCTGCACCAAAGAAAACATTCCAACTGTGCTCTTTTAAGACATGTCCCATCCCCAACTGGATCCCAGGTGTTGCGATATTAAATAGTTCCACGCTAGCCCGGAATGGAGTATAAAAAAGGTTTATTTATTTGGGGACAAACTCACAGAAAGAGTAGAGATCCGCAGTCCTCTGCATGCACGGGCAACTGGAACCTAATCCAGCAGCCAAGGGGCTCGCACATGCCCCTACATCTGCATTTATAGTACAAGAGACCACGCCCAAAGTGGGCTAGCATCCCAAAGGTCATTGGCTGAAGAAGCACCTCCCCCTTTTGTCTAAATATGATGGCTCCACAGAGCAGGGATGGACAGAGAGGCCATTGCTTTATACCAGACCCCGACAGAATGGGTCTTCCGCTCCCCATCCAGGAGTTGGCCCTGGATGGGCCCAGGAGCCCTTCCTCCACTCTAGGAAATACTCCCAGACTAAGTGGTGTCCAGTTCCCAGGCCCCATGCACTCACATGAGACCTGGGCACCGGAGGCGGCAATTGAGAGGACATCAACGTTTGCCCCAAGGGACCCAGGAAAACCTGTGGGTTTTCAGAAACAGCTGAAACAAAGGAGATGGCATCCACATATTGGCACTCCGGCGTGCACAGCCATGCAGACCTCTGATGAGCATCTCGTGGGAATCCCCTGGGGGCAGCCCATCACTAACTAGGCTGATTCCAAAGATGGGAAATGTGAAGGGTGTGCCTCTGGCTCGTCACACTCTCCCCTCTTCCCCCACAAGAGCGGACAAATAAATGCCAGTCCCAAGGGACAGCAACACCGGAAGACAGTGACCACTACTGCAGAGGACATCCAACAGGCACATGCGTGTGACGTCAAACCGGGAGAATGTGGCTCCCGGTGGCCTCAAAAGATTCAGAACCTGGTGCAAACACACTCTGTCTATGACAGCAAGGCAGAAGAATGCATTCCCGACTGCCTCACCAAAACAGGATGTGGCCAGAGGGCTCCTGACTATGACACCATGCCAGGGGGCTGCACTGCTAATTGCCACATCAAACCCGGGAATGGCTGGGCACCAGCTCAAGAAGGCAGACTGGACACCTGCTGGAGATCACTGCCAGGGACACTCTCCCTTCCTGTCAGCCAAGGGCTTTGCCCTGATCTCACTCCTGTGGACCACGTCATGAATGACCCCTATAAGCTGCTGTGGCACCCACCCCAGCACACGGCCGACAAGGACCCAGGGTGCCCTGAGCACCCTGGACTGCAGATATTCAACTAGGTGGCAGGTAAAACATGAGCAACACAGCTTCAATGGGCACCTCGAGAGCTGTTGAGATGGTTCAGGGGGTGAAGATCCTCGCTGCCAAGCCTGATGACCTGAGTTCAATCCTTGGATCCCCACAAGATTGGGGGAAGCAGAGAGTTGATGCCTGGTGGTCCTTCTTTGTCCTCTATGTTTGTTGTGGCAACAAAGGCACACATGAGAGGGGGGAGAAGGAGAAGAAGAGGGAGGGAGGGAGGGAGGGAGGGAGGGAGAGAGGGAGGGAGGAGGGGGTAGGAGCCAGGGAGAGCATACATGAGAATATAAATGTAATAAAATTAAAAATCACAGAGGGGGCACCCCTAGGGACTGGGGAGATGGCTCAGTTGGTAAAGTGTTTGCCATAAAGGCTTGAAGATCTCAGTTTGGTCCCTAGTATCTACATGAAAAGCTGGGTTTGATAGTATCTGCCTGTGATTTCAGTGCCAGGGAGTCATAGACAGGAAGACCCTGGAGTTGGCTGGGCTATCAGCCTAGCCCAGGTCCTAGAGAGAAACTCAGCTCAGAAAACAAGTTGGATGCCTCCTGAGGAATGACATCCCAAGTTGACCTTTGGCCTCTACACACTAGCACATATGTGCCTCTGCACTGGGACACACACAAAGCTGAGCATTGCACACACACAGAGACAAAGCTGAGCATACCACATACACATGCACACACACACACACAGACAAAGCTGAGCATACCACACACACACACAGAGCAAGCAAGAGAGTGCATTTGTGTGTGCGTGTGCGAACACACACAGACAAAGCTGAGCATACCACATACACACACACACACAGAGCGAGTGAGTGAGTGAGTGTATTTGTGCATGTGCATGCACGTGCATGTGTGCATGTGTGTGGACCCTGGGCAAGCACAACACGAAACAAGCGCCGCAGAAGCAGAAGGCAGAGGTTCCTTTTGCTGCTCCCTGGTCTGTCTGCAGCTTGTTTGTTTCACGTGAAGTTAAAGGACCATCTCTGTTAAAAATAGCAGGTGAGAGAGTAGGTCCCCGCTTCATAAGAGCCTCTCCCTGTCTAGCCTCCACCTCTAACCAAGCAGAAGGCTCGGTCTGGAGCACTTATCGCTAAACATGAATGGCAATTTTTTTCTTCCCCCTTGTTGAGGAGAATTTAGGTCATTCTAAACTTCCTTTACACTTTCCCCCATTGCCAGAATCCACTATGATGAGCTTGCAAAAACAATAAAGTCGTTATTCATTTCATGTTAGAAATAAAGAGCCTCGCTGGGAGGACAGTGGGGCGGCCCTCTCCACGGTGAGCAATTGCTCCTTCTGTAAACTGGGAAGCCACCCCTTAGCTTGGGATTATTTGCTAAAAATAGTGTCCTCCGGATCACGGTATCCATCTGTGTCCACACTCCTGCAAGGGTGCTGGAGACACGTGGAGGCCCAGGGATGTGCACACGCTGGCAGAAGCATGTGTGTGCAAGCCTGCACCTGCACCTGCCTCAGTGAAGGATGCTGGCAATTTGTATCGAAATCCAGGATTCACGCAAACAGATGCCAGGGAGCGCACAGGTGGGTGCATTCTCACACGCTGAACCTCTGTGGTAACAGCGCCCAGATGGAGAACCAGCCCACCACCCCTCTCATGTGACCCTCCAGACAGCAGCAGCAAGGGCAGCTACTCACTCCCTGACTAAGGACGTGGGTGAGTTCTGTCTGTTTATAGAGTTCGGGGGTTCTTGGAGGGACGGGGAAATGATTTGGGAGAGGAGGGACGGCATATCCTCGTGAACTCAATGAAATATTTTCTTCATCTATGAAGGTAGCCTTAACAGCCATGACCCAAAGACTTGGTATCACAACCCTGTCCCATCACAGCGACTGTGGGTACCTCAGATATTATTAATTGCCCGCAATTTCAACGTCATAGTACTTCCAACTCCTGCTTGCTCCCATTTAAAACATTAGCGAGGCCCACACACTTTGAAAATCAGTTTGAAGTATCCCAGCAGCTTTCTTCCATACCAAGAATTTCCTGTTTGATACTATTATTTTTGTCTTGAGAACTGGGATTCCAAGCAGAGCCAAGCAGAGCCTCTCTCCGCGGGCAGAGAGCTCCAAGACCACAACTCAGTCCTTGGTCAGGACTGACCTAGCCTGGTATCCATCCTTGGCTGTGGGTGAGAGGACCCTCTGTGTGCTTCCTGGGGTCCATCTTCCTTAGCTGTGGGTGAGAGGACCCTCTGAGTGCTTCCTGGGGTCCATCTTCCTTAGCTGTGGGTGAGAGGACCCTCTGAGTGATACCTTTCCCATGATTCACCATGGTGGGTGCTAGCCTCTCCCTGGCTCACTGGTCCAGGACTTTGGGGCATCCCTGGACAGGGTTGGGGACCACCACTGCCAACCCTTCTAGAGAGAAGCTTAGCCTGAGGACCTGACAGATTCCATTAGGAGTCCTACTGGGTTCAAGAGCGAGAGACAGAACGCTTTTGGGGAGCCAGGAAACTTCAAGAACAGCCCGTGGTCAGAGGACAGTAAGTTGGGGTGTCCAATCACTACCATACCTCCTTGTCCCCTCCACCCCAAGTCTGGCCAAGTGACAGGGTTTGGGGTCCCAAAGAGGGTTAGCACCAACACCCTAGGGAGGCCCTGGCATCAGAGGCCTGTCTGAAACTAGATTCCAGATGAAGCTTCCCTGCCTCCCAGAAGCGGGGCAGCCTCAGGTTCCAAAGTAAACCTGCCAAGAGTGGCCTTTGTGTCTGGGCTACTTCTGATGGGCGGGCGGGCTGGATCGGCTTTCTCTCTTGTTCTCCTGCCTGCACCTGGCCCTGGCCCCACCCTCCCTTCAGCAGCTCAGAGCCTACACCCTGCTCTGCCTGGTGTAGCCCAGCTGCAGGATTACAGGCTGCCAGGGTGAGGTGGGCTCCAGAGTGGTCTGAGCATACCAAGGGTGTGGGGGCATTCGTGGCTGTGGAAGGCAGGAAGGAAACACAGTTGAACAACCAGCTCCCGAAGCTGGAGACGGTGGTGGGTGCACAGCAGGCCAGGTCCACAGGCCACTCCCCTGCTCCAGGCAGCTTTCCCTCTGTTGGTGCCCCTCTCTCCCACTGGCCCTCCAGCTGCTCTGGAGACTGGGTAGCTTCTTGTAGCTGACCCCTCTGCCCGGGCACTGGCAGGACTCTTGGGAGTCCGCTCCATCCTAACACATCCCTCTACATCAGATCACAGGGCACATGTCTCCCTGTGTCCCTCCAGCTGTGGAGTTAGTGGGAGCAAATGGTTTGGCCTCCTTCAGACTAGCTAATACTGGCACCCTTTCTGGTCATATGCCCTCCACCTTCACTCAATGGTTCCTCCTTCATTTGCAACAGCCCAGGACAGGCTCCTAACTACCACTTGGATCGCTGGGACTTAACGTTAATAGCGCCAACTTGACAGCGTTCAGAATCACCTAGGAGACATGTCTCCGAGCATACTCGTGAGGGATTCTCTAGACTGAGTCCACCGGAGTGGGAAGACCCACCCTGCATACTGGCGGCATCATGGGATGAAGTAAACGGAGAAAGGTGTGCTGAACACCAGTGCTTGTCTGTTTCCTGACTGCGGAAGCAATGTGACCAGTGACCTTGTCTATGCTGCCACATCTTCCCCTCTATAATGGGCTCCATCCCCTTGAACCGTGAGCCAAAACAATCCCTTCCTTCCTCCGACTCTTTTTTGTTTAGCATTTATTACCACGGCAGGTGTCGTAACCACTGCACTGACTGTGTCCCCACATGGCCACACTCCTCTCCTTCCCAGTCTGTGACAGCCATTCCCAAGCGCTGCCTGTGTCCTGTGTGACTGCCTTTCCCCCTCTGCACCCCACAGCTGACTCTTTCCCCTTCTAGATGTCTCTGAGCACTAACAGTCTCTGGGGATAAATCTGTTTAGCCCAGTTGGCCTGGATGTCTCAACTTAGGGCAGGGAAAGGATTCTACTCTAACCTGTGGGATAGGAGTGGGGAGATATGGTGGCAGGGGTGGGGTGAACACCCACCGCACAGGCCTTCCTGAGGCTCATGTCAGTGGCCAAAGATGTCACTGAAATGAACACAACCTAGAATGCAGATGTGGGTATTATCCCCTGTCCTTAGGGTAGGGGACCAACGTTAGGTTGCTTGTCCAAGTCTGCACAGGACTTTGCTGGCTGTGGCAGTGAACTCACAGGATGCCCGCCACGGAGTAAGGAGCCCCCGTGTTGTCTAGCTCCATGCAGCCCCTTCCTGCCTACTTCAGTCCCAGTGAGGAGTAAGGAGCTCTGGTGTTGTCTAGCTCCGTGCAGCCCCTCCCCGAGCCTGAAGGCAGGCTCACTTCAGCCTCCTGCCTGAGTCATGTCTGGCATTTTGGTCGCTGCGGAATCAGAGTCTCTGGAACCCAGCATGCAAAGAATATTCTTTGCCATGTAAATTTATGCGCAGCCCTCTGTGGAAGGGGCTCCCAGGCTTCCTAGGTATCTCCACCGGCTTCCTCGGCTCTGCGCTCCTTTTTCCTGCTTGGCAGTCCCATGATTGCTGGGCGGATGACCCACCACCCTGGCACCTATCCATCCTACCCAGGTCCATCTTCCCTGACCCCGGTACTGCCCTTCTGCCTGCCTCTGGGTGCTGAAGAAGAGGTCTATGCAAAGGATAACCTCAGAGAGGGAGGCCAGGGCACTTGTGAACCGCTGAACATGTCCCTTGTCTTCCATTCAAGTGGATTGTGTGTGCCAAGTGGGATGTTCTCTTACCCACTGGATGTTACCCCATGAAAGCCCCCGCCCAAGCCTTGTGGCCCATGCATGCACCAGGCAAATTTGACTCTTCCTTCAGGAGGACATACTAATTAATACCTCAGCTCACTCATTTCGTTAATTGATTCAACGAGCAGGCATTCTGTGCCCACTGTGTGCATGGCCCTACAGCAGTTTCAAAGGGTACTTTCCCAGGTGATGGTCCTCAAGTCAACTGGTGGTGATCGGATGGGAAAGGACGCCACAGTACAGGTTCCATGCTGACCTGAAAGGGCGCTGTCCTGTCCAGGTTTGCAGAGACTGGTAATGAGGCAATGACCGTGTCCAGAGACCCCTGACCCCAAATCTATCTCTTCCTCTTCTGTGGCTCCTCTCCCCATTCCCTCTCTTGAGAGATTTCCTGTTCCTATATGGCACAAGGAAGTGATTAGAACTGGGTTCGGATGTCAGCCCATGCAGGTGACCTAGACGTCAGTCATTTGCTTGCCACAAGTCCTAGGGTGAGTTAACCTGTTTTCCCATTGGTCAACAGATCCCCATGGGGATAGGAACTTTCCCGGAGACAGGACATGTGGTGCATGCCTTTAATTCCAGCACTTGGGAGCAGAGGCAGGAGGATTTTTGTGAGTTTGAGGATAGCCTGATCTACCTAGGGAGTTCAGGACAGCCAGGGCTACATAGTGACATAGTGAGACCATGTCTCAAAAAGTTTGAGAGAGACAGATAGACACAGAGAGACACACAGAGAGAAACAGACAGAGAGAGAAATCCTATTTCAGAGGGACGTCCTAACGTGTGAGTATCTTGCTGATCCTCTCCCAGGTCTCAACCACTGTACAAACGCAGTGATCACGAGCTGCTGTTGTCCTCATGGGCTTTGCTGTCATTACCATGAGTCATTTAATCCCGAGGAGCCGTAAGAGTGCCATTATTAGGCAGTTCTGTCCTGTGAGCATCAGCGTGTGCTTACACATACCCAGATGAAGCAAATCAGTCACTTGCCATGGCCACTTTTTTTCTTTCTCATGCTAAGGGGCTGCTCTACCATATAACAGCTCCTGGAAAAGAACACCCCTAAACTCATGTAGCTTCAGTGCAACATGGAGCGGAGACACACACGGACCAAGTGAGGCAGCAGCCTGCTCTTCCTAAGCAGGAGTGCACAGCGCAGAGCACACAGCTGCAGAGGTGGTTCAGTGCTTGAGGGCATGTGCTGTGTGTTCTTGCAGAGGACCCACGTCTGGTTCCTAGCGCCAAAGTTGTCTCTAACTCCAGCTTTAGGGGATTTGATGATGGCCTCTTCTAGTCTCCCTGGGCTCCTGCATGCATGTGTGATCATAACCTCACACACGCTCATACCTATACACGAGTGATAAATTTAAAAAAAATTTTAAAAGTACACAAGCTAGTAACGTTGTTGCTTACTGTTGCCAAGTATCACACACTATACATAGCTACACCTATACTTTATGCCTGCAATATAGTTTGCTTCCACAGCAACACACCACACACACACACGTACACACATGCACATGCACGCACACACACACAGCAGTGCACTGTGGTGTTAGGATGGCTACAGCAGCATGAGGTGGTAGGTGTTTTTCAGCTCCTTCATGATCTCCAGAGACTGTGGTCCTCTGTGTGGCTCGCTGTTGCTGGGAACACTGTTACACAGCATGTAACTGCCTCATTGTTCTCATGGAGACCCAGCTCAAGGGGCCTCCTTCCACACCAGACCTCCCTCCCTCCCTGTCTGTCTGTCTGTCTGTCTGCCTGTCTGTCTCTTTCCTTCTAAGCTGCTGGTTACCTGAATCCCCACATCACCTGACAGAGAACTGATTTCCACATATACTTTGGCCCTGGCATTCAACATGAGCTTGCAGAGCAGAGCGAAATGGACTGGCTGGGTGAAGGAAGGAATGCAGAGTAAATGTTGTCTCACTGTGACTCTGGCCCCTTTCCTGGGGGTGGACATGGGGCTAAGGGCCACGCCAGAATTGTCTCATGTTCTCTATGAGCACCTCTCTCTCTCTCTCTCTCTCTCTCTCTCTCTCTCTCTCTCTCTCTCTCTCTGTGCATGCACACACACTCATATCTGCAAGTGATGTTTGGGATCACGGTATTTTATCTTTGCTACAATCCCACGAAGGGAGGAGGGAGAGAGTATTATCTCCTCTTTCTTTCTAGGTGAGAAACCTGATGCCCAGGGATTAGGAAGCTCTGTCTCCTACCTCTGTGGTCAGAACCAGGAGGAAGGGACATGGCAGGCCTGTAAACACCCATCTGGACCAAGTGTGTGCAAAGGGGCTGGTTCACCCCGAGGAGGTTGGCCTATGCTCACACCTGGGTAGATGCCTTCAGTTCTTCTGCTGACAGAAGCAATTCTTTGGCAGTTTTCCTCTTAGCTCTGGCACTGTCCAATGGAGTAGCCACTCACTCGCTGTGTGTAACTATCAGGACTGAGGATAGGGCTACAGTGGACAGACAAGCTGTGTGTGACCACCTCCTCAGTAGGAGATAAAGAATGCCAAGCGGTCTGTCCATCATTTCTAGTGTTGATTACAGTTAAATGCATAATACTTAACTTGATAAAATGCCTGATCAAAAGAAACACGTTCAATAACTTGTGACTGACATTCAGGGTTCCTGTTCTATCCTGTTGGACATTGCTCAGCAAGTAGAATCTACACGGCCCTACCTGCTTTGACATCAGACCTCAGGCTGGCCTCTGTAGGTGGGGGTGGGGGCCACAGGAGAGACTAAAAAACCTTGTCCTGGTCTCTGGCAGTGGTTATGGGCAGCCATGGAAGCTAAAGCCACAGGTTGGGATGATGGGGGGCCATGGGGGAGGGGTCGACACCATGTTCGTTCACTCCATTTCGCCCGCCGAGGCAATTATTTGCACAGCTCTCTGGGTTAACTGCTTGGACAAAGGCTCCATGGGGGTGCCAGCTGGTGCCCTGGCCTCTGCATTCAGAGGTCCCTGTTCCCAGATCAAAGGCACATTGACACGTCCTTGCACCCGAGCCTCAGCTAACCTGCTCCCTGCTGGCTCCGCTCCTTTGAGGTTGCTGCAGAGACATTAACCCTGCCTAGTCCAACACACAAAGAGGAACAGGGCAAGTTTGAGCAACACCTCCCCCCCCACACCTCCAAAAAATCTCGGGGAAGTCCTGGCCAATCGCGCCCATTCCTCCCGAGGAGAACACGCCCACCCAGCTTCTGGGGATGCCCTAATTTACACACATTTGCATCTCATTTATTCCAACACCAGGCTAAGTCTGCCGACAGGAAAATGCTATCAGCTTCAGCTCTGCAGAAGTGATTCCCCAGGCAGGGACAGAACAGGGCTCCTCTTCAGGACAGGGCTCTGTCCAGGGCTGGGAGCTGGTGGGGTCTAGCTTATCTGGTCCTAACTTGGTCTCACCCACCTGCCAAAGACAAACCAAGAGTTCCCCTCCTAACCTTGCCTTTTTCTCTCCTCCCTCCCCCATGGCAAGCATGGGGCAATGGCTCCTCCTTTCCACCAACTGCTTGGCAGTATCTAGACGTCTGGTCAGGGGAACGTGGAAGCCCCGGGATTCCCACAATATGCACAGTGCAGTACACAGTGAAAACAGCACCCTTGCCCCTGCCCAGCCTTCCTCCTCAGCCTCTGCAAAGGCCCATCCACATAGCATCTTCTCTTCTCCAAGGGTCCACTGCTGCCCAGCCTTGGGTCTCCAGAGCAGGGACATGGATGATCTAACACCCCGTGACAGTCACAAAGGGGTGCATGTACCCCAGACTCTGAACAGGTATTTTTCTCCGCACAGTGGCCCTGCTTCTGCTCCCACAGACCCTCACAGTACATGAAACAAGAAGACAGCCACCAGCATCCCAACTCTGCCTGTTCAGTTCTTTCCAACTCCTCTTTCTGATGCCTTAGCTGAAAAAGGCTTCGCAGGGTGCCATGGCAACCGAGACTCCTACTGTGTGCATCAAAGGAGCTATACATGCCTCTGGAAACCTGGGAGGCTCTCCCTCTGAGGTCTCTTGTTGCCCAGAGGGAGATGAAATAACCCACAGAAACGATGATCTATGCTACAAAGGCGTCCAGGACAATACTATAACCAAACATGTGACCCTCTTAATATGCTTTTCAGCTGAAGTAGAATTTAAACTCAAGCAAACACACTCATCAAGTATGTACAGTTAGATAAGTATTGACAACTGCACAAACATGGGTAAAATGCCACCCCAACTAAGAAAGTAAACATCCCCCTTGTCCCCTAAAGTCCCCCTTCTGTCCCCACTTAATGCCTACCAGGTAGAGTCATTTGGAACATCAAAATGCATATGGCTGTTTTAGGCAGGCTGTGGGTGAGCACGCTTTTAAGCGTCCCCTGCACAGGGGCTAGAAGTGACCCATGTGGGCACAAATCCTTAATTCCATCAGAAAGACGAGGACTGGAAGGTGCCTGGTGCCCGCTCTCTCTGGGGACGGTAGGCTGCAGAGACTCCTTAGGAGGATTTGTGTCTCCTCGCCTCGGACAGATTCTGAAACGGAAGCTCAGCAATTATACATCTAATCGGCACTCAGGCTCAGCGAGCGAGTGGGGGCTTTCCCTGGGTTTCCAGCGCTGTTGGCAACTAGCTGTCGCTTTATTTAACTGGCAGTCTGTGCTGCATCCGACCCAAGTGCAGTGGTGGGGTGGGCGCTGGGCGCCTGCGCCTTCTGCTCAGGTCTCTGGCTGTGTGGGTAGGCCTCTGTCCCTCAGCCTCCCTGCACTTCCATGCCAACTGGTGACCCCGGGTCTTGGAAAGGAACGGGCTGGACTTCTGCTTAGCTGGGTAGCCGGGGGTGGGGTGGGGGGGAGCTTGTCTGGGTTCCCTGCCTGGACCAATGAGGCTGGGTTTCAATTCCAAGCAGCAAGGACTGATTGTTGAGGCTGGTCCCTCCTATGGCAGGATACTCCTGCCCCAAGATCAGCTCTGTCACCCAGGCTGCCTCAGGTGCAGTCAACAAACCACTCTCGGTGCCTAAGCTGTTGGGCTGCCTCTCCCTACCCTATGATCTCTTTGAAAACCACCTCCAAAGCCACTTCTTTCTCTTCCCGGGACTTCTAAGAATCCAGACATGCCAGAGATGCATTTTCTGCCTTCCCCATTTAAGATGAGCCGCCACTGTTCAGAAAGCACCATTTGAGACCTAGGCGCTGACCGACTACGTCCTGCCTGTGTCTCTGGTGACCTTGAGACCCTGGGATAGCCAACACCGTCCCTCGCTCCAGGGGCTGTGCACTCAGTACACGGGGCTCTCTGAGTGGGCAAGAGAGCAACCCAGGGCCACACAGACATTGTAAGAAAGGCTCCACCCCTGGCATCAACAAATGCCCCTGGGGGACTCCACTTTCCACTGCCTTCCTGGGAGATTTAAAGAGAAGGCACTGAAGAGGAGAGAAAGGACTCAGCCTAGAACATAAACACTCTCTGCCTACCTACGACTCTGACCGACTCTGACCGACCACAGGCAGCAGACCCAAGCCCAGCCCTCCCCTGCAGTCTCCAGCACTAGGCTCCAGGCCCATCCCCTCCAGGCAGGCTTCCTCTTGATCAGCCCTGGAGAGGGGAGGCTGGACTTCCATTCCAAGTTTGCCTTCTGCTTGTTCTGGGCAGGTCTTTCTGGCCCTGGAGGTGATGCTGGGAGGCTCCAGGCTCCTCAGTGCCTCTGTCTATCCCTTGAGAGTAGATCAAAGAGCCTATGTCTGTGATGCCTGTCCCCGGAAAGTCTGGGGGTCCCAGGCCCCAGGACTTGACATGGGGTCCTCTATAAATAGTGCCAGCACGTATTGATCATCTTCAAAAGACACGGTATGTTCTAGGCCCACAGGAGAGGAGAGCCGTATCTAAAAATAGCTTCATTCCCAGGAACTGCTGCCAGCACCAGCCCAAGGAGTGTGGTGTAGGCGCACAGAAGGGGCAGTCCACTGAGGGGGTGGGGTTAGAACAGAGGCTCGCTGTCTTTCCATCCCCATCCCTTTCCCTCTGCTCCAGGCACAGCGTGCATTCGTGGAGCTCCTACCCCAGGGCCTTTGCACAGGCAGCTCCCTCTTCCGTACACTCTCCCCACATCTGTCCTGTTATTCAGGTCCTAGATCAGTTGCCTTGTTCAGACTGTCTCTGGTCAGCGAGGCTACACCGACTCACCATCTCACGTCAGGAATCCTTCCATGGCACTTGCCACTACCTAAAACGGTCCTCTCTGTGTTTCACGACATAGTCCCTCTCCCCGTTACTACTCAGACTTCACAGGGCAGGGATAACGCCTGTCTTAGATACCTAGAACCCACCATGGGCAGATGCTGAATGTCCCCACCCGCCAGGCTTGACACCCCTGCCTCTGATCTCTGTATGAGACAAGCCTGGCCGTCGGACCTAAGCCATTCCTACAGCTGCCCTGCTGCACCCCCAAATGTCCGGTCTCCGTCTGTGCCTCTCCTCTCTCCCTGCCTCTCTGTAGTTTAGCCATGGGGCTTTGGCTGCAGTCCCTCTTCTTTAAATTCTGTCACCATGGACACCTGCTCGAGGCAAACCCATCCTGTCCCCTGTCTCCCAAGACAGCTTTCCTCCCTAGAGAAAGGACCCGCTCTCCACGCTGAGACAGGAATCGGTTCCCGCCATCACCTTCCCCACAGGGGCTTGCTCTCCGCCCGGCCCAGTGAGCAGACTGTGATGTGTGCGCCTCACAGGTGCAGTTCTGACCCAGAGGCTTCTGGTCCTTTACTTGAGATGTTCCCCATAAGCCCTTGCTCAGGCATGCACCGCAGGACTGCCTAGCCTAAAGCCAAACCGGACCCCACCTCTCATGCGGTCCCCTGTCCCTCTCCTACCCCTCCAACCATCAGACCCTTGAAAGTGCTGTCTGCCCATGCTCCCACATGATCCCCTCCTGCTCACTCCTTAACCCACTCCAGACCAGCTCGCATCCCCGACCCGTTCCTTCAGCAGAATCCACCACGCAGAGCACCACGGCCGTGGGCTCAGAGTGCTGTTTCTCTTGCCGAGATCACCGGCACCCTTGCTGCGGCTCAACCTAATGGGCATTCTTTCTAAATTATTCAGCCTTGCTCATCTGTCCATGAACGGTGCCAAAGGTACCTTCTAAAAATCTCTCGGCAGAAATGGGGGATTTCCCTCTCCTGGGAGAGCGGCCCTTTCTGCCCCGGGTAAGTGCCAACTACTCTCCTGGCCTCCCTCCTGCCTGGGCTGTCCAGTGTCTCTGAGCATCTGGCTCCAGCCTCGTTCTCTAATGTCATCAGAATCACCTGTTTTCAGAAGGACAGCGGCCTGCTCCACCCCAGAACCAAGAGAATTAGCATGCCTGGGGGCGGAGCTTCAGAACGGACGTCTTTATGTAAAGCTTCCCAAGTGCTGCTCTGGTGGCCGGCCAGGCAGCCCTGGCTCCAGGGTCCAGCTGCCCTTCTGGAGTGCCTACCTCCAGCCCAGGTCGCCTTCTGGAAGCTTCCTTCTTAGATCTTCTTCTCTAATGCCCAGATGACATGGTATTCCTCAGGTCACTATTGTCCACCTATGTCCCCCACTGTGCATACAGGATAAGAGGTGGGTACCTCTGGGGTACCCTGGAGGACATCAGAGTGTCACCAGTGGCCTGCTTGGTGACACCTCCTCAGCTGAAGGACTTCCTAAGTTTGCACAGGCCCCATCTACACTGGAAAGGTGGCACAGGTTCTGTCTACACTGGAAAGGTGGCACAGGCCCCGTCTACACTGGAAAGGTGGCACAGGCCCCGTCTAAACTGGGGAGGTGGCACAGGCCCCGTCCACACTGGGGAGGTGGCACAGTGGTCACTGACCCAGCTGCTGATCCCTTCACCGTCTACAACACGGCTGTGACTGGGAGATGGACCCTATGAATACCTGCCGTGGTCTAGTCTACAGAAAGCACTGGGAGATGCACCCCATGAGTGCCTGGCATGGTCCCCACCTCGGGGGCTGATGTGGGGATAACTGGGAGATGCACCCTATGAGCGCCTGGCGTGGTCTAGTCTACACAAAGCACTCAGGGCCTGTTCACCATTTTTAGATAAATTCCCACTTCCTGAGCAGAGGTTACCAACACCCCCATCGGTCTGTGACTGTGACCTGGGCTCTTCCTCACGTTGCGGGACCGAACAGATCACTCAATTAATGGCTGCTTTGTCCCCCTGTGTTTGCATTGGTTGGTCAACGACCTGGAAAACTCCTGTTCATGCGTCAAAACCCAGGTGGAAGTTATCTCTGCTAGAACAGGACTTTTGACTCTCAACTAAAATCCCGACCTCTTTTGTGTTCCTGGGGTGACACTGGTATCACTGTACCCTCCTTCAAAAGCCCCCTCAAGGGCTCACAGGAATGAACCTCCTGGGAAGGAGACACTGCTCCAGGTTGCCCCTAGGATTCTCTTCTGGGTGGACTGCCTGGGCACCAGCCTCCCCTACTCCCCCATTCCCAGCTGTCTCTGTCTCCCTCTATGCCAAGTGAGTCAACTGTGGAATCCATCCAGGGGTGTTGTGGTCACCTCCATATACAGGGACTGGGCAGTCTAGAGGACAGCTGCCCATGGCACCTCGGGCTTTGAAAACGGCTTCTTAGCACCCGAGGGCCGCTCTTCTTTCTTTCTTTGCTGTGTTTGTTTTGTTTGCTTTTTTCAAGACAGGGTTTCTCTGTATAACAACCATGGCTGTCCTGGAACTCACTTTATAGACCAGGGTGGCCTCGAACTCACAGAGATCTTCCTGTCTCTGCTTCCCAAATATCGGGAATACAGGGCCACTCCTCTGTCTATTTGGACCCTCTCTGGTCAGTTCTAGGCCACTGCCAGGAAATAGAGTCCAAGACCTGTTACCCTGAGTGTCCTCCCCAGTCCAACGATTATGTGTGACCTTGGATTAGTCCTTGACCTCCCTGGCTCTTAGTACTTTCAGTAGAGAGGGGTGGATGAGATGGAAAGCTAGCCGAGGCTCTTTTCAGAACCTTAGGCATTCTAGCAAAGAAATGGTGTCCCATGTTCCAGCTGACCCTTAATTTCCCTTGCTTCTGAGGCAGCAGCCTGTCCCGCCTTCATCTCATCTTCCCGCATGTGACCGTATTTATGTGCATCTACCCAATTTTCTAATGGGGAAGGGACAGATTAGGGAGTTGAGGGGAGGACAGAGGGGCTCGGCTCCGTGTGGCCCGTGCCTCAGTTCTGAATGATGGTGAGTCTACAGAAGGTTTGGGGTTCATGGGGGCTCCTGTTCTGTGCTTCTCTGCACGGTGCTTGGGGTCACTGCTGTAAGAGGCAGCTCAGGACCCCAAAGCCACTCTGGTCCATGGCCCAAGGAGACTGAAGTCGCTAAGGAGACAGAGTGAGTTCCGTGGTTGGTGGTTGTATGCTGCCCTCCAACAGGTGTTTGGAAGGCCTGCCTCCAGCCAGGGCCTCGTCCCTAGCATTTCCCGCATCATAAGCACCACTGCCACCAGTCCCCACTACATCGCTGTCCCCATCAATACTCAGACAAGGCTAGGAACCTCCACTTCCTCGCTGGGCGCCTCCAAAGACGGTCAAATAACACAGAGGTTCGGAGCTGCCTCTTTCTCCCGTTAGGTTGAGCGAGTCTGTCCAGGTCAAAGCAAGGAGAACGAAGAATTCTCCCGAATTTCCATGTCCAGACATCTGTCCCCTCTCAGAGCCCACAGATACAGGAGGAGATGCGACTGCTTCAAGGAGACAACAGGGCACTGAGATCTCGGCATGGTGGGAGCGCCCAGAGGCAGGGCACACTCGTAGATCTGACCCCCGATAGCGCGCACAAATCCCTTCCTGGGGAGCAGAGATTTCGTCTAATCCAGGGCATAGCCCGGGTGCAGGGTCCCCCCACGCTCCCGGGCCCAGGGAAAACGAGCGCTTGGCCTGCTCCCTAGTCCCGGCCGGTGTCCGCTCAGCCCTTTCACCCCCAGCTCTCGAGAGGCACATTCTCTGCGCGCCTTGTGGCTGCTCTGACCTTGGGGTCTCCGGCCTCGGGAATCCGGGTCCCAATCCCTGCCCCTCGGCCAGCCTGCGCCAGCGATGGCCCGGGAGTCGGGGCCGAAGCTCCCCATCCCCCCGGCCCTCGACAGCGCACGGGAAACCCGGAAGGAGAGGGGACGGGAGGAGACCCGCGGCGAACAGGGACGCCCCAGGGAACCCCCGGCCCGGGCCACCTGCGCCTCTCCCGCCCCTCCCCCCTCTGGGACAGCGGCTGCCGGGTACTGGGGACCCGGCCGGGCGGCTCCGGGCCATCGGGGAGGAAAGTTGGGCGGCGGCGGACACGGGCGCGAGGGGCTGCGGGACACGGGGGGCGCTCGCTCACCTGCTGGTCCCCGGCCCGCGCCCCGGGGTGGGCGGCTGCAGCGCGACGCGGACTCGGCTCGGCGCAGGGCTCGGGGCAGCGGGCGCAGGCTCAGCGGCCCCGGGGGCGCGATCCCCGCATCCCACGGGCGCTGCCGCCGTCTCGGCTCCGCCGCTCGGTTCGGGCTCCCGGGCTCGGCGGGCGGCGCGGGCTCGGGCTGGGGGCGGGGTCGGGGGCGGGCCCCGCCTGGGCTCGGCCTGGGGCTCCGGGGCCCCGGGCTGGCTCCGCCCCAGAGCGACGCGTCCGGGGCTCCGCACGTGGCGCTGCGCCCGCCCGGCTAGCGGGGAGAGCCACCCAGCCCCGGCGGGGCGCACGCCCACCGCCCCTGATCCCGGGCGTGCCCTGTCGGAGACGGCCGCCCACGCAGACGCGGACAGACAGACACGCGGACGCACACCGACCTGCGGACGCTTCGCCACAGAGAGCCACCCACGCAGACCTGGACAGGCGCACGCCGACAAACATTGGCACACACGCCGCCCAAGCCAGAATACACAGACACGCCCCTCCTCGCTGCCTTGGGGACCCTACCCCAGACATCCCATTTATCCATGTGGATACGGGCATGACCTGGCACCCATGCTGAGACAGTAACACACACATACCTATACTGACATACATGCACACAGATAAAGATGCCTACGCACAGTTATGCACATGGACATAGACACCATTGACACATGCTGGGGTTGAGGAACACATACTGATAAACTTAATGACACCCTCATGACGTAGAGACACACATCCACTTACACATTGGCATGGGGACACTTAGAACCACATTTCTAGAGACACAATGACAGTACAGAAACGTGTAGGTATCTGTGTGGACACGCTGACACACAGGTGCGATCAGAAACAAAATACACAGACAGCCACGGTATCAAATACACAATCACCAAACACTAGGACTCCCACGGACGCCTCCACACACCCTCTTGAACCATGTTCAGTCTTCTTGACACACACAGGGATACCAAGTTCCATGTTGACACAAGCAGTGACTGTCCCACAAGGATACTGTCACGCGCACACATACATCCAGACAGACAGCTGTGCACATGTTGGTACAGAGTCACACACTTGCTTGCACAGCCAGTCGGACCCACAAGGAACAGGTCACTACCATAGACCATTGCAAAGGGCAGTACCCCTCTCCCTTTGCGGCAGCACCGTCCAGGGCTGTCACATAAGCATACACACCAGAGGCAAGCTGGGACCATCTGCTTGTTTGTTTTGTTTTGAGACAGGGTCTCATTAGGTATCTCTGGCTTGCTTGGGATTTGCAATAGGGACCAAGCTGGTCTCGAACTCACAGTGATTTGCCTATCTTAGCCTCCCAAGTGTGGAGATTAAAGGCTTGTGCCATCATGCCTTGTCTAACAACTTCTTTATAGGAATTTTGAGGTGGCTGTGGGCCAGTGGTGTCTCCAGGAGTTTCTGGAGAACATATAAGAAAGTGATGTTCAGGACACAGTACTCTGGCTCTGAACGGGTTGGCGTGTCAGGAGGGTCTGACTGAGATCAATCTGCCATCGCCGGCCTGTAGCTCCAGCCGGGTCTGAGGTTGGTCAGCAGCTCCCACTAGTGGTCAAAGTGAGAAGTGCATCCAACGTCCCTGTAGCCGATCCCACTGTGGGACCCGCCTTCCAGAGCTGAATCCCACACCCATCAAGCAGGAGGCAAAAGCACTGACCCTCCCTTCCTGAGATCTTTAACCACCAAGCTTTCAGATTCAGACTTCCAAACGGACTTGGAGAATGGAGAGAGGCTGAAACTAAAGGTGCTGGGGATGAGAGGGGAGAGTCCCTTACTCCTAATCCCAGGCAGTTTTATCCTTTCTCCTCAGTGCTGGGCCAGATGTTGCCAGGAGAGGTGGGATACACAGTGACTCAATACACTAGGTTTAAACCGTGTGTGCGTGTGCGTGTGCGTGTGTGTGTGTGTGTGTAGCGTGTGGAAGGAGAAATGAAAATCTATACCCAGTGGAGATTTCACCAGAACACACATCTGGAACTCTGAGACAGGATGCAGAGTCTAAGACAGGGTAGTCAGTGTCTGGAGTAGCCACCCTCACTAAGAAACCATATAAAATCCAAGGCATTCCTTTCTTCTTTCCAGACCTTGTTTAGCGAATGAGGACCACGCAGGGATCAGTCAGAGGCAGCAAGATTTTTCTTTGGCCCCTTTATCCCCCTCTCCAGGTTTAAAGCTGGAATTAGCAAACTGGCTTTAAGATTCATCTCTTATATGACTATGTTGGCTTCTTTTCTCATGGCCAAGGCACAATACCTGATGAAAAGCAACTTAAGGAAGGAGGGAAGGATCCTATTGGCTCACAGACGGAGGATACAGCCCATGGTGGTAGGGGAGGCCTGAGCAGGGGCAGAAGGGAGCTGGTAACATTGTGCCTGCCGTCCGGAAGCAGAGACTCATGGGTGCTGGGGCTCAGCTCACCAGGACCACAGCCCATGGAATGATGCTGTCCACCCACTACCGAGCATCTCTCCTAACCTAAGGGAGCTCCTGAGAATGTGCATGCCCCTGTAGGGAGGTGTTAGCACTCCTGTGCGTGCTATAGGCTTCTGTTTTATCTCTCACTACCCCAGGCTCTAAATTTTATGTGTCCTCCTATCAAACCTGCACATAGAAAAGTATACAGGTCTTAAACCTTTAATATCGGGGTTTCTCCCAAAATACCTTTAACCAGCACATGGAGACCAAATACTACCACATCCCCGAAATCCCTTCACAGTCTCTCACAGCCAGGCTTCCACCCACTCCCAATGCTAGTGGCATCAAAGTCCCTTAGCTGGCTCACCCCCTTTAAATTTTTTATCTATTTTATTTTGTGTATGTGTGCATATACACATGTGGTATGCCATGCAAGGGTGCGTGTATGTAAGTCAGAGCAATTTGCAGAGTCAGTTCTGTCTTTCTACCATGTAAATTCTGGGGTTCAAACTTATGTTGTGAAACATTTTAACTGGGCAAAGATGTGTTACATTTGTTTGTGCTGCTGAATGTGTAAAGGTGTGTTACTTTTTGTTTATGCTGCATTTGTTTAACAATGTAATGATATCTGTTTCATTATGTAAAGATGTGTTACATTTGTTTCACCTTCCTGCCTAAGGCACCTGATTGGTTTAATAAAAAACTGAATGACCAAGCCGGGCGTGGCGCACGCCTTTAATGCCAGCACTTGGGAGGCAGAGGCAGGCGGATCTCTGTGAGTTCGAGACCAGCCTGGTCTACAAGAGCTAGTGCCAGGACAGGCTCCAAAACCACAGAGAAACCCTGTCTCGAAAAACCAAAAAAAAAAAAAAAAAAAACAAAAAAAACAACAACAACAACAAAACTGAATGACCAATAGCTAGGCAGGAAAAGGATAGGTGGGGCTGCCAGGGAGAAAGAATAAATAGGAGAACTCTGGGCTCAAGAAGGAGGAAGGAGGAGACAAGGGACAGGCTTGGGGCAAGAAGTCAGGCAGCCACCTCCAGCCAGACAGTGAGAAGCAGTTGAAAGAAAGATACACAGGAAAAAGAAGAAAAAAAAAAAAACCTGAGGCAAAAGGTAGATAAAGAGAGGAAGAATAAAGTCAGTTAAAAGAGCTAGCCAGAAACGAGCCTAGGTTAGACAGAGCTTTCATAACTAATAGTAAGTCTCTGTGTCATTATTTGGGAGCTGGTTGGTGGCCCAAAAGAAAAAATCTGGTACAAACTCGGTTGTTAGTTTTGGTGGCAGGAGACTTTACCCACTGAGTCATCTTGCTGACTCCACCTGCTTAAAATTTTTTATTGATGATGATGATGAAGTGGGTGGTGGGTGCTGATGCCATGGCCCACTCAGACAGCTCAGGAGTCTACTTTGTGGATTTGGTTCTCTCCTCCACCTTTGTGTGGATTGGGTGGTGTGGTAATATTTTGTTTATGATCTAACAAATAAAGCTTGCCTGAAGATCAGAGTGCAGAGCTAGCCACATTAGTGAGCCACAGAGTTCAGGCAGTGGTGGCAGACACCTTTAATCTGAGTGCTCCGGAGACAGAGGCAGATGGATCTCTTTAAGTTAAAGATCACCCTGGGTTAAACATGACTGAATCAGTCTAAAAGAGAAACAGAGCCAAGACAAGTGGTGGTGGCTCACACCTTTAATCCTAGTATTTGGGAATTACACGCCTTTAATCCCAACACTGAGGAGGTGGAGACAGGAAGGGATATGGCTGGGCAGAGAGAGGAATATAAGGCAGGAGGAGACAGGCGCTCAGGGCAGGCAGTCTGAGGACAGGACTCCCCCCTCCCTTTGGTTTGAGCATTGGTAGAGGCTAGAACTCTCTAGTGGCTGGCTGCCCTGCTTCTCTGTTTCTTCAGCTTTCACTCCCCATAGCTGACTCTTGAGTTTTTTTTTTTTGTTTTTTGTTTTTTGTTTTTTTTTTTATTAAGACCGATTAGAATTTGGGCTACAGAGTGGAATCAACTGAGATTGCCAGCTTATGCTGCAAGCCTTTGTTTACCCACTGACCCACCACCCTGGCCTTCAGTTTGCTTACTTTGTAGATGTGTCTAAAAAGGAATCACAAAGTGGAAACATGTTTATGCCTCATCTTTCAAAATTGGTTTTATATTCGTCAATCCATCCAAATTACTGTTTTGTTTTTGTTCTAGTCCATTGGCCCTTCTGTGAATATGTGAACATCGATTTATTTATCCACTGTACTGCAGATGGACATTTGAGTGGTTTCTAGTTTAGGGTGAACATTCTGGAACATGAACTTGGGTGGACATGTGTGCCCCCAGCCTGACAAGAGTGTCTGCCTATGGTCGACGTTGACAGTTCCCCAGACTGGTTCTACCAGCATTCACAGCACTTACTGGGAACATGCCAGTTCATCTCCCTTCTCTAACACGGGGTATTTTTGTTATTTTTGCCTTAGTTGCTTGAGTGGGTGTGCAGAGGTTTCGCATTGTGGTTTAATTGACATTTCCCTGGTGACTAATGAAACGGAGCGCTTTTCCATGGTTTATTGGCCATTTGTGTGTTTGCACTTTTCATTTATATAAATGGGCATTGTTCAAGATTCCATTCTTTTCCTCCCCCCACCCCCACCCTGTTCTACCTTTGAGCTCAATCTATGGCTGCGTGGTGTAGGCAGCTCACTCTTCGCTTCACTCAGCTACAGCGCGTCCTTTGTGAAGACCTCGGCCTTTCTCTCCCTCCATTCCCACGGAGGTGGGCTTGGGGCTGCCTCGTGAACGATAGAGTGGTTTTGTGCCTCTGTTCTCTTCACCTTGTTAATTCTAGAGGTAGAGAAGGGCTAAGAAGTGAGTGTAGTGGGGTCTGAGAATCCAGAAACCTTGCCAGAGGAGATGGTGCAAGAAGAAGCCAATGCCAAGTCTTTACAGACCTCATACAGAGACCCCGCCCAGCCACCTCCCTCCTGGCGCTGGTTCTCCCAGTTGAAGCTGCTGGATCTGAGCTCTGTAAGGGTTATCTGCATCTTAGAGGCAGGAGATGTCCTGGAAGGGAGGGGCTTTAACAAGACCCCTGAATCCTGACATTCTCTTGTGTGCCAGAACTCTCTCCCCAAACCCCTCCTCCGTTGCGTGTGTGTGTGTTTGTGTGTGTGTGTGTGTGTGTGAGAACAATCTCCGGTGTTGTTCCACATGGGCCATCTGACTTTTAAAATCGTTGTTATTTTGAGACAATCTCCGACTGGCCTGGAAATCACGCCTTAGATGATGCTGGTTGGCTAGTGAGTCCCCGGGATCCGCCCACCTCTGCCTGCCCAGCCCTGGTTGGTTAGTGAGCCCACGGATCCGCTCACCTCTGCCTGCCCAGCCCTGGGATTCCGAATACACACCACTACATCTCATCTGGGGATGAAACCCAGGTCTCCATGCTTGCACAGCACACTCAGTCATCTCCCCAGCCCCAGGACGCTGGTTCTTAACTCTCACTCCACTTCGCACTAAGCGTTCTGCCAGTGGGGAAAGAGCTCTTGAGACTGGGCGACTCCCTCAGCAACAAAGCTGCCGTCTGTCTGGAAACTCAGTCCTGCTCCTCCTCATCCCCACACTTCCTTCTCTGCCATTGTCTCTTACGAAGGCTGCAGCATTTGGAGTTTGGCTCTCAGACTCCCCTGGATTCAGGGTAGACATGGAAGTTGAGGTTGGCCAAGGGTCCTAAGAACACCTTAGCAGGGAAGGCAACTTTTCTCAGAAGAGCGCTTGAGCAGTGGGGCTGGTTGCTATCAGGGGCAGAGTGCTGCCGTGAAGTTCCTGCTAGGGACCTTGAGTATGGAGCCAATGCCTGAACACTTCTCTCTCTTCACTCTGGAGATACCAGCTCTCCTCTCCAGGCGTTTTTGAATCCCACTCAAATTTCCAGAAAGTTCTTTTCACCTCTATTCTTGGTTCCTCTTCCGTTTTTCCTTTATTGGTGCCTATACACAATGGAATTTTAAACAATTTACTATTAGTGTGTTTGCGGTGTATTGGGGGCCACCGTCCTACAGCGCATGTGTGGAGGTCAGAGGACAACTTGATGGAATCAGTTCCTTCTCTACATCCACTTTCACCCGGGGTCCCAGGATAGACCTTGGGGGTCAGATTTGTGCAGCAAGCATTTTATGCTCTGAACCATCTCACCGACTCCCTCTTCCATTCCCATCTTTGTCCATATGGGTTTGTGAGTTGCTGACATAGCTCACTGCCATCTTAGAGAAGTTTCTGGAGAAGTCATTGATTTTGAAGACTGCCCCTCCCATTTTGTTTCTGGTCCAGATAGTAGCAGGTAGGCGATGGATGCTACCCTCCTGGGTTATCACACTCTGATTTATTTCCAGTGCCCTGCCAGTCAAGGCCCTTTATCTTAGAGTAGCAGAGGTGCAGAGAGAGGGACAGGAACTCATGGCAAAGGGCAAGAATACGCCCTCCCAAAAGGGAGATGGTGATTTGATCCCCACTTGATGTCTAGTTCTCAGACACATGGATGCTTTTATCTAAGGGACCACTGTCAAGCAGGCAGCACGAACTATTTCCTGTGGACACCCAAGTCAGACACACATGTCCAAAGATGCCCATCTGTCCCAGAGGATGTCTCTTCCTCAAGACCTTCCACGGCCACGAGCTGGAAACCCAAGAGAAAAGGAGAACCTCTGACTTCAGACGTGAACCATCCAACATTGTGAGCCCCGACCCCTGCCTTGATTTACCTACCTCCTCTGCTGTCTTTCACCCATCAGCTGCGGCTGCCGCAGTAACCAGAGTGCAGAGCGTGGGGACAGCCAGAAGCTTAGGTCAGTTCGTCTCCTGCAGGAATGAGTTTATGTCAGACACGTGATCTTTCTGCATCTTCTACTCACTGAAGAGGTGGGATAATTGTCTGTCTACCTCGCGAGTTATTGAGGAAAGCAGACGGGGTAACACAGTGAAGTAGTTTTTAAGATGGAACATATGTTTACAGATGGAATTTGACCATCCTGGTAACCTAAAGCCTGTTCATGCAGTACACAAACACACAAAAAACTAGGCTTTCAGAGACAGGTGTGCTGGAAGTTTCTTCTTTCTCTTCTCTTCTCTTCTCTTCTCTTCTCTTCTCTTCTCCTCTTCTCTTCTCTTCCCTTTCCTTCCCTTCTTTCTTTCTGTCTTTTCCTACCTTCCTTGCTTTTTGTCAAGGTCTCATGTAGCCTTGGCTGGCTTGAACTCCCTATGTGAGGATGGGTGACCTTGAACTCCCTATGTGAGGATGGGTGACCTTGAACTTCTTGTTCTCCTGCTTCCTCCTTTCAAGCCCTGGGATTACAGACATGTACAACAATGTACAACACATTTATGTGGTGGTAAGACTCAAACCCAGAGCCTTATACTTGCTAGGCAAGCACACTACCAACTGAGCTACACCCCCAGCCCGTTATATGTAGGCGATTTCTACTGAGCACACTTGGAAGCCATATCCTCAAGGCTGAGAAGGTAGCAGGGCTGGGGAGAGGAAGACGCTGAACATGAATGCTACATCATACCAGTGGGTCCAGCAGCCAAGGCTTTAGGAAGACCCTGACCCTCAGTGTAGTATGTAGAAGGCAAAGAGACAGGACAGCCTTGCTGCCTCTCCCGCAGCCTGCACTTGACCAGGGGCGGTAGCGTTGGATGAGACGCCCTGTGCTGGGTAAGGGCAGTATGAAGGAAGAGGTTCTGCTGTAAACCAGCAGCTGAAGACTGCAGGATCAACAGCGTTTGGATCCTAACAAGCGTTCTGAGCATCGCCCCCAAGTCCATCCTCTGCCCTTGTTTGTGGTAGATTGAGCTGCTCTTGGTGGCGGCAATCTGAAGGAACAGGATGAGCCAGGAAATGGTTCTGGTCTGGCTGTGGGCGAAGTGCACTGGATTGCTGGAGCGGGTTGCCAGCATGTCCCAGGGTCCCCTCCCTGAGCCAGCACAGCCCACAGAAGCCCACACTAGGCACCTGTGTCCCCGTGGTCGTCCCCATTGCACCGGGGACATAGGCCACCCTGAGCCCTGCTGCCCCCATGAAGTTCCGTCACCTTGTGGTCCTGCTGTACTTCACTTTAATGCGGCATTTTACGGAGTGAGAGGGTCAGGGTGAGAGGTCAGACTGCAGATGGAGCCCTGGCGCCGGAATTCAGCCCACAGACGTTCTGGGAGCTAGTGGAGTGGGGGTTTCAGGTGTGTTGTATCATCACATGACCAGCCTGAGCCGAGACAAGCATTCTTCAGATTGCATTTTCTTATTAGTAGGATTTAATAGTGGTTGTGGAGGCTTTTCCCCCTCTGGATTAGGGTCAGCTGCCTGCAGGGACTCTGGAGCACCTAGTGTGGCATGGGAAGTAGGCACAGCACAGGTGGGTTTCGGGAGGGAGGGTTAGGAGGTCGGAGCTTTGGGGATCTGGGTAGGACATGGGCAATTAGAGATAGAAGGTCGGAGCCGGGCTAGGCTGAAGATGGCTGGAAGGCGGAAGGAATACTTCTGCTGGGCGGGGACAGAGTTCCCACCAGACTTTTCTCTTGTACCTTTAAGAAGCATTTGTTTTAGGGGTGGGAGGCTGGGGAGATGATGCAGCCTGTAAAGTACTTGCCTTAAAAGTACAAGAACTTGAGTTTACTCCCAGAACCCATGGAAGAAAGCCTGACAGGGTGACTCTAGCCTGTAATCCCAGCGCTAGAGAGGTAGAGATAGGCAGGTCCTTGACGCTTGCTGACTGGAGAGCATCATCTATTCAGTGAGCCCCAAGCTAGTGACAGATGGCATATCAAGGTAAAAATAAGAAGAAAAAAAAAGGAAGAAGGCAAAAGACTGACTTCTGTCCTACAAACACACAGAGAGATGAACGGGTAGCCAGAGAGACACTCAAAGACAGAGGCACACACAGACACACACATACACAATCATACACCATGTGTTCCTGCCCAAACACAAATACACACGTGTGCACATACATGGAAGCATTTTCTGTATATGCAGAACATACAAGAGTCTAGGTGAAAGATGCAGCATGGAGAGAGAGAGAGAGAGAGAGAGAGAGAGAGAGAGAGAGAGAGAGAGAGAGAGAGAGAGTTCAGTCCTGCAGCTTTCAGGAGATGCCAAACAGGAAGTAGTTCTGTGGTTGCCAGGGATTGAGGCAAAGGGAGGGGGACCACTGGCTTGAGGGAGGGGGCACCTCAGAGGGTTGGAGTTTGTCTGGTGTTGAGTGTGCTGCTGTGTGTTTGTCAAAACTCATGGGCGCATATGCCAAAAAAAGAATTTGCCTGAGGGCCAATTACAATATAAATAAATAAAAATGAAAAATGTAAACACAGAGGCATTTTGCCTTTTTGAATGGTGACGGTGCCTCTGTTAGGAGTGTGTGGGTGGCGAGTGGTCTGTGGGCATCAGGGAGGTGTGTCACAGCCCCTGATCTCTAGGGGAGATCCTGATGGCAGCTGGTATGCGGTGGTGTCTGGCCCTCACAGGAGCCTCAGAGCTCTTGGGCTTTCCCAGGACCCACAATTCCCTGAAACAGAGACATCATGGCTGGCAGTAGAGGACAAACGGCACAGGCTAGCCAAGCCTTCACCTTCTGTCAAGTCTCAGATTCACTGGAAGGCGACTGTGGATCAATGTCCCCATGCCTATGGGAAAGCCAACTGATGGCAAAGTCCTCTGGAGAGCAAGAATGCCTGCCTGTCACCTTAACACAGAGAGGAAGGCTCTCCATTGTATTGTCCCTGTTCCAAGACCCCTTCCTTCATCTCTGCAGCCCAGTGCTGACAAGATCCCCGAGTGTCCCCTCCCACCCCATGGAACACGTGTCCTCCGTAAGTGAATGAAGCCAGGTGCCGCGCCTCCGAAGACTTTGCCTCCATCCCCGGAAGTCAATGCTCAGAGCCAGAAAACACTCAGATTGGCATCGGATGACAAAAGCTGCCTCTTGTCTTGAGCACATCAGAGGCAGAGACTGGAGTGCAGGCTTCTCAAGTGAACACTGACAGGAGAATAGAAATGCTACCTCCCACACTCCCCGTGCAGCATCCCATCTGGGCTCAGACGATGCTGCCACTGCGGCCCCTGCCCCGGTATGAGAACCTGCCCAGGGCCTGTCAGGGACAGTGCAGTGGTGGGATCCTAGGGGAGAGCCTGGCGGGGGCAGTTGACATGACACGGGTGATGTAGAAACGTGGCGCTCCTTGTACCACGGCCTTGAATGCAGGCAGCCTGTGACTTTGCACAGCAGCGGGATGAAGGACCAGCTTGGGTCCCTTTCTGGGAAAGTAGTGTTAGGGCCCAGGGTAGCCACATTTCTCTCCTGCAGGGCCACTCCGTCTGCCTGTGCCTCTCCAAGGGACTCTCGGTGAAACCCTGTTCTTCATCTTTGCTCTTTCAAAAGTGCCTACTGAATAGTTAGTTCTCCCTCATCCTCAGGGCTTAATTCCCTTTCTCCAAAGTCTGGGGCCCCATCTGGGGTGCCCCTCCAGGCAGATAACCTGGGGCAGGTCACCTTCTCTAAAAACATTCCGTCCACTGCATGCTCTCCTTTAGGTTTCTGAACGAACAAATGCTCATCTTCCTCTTGGCTGAGTTCCTGCAAGTAAAATGGCTGATTTGGTGAGAGATGTACGTTTAGTCTTTAAAGAAGGGGTCAAACTGAGCAGGGTGTAGTGGCTCATGTTTTCAATCCCGTTATTAGGAGGATGGGGGTGGGAAGATTGCCTTGAGTTCAAGGCTAGCCTGCTTGGCCTGTACAGTGAGTTTTGGAGTAGTGAGAACCTGTCTCAAAAGAAAAACATTGGTGTGGTGACACATATTCTAGTTTGTTTGTTCTGTTTTCTCTTTGCTCTTGTGGGGGCCACCATCCAGCTCCCAAATAAATTGATGGCGACTTATTCTTACTTAGGAATGCGCAGCCTTAGCTTGGCTTGTTTCTAGTCAGCTTTGCTAACTTAAACTATCCCATCTCCCTTTGCCTCTGGACTTTTATCTTTCTTTTTATTCTACATCTTTCTTCCCTTACTCGTTGCTGGCTGTGTGGCTGTGTGGCTGTGTGGCTGGCCCCTGGTGTTCTCCTCTCCTCCTTTTATTGCTCCTCCATCTTCTCTTCCCAGACTTCTCCTTCTATTTATTCTCTCTGCCTGCCAGTCCAGCCTCGCCTTTCTCCTGCCTCCCTATTGGCTGTTCAGCTCTTTATTAGACCAATCGGCAAGTAACAGAGCTTTACAGAGTTTAAAGGATGAAACCCATCTTTGCATCATTAAACAAATATTCCACAGCATAAACAAATGTAATACTTCTTTACCTAATATTTCACAACAACATGCTTTTAACCTCAGCACTCAAGAAGCAGAGGCAGGTGGATCTCTGTGAGTTCCAGGCCAGCCTGGGCTACTAAGTGGGACCCTGTACCAAAGAAAAACAGCCAACATGGTTTTTTAAGTGGCTGCTCACCTCGCATCAGAGAGGACTCCCCTTCATTGCCCCCAACACCCACTGTGGTCAGCAATTAAAGATTTGAGCTATCTATGATATGGCCCGGCAGGCTGGTTAGTGTGCAGCCATTTGCTCTGCTTGTAGATTTTACTTCCAGTGTCCGGAACGTGCAGATCCTTTGTCCACTTATTCTACCAGATTTTTATCTTCATCAGCGAGCTTTGAGAGTTCCGTGTGTTTTCTGCATCTAAATCCTCTGTCAATGTGCTTGGCTTGCCTTTTTGTTTTCTTCTGTCCTTTCCTCCCTCCCGCCATCTCTCTGTGTTTCTTACTCATTCCCATGCCTGCTCTTTGACAGAGTCCAAGGCTGGCTTGACCAAGCTGGTCTTGCATATCTGTGTAGCTCAGGATGGCGGCACTGATCCCCATCTCAGCTTCCCAAGTGCTGGAATTAGAGACGCGCACCGCCACATTCAGTTCCTATCTTTTCATTTCCTTAGCGGTATGTTTTGCAGAAACTTCTTTTTTTTGTTGTTATTTTTAAGACATGGTGTAGTTCTTGCTGGAACTGAAGCTGTCATTTCTCCTGCTTTGGCCTCTTTAGTGCTGTGTATCACAACACCTGACTCTTAAACTTTTAATGAAGGACTATATATCAGATATTTCAAAAATTTCTTTTAGATTTATTTATTTTATATATATGTATGAATATTTTGCCTGAATGTGTTTATGTGTCCAGAGAGACCAGAAGAAGGCATTGGATCCCCTGAAACTGGAGTTACAGATGATTGTGAGCCACCATGTGGGGGATGGAAACAGAACTCAGGTCTGTACATAGGTACATATGTGAAATTCACATGCATATTTACACGTAAGAAACTCACCAAGTATTTGATCATTTTTGGATCTTTAAAAGAAAATTTCTGCTAGTATGTCTCCATGGAGGGAATATGTTAAAATACTTCAAATAAAGGGACCCCTAAAACTACTGAGCTATGCATCCTTGCATTCTAATGGGTCTATCCTCCATACAATTCATCCTCTGGGTTCATATCTGTATTACTGAGGTAACTAAAGAGTCTAATGAATCTTTGTCACAGACCCAATCACCATAATATAGAAACTGACACAATGGAACGGATGGGATGGGTGGATGGGTGTCTTTGAATTCACGGAATTCAAGATAAATATTTCTTATATCATATTAGCCAGACATGCGAAGACATGAAGATAAGATATACAGAAACAATGAAAAGTAAAAAGCCTCGAGGTGAGAGGAGACAAATGGGTGAAGTTAAAAGAACTAGCCAGAAATGGGCCTAAGAGAGGCCGAGCACTCAAAACTAGCAAGTCTCCATGTCACGATTTGGGAGCTGGTTGGCTGCTTAAAAGGCCTGGTACACGGGTATGCGTGCATGTGTGTGTGTGTGTAGATGCCATGGACATCAGAAGAGGGCATCAGATCCTCTGGAGCTGGAGTTATAGGCAACCGTGAGCTGGCACAAAGCTGGGAGCTAAGCTCTGAATCTGGGCTCTCCAGAAGAGCAGGAAGTACTCTCGAGACATCTCTCCAGCACAGAAATATGTTTGCGGCTGACAAGTAAGGGAATGCAAACCAGTACTGTAGTGGGTGCATTGCTGTACACCTTTTAGTGTGGCTAAAATGTGTAATAATGATAAGTGCTAAATGGAACGGGCAACCTCAGTCAACAGGAACAATGAACCCAGGTAGAGGACGTGACTGTTGGATGTGAAGGGACCCAGTGTATATTGGATGAATAGCACCTTAACTAGGAAACATGGATGGTGACCTGGAGGCCGTGGCCTCGATGAACAAGCCTGTTACAGCTAATAATCCAGAGTTTATTAGTGGATCAGGACCTGTGACCATGGGGCCCAGAACAAAGACAAAACACTCAAAGCGCTGTGGTGCTATTTAAGGCTATATTGTCAGGCTCCTGCAAGCTCAGAAGCAGTGTTTAAAGAATGAGCATACCGCTAGAGAGATGGCTCAGCAGTTAAGAGCACTGGCTGCTCCTCCAAAGGACCCAGGTTCAATTCCCAGCATCCTCATGGCAGCTCACCACCACCTGTAACTTCATTCTCTGGGGATTCGACTCCCTCTTTTGGCCCCTGCTAGCTCTGCAGGTGTGTGAGGTAGAGGTATGCATCGCTTAAATTTCGCATCCAGGTCTGTGTTTGTGGTGAGCGCTTCCCAGAGGGCCGTTCCCAGATCCCCTTCTCCTGCAACCCTTACAGAGCAGTTTTACCTCCCTTGAGTCTCTCTGGGAGGCTGGTGGATACATTAATTTTTGGAAACTTGACATAAACTAGGGTCACTTGAGGAAAAGTAACTTCAACCGAGAAATTGTCACCATCAGAGTGGCCTGTGGGTGAGTCTGTGGGGGCATTTCTTGTTTAATGATTGAAGCGAGAGAGCCCAGCTCAGAGCAGAAGGTGCCACCCCTGGCAGGTGGTTCTAGGTGCTATAAGAAAACAGACTGAGCAAGCCACAAGGAGGAAGTCAGTAGGCAGTGTTCCTCCATGGCCTCTGCATCAGCTCCTGCCTCCGGGTGCCTGCCTGAGCCCCTGTCTTTGCTGATGGACTCTCAGCTGTAAGATGTTTTGGTCACTGTCCTATCACAGCAGACTAACCCAGAAACCTAAGGCCGTGGAGCGGGATCTCCTGCTCCCATTGTGCGAGAGTCAAGGTTATGATTGACACAACAGAAGGCCTTGACTCAAGCTGGGTCATTCTTCCTCTCACCCAGAGTGGGCCCAGGACACCGTGGCACTTAGCCGATGAGCTGAGTATGGACATCTTCAAGTGCCAAGTGTTTCTGAGACTCCCTGTTCCAAACACAGGAAAGCATCATTACCCAGAAGACACACACACACACACACACACACACACACAGGCATACACCCCCCCACACACACATACACCCTCAGGTCTTCCTTATAACACAGTTACATCTGGAAGCAGGAAGCACAAACAATTGGGTTTCTCCTCATTAATTAACTGAGTCTCAACTCTGGAAAATGAGCTTTCACCACACACAACCTCCCACAGTTGTTGTTGCCGGAGAAAGAACGGCAGTGGCCAACTTTGCTGTTGCTTGAAAGGTCAACAGTAGCTGTGAACCCAGGAGCTGCATATCTGACACCGACAGGCAAACCCTGCCTCTTTCTACCCGACTCACTTGACAGATGACTCAGCTCAAGCTCTTCAAGAGGACCTACTCCAAACGGATTTCCACTTCAGAGGATGGATGAGCCACCTTCTGGAGCCAGAGTCCACTGCGGGGCGGAAGGAACACTTATCTGCCAGGAAGGACTTGACTTTTACCACAGAAGAACGCAGGGGTGGACTTCTTCTTTTAAAGATGTATTTTATTGTTTGTTATGTGTGTGTGTGTGTGTGTGTGTGTGTGTGAGTGTGTATGTGTGTATATGTTATGTGTTTCTGGAGGCCAGAAATGGAGGTCATTTATCCTGGAGCTGGAATTACAGGCATTTGTAAGTTCTAGGAACCAAACCACAGTCCTTTGCAAGAGCAGCAAGTACTCTTAACCACAGAGCCCCTCCTGCAGCCCCTGGTGGGTTTCTATCACTTACAGCAAAGGCTGAGATTGGGCCAGTATGTGCTTTACTTTGCTTCAGTTGCTGCAAAAAATACCCTGAGGAAGACCAGCGTTAGTGAAGAAAGGTTTTTATTGGCTACAGGTTGCAGCCTATCACTGTGGGAAAGTCAAGGCAGGAACTAGAAGCAGCCAGGCACACCACAGTCCAGACTAGAGAGGATGCAGGTATGGGCGTGCATGCTTGCACTCAGTTTGCCTTTTTCCATGTTTCCACAGTCTAGGACCTAAATCCAGAGAATGGTGCTACCCACTTAGAGACTGGATCTTCCCGTATCAGTTAACACAATCTAGATATCCCCCCAGGCATGCCCACAGTCCAGTTTGATCTAGACAACCCCTTACTGAGATTCTTCTGTGTGTTTCTAGACTGTGTCAAGTTGCTAAGAGAAGCCAAACATCGTAGTATGTCTAGGTTGAGTAAGATGTTCCTGTGATCCCATTCTGGGTGGTGAATGGCCTCTCAGCATGGAGGCTTGTGGCAGCCACGCTGTTTGAAGTAACCCAGGGATACCAAACTTCATTCCCACCGTGAGCCTTCTACTGGCTCTCCCTCCCTCCACCGTGGCTGCTACACCATAGCTTTGCTTCACAATTGCTTGGACTGCCTGCACATCTCCTGTGCCGTATGCAATTGTGGTTCACTCTGCCCAGAGTTTCCTGTTTTAATCACCCACTCCTGAACTCCTACTCGCCCTCCAGGCGCAGACGACCTAACTCCAAGATGCAAATGCCATGATGACAGGTGACAGTAATTACTTCTGTGAAGAGGGAGGGGACACGAAGCTTAGCCACTTGAAGCCTCTTTTTTACTTTTACAGTCGGGAGGTAAAACACAGAACGCTCACTAGACAAACATGCTCGACTTGCCGCGTAGCTATGAAGATGATCACAAAGAGCTGTAATCAGTGCGTGCTAGCAACCAATCCACCAGCATCCCCTCCGCCTGACCCGAACTCCTCCCTGGCTTTCACAACTAATCTTTGTTTTTCTGTATGTGTTCCTAGACAAAACAGTTTAATTCACCCTGTTTCAGAATCTGTTAGAGCTATATAGCGTAGTTTTGTGTCTGGCTTCTTTCATTCAATATTACTCTTATAAGATTCATTTATAGACTTGTGGGAGGCTATTTCTCAGTCACTTTCATTACCGCATAAGATTATATTCTTAAAGAATGACATTATTAAATTATTCTATTGCCGATAGACAGCAAATTTTTTCTAATTTGGGTCTGTTTAATCCATAAGAAATATCTATTTTTGTTTTAAATTCTTATGTGCATAAATGTTTTGCCTGCATTTGTATCTGTGCATCACACATGTGCCTGGTTCCACAGAGGCCAGAGAGGGTGGAACTGGACAGTCAGATGGTTGTGTGTAGAGGAGCCGCATAGGTCTGGGAATCGAACCCAGGTCCTCCGGAAGAGCAGCGGGTGCTCTTGGCCCCGGAGCCATCTCTCCAGGTTATTTGTTTTTGAGGCAGGATCTTAGATAGCTTAGGCTAGCCTTCAACCCTGCAGCTGAGGATGACCTTGAACTCCTGAGCCTCCTGCGTCAGTTTCTGAAGTGCTGGGGTTACAGGTATGCACTGCCATGCCTGGTTTCATAAGAAGCCTTGGCGCACATGCCTCTTAGATCATGTGTGAATGGATTTCTTTAGATACATATCTCAGGATAGAAATGAACTACCTGCAGCTCCTCTAGATAGAGTGATGCTGTTTTCTAAAATGGCTGGATAATTTATGCTCTCTCCAAAATCCCACAAGAGTACTTGTCTTTTTTTATTTGCACAAAATTTAATTTTTGCTAGACTCTAACATTTTTGTGGATTCAGTCAACATATAATGGTATTTCACTGTGGTTTTAATTTGCATATTACTTGATTACTAATTAGGTTGTGTATCCTTTTATATGTTTATTAGATATTCAGATTTCCTCTATTGTGAAGGGCCTCTTCAAATCTCTTGCTATTTTTTATTTTATTAATTAAATTTGTTCGTTGGCAATTTCACACATGTACGTAAAGCATTCTGGCCACTCTCGCCCTCACATTCTCCCATCTCCCTACTCTATCCCGTCGCCCCTCTTCCCTGCATTTCTCTTTCTCACACACATGTTTATTGGTTTTGTTTCATGAACCACCAGGTTTAAACAGGGCTGTCTGTGTGACCATGGGTTTGGAGCTATCCATTGGATTCTAGTGGGCTCCGTGGTGGATATGCAACAAAAGACAGATTTTTCTTTATCTACCGGGACCCAATAGCTCAACAGTGTCGGGTAGAGCCCCATAAGCCACACCCCTTCCACGACTGACTGTTGAGCCTGGTGCAGATGACTGCAGTTGTGTGGTCATGCTTGCAAAGGCTGTTGTGAGCCCAGAGGATGCTGTGCAGCCCTTTGCGCTGACAGCCCTTCGCGCTGACAGCCCTTTGCTGTTTTCTGGCTCTTTTAGTTGGTTGATAATTACATGATTTCACTCATCTTTTATGTGTACCCTTTTGGAAACCTTAGACTTGAAGTGAGTCATTTGAGAGAGATCTTATGTTTGAAGTCTGAAAGTCCTGCCTGATATTGTCTGTATTTCTTCTGTTTTTATTTAATGGGATTACTGGTGTATTTGTATATAAAGCTACTAAGTAATTGTTTGAGGTGGTAGCTCAGTTGGCAAAGAGCTTGCTGCACAACCTTGAGGACCCAAGTTCCTCAGGACCCATGTAAGCGATGGGTGTTCCCAGTGTGCTTCCACAACCCAGCTTGGCGGTAGGGGCATGGAGGCAGCAGGATCCCTGGGACTTGCTTGTTAGTCAGCCTAGCCACCCAGCGAACTCCAGGGTCAGTGAGAGACCATGACTCAAAAGATAAGGTGGAGACGGTCGAAGAGGTACATGGGCTAGTTTTATGTCAACTTGACACAAGCTATCATCATTTTGTCAGTTAGGGAAATTCTACCACCAGACTGGCCCGTGGGCAAACCCATGGTCTATACCCTCCCCCCATTGATGATTGATGTGGGCAGGCCTAGCACACTGTGAGTGGTGTCACTCCTGGGCTGGTGGTCCTGAGTACCATCAGGAAGCTGCCGAACAACCCATGGGGAGCCGTTAATAAACCGCACCCCTCCATGGCCTTTGCATCAGCTCTGCATCTGACTTCCCTCATTGACAGACTGTGGTATGACTCTGTAAGCTGAAACAAACCCTCTTGTCCCCAAGTGGCTTTGGGTCACTGTGTTTATCACAGCAATAGAAGCTCGAGCTAAGGCAAGAGGACATCCATGTCAACCTCTGACCTCCACACACATGTGCAGGTGCATGTGATCACAACATTACACAGCTGCTTCCTTTGTACTGGTTCCTCTTGTTCCATGTTTCTCATGCATTCCTCTCTCCCACCCCCTTCTTAACCATATCGTGTGTGCATACATAGTTATGTATGTGAAGGTGCATGTGTACACATGTGTGGAGGCCAGAGCTCCACCTTGGGCATCTTCCTCAACTGCTTTCCACTTTCTGATTTAAGATGGGGTCTCTCACTTCTACCACTAATTTGGTTTGGATAAGCTGGCTGATCAGCAAGTTCAGGAACCCCCTCTTCCCCAGCTTCCCCTCCTGATGGCTAGGACCACAAGCCTACGCTGCCATGCCCGACAACGTTCTGATATATGTTCAGGGGGCCAAACTCGGGTCCTCATGCGTGCATGGCAAGCATTTTACTCACTGAGCTGTTTTCCCAGCCCTCTTAGCTTATCTTCTAATTGCTTGTTAGTGTACTCCTCTCCGTCCTATTTTGGAAATTATATACTCTCTCTGCTGTGTTAGTGGTGACTCCAGTAATTAAGGCATGCATTCTTAACTTGCCAGAGTCGAAACATAATAAAAACCTCTCTCTTCTTCCAAGCTAACAAGGCAGCTTTCTGAGCTCCGCTCTCCTCACACCCTCCCAACTTGTTGCTTATCTGATACTTGTCTCCTATCACCACCGTTTTCCGCAGCAGAAGTGTTTAAGTATGCTACCCTGTTGTTCCCAGAGTCTAAGAACTGCCCTTTACCTATGTGAAGCCTTCAGCCTGTGTCTACTCCCCACTGAGGATCTGTCGAATTTCGCAACCTCAGAACCAAGGAAAATGTCCTAACCTTTGTCTTAAGGTGAATACCTATGCTTGGCCTTCCATGTTGGCAGTGTTCTTTGTTAACAATGTCTATGGATTAATTGGTATAAAAATTAACAGTATTTTTTAAATTAAAAATTTAAAAGCCTTTTCATACCTTTCTTTGCCCATCCAACCTGCCCGTGTCTCCCCAACTCCCATTCAGGCTAACAGCCTCTTGTTCTTTAATTTTTATCGTCTCCCCTGTCCCCATACACGTGTATAGAAATATACCCTGCTGGGTCCACTCAGTGTTGTTTGCATATATGTTTTTGGATATGTACCAAAGGGCTGGTCCCCCAAATCCCGCCCCTCTCAGCAACCATTAATAGCTCTTCATTCAGGGGTGGAGCCTGGTGAGATTCTACCATTCTTCCTGACGATTCAGCTGGTGTTGTCATTATGTAAGTCTTGCTTAGGCAGCCTATTTTTGAGATACTGGTTGTCTGGCTGTTAGAATGTTTTCGCTTCCTCTTCTGAGATAGCCCCTGAGCCTTAGAGGGGCTGTTTTGTTCTGAGATAGCCCCTGAATTTCAGGCATAGGGCCATGCTGTAGATACATCGGTTGGGGTTGGGTTTCCCACAGTGGGTTGTCTTCTGAATTTTGACCAGGAGGGAACTTGTCTGATGGTCTTCGCCAACTGCAAAAGCCCGCGTCTTTGACGAGAGTGAGAGTTGTCTGTAGGACTTGCACAGTAGAGGAAACACACACTCTGGACATTTGCACATGCAACGCCATTATTCTGTGTCTAATCTCCCTCCAGTGTTGAAGGAGTCTCACACATCCTAACCACAACAGCTCCAGTGCCATCTCTGGCGGTGTGTGTGTGTGTGTGTGTGTGTGTGTGTGGACTTCCATGTGGCTGTGCTTTTCACACCTGCTCCTCCAAAAGACTAACTCCTTTCTTGTAATGTGGCCACTAGGAAAACTTTAGAAGTGGATTGAGTAGCATTTAAAAAAACTACAATGATTTATTTTGAGTGTGTTGGGGTAGGAGTTCATGGGCCACAGTGCCCAGGGGGAGTTCAGAGGACAGCTTGTGGGAGTCGGTTCTCTCCTTTCACCATGGAGGTCCCGGGAGCGTGTGCTCTAACCCACCGAGCCATCTTGCAAGTCCCAAGATTTGATGAAAGCGGCGCTCTTACATTCGCATTAAGCACATATCTGAAAATTAAGAGGAATGAGGTCGGTGTGACATCCCTTCGCTAATGGTTCCCACTGAAACTTGACAAATGCCTCTGTGTGGAAAAATACAGAGCATATTAGTGTTCTAGGTTTGCTATAACAAATTATCACAGGTTAGATGGCTTAAAGAACAGAAATGCATTCCCAGTTTCTTCCATTTAGAAGCTCAGACATCTAAAACCAAGACCCTGGGTGTGCTATGCCGTCTCTGGCATCTAGGGGAGAGCCCTCGTCTCCCTCATCGTCTCCTGACTTCTGAGGAATGTCAGCCGATTTTTACACTCCTCTGCTAGCAGCTGGCTCTGTCTCCACACGGTGTTTCCTTTGCATGTGCACTGCCCCTCCGCAGTCTCCCCTCGGTGGATGTTCAAATCTCCCCCCTGTATAACACCAGCCACAGTGTTAGGGCCTACCGTGATCGAGTGTGGCCTCATCTTGACTTGGTTATCCCTGCAAAGAACCCGCTTCCAAATAAAATATTCACAGTCTTCTGGGTTAGGATCTCAAGAGATTTTTTGGGAGAACACAGTTCAGTCAAATTGGGGCAGCAGATAAGGTGAGAAATACTGTCATAGTTACTGTCAGCTGTCAACTTGACATATCTGGGAAGTAAAATCTCAAATGAGGAACTGTCTTCCTAAGACTGGCCTGAGGCCATGTTTGTGAGGCACTTTCTTGATTTCTAGTTAATGTAAGGGGTCTTGGCTCATTGTGGGTGGTGCCATGCCTGGGCAGGCGCCCTGGGCTGTGTAAGAAAGGAAGTGGGCAAGTCTGTAAGCAGAATTCCTCCCTGGTCTCTGCTTCAGTTCCTGCTTCCAGGTTAGTTTCTGCCTTGACTTCCCCTGATAATGGACTATAAAGTGTAGTATGGAATGAACTCATTCTTCCTCAAATGCCTTTTTGATCAGTATTCTGTAGTGACGGCGAAGCAAACTAGGCCAGATACCTTTGAGAATAACACCATCTAGTCTGTAAAATCCAGTCTGATATTTGGGAACTTCTTATATTTTTGGTTGGGAGCCTAGCCTTTAGTGGCTGAGCCATCTCTCCAGCCTGATATTCGGGAACTTAAAATTCTTTCACAACACACTGTAAAAATAAACCAGTCCCCAGGCTGTCTGTCTGCCCACTGTCTGTCTACCCACTGTCTTATAAACACTTGTGTGGATATGATTTCAGACAGCTTCTGTCTTGACCGCATGGGATCGAGATGTCGAGAGTACTATGCAGCCAGTATCTGTGTTCCTTGGATCGGGGCACCAGGGAGTGAGCACCGATGGACTGAACACACTTTCAGATGTGTCCAGAGAGAGTTTGGCGTGTGCCCTCTGTGTTTCCATCATCACCTTGTTATCATGTGTCTGGGGATGCCGGCAAACCCCAACAAGTACCTTGAAATGTTCTGGCCACTGGTGGGCTGATGGTGACAGAGAAAGGAGGGATTACCATCTGTGAGAACAAAGTTCCTACGCTTTGTGCCTACACCAACAGAAAATCTTACCAATCAACACAGCCAGTGAATTGACCTGAGCTCTTTGATTATGGCTGGGAATGTCTCGAGAGTTAATAGAAGATGGTAACTGCCATTAAGTTTCCTCATGTCCTATGTAGTCAGAGGATGCCTAATCTTCACTGTCAACCTGACAAGAATCGGAATCATCAACAAAACACATCTCTGAGTGTGCCAGTGAGGATGTTTTTAGAGAGCTTTAACTGAGGAAAGAAGACTTGTACTAGGTGCGGGCAACACCATCCCACAGGGGAGACTAAGCTGGGCACTGACCTTCATCTCTCTCTGCTTCATGACTCTGGGCACGATGTGCCCTGTCAACTCATGCTCCTGCCGCTGTACCTTTTCACCACGAAGGACGGTGTACCCTAAAATTGTGAGTCAAAAGGAATCCTTCTGTAAGTGGCTTCTGTGTGGAATTTTGTCATGCCAACAAGAAAAGGATCATGTGGTTCTACTATGCTCTCTGTGGTGACAAACACCATGAATCAACACAACCTGAGGAGGAAAGAGTTTACTTGGCTTACTGCTTACATTCCTTTATCAAGGGAAGCCAAGGCAGGGCCAGGAGGCAGCAACTGAAGCAGAGACCATGGAGGGATGCTTTTTGCCGGATTGCTCTCTCTGACTCATGCCTAGCCAGCTTTCTTATAGCCGAGGGCCCCCTGACCAGTGATGGTCCTGCCCACAGTGGGCCCGGTGGCCCTTAGACTTTAAGCATCAATCAGTGCAACTCCTCACAGCCATAACCACAGGTCAGCATGACGTGGGCAGTCCCTCAGTTGAGGCTCCCTCTTCCCCACTACTCTTGGTTGTGTTAAACTGACAATAAAACCTCACCAGGACGCGCACCTTCTGAGCGCCAACTCGTCTATGGGGCTCACCTCACTTCTCCTGTTCTTGGAGGAATGGTTGCCGTATAACAGGAACTTCAAAAAATATTTGCTGGATGGATAAAATCTATGGCCACAATCCTTCATCTACCAGATTTTTCTCAAAATATCCATTTGCTTTTAATTATACTAACTATGGGGTCCTGGCCCCATGGGACAGTGATGTCCTTCTTAAAGTTCTATTACAAGCCATAAAACTGAATCTGCAATGTAATCAAAGTCTGTCTTTGTCACCTCAAAGAGGGAAGACGCGGACATGCAATGTCGTCTTCCCCATCCAATGGGTCAGAGCACCACCCAGATTTAACCATGATATTTAAGAGCTGTACACAGCATCTAGTCTGTTTCTGTCTCCAAACTTTACGAGCAGAGAAACCGAGGTTCATGGGGGAACAGTCTTAGCCACAGCTAGCCAGGCAATCAGTGAAGAGGGCTGGAGAGATGGCTTGGTGGTTAAGAACAGTTCCTGCTCTTGCAGAGGACTTGAATTTGGTTTCCAGCACCCACACCAGGCAGTTCACAAGCATCAGTAACTCCAGCTCCAGGAGACCCAATGCCCTCTCCGGTCTCTGCACTTATACTCACATGTACGTATATGTATATTTTATAACTTATAAAAATTAGAACTAAGCCATCCAGCCCCTAGGACAGTGCTTCCTCTGGCCATGGCCACCGTCAAGTTCTGATTGCAAATCATCAGGAGCCCTGAGAATGAGGGAGAAGCAGCTCAGGCACATGTTAGTATCATACAATTAAGAGAAAACCCAATCAATGATACTTTAAGATATAATGCTAGGGGCTGGGGAGAGATCTGTTTGTAAACAAGCATGGGGACTTGAATTTGACCCCCATTGACTGATTTAAAAATAGCAGGCACTCGGAGTGCACCTGTAATCTCAGACCAGGGATGCAGAGGTAAGGGGACCCTTAGGGCTGTTGCCCAGCCAGCCAAATGTATGTGGAGAGCATCAGTGAGAAACCTCATCTCAAAGAGCGCCCAAAGAGTGACATCAGAGTTTGACATCCGACCTACAAATGCACATGTACCTATGTACACACTAGCACACACACACATACAAAACATATGTTACTCTTGCCATACCTTTAAAAATATCCATTTTAATGGCTGTCTCACAGGTGTTGCCCAGCAGCTGTGACCATGCAATCATGCAAACCCAAATTAGTAACACCATCCCTACCCAATGTGGCTTCTCTAAGGCTACCTGAGACCATTGGAAATGTCCTTGCCATGTGTCCCTAGAAGTTATAGTTCTGAGAAGTTGGCTATGGTAAATCACATCTCTCATCACAACCAAAATAAATGGGGCAGTGACGTTTTCTGAAAATTTGGAAGGGCTGTCAAAGCAGAGATGTATTTTTGTCTTTTGATTCCTATTGGTATGGGGGCTTTCTCAAGGATGTCCCCATTCAGCTCTGACACAGTGACCAGTGGCATGCATTGGTGAGGCTGAGTGCCACCCCTAGGGGGAAGGAGTTCACAGCAGAGGAAGACATTTGAACCTGCCCCGTGCATGCGGAGTGTCTTCACTGAGGTCCAGGGCTGTTCCCCTCCTTGCTGGTGACTTCATCTTCATTTTGCATTGAGCTGGATGTACTAATGTTGACCCCGTCACTCAGGCCCCTGGTGACACTATCATAGGATGGTGGGAAAGATGTGGCAGAAGCAGTTTCTGATTTGTCTGGCAGCCCTCCACCGTCATTTGCCATGAATGTAACATAGCCTTCACCAGGGAGTGGTCCGTCCTCCTCTTCAGCCCTGGGTACGCTAAGGGGGTTGGATAGTGTCAATGAGCGTTGTAACACATAGCTCCGATAGGCCTTTTGAATGACAGTGGCTGAGATGGCTTCCTGCTTCCATCGGAGGGTGGTTGCTATTGGCTCATAGGATTCTTTGGAAAGATTAGTGGCCATAAATTTCTCTTCCATATTAGTCTTCAGAGAATCCAACTCTCCAGATTCTCCCAAGACATTCTTCGTGAAGGCAAAGAGGATGTCCAAACAGTGGATCTTATCTCCAGGGACCAGCGGCAGGTCCATCTGGATTAATATGTTCTGGTTCGGTTTTGGGATTCTAAGAGGGCCCGAGAGTGTGTCTGCAAAGTCCGAGAGGGCAGAAAAGGCAATGAACTGAGTGGCCTTAGGGTCGAACTTCTCCCAGGTCTCATAGAACATGTCAAAGTCATCCTCACTCAGGGGCTCCGTGCTCTCTTCCGTGGCCACATTGAAGTTCTCCAGGATCACGGCAATGTACATGTTGACCACGATGAGGAAGGAGATGATGATATAGGTGGTGAAGAAGACGATGCCCACCGCTGGGCTCCCACAGTTCCCCCTGGAGCCATTGCTGTTGGGCAGATTGGGGTCACAGTATGGGGGCCCCGTGTTGAGGATGGGGCTGAGGAGGCCGTCCCAGCCGGCTGATGTGGTGATCTGGAAAAGGCACAGCATGCTGTTGCCGAAGGTCTTGAAGTTGAACATGTCGTCGATGCCAGCTTCTTCCACAACATTGGCAAAGCTGGCCATGCCGAAGATGGAGTAGATGAACATGACGAGGAAGAGCAGGAGGCCAATGTTGAAGAGGGCGGGCAGGGACATCATGAGGGCGAAGAGCAGCGTGCGGATCCCCTTGGCTGCTCGGATCAGCCTGAGGATGCGGCCGATTCTGGCCAGACGGATGACCCGGAAGAGTGTTGGGGAGAAGTAATTTTCAAGTGATGTAAGGATTGCAGAAAACACCAGACCTGCAACATGGCGGGAAATTATTAATTAGTGTCTCAAACCATGAGCTCTGGTTAAGTTGGCTATGAGCATGTGTCCTCCTCTTTTCTCAGTATAGACACCCATATTTGAAGAGTCTGGGCCTTAGCCTGACCTGCTGGTCAGTAACTGTCCGTGGTGGTAACCATTCCTCCCTCAGGCTATTTTTTTGACCTTTCTACTATGTTCTTATCATTCTCCCAACCAGAACAACTTATAAGTCAGCCTCTAAAACCCTGTTGTCTTCAACACACCATGCATGCATGTGTGGGAATAACACAGTGAATCCCATTAATTTGTTCAGTTAATACATGTCAATCATCATAATAAACAACCGTCTCTCTTCCACAGCCAAGTTCAGCCAGAAATGACTGTAGTCTCCTCCACATGCCCACAATGCTTTGCTTCCAACATGACATAGCCCACCACGTTCATTTCCCCACCCTAGTTCTGTGCTCCGGGTAAGCTAGGACCCCCTATGATCTGTCCCCTTATTTCCTACTGTGAAGATTGACTCAGTTCCTGGAACACAATCCCACAGATAATTGTATGGAGCTCACATTAATTATAAGGAGGCCCAGGAGTTGGGCGACTTGCTGACAGATAAACAAGAAGGTTCTGAATGGTCAGCTGTCTACACAATGGTTTTAATTTATCTCCTTCATTCCCAGCTGTACTTGAACTCTATGTTAGGGTCTGGAGATAGGATTTTTCAGGGTCAGTTGTGCCCTGTAATCCTAAGCATGAGAAGGGAAGAAAGATGAAGGATGCACAGACCACTACATGGCATCTAATATGAGATCATGTATATGTCAAGTGTGCATCTATGAATTTAATATGAGATTATTTATATGCCATGCACGCATCTATGACATCTAATGTGAGATTATGTATGCATCATGTATGCATCTATGACATCTAATATGAAACAATGTATACCTCATGTATACATATATGACATCTAGCATGAGATAATTTATATGTCACATATGCATTTATGACATCTAATAGAGATCATGTATGTACCATGTATGCGTCTATGGCATCTGAGATCATGTATAGGTCATGGATACATCTATGGCATCTGAGATCATGTATATGTCATGAATACATCTATGACACCTAATATGAGATTGTGTGCACATCATGTGTGCATCTTTAATTTTCTCAGGATTGTTCAGAAGAAACAGAGAATGCATACTTCCAACAACAAACATCTTTCTGGTGTGAAGGGAGAGTGGGGGAAAGAAGAAAGACGGACAGGTGATTCTTCAGGTTGTTTCCCATCTGCATCTATAGGGATTCCTGCCCAGTGCTATGTAGGAACCGGGAACTGTTAGCAAAAAGCCCTCACCATAGGACATGTGGTTTTTCAATATTGTCGATATGGATATCCATAAAGCAACTCCCATCAAAATGTCCTCTTGACTCTCTTATTTTGAAAGACAGATGAAACAAAATGAACAAATGAAAACCAAAACTCACTAGCCAATCGACAGCAGAGCTTCTGTTGCCCTCGGTCACAGGGAAGTCATAGAGGACAGATCTCCGTAGAGTTCTTCTCATTTGCTGCTGTCTACTTGATGTTTTTAAGGGAGTCTCACTCCACATCCCAGACTGATCTCAAAGTCACAATATTCCTCCTGCCTCAGCATCTCAAGGGCTTATAGGCATGCAACACCATTCCCAGCCAATAGGGTGGGTCTCACACTAACGAACCAATGGACTGATTGATTAGGAGAAGACTTTCAGAGGCAGCTGATATGTCTATGGTGTTGACAGTAGAAATGCTTTCGTGGATATACAAACCTCAAACCTGACAGGTTGTATATATTAAATACATATGTATTTTTGTTATGTCAATCTTAATAAAGACATTTTAGAAAATCCACCAGCAATACCAAGATAAAGCAAAGCCAGATTAAAGCCTCAAACAAATAAATGCAACCCAAGCCTCTGTTTTGCCACCAGGGTAGGGCAAGTGATGAATTGCTGTCGGTTGTATAGAGATGCCATTAGCTCTTGATAGTAAATCAATGGGAAATTAAGCCCACAGCTGTGCACTGACATGAGCAGTAGGTGGGTCAGAATATAACTGGCAAAGATATTTTTATGATTCAATACAAAGTTGGTGAGTCAGGATGTGTCCTGTCAAGAGTCAAGCAGCAGTTAAACCACTAGTCCCGGGACAATGTGACAGTCTTCATTGTCAACTCGACTGGATTTAGAATAACCTGGACACAGTTCAGACGTCTCTCAGGACCTTTCTGAGAAGCTTAGCTTTTAGACCAACCCTAAATGTAGGTGATGCCATCCCATGGGCTGGGGTCCTGGACTGAATGAAAAGGAGGAAGTGAGATTTACACCAGCATCCTTTGCTTTCTGCTTCCCGATTGGGGATTCAACCTGATCTCACACCTCATGCTATCGCTGCTGGGACACCCCACCACAGTGACCACATCCCTTCTTAAATCATGAGCCCAAAGCGGTCATTTCCTCTGCAGTGACTAGTCGGGTATTTGGTAGCAGCAGTTGGAAGAGTAACTGATACAGACAGTCTCTCAGTTGTTGTGGGAGGGAGCTAGGTCATTAGAAGAATGCAGGCTGGTCTAAGTTCCGATCTGCCTCCTGCAGACTGTTACTGCATCACATTCCGAATCTCTGAGGCTCCATTCTAAACGTGTAAGATAAGGTCAATGGCACCTCCTTCAAAGAAGCTGCCAATCCGGGGCACCTAACCCAGCTCAAAACTCAGTAAGTAATCAGTTACAGTGACTCCATTTCTCAATCCAGATTCCGACTCTAGACACCACTGCACCCAAAATATAGAGCCCTCAACAAGACCCCAGTGTCTTTACAGCATTGATCTCATTGCATTGAGCCCTTCACTTTTCTGTCACCCATGATCACATGATGAAGCCCACCAACTGTCTTCTTTTCCTGAGAACATCATGGGGCATTACCGTCTGCTGCCTTTGGAAGACCACACAAATTGGGCTCTTCTAACCCATAGAAAGAATTTTGAAAAAAACAAGCTGAGGCTGGGGTGACGGCTCAGTGGGTAAGGTCCTACAGAGCCCGGTGTGGAAGTGTGCACCTGCAATCCCAGGGCTCTTACAGCAAGATGGGAGGCGGAGACAGGAGAATCGCCCACAGTTTGAGGGCCGGCTAGCCTGGTGTACGAAGCAGAGGACAATAAGGGACTCTGGATCAAACAATGTGGAAGGTGAGGGCTGACACAGAGGAGCCCTGACCTCCATCATGGTACACATGCACCTGCACACCTGCACACACATGCACACAGAGTTTTACAAGTGAGTTGGCTGCTTCCTTGGTTTTAAAATAATAGCTAAACAACCCCAAGCAGGAATGAGGCTTCCCCAGGCCATGGCTGCCACTCACTCCCAATGGACAGGATCACCACGATGAAGTCAAACACATTCCAGCCGTTGGTGAAGTAGTACTGCCGCAGGGCTATCATCTTCAGCACGCACTCGCCCGTGAAGACGGCCACGAAGAACTGGTTGATCCTGCCCAGGACCTTGGTCTTCTCTTCACTCTGGTCGTCAGTCTCCACCATCATGGTGACCATGTTGAGGCAAATGAGGACCATAATGGCGATGTCAAAAGCTTGTCTGGTCACGATGTCAAACACAAAGCCCTGGTACTTATTCTGAGAAAGAAAGGGAGGTGTCAGGCCAGCCTGTTCTAGTCTCCTGAATCCAGCACCCCATTATGAGAGCTCTTTAGGCTCCAGTCTTGGGCATCCTTGGCTTCTGACCCCATCCTTTTCCCTTGATCTCTCCAGCCTGCGAGTTGACATGTGTGTAGTGTTTGCTAATTATTTCCTCTATCCCAAACTGCAACCTCTCTGAGGGCGGGAACTGTGTCCATCTTGCTTACAACTCTGATTCTAGCATCTGCATAGTGCCTGCCGTGGAATCTGTGTGAATGGAAGATAGAATGAGCAGCTGCGAGTCAACCTCCCGACTAGCTTAACTAATCCTGTACAGAGTCACTTACAGAGTGGATGCTGTGACCAGGGTCCCTCATGTGTGGCACCAGAGGTGGAGCCAAAGAACCTGCTATAGCCCTACCAGGATGCTTCAGAAGCTTCCAACTGGGCGAAGGGAAGCTGCCACAAGGCTGATGCCCCCTGCTGCTTCACAGCACAGGGGGTTTGCTGCCCTGCTGGGTTAGAGCAGAAAACCTGACCACAGAGGGCCTGGCTCTTGGTTTGACTGTTGGCTGCTGTCCTGGGATGGGAGTGGCTTTGCTGAGCTACTAGGCCCTCATGTGTCATCATGAAAATGGAGAGAAAAGAAGAGGCTCATTCATGGTTACATGATTTCTAGCTAAACCAAGCAAGCCTCAGATGAGGGTTAGATATTCCAACGTTTGGCTGTTCCTGGCTCAGCCTGTGGGCAGGGCTCACATCTTGGCAATCCTCTGTGCACTCAGAGATGATGGAGGGCGAATGATAACATGACAGACAGATGTAGAATCCCAGGAGCAGAGCCAGGCAGTGAGGTCTACTCTCCTCCTCACAGGGAGGACATGGAGGGTCCCGGCTAAGACTTCATTGGAAGCAATGGTATCCACCTACAATTCCTACTCTGATCATGTTGCCTGGAATTCCAACACTAGCCCATGCCTTCATATCTATGGGATACTGTTTGAAATTGAGCCCACCCTATCCCAGGGACAATAAGAGGAAGAAGCTCCAGTGACTTGTGGGCTGGAGAGGCCATAGAAAAAGTATCAGAAGCTTGATTATTCTAAACAGAGTCGTCCAAACACAGGGCTCTCTGGCTCGTCATTTCTGTGAGGTCAGCGAAGACCACGGAACTCAGCACTGTCGTTGGGGCCAGGAAAGGTCACGGAACTCAGATGCTTGCTTCTATAAACCTTGACATGAACCTATTCACTGGGCACAGCCTTTATCCCAAATTGTTTGATTCTGAGCCTGTTCCCACCCATTGGATTTTGTGCACGTGTGTGTGGTGTGTGTGTGTGTGTGTGTGTGTCCTGAGAGGCCCGCAGAAAGCCTTGCACTTTCTTGCTCAGATTTATCCAAACGCAGTTATTTTCATCTTATGGGATCTGGAAGGAATGTTCCACCCTACAGAGCTGGAGCCGCCTGCCATTCCTGATCAGGGCTTTATCACAGATGTTTGAACAGCCTCAGAAACACATTGTTTACAAATAAAGTGTGCCGAAGATGAGCAATCTCCCTTTTCCTCCTGCAAACGTTCTGACACCTGGTATTCACCAAGCCTGGAGTAACTTATCTAAGGACCACTCTTAGAAATTCTAACTACTCTTTTTATTCCATGATTGTTTCCAAATCCACAATGGAACCTTCAGTTGTTGGGAGATGCAGAGCTCGTCAGACAGGCTTATTTCAGGCACCCACCGGAACTGTTTTCACTTCATTTAAACTTCTCATCTTTGGGGGCCTGGGAACCTCATCGCTTCCACCCCTGAACTTGCCCCGATCTCCTCCATACAGCACTGGCCAGGCTGAATCAACAAACCTCCTCTGATACAGAGAAACTCAGGGGCTCACCATGGGCCGCGGGATGGGCTTCTGGGGCTTCTTGGAGCCCAGCTTCTTCATGGCGTTGTAATACTTCTTCTGCTCCTCCGTCATGAAGATGTCCTGGCCCCCTAGGTAGAGGAGAGGGACACACCGATGTTATTAAAAATAACGAGATCCCCCAGAGATGCCAAAGCCAGAGTGCTGAATAGCAAGGACCTTTTCATCTCCTCTGCAGGAAGGACCAGGGATGTCTGGACGGAGAGGGAATGAACCTGTTGCAGACTCCCTGCCTGGTGTCTGCAGTCAGATGCTCTACCTAGCGCCATGTGCACTAAACTCTGAGAGGAGCATCTGGATATGAGCCACGGGCTGGGCTTCTTGAGCAAAGCTGATTTCTGTCCTACAGTATGAGAGTGAAGAGGGCTTGGGAACAGGAGAATATGTAGGCACAATGAGAAAGCCTCTTATCCCTTTAGCGCTCACATTTTATATTAGAAATATAAATAAATGGATTAGGTTTCTATGAAGCCAAGGAAAGTATGGAGGCAAGAACCTTCTTTTCCATTCCAAGAGGGTTGGGACTCTGCCAGTGCCTGAGGCCTTGGCCTTCCTGAGATGTCCTAACTCAGTCCACTGGGGAATTAAAGTTCTAGAGTCCCAGGTGCTGGAGCCTTTCTCTCCTTGGTTGTACTTAATGAGGCGTCATCTGTGTGGGGTCACTTGGCTCCAGCTGAGAAGACCGAGGGGGAACCTTGGGGAGCATTGATGACACTGCAAATAGAGCTCCCCAGCAGCGGCAGCATCAGGCACCAGACAGTGGTGAGGACCAAACCCAGGGGACAAATATCAGCTTGGCGCTACAGACAGGAAGCGCTGTATCACTGGCTTTTAGCCACGAGGCCACAGCTGTCCAAGGGGTCGGAAACGCAGGGTTCATTACCACGGCCGAGACACTCGAGCCCCACTTATCTTTTTTTTCTGTTGATTGAAGTTGTCAATTATGACCCCAACAAAGAGATTCAGCGTAAAGAAGCCACCAAAGATGATGAAGACGACGAAGTATATGTACATGTACAAGTTGTACTCCCACTGAGGCTGGCTGTTGATCTGTGGTCGAGACAAGGAGATGTGAGGAGGCACATGCCTTTTCCCCTGAGAGCCAACCCCGAGACAAGGCCCCGGCGCTTTATCCTGTAAAGCAGAATTGCCCGAGGAGTTGGGAGAAGCAGCAGGTGAGAAAAGGCTGGTGGAAGGGTATTATTTGTTAGCCAGGCTGTAGGCAACTGAAGCTCCATCCTGACGAGAACACACCCCAGTGTGGGCCCACTAAGGAACAGAGAAGCTGTAAGCCTTGTCTATCAGCTTCTGAGACTTATTAATGAAAGTTGTCTGGAAATGTCCCATCCCCTGTCCTGCCGGGAGAAGCCACTGAGTAACATCTGATGGACTGAAGACTCGCTTCAAGCAGAGGATGGGAATCCCAGAGGACTCCAGGGGTTGAGAGGGCCGGTCGGACATCAGTTGTACCCACCATGGCAGGAAGGGACCTTAGCCGTTAGCCACATTACTGCTTAGGACTGGAATGTGAAACAGCTCCCGCAGGTTCACTAGTGTTTGGACACTTGGTCCCCAGTTGGTGCCGCTGTTTGGGAAGGCTGTGTAAGTTTTAAGACTGAAAGTCTTGCTGGAAGAAACATTATTTCCTGTCCACTCTGCTTCCTCACAGACTGCAATGTGACCAGCTGCCTCCCGCTCCTGTCAGCTTTTCCAGGCCATGAGAGGCCAGACCTCCTTTGAACTGTCAGTCAAAACAACCCCTCCTTTCCATTCCTTCTTGTCAGGTGTTTGGCCATAGCAACAAGAAAAGTAACGAATAAAACCACTGCTGTCTAGCTGTCTGTCCATGTTCTCAACAGTGAGCAATAGACATACTTGAGAAGCCTAAGGAGCCCATGTGGAAGGCTAGTTGGGCTCAAATGCCCCAAAACGTAGCAGCTGGATGTTGCTACAGGGATGGTCTGTGGGATGCTGTGTAAGCCTGAGTCTTCTGGCAGGATGGCTATTTAAATCTCCTCCCAGATACAGTCAGCATGCCAGATACAGTCAGCATCCCAGATACAGTCAGCATGCCAGACACAGTCAGCATGCCAGATACAGCCAGCATCCCAGACACAGTCAGCATGCCAGATACAGTCAGCATCCCAGATACAGCCAACATGACAGATACAGTCAGCATCCCAGACACAGTCAGCATCCCAGATACAGTCAGCATCCCAGACACAGTCAGCATCCCAGATACAGCCAGCATGCTAGATACAGTCAGCATCCCAGATACAGTCAGCATCCCAGACACAGTCAGCATGCCAGACACAGTCAACATCCCAGATATAGGACGCAGAGGGGAAGGCTATGGGTGCCGGGAGCTGAGACTCACCTCTCCGGAATCCACAGCAGCATACATAATTTCCATCCAGCCTTTGAAGGTTGCCTGGAAACAAGAAGTGGAGGACAATCAGCATCTGTCCATCTAACTGGACCCTTTCTAGTCCATGGTGGCTCAGGGAAAGAGAGCAAGATGCAAAGAGAGTTGGGGAGGAAAAAGCATAGGCAGAAAGGGAAGGAAGTCTCTGGGTGACTGGACCAAACTCACATGATTTCAAGTAACCCAGAGCAGTGTGGTATTGAAGACCTGGAACTTTCTAGAATATGGCCTCAGCTGGGACTCTAGTCACTATAGGGACACCTGGCACAGGCTGTCCTGTGCTCTCCCAGGGCTGCCATTTTCTCAGTCAGTTTCCCAGACAATGTACATGACATAAGAATAGATAACACATTTTTTAAAAAGTTATCCTGAATTTTTCGTTTTTCCATATGAAGTTGAGTATTGTTTTTTCAAGGTCTGTAAAGAATTGTGTTGGGATTTTAATGTGGATTGTATTAACTCTATAGATTTCTATTGTTAAGGTGTTACTCCTACTGATCCATGAACATGGGAAATATTCTCCAATTTTTTCAAAGACTTAAAGTTCTTGTCATACAAGTCTTTTACTTGCTTGGTTACAGTTATACCAAGGAACTTTATATTATTTGTGGCGATTGTGAAGGGTGTTTTTTTCTCTGATTTCTTTCTAAGCCTGTTTATTGTTTGTATATGTAGAGGGATACTGATTTTTTAAAGTTAATCTTGTATCCAGCTACTTGACTAAAGGTGTTTATCAGCTATAAGAGTTCCCTGGTAGAATTTTTGGGGTCACTTATGCATACTATCATTTCACTGTGAATAATGATACTTCGACTTCTTCCTTTCCAATTTGTATCCCCTTGGTCTCCTTTAGTTGTCTTATTGCTCTAGCCAGAACTTCAAGAACTATGTTGAATAGATATGCAGAGAGTGGACAGCCTTGTCTTGGTCCTGATTTTAGTGTAATTGCTTTGAGTTTCTAACCTGGAAACAACCTAGATGCCCCTCAACTTAAAAATGGCTAAAGAAAATGCTGTACATTTACATACTGAAGTACTACTCAGCTGTTAAAAACAATGACATCATGAAATTTGCAGGCAAATGGCTGAAACTAGAAAAAATCATCCTGAGTGATGTTGTGGGATATTTGTACACTGTGTGAAGATATATTGCTATGATTGCTTTAATAAAGAGCTGAATGGCCAATAGCTAGGCAGGAGGGGTAGGTGGGACGCCCAGGAAGAGAGAGGGAGTAGAAAGAGGAATCGAGGCACATGAGAGAGATGCCAGGAGACGCAGAACAAGCAAGACATACAGGAAGAGCAGTAACAGTCATAAGTCATGTCACATGGCAGCGTGTAGATGAATAGAAATGGGTTAACTTAACTTGTAAGAACTAATTAGGAACGAGCCATAGCTAAGGCCAAGCTTTCATAATTGATAATAAGTCTCCATGTCATGATTTGGGAGCTGATTGGTGGAACAGAGAAAGACTCACTATAGAGTGAGGTAACGCGGACTCAGAAAGACAAACATGGTATGTACTCACTTATAAGTGGACATTAGCCGTAAAGTAAAGGAGAACAACCCACAGATCCAGGGAGGCTAAGTAACGAGGAGGGCTCAAGAGGGGACACTTGGATCTCCCTGGGAAGGGGAAGTAGAAATTTCACGGGTGGACTGGGGGTGTAAACATAAGGGGTCAGGTGGGGGAGGGATGGAGACGGAGAGTACTGAGGGAGGTGACTGGAAAAGGGGGTCATTCCATGATCAGGTAGAAGCCTGCTGCAAGGGAAACTCTCAGGAATCTACAAGGATGACCCCAGCTAAGACTCCAAGCAATAGGGAGTATGTAGCCTAAACTGGCCATCTCCTGTGACCAGGCAAGATTTCTGGAGGAGAGACTGGGACACCAACCCAACTCTATAACTTTCGACCTATAATCTGTCCCGCCTGTTGGATGTGCTGAGGTAAGTGCGGCACAGAGATTATGGGAGTGGCCAAGTAATGACTGTATAGCCTGAGACCCACACCACAAGGCTCACCCCAGGATTGTCTGGAGCACCAGGACACAGAGGCTGGATGGCCCAGAGCCTTAGGGTAGAGCCAAACATGACTGGAGAAGAAAATGTCAATGTAATGATGCCTAAGGATATTCTGCTATACTCATAGATGGGTGCCTAGCCTGTCATCAGAGAGCCTTCATCTAGTAATTGATGGGAACATGCAGAGACCCACAGCCAAATATTAGGCCCAGCTTCAGGAATCCTGCTGAAGAGAGGGAGGAAGGATTGTAAGAGCCAGAGGGGTCAAGGACATTACAAGAAAACGCACAGAATCAACTAACCTGGCTCAGAGGAACTCACAGAGACTGAACTGACAACCAGGACGCCTGCCTGGAAATGACCTAGGCCCTCTGCACATATGTGACAGTTGTATAGCTTGGTCCTCTTGTGGGGCTCCTGACAGTGGGAGCAGGGGTTATCTCTGACTCCTTTGCTGGCTTTGGGACCCCATTCCTCATACTGGGTCGCCTTGCCAAGCCTTAATACCAGGAGGTACTTAGTCTTACTGCAACTTGTTACGCCATGCTTTGCTGATGTCCATGGGAGGCCTGCCATGTGGCTGCTAGGAACCGAATTCATGACCTCTGGAAGAGCAGCCAGCACCCTTAACCTCTGAGTCATCTCTCCAGCTCCCCTTTTCTGAACAGAAACAAAGGAGGAGTGGTTTGTCCATTTATCTCATGAAGCCACAGGTCCTGCATCCAGTTCTGACTGTGATTTCCAGGGGTTAAGCACAGTGCCTAGCAGACCACAGCTACAGAGGCTGTTTGTTCCCTGAATGCATGAGCAGAGGGGGAAATTGAGGAACTCACAGGCAAACAGATGTCACAGATGTGTAAGTAGCTGTAACCACACTTCAACAAACACAGTGCTGGATGAAAATGTGGATGCAGACAGACGAGGTACAAATAAATAGCGTGAATGTGCTTCACTGCTATCACCAATATTATCCACCACTGCAGCAAACTTAATTAGCTATAATTTGTTATTGTACAGGAGATAATGGGAAGTGAAAGATGGAGACATGTGGTCATGTCTGTTCTGGGCATCCTGTCGCTTGGATGGCTCACCTTTTAGCCTTCTATCTCAGGCAGACTTAGCCAGCATTAGCCCTGTGAGCTCACACTCCTCAATGAGGGCCTTTAGTCTATCCATGGAGATAGAGACTGACTCCAGCTTATGCTCAGTGCTGCCTCCTGTGATGTCTCTATGTAGCATCGCCGGGAAGAACCTGGAAGTTCCCTTTACTAAGCAGCCAAAGGAATGAAAATGATGGATTCAGGGTTGACTCACCACCTGAAGAAGAGCCAGGTAACCCATAGCAACATTGTCAAAGTTGACTTTCACGTTGACCCAGAAGTAGTGACCGGTGTAGTTTTGGTTGCAACAGTCAGACTTGTTTGTCACAATGGTTGAATTCACAACAGAAAACGGATGATAGCTGGTGTCGATGCACCTTAAAAATTTCCCTGCAAAGAGGTTCACACCCATGATGCTGAAGATGAGCCAGAAGATGAGGCAGACGAGGAGGACGTTCATGATGGAGGGGATGGCGCCCACCAGCGCATCCACCACTACCTGGTGGGAAACAGAAAGGGTCCTGAAATCCCCCAAATGTCACTTCTCTTTACTTCTCTGTCAAGCACATACCTGCACACAGAGGCTGAAGACAGCCTGCGGCGGCATCATTTCACCCACCTCCTCTGAGGCAGTTTCTCATTGACCTTGAACTCACTCAGTAGGGTAGGCTGGCTGCCAGTGAGCCCCAGGGCCACTTGACTCTGCCTTGCCAGCTGAGAGTATAAGCGTGTGTCTCCATGCCTGCCTTTTAAAATTACACTATTCACATGGGTTCTGGGTTTGAATTCAGATCCTCACACTTGTGAGGCGGGCACTGGAGAAATTGAGCCCTCTCTCCAGCCCACAAGCCGATTTGAAAACTCCATTGTTATTTGTGAAGCTATGGCCATTGCTTCGGGTCAGTGATGGAGGTGGGACAGGGAGGAGAAGCAACGGGGCAGGTGGCAGAGACAAGCCATAGGATATAAAGACTATCCAGAGAGATGCTGGCTGCGGTGCTGAGCCGAGGTTATCTCTGCATTTATTCAGAGTGTTAGGGAAGAGATTCACTTGTCACAGGAAAAGCACAGCGGGTGCTCTGTGTGTGTTCAGGGATAAGACCAGAAGGCAGGGAATAGCCAGGACCATGTCTCCAAGGCAGTGAGATCTGAGGCCTGGGGCTGGTGGCACTTGTGGGTGATGAGAAAGGAGGTTATTACAGTCTGACTTGAGGGAGACAAGAGTCAGCCTGCGCAGTGTCACCGAGATGTGATCGGGAAGGGACAACACAGATCTGATACCTGGACGTGTGGACTGCTCCATGGGTCAGTGGTAAGGAGGGCACGGGGGTGGGGGAAGCAGGGGAAGGTTTGCCAAATGCTGCGGGTAGAAAGTTCTGAAATGGGTCTTACCCTCATGCCTTCGAATCGAGACAGAGCCCGCAGTGGCCGGAGAGCGCGGAGAGTCCGAAGGGCTTTGATGGACGCCACATCTGAATATTCAAGGATCTTGGCTATGAGGCTTGTCAGGGAGATCTGGTGCAGGCAGAGAGCATAGCATTATCCTGGGGATCTAGAATGTCAGCCGCTGGAAAGAGAAAGCACCTCTGTTCCCCGTCTCCCAGGCCCTGCTCTGTCTGTCTAGCCTGGGCAAAGTTCTAGAAAGTCCTTTACTTTTACTGGATTAAAAGGTTTATTAGTATATACTAATTATACACAATGGTTTCATTATGTTTTCATGAGTATATATAATAATATGGTTTATATGGTTCGGTCACATTCACCTCCCATGATTTTCTACTGTCTCCCCCATCCTCCCCTGAACCCCTTCTCCTCCAATTAGGTACCTTTTTACTTTCATGCTGTGTGTGTGTGTGTGTGTGTGTGTGTGTATTTATGTTTCATTGGGTTACCTACAGGAGCAAGAGCATCTAACTGGTGGCTACACCACTAAGAAAACATCTCTCCTTCCTCTAGCAATCATGAGTTATCTATAGATCCTTGGGGATGGGGGAGCTCATGAGCCCCTCCTCAACCATGGCAGAATGTTGATGGGCCCAGTCTTGTGCAGGTGACAGCTGCTCTGAGTTCAAGAGTGCAATGTCCATGACACGCCCCCAAAATGGCATTTCACAGCATTCTACCCTTCCTCTGGATCTTATGTTCTCTCCTCCAGATCTTCCATGATGGACTCAAAACCCATTCATTACTCACATGGACTTCTGGCTAAGTGTCTAAGTTAGGGTTTCTATTGTTGTGAAGAGACACCATGACCACAGCAACTCTTATAAAGGAAAACATTTAACTGGGGCTGGCTTACAGTTCGGAGGTTCAGTCCATTATCATCATGGTGGGAAATATGGCAGCATGCAGACAGACGTGATAAAGAAGGAGTTGAGAGTCCTACGTCTTGATCCACAGGCAATTGGAAGTGAACTGTGTCACTGGGCATAGTGTGAGCATAGGAGACGTCAAAACCCACCCCCACAGTGGCTCACTTCCTCCAACAAGGCCACACCCACTCCAACAAAGCCACACCTCCTACTGGTGCCACTCCCTATGGGGACCATTTTTTCTCAAACCACCACCACAGCAAGAAAACGTATTCTCACTCATTGCTATCCCCAGAAACATGTGGTCAAACTTCATTTTTCCTCCAATGGCGCTGGCTGGGCCCCAAGAACCTTGATATTTTGATTGAATTTCAGAGATTTGGGGGAGCTGATGCCCCTTCATTTGGACCTGTGATTAAAGCTGATTGTAGTGGTTTAAATGAGAAATGTCCCCCACAAGTTCATGTGTTTGAACACTTGGCCCCTAGCTGGTGGTGTTGTTTGAGCAGGTAATGGACCCTTGTTGGAGGAACTGCATTGATGGGGTCACTGGGGGCTGGCTTTGAAGGCTTATAGCCTTGTCCTACTTCTTCTCCCCACCCTGCTTCTCTCTCTCTCTCTCTCTCTCTCTCTCTCTCTCTCTCTCTCTCTCTCTCTCTGTTTCTTGTGTGAGGGTGAGAGTGTGACCATCTGCTCCTGCTGCCGTGCTTTCTCTGCCTGTTGTCATGTTTCCCTGCGGTGACAAATTCTATCCCTCTGGAACCAAAAACCAAAACAAACCTTTTCTTCACAGAACAGAAAGGTAACTAATATGCTCATTTTGAGGGATCTAAGTTAGTCTTGATTGTATCTGCTTAGAAAATTGGGTTGGGAAGAATCCTGCTTGTGTGTATCTGTTCAGGCCCCTCTTGATCCCTGGCTTTGTGGCCCCCTGGATTAAGAAACTTTCACCCTTTTTAAAATACAAGATTCAAGTGGAAAGGAGGGCGTCCGACCCCAAGTCAGCTAGTTCTCGTAGCTGGGCAGTTGTCTGAGCTCTAGCTTCAAGACATCTGAGGTCCAGCTGAGCAGTGAGTCCCTGTTGGTCTGCTGGTTCTCTTTAGATGCTATCCCAAGGATATCAAAGGACACAGGCTGTCATGAAAAACAGCCACTTCTTGCAGGAACTCTCAAGATACTAGGGGGAAACATTCTGGGGACAAGCTTAGCTTTATGGGACTGTGAGCCAGACCCACAACACCCTGGATGGTGCTGAATTAGGGCTTAGATTACTTACCCTGGCGCCTGTACCAGGACTCTAGAAAGCAAGGAGTTGACACGTAGGTCCCTGTGTCTGAAACAATACCCATTATCTGAATGGGTGGCCTATTCTACCAGGCCAACAGTGACCACAACAAACAGGATAGAAAGGACTTCCTTCTTGCATTAACACAAGGCTGCAGACACCATCAGGCACCCAGCTGTCTGCCTGGCTGAGGGCAGCATGCATGGTTCAGGGCCAGTTTTATGTCAGTCTTTTGCACATCCTTCAAGAAAAGCTGTTTCTTGTTCAAACTTTGCAAATGGAGCAGACAACCCCAGCCAAGCCCACCTTTTGTATCGCTCAGAACACCAGCTCCACAGCTTACCATCAGGGCTAATACTGCATATGTCTCCTCCACACTCTACCGTAATTCCGGCTAAGACCCTCCCACTTCCACTCTTCTCTAGGACCTCAGCAGTCTGGGTCATGTGACCACAGCCTGTCTTTCTAGCCACATCCTGCTCAGGTCGAATGGTTTTCCGTGTACACGTGGCCTCCGTCGTGCGTTCAACTCGGATTGACCTTCCTCCAGCACCTCTCTGCTCTCACTTGTGTTCCTACAGGAAGCTTTCCGAGACACTCCGCTCACCGAGGGGAAGAAAGCTCATGCTTCTGTTTCACCTCAGTGGTGACTGTCCTCAGCAGTGTCCACCACACACACCCTTTGGATACGTTTACTTCTCTGAATATGTCCTGTCTAGGAAGATTAAAGCGTAAACTCCTAGAGAAGATCTCTCTCTCCTCCCACCCCTCCCTTACATTCTTTACTCTTCCTTTTCCCTCCCCTCCTCTCTTCCTCCTCTCCCGTCTTTTCCATCTTCCACTTCCCTCCCTATCTCCATACTCTCTCCTTCCCTTCATTTTTTTTATCCCCCAAATCACTCTTTCTTCCTCCCCCTCCCCTCTATTCTATCCCCTTTCCTTTTGGGGGACAGGTCTTACTATGTAGCCAGGCTGGTCTCAGACCCCCAGTATTCCTCTGCCAGCCTCTCCAGTGCTGGGATCCTAGGCATATAACACTGTGCCTGGCCGACTGTCTATTTCTTGCTTCCATGTTTCCCAGAGCATTCCGTGCAGCAACTTTGCATTTAAAAGATTTTGCAAATAAATATTTGATAGATGCAAGAAAAGACTCATGTCGGGATGGATGAAAAGATGGGAGGAAGAAAGGATCAAAGGCCACAAAGATGGGTAGGATAGACAGTTGAGGGCAAGGGTCAGAGAAAGAATCAGAGAAAGGAGAACGTATGGATGAAGGGAAAGGATGGATAGATGAAAGAAGGAATGGCTAAGTAAAATGATGGACAGATGCATGATAGGTGGAGAGCCGGGTCGAAGAGATGAGTGGGAGAAATTAGTGAATGGCTGAAAGTTTGGTTAGGTGGATAGCTGGAAGAGAAGGGGATGAATGGACGGTAGGGGGAACATGGCCGGGGTGGGGGGGGGGAGATTGTGCTCGGCTTTCCTTTCTGTGGCTGAGACGAAGGATCCCAGAAAAAAGCAGCCAAGGCGAAGAAGGGTTTGTTTGGCTCATGCTCCACGCCACAGCCCACCACTGAGGAACTCAAGGCAGAACTCCAGCAGCTATCGCACCCCATCCACAAGCAGAGCAGAGAGCAACCAAGGTCTCGCTGCTTGTCTTCTCGCTGCTTCTACCCATCTGTCTTCCCTGTTGTACAGCTCAGGGATCAGCCCACAAACGGGTGCAGCAGACATTCAGGGTGGGCCTTCCAACCCCAGCTAGCCATCAAGGCCATCTCCATGGACGCCTACAGGCCAGCTAGCTGTAGATAATTCCTCAGTGAAGACTCTTTCCAGGGGGTCCTCGGTGGGTGGGCATTTAAAACTGACAATCAGAGGTTGGCAAAGGAAGTCTGGAAAGATGGTAGACCACATGGATAAAAGGACGCATGCCTGAAGAGATGGTGAATGAGTGGTTGGACAGAAGGGTAAATGCCTGGCTATTTGTTTAGAAAAGAGATACAGGGGTTAAACACCAATTGGTGAGCGGACAGAGGAAGGCAAGGATGAAGGGAAGAGGAAAAGATGAGTGGAAAAGGATAGCTGGAAGGGAAAGGGCAGAGAGAGGACTCTTGGGAGGACAGAAGAAAGGAAGGAAAGAAGGAAGGAAGGACGAAGAAGTAAATAGTGGAATACATGGGAAGACAGACACATAGAAGGAAGGAGAGACAGTCACAATAAAGAAGAGTCTCCTCCTCCTTTTCCCTTTTCTTCTTTTCGGGACAGGGTTTCTCTGCGTAGCCTTGGCTGTCCTGGAACTCACTCTGCAGACCAGGCTGGCCTAGAACCCACATAGCTCCACCTGCCTCTGCCTCCTGAGTGCCGGGATTGAAGGCGTGCACCACCACACCCGGCTAAGAAGAGGCTTCTTAAGGAGATCAGGGCTGGAAAACAATGAAGTCTACACAAGCAAGAGCTCTTGGCAGAGTGCGAGACAGAAGAAAGCATTGTCTTCTTATTTGTGAATAATTTCTTCACATGCCGAGAACTGTCACTTGGGACTCGGATTCCAGGCTTCTCAGGGTCCCTGTGGCACAGTGACCTGCTACCAATGGCACCCTGCTATCAGGAAAGCAGTGGAGATATTGCCAACTTAGGCTAGACAGAATATTCTGCACTGGACCCCAGCTAGCTTCAGGAGGCACATACCAGACACAGACATGTTTCCTGACATCTCTGGTGTGTATGACCCTGGTGTAGGTGGCTGCGGGTGGAGGGAGACAGAGACAAAAGGGCTTGCCCCACTCACAAAAACCCTCATCTAGACATCAGCGAGCAAGTAACACAGGCTGCCATCTTGAAAAGCCAAGGAGATGTTTTCAAAGGGGGCAGAGCAGTGGAGTAGTTAAGACGTGGGAGTGATGGCAGAATGTGTGTGGGGCACACGGCTCATCTGCTGACGCAGTTAGCAGTGAGCTTAGCTCCATGGTATCTACAGCACAGCCGGGACTGGAGACCATGCAGTTAGCAGGCAGCTTCTTTTTGTAGACCACAGGGCCCTGAGGTCCAGAGTCCTGGCAAGGGGAGAGAATTCAGGGCAGCCTGGGTGCCTGTGCCATCTTGCTTTGGATATGAAGGCAGAAGGCTGCAGCAGTTAACCTGACAGAGTCTGCAGGCCTGCAGCTTCACCAGAGGTCACAACAGTGTACAAACTGTGAGCTTCCCAGTCGGGGCACACCATTCACTGACATGCAAAGTTCTCCTGACTTCTAACTCAGTGCTCAAAGCAGCCCCATAGAGACCATTGTCAGAGCCACATCTGTACCAGCTGTAGCACCCGTGCATGGTGAGATTCCCAGCTCCACCCCACAGAGTGCATAGAGCTGCATCTGTCCTAGCCATAGAACCCGTCCATGGTGAGATCCCCAGCTCCACCCCACGGAGTGCATAGAGCCACATCTGTCCTAGCCACAGAACCCCGTCCATGGTGAGATCCCCAGCTCCACCCCACGGAGTGCATAGAGCCACATCTGTCCTAGCCACAGAACCCCGTCCATGGTGAGATCCCCAGCTCCACCCCCACGGAGTGCCTAGAGCCACTCACATTCACAATGAGGAAGTCCAGCCAGCACCAGGCATTGGTGAAATATCTTTTGAAGCCATAAGCTACCCACTTGAGCAGCATCTCAAACACAAAGATGAAGGTGAATACTCTGTCGGTGTACTCCAGCATAGCCTTTACTCGGGGCTTTTGTTCCAGGTAGTTATCCTCAAAGGCCTGCAGGGAAGAGAGAAGAATGGCCCATAGCAGTGGGGTCCTGACCCATGGCCTCTGGGGAATGGCCTTAGTAGTCCTCGTGGTTCCTTTCTTTGCTCTGAGGATTAAGTGGACCGTGGAGGAGGCACTGTGGGATAGGAACTAACATGTCGCAGCACACAGGGACACACAGTTCTGGTGCCCCGCAGGGCTGTCGGGCAGAAGTGAGAAAAGGAACCCCGGGTTAGATTTTTGGAAGCAAACCAAAGGGATATTCGCAGTGACTTATTTTTAAAAATAAAAGCACAGAAGGATGACCACAGGCAGTCCACGAGAAAGGAAAGAATCAGCAAGAAACTTCTGAAAATGAGCGTTCCATCTCACAGGTAATCAAGGAAATTCAAGTTAAAAAGAGGTGCCAACTTTTCCTTCCACCAGAGATAAAGATGGACCCCAGTGTTGGTGTGTCTGCTGGGGATTCACTCTCAGGAATGACTGATAGGAGTGAAAAAACAGCCCGTATTTGGGAGCCAAAAGGCTGTCAAGTAGCGAGTCAACCTAGCTCTAAAGACACGCTAAAGACGCTGGGTGCTGTCAGTATCCACATGATTCTCTGCATGAGGCGTCAACACCCAGCTGCTGGTAGCAGTTCTATGGTGTGGATCAAACTGAGTCCATTTTGGGAAGTGCTTCCTAGGTTAGATCCCCACCTCTGGGACAGGACTAGCCATTGGCGTTGGTCCCCAGTTTGCCTCCGTGTGGGGCAACTCTATGGTACCCTGGGTGGTCAGAGCTCCTGTGCAATCAGCTGAGGCTGGACATCATTTCTCAGCTGCTTTCCCTGACACCCTGCTGTCCTCCTCTGCTTCATCCACAAGTAAGCCCCAACAAACTGCTGGATCAAGAGACATGGCTCTAACCTCTGGATCTCAGACCAAACCTAAGCCAGGTAGGCATTCAAAAATTGCCAACAATCGGTGTCTCCAACCATTACTCAATAGCTCTGTCTAGTGTTCAATATTCTTGGCAATCATTAAATACCTCTGATCATCATTCAACATCTGCAATAGTCATTCAAAATCTTCAACCGCCATTCAATAACTCTGATAGCCATTCAACGTCTCCGGTGATTATTCCACAGCTCTGAAACTACTCAGTATTTTTGACAGTCATTCATTATTTCTGATTTTCATTTAAAATTTCCAACAAGGAAGATGTGTGGTCCATGTGAGGTGTCAATGTAGGCACCGACTGAGTAAATGAGGGGCACATTCCTATAATGAAGTATGTTGTGGCTGTTAAATGAGTTTGTATGAGCATATTTCCCGAGGAAATTTCTTGAGAAACCATAGAACATACATACATTTATTTTTTACAATATTTATATATTCTGTGTATAAGAAAGCTGGGAAGAGCCACACCAAAGTGTTTTCAAAGTGAGTTTCTCTTTGAGTGACAGGAAAATGGTGGATTTTTTTCTTTATCTTTTTCTATAATTTCCAAGTTCCTTTTTCTCACTTCACTTTGTCAGATGAAAATCCATGTTGCTTTTTTTTTTTAAGCACTCAAAGCAAAAGCATAAAGAAGACTAAATTTGGTGTCTGTTTGGTCCCATAGGAAAGGAGATAGGGAGCGAAGGGAAGCTGCTGCGGGGGGGGGGGGGAGGGGCTGGGGCAGAACGGCTGCTTCAGGATTTGAGTGCCCCCCTGGGAATGGGGAGGTTGGCACTAGACTGTAGAGAGAGGAGGAGAGAGAAGGGAGCAGCAGCAGGGCACAGAGAACAAAGAAGGGCACCTTTTGGGGCAGGCTGATGGGGAGACAGGAGCTCTGAATGCTGAGGAAGGCAGATTAGCTTGGACCCCAGCTGAGTCTCTGACACCAGCATTTTTCGTGTGTGAAAGTGTTGGCTAATGGGGACAGTAAGTCCCTTCCAATGCCTAAATGGGGGAGAGAACCTTTCCATGTTCTTCAGGGTCCAGCATTTGGCCAGCAGCCTCTGAAGTATCGCAGAATTCCACAAGTTTCTATTCCCTAAGACTCTGCTGTTCAATGGCTCTCAGCTGCCCGTGTCTGTCTCAGCCTGCAGCTTGTCGGAAATGCAAGCTCTCGGGTTCTGTCATCTCACCTCCAACTGGACCAGTGTTTCCACACACTCTCCAGATGACTAGACTAGAGAAAGCGATGCCTGAGAAGACCGTGAGACCGAAGAATCAGCGGGCACGTGGTTTGCTAAGAAGGGGAAGATGAACTCGGTCTTCCGAAAAAGCCAGTGTTTGGAAGATCAGGGGGTAGAAAGCTAAGGGCTTGGGGATCCTTTACAGGCAAAGTTAGGTTTTGCTGCTTTCTAGCTGGTGACAATGGGAGAGTCCTCCAACCATCTGAGTCTTAGTTTTCCACCTATAAAGTAGGAGGCACGCAATCGTTGCTGAATACCTCCCATGTGGTGTACTGGGTGGAAGCTTTCCTGCCATCTGTAGCCTGGAGATTTTCAGCCCCACCAAGGCAGCTCTGTGGCCTTCAGATGGAAGCCTACCCCAGCTGGAGGCCATTGAGCCCAGGACCCCATTTTCTCTTCCCAGCACCCATCTGGAGGCCATTGAGCCCAGGACCCAGGTTTCACTTCCCAGCGCCCCGCTGGAGGCCATTGAGCCCGGGGAACCCCGGTTTCCCTTACCAGCGCTCCACTGCTGAGCAGGATCATGAAGATGATGAAACTCTCGAACCAGCTGTGCTCCACAATGCGGTAGCAGGTTTTCCGCAACTGCCAGCCCATGGCCCACGGAAACTTACTGGTATTCACTTTGCAGCAGGGGCAGCGGCGAGTGCAGCCTGGAGGGAGAGGTGGTGGACAGGGTCCTAGTTAGCTCGAATTGTCAATTTGACACACCAGTCGCCCTATGGGTATGTCTGTATTGTTGTGACTGCTTATTGATGTTGGAGGGCTCCGCCCACTGTGGGCAGCACCATCCCCTAGGCAGACGGTCCCGGACTCTGTAAGAAAGCTAGCTAAGCGTGAACCTGTGAGCAAGCACACACAGCATGCTTCACGTTCTTGCTTGTTCCCTGCTCTGACTTCTCTCAAGGGTGACAGTGACTTAGAAGCCAAATAAATCCTTTCCTTCCCTCAGTTGCTTTCAGTCATGGTGTGTGATCATAGTTCAGGAGGGGAACTGGACTATATCATGAAGGATAGTCCAGCAGGATGACAGCATTCTGGCCTGCTGGGAAAGCCCCTTATTCTCCATCAGGGAAGACTCCTTTCCTGGAGTGGTCCCTCCCCTTTTAATCTAGCTCATTAGGTGCTCCTCTCATGCTGGCCTTATCATTCAGATGCCTTCCCCAGGCTTCTTCCTTTTTATAAATGAACCTGGAGGTCCCCATCCTCGTGCCCACACATCCCTTCGAAGACTGACAAACAGTGAGTCCTGAATCTGATGGTACCTAGGAGGCTACAGCCTTACCCGTGCTGGGACTGGAGAGCCACATGTCTGGGGCAGAGTCTGGGTCTAGCTTAACCCAGTTCAAATGGAAGCAGGGACTCAATGAAACGTTGTTCCCCATAAATTCCTACTTATTTAAAGTTAAAGAGGCAACAAATATCTTCGTGGTAGGAAATATTTGTGTATTCATCCATCATGCGAGTGCCTATGGAGACTGTAGTGTGCCTCGCTTTTATAAATGCCAAGGGAGGAAGTGCAGCACAGGCCCCACTTTTTAGAATGACACCAAAGATATAACGGAGCAGACACCTCGTGGCCCTCCCTCCTGTGGTTCTTCACATCTCCAACCAGTTCAGAGTGATACCCTTTTAAACTCAAGAGGGCTGGTTATAATCTCACAAGGTGTACCCGAGGGGGAGGAGGGCTGACGGTACACCGAGTCTGTCTTTGCAGCATAGACAGTACTTGTATCTGGCACAGGTGCCTCAGGCCTGGAGCGAGCCTGTTTGTTTGGTTCCCCTGGATGCTGGTCCATGGTTCTGCTCACACAGGCATCGAGGTGAGAGCTGGGGCGGGACTCTAAACCTGATTAACGCGAACAGAGGCCCATGCTCCTTATACCTTCTGTGAAGCAGTCGTCTGGCTGATCCAGCTCGTCTGCCAGCTCAGGGATCTTCCTGAGGATTTCCTCTGGATCTGGGCAGTCCACTGTGCTGCCCTCAGAAGAGCTTGTGTCGTCCTCTCCCTGTGGGGCAGAGGCTCAGGGCAGTGAAGGTGGCTCTTTGAGGAACCTGGGACACCTGTCCCTGGCAAGGTTAGCCCCCTCAGGGCCCAGACTCTGCTGTCAACTGCCTTGGCTTGGGACTCAGCAGCAAGGCCGGGACATGGATGCTCCACGCGGAGCCCTGTGGCTTAGCTGGGCCCTGATGGAGAGCTGGCAATGGCCCGAGACACTGTAATTACACCCATAAAGATGCTCAGCTTTCAATGCACTTGAATATTTAATCGGGGAGCTGTGTTGTGGGGCCCTGCTGTCCTCCCAGCGGCACTGGCCTGTAATGTCTCCAGACAAATTCAATTAGGAGGCAGAGCGGCTCTCATGTTAGTGAACCTGATCACTTGGCTAATGGAGCCAAATGGGAGGGTGGGTCCCCATCTGTCACCGACAGCCCCTCCCTGCCTGGCCAGGGTTATGGACAAGAAAACAAAAACAGAATTCAAACCTACACCCAGAAGTTATGTGCGAAAGCACAGAGTAGGAAAGCTAGCCAGGTGGTCCATAGATCAATTTAGAAGGGGCATGATACCCACAGGCAGAATGTGACAACCCTCAGCCACCAGGGACTAAACGGCTTGTGTCCGGGGCCCTCAAACCCCATCACAGCCCATGCCCTTCTTATCGTAGTCTGCTATGGTCAGCCTTGCCTGGGCTCAAAGCCAGTCGCTGACATTCCCACACCAAAGGGCTCGATAAGTGTGGGTGTGGGGGTGAATTGTGTTTGCCTTATCTTGGCCCGGTCCAGTGGCTGTCACACAGCTGCACTTGGGGGTGAGGTGTGAAGTTAAAGTCTTGAGTTCCTTACAGTGGCAGTGAAAACACTAAAAATCTGGTGCCTGTGTGCGCGCGTGTGACCGTGTGTGGAGGTGCATGAGCACTGACATGCGTGCTTGCGGAAAGCCCGAGGCTCAAGTCAGCCGTCTTCCTCAGCCATTCCCTCCTTCTTTCTAGGCAGGATCTCCCACTGAACGTGGAGTTCGCTGACTTTCTTAGACTGGAGGACCACCAAACACCAGGGATCCTCCTGTCTGCCCCTCCCCCTCCACAACACTGAGATTATAGGAGTGGACTAGCATGCCCAGCTCTTTACCCGGGGCTGCGGATACAGAGTCAGGTTCTCTGCATGCCCACCAAGTGCGGTAGCAGCTAAACCATCTTCCTTGCCCGAGACACCGCCTCTTCACAGGTAGCTCTCTCCACAAGCCTTTCCCCCAGGCTTTGTAGGTGACTCCATGGTTTATTTTTACCTCCTCCCGCATCCCACGGCTGAGTGTCCTCCCTGCTTGGTTTCTGTGAGGCTGTCAGCTCACCACGCACCTGGAGACAGCCTCCCTCCACCCCAGGCTCTTTTAGGCTAGAGAGAATGATGCGGACAAAGGAAAGAGGGAGCGCCCCCCAGGAAAACTCTCTCGCCCAGGGAACACCTCCACTCTGGCTGTTGTCTCCGAAAGATTACTTGACTCTCTTTGTTCGCTGCCTTTGTTCCTTTCTTTCTCTTGGCTGTCATTTTCTGGGCACTTACTCCATTTCAGACAAGAACTGAACTTTTGATGAGCAGTATCTCATTTAAGCTTCCAAATAACCTTACCAAATAGGCACAGCCATGCAGTTCTATAGCAGGAAAATGCAGAGGTTTAGGGGGCAGGAGCTGGCCCTGGGTCTCGCAGCCCTAGTGAGGTTCAGCTGCATAGCATCGCGTGGTTAACCAGAGGTGGGCAGAGGCTTAAGGAGGAGGCCCTGTGGCTGGGATGCACCTTTGGTCCTGCCCCCATCCTCCATGAGTATCCATCCTGTCGAGCCTCTCCAGGGAGCGCACATACCTACCTCAGCAGGGACCTGAGGGGTGGTGTCACCCTTCCATCTGTCACCCAGGTACTGAGCCAGGTCCTCTGAGGACATCCCAGAGCCTGGGCTCTTAAGCACTTGAAGGCCTTCGTGCCTTTGTTCTTCCGGCAGCTGTGCCTGCTGGCGAGAGAGGGTCCATCTGGGTAACTGAGTTAATTTACATTGCTCATTTCCGAAACTGAAGAGCTTTGGCAGCTGACAGGCCTCCAGAGCTGAGGTCCTCATACAAGCACCTCACACGCATGTGTACATGTGTGTGAAGTAAACATGGGGGTGTATGTAACTCCTGGCTCCATCTGCATCTACATGATCTTAGGAAATACATCTAATTTTTCTGATCTTTTTTGTTCCTTCTGTAAAATCAAGAAGGTGAGATTCACTTCATTTCGTTCTTTTGATCACTAAATATATTAATACTTTTTAAAGTATATTGCAGGAGATTTAGTTCCACAATAACAGCCACGGCCCTCAGGACCTTGCCAGAAGTCAAGCTGGTCACAAACTAAGGTCATCTGAGCACGCTCACCCCAAGGACTCCAAACTAACCAAACATGCGCTTGAGTGGCAGACAACCATCAGAGAGTTCATGTCCCTCACTCCCGGGAGGTGACACTGTGGCCTCAGCTGTCACTCAGACAAAGGAATCTAGAAAATGATAGTTGATAGCAGCAGCTGCTGGGTACAGACGACAACTGCGGGGGAGAAAGGCGATGGGAGAGCTGTGGACACCAGGCATAGCTCTAGTGGCGGGGCCAGCAGCGCTGTGTGTCCCTGAGGACACTCGGGGGACCCCGTACCCCTCATGGAACACAATGGATGCCCCAGGTCACTGAGGTACCAACTTAAGGCACTAGGAACCCATGCATTATCAGAAGGCGTCAGGGTGCCTTAAAGGCTTTGGTTCTGATCATTTCCTCCTGACATCTCTTGTCTGGAAGAACTCTGTAAAGGTGTCAGAACAGCCAGGAGGAGGAGCTGAGCTGAGCCTGTGTTCTGATGACACAGCATACCCTTAGCTGCTTGTGGAAGAGCCCAGGTTGCTGGAGCCGGGGCAGCATATGTGAAAGACATGTAATGGCAAGTGCCCTGGAGCCATCTGGGCTCACCTGCCCCTGCCCCCATTTGTCTTCCTAAGGATGCTGAAGCTTTCTCCTCGGCCTCACTGAGGTGCAGTAGTGCCTCCTCTGGAATGCACGACATGGTTTCAGTTTGTTTGGCTGGGTTGCCTAAGCCTGGGTTGACAGGAGCTCAGCGTGCTGCCACCCTGATGTTGGAGAGCCTCTCAGAGGGTTAATCTTCCTTGTTTACTTGGCTGGATTTCAAATCACCATGGAAACACACCTCTAGGTGTGTCTTCCAGGAGGGAAGCCCTACCCTGAATGTGGGCAGTATTCCTGCAGACTGGGGTCCTGGGCTGAATAAAGAAGAGACACCAGCCTTCATCTCTGTTCCCCAGCTGTGACCCAATGTGACTATGTCATCCATCCATGATGGAGCAGACCTTCAGGCCAGGCGACAAAATGAGATCTTCTCCCTTTAAGCTGCTTCTATCAGATATGTTGTCACAGTGATGGGAAAAGTGACTAACAGTCACTAACATTTCTCTTCTGCCTAGGGTCACTCTCTGCTAAGGCTCCGCCCACTTCCTGCAGCTGTCTGCCTACTGAGGAACTCTTACCTCTCCTTTGGGGCTCTCTTCCTTCCAAGAGCTCTGAGAATTCTGTTCAATGTCTTCCTCGAGCTCCTCAAGATCAGATTCTCCCTCGGCAATGGGGACTGAGACCCACACATTAGCATCGGTGATGAAGTCCCTGTGGTCTTCCTTGGGGCCGTTGAGAGCTGGCTTTGCTGGGCTCCCCACTGCATCAGCAGCAATGTGGTTCTCAGCTTTGGAGTTGGGGAGGGAGGGTTTTACCCCAAGCTGGGGCTCCACCTTTGGCCAGCGGAGCCGGCAGTGGCTCCTGAAGTAACTGCAAATGGCCTGACTGGACCGATGGCCAAATGCCTGAATCCTGGCCAATGCTACCTGCAAGTTGTTGACCTCCCCATCATCCTCCGGGGCTGTGAGATTGTCAGCACTGAAGGAGTTTAGCAGCAAGGCGATGAAAAGGTTGAGCACCTAAGAGAAGGCGTGGAAGGGGAGGCACATCCATCACTTTGCGTTGGAAGCTGAGAAAGAGAGAGACGGATTCTGGTCCTTGGTCTTACTCCTAGCTATTCAGTGTTGCTGGCTAGCACGAGAGACAGCGTCACCCACATTCAGGTGGCTCTTCCCTCCTCAGTCAAACCTCTCTGGAAATGCCTGCACAGGCACACCCAGAGGTGTGTCCTAGGTGACTCCTACCAAGTCACAATCAATAAGGGCCACCACAGAGGCTCTCCAGCACCTCACTTGCAGAGTCTTGATCACTCAGGCCTCCTCTGCCCTGGGCTGTTCCTGATCACCTGGAAGACTCATGTCTTGGCAGAATGCATGCCCTGGGCACCATGAGGAGAGTTTGGCGATGTCTTAGGTACCCTGCCTTGTGAGGACAAGGATTCCTCGCCACAGTAGGGGGCCATGCTGCTGATGGCAAAGAAGCAACCAGAGGGTGGTGCGTTAGGTGGTCTGCCACGAAGAACTAGCAGAAGGCATGTGTGTCCCCAGGGAGCAGGGTGGGAAACAGACAAGTGTGAACGTGTGTTTATCCTCTCAGCTGAGCTTTCTCAAGTCTTTAAGACAGAGGCAAACTGACTGACTTCTAGAGTACGAGGTTCCGTTCTTAGACCGCACCTCCCTCCCAGAGCCCGAGGCTGTGCACACTCACTCACAAGTAGAGGGGGTGGAGATGGGGTGGAGAAGGAGGGCTGGGACTATTTGGTTCTCCTGAGGGACGTCCCCCAAACCTGAGAGCAGATTCAAACAGTGTGACTATTCAGACCCAAGCGGAGAGCCCTTTACGCTCCTTGAGCACTGTAGACCAGGGAAAAACTTCCCTTCCATAAGGAAAAGCCACGTCTTTCACCCCCTGTAATTTAATTCTGCCCATCCACCCATGAGTGAGCATTGCACATTGCTTTCTTGGTTTAAAGCAAATTAGGGCCTAAGAAAGCCACTCTTCCGTCCCAAGTCACTCAGCTGGAAAATGCTGGAGGGGGTTTTCCTCCTTGTCTACAGGCTTGTTCCTGGAAAGCCAGGTTGTCCCCTGAAAGCACACGTCCCAGTGTGTGTCCTACATGACTCTGATGAGTCTGAAGGCCTCCGATCATTCCAGAGTGTTTGTATGTCTGGATGTGTGAGGGCATGCCTGTGGACGTCTGAGGACAACTCCTGCGGCCGTTCCTTAGGAGTAGACCTTGTTTTTGTGTCAGTCTTCCACTCGCAAAATAAATAATAACCCACTAACTAAGCGAGGCAGGCTGGTCAACAAGTCCCAGGGATCCGCCCATCTCTGCCTCCCCAACACTGTGGGGGTGTCACTCAGCCTTTGCGGGGTCCCTACTCACCACCAGATTGCCCAGAACCATCACAGTCAAGAACAGGATGAGGCAGATGGATTTCTCGCCGACTTGCATGCAGACCCACATGTTCTCAATCCACTCCCCGCACAGGATCCGGAAGATGACGAGGAAGGAATGGAAGAAGTCACACATGTGCCAGCGAAGCTGCTCGTCCTTCCACAGAGCGACGCCGTCCTTGCGGCACCCGTAGTACTCCCCGAGAAGCTGCTTTCCGACCAGGGCGAAGATGAAGACGATGATGGCCAGGATGAAGGTCAGGTTGCCCAGCGCCCCCACCGAGTTGCCGATGATCTTGATGAGCGTGTTCAGGGTGGGCCAGGACTTGGCCAGCTTGAAGACCCGCAGCTGTGGAAAAGCAGACACTGCCTCAGGTCCTTGTTGCTCTTCTCGGCACCTTCTAACTGAAGTCCCGACTGTTAAACCGAGCTTGTGGGACAAGCATCAGGTCATTGCACAAGTTTGGGGAGCTCTCCAGACGCTGCTTTCAGAGACTTTCCTTTTATAAGTCATTCAGCTATGATCATCCTGCAGTCGTCCCTAAGTTGAATGTACTCCTCCGAAATCTAGGGGTCTCATATTGGAGAGGTCAGTCTGTCATCTCTAGTCTGTCTCGTAGCCATAGACTGAACACGGGCCTGCTGTCTATCTTAGTTTAGCTCTGAGTGGGACTCACAATAAGAACAACCTCACTCTTGACCCAAAGAGGAGCTAGCCTCCCTCACTTAGGGCACAGTCCACTGCCTCAGACACGCATTGGTTAACCATCTATTGTGTCTTGGGATAGCTGACAGCCCTACCGGCTCCGAAACACTTAAGTACGGTTTCATGGATCCAGAATTCACATATCCATCAGATTGACCAACCATCCTCCTTGGCTTACTGAAGTCCAGTCGTGCTTGGCGTGGTCCTGAACTGGTTTGCGGGGTATGTGGAGAAAGGGGGGTGGGCTCCTTCTCCTATGGAATTAGCGGTTAGGGACTGAGATAGGATGAAGACTTAAACTCTTCATGGTAGGGCATAGGGTCACGGCTTTGATGGTAAAGGGCTCTCCATAGAAGAATGAGGAACTCAGTTCAATCCCCAACACCCAAATAAAAACCGGTGCAATGCTGGGCAGTGGCAGTGCACACCTTTAATCCTAGTGCTTAGAAGGCAGAGGCAGGCGGATCTCTATGAGTTCAAGGTCAGCCTGGTCTACAGAGTGAGCTCCAGAACAGTCTCCATAACTGCTGAGAAACCATATCTGGAAAAAAAACCCCACAAAAACCAAACAAACGAAAACAGCTGGGTGCAGAGGTGAGCACCTCTAGTCCCAGCACCAGGGAGACAAAGGCAGGAAGGTCCCTGTGGTTTGCTGGCTAGCCAGCTTAGCTGAACTGGTGAACTCTAGATTCAGCTGGATAAAAGAGTAACGTAGATTCATTACACTCATAGGTGAGTGCCTTGCTCAGCCATCATCAGAGAAGCTTCCTCCGGCAGCAGATGGGAACAAATACAGAGAGGAGCTTCCTCCACAGGTAGACATTATACACAGAGTGAGAGACCTTGGGATACTCAGTCTCTATCAAACCCACCCCCCATCTCATGGAACCCTGTGTAAGAGGAGACAGAAAGAGTGTAAGAGCCAGAGGGGATGGGGGACACCAAGAACACAAGGCTAATTCATTGTGATCAAAGTTCATATGAACTCACAGAGACTGAGGCGGCCTCTACAGGGGCCTGCACGGGTCTGCACCAGGTTCTCTGCGTGTATGTTATTGCCTTCAGGTTAGTGTTCTTATGGGACTCCTGTGTGTGAGAATGAGTGGGTCTCCGATTCCTGTGCCTGCTCTTGGGCTCTTTTCCTTCTGTTTGTTTGTCTTGTCCAACTCCAATGTGATAGTTTTTGTTTTATTTTATATTTTATTTTGTTATGTTTTATCACTATCCCTTAGAAGCCTGTTTGTTTTCTAATGAGAGACAGAAAAGGAGTGGATCTGGATGGGAGGGAAAGTGGGGAGGAACTGGGAAGGGTAGAGAGGCAAAATTGTAATCAGGATATATTACATGAGAAAAAAATTCATTTTCGATAAAAGAAAAAAAAGCAGTAGTGTGGATAGTGATTGAGGCAGACACGTGATGTTGACCTCTGACATTCACACATATATGTATAGTTGCCCCCACAGGAACATATAGACATGAACACACACACATGCGCACATACACACACACATACAGAGAGTCTTATGTATAGATCTGAATAGACTGAGGTCTACAACAGAGCAAAAGTACTGTGCACAAAGATGCACAAACATTTGAAAGTCCATTCATGTGATCCTCCAGTTCTCCAGCAAGAATCATTCAACATGTGTGCACAGCACCTGCTAGGAGACACGCTCAGGCCCAAGCACTAGGATGGGGGCTGAATGGAAAGCATGGCGGCCATCTCATCACCCACACCCAAGACAAACCCTGAGATGGCAGGCACATTGTCCACGCCATGTCCGTCGCTTGTCTGTGGGAGGAGTAGCCCTGCTCTGAAATGGACTGTCCTCCCAGTGGACACAGAGATTAGAGGAGCAGCCCTGGGCAGAAGCAGTGATAGACACAAGAGAAGATGGAGCAGCAGTCATTCAGTGGAGCCCTTTGGGAGGCGACAGGGAAGGCTGACTTCCCAAACAGAAGTCTTCATTCTCCGTAAGTTCTGGACAAATAGAAATGGACAGGGGAGATAAGGTCCCGACATTGGATAGCAGCCACCCACCACACTGCAGAGCCCTGGGGACAGTGAAGGACACGGAGAGGTGTTTATTAGCACCTGAGCAAAGATATCAGGTATCACACTCTAGTCAGAATAACTATGAACGAAATAGAAATGGCAGGCTCTGTAGAAATAAGAGCGGCGGGCTGCGTTCCTGCCCAGCTCCCGCATGGCTAGCTTTACCCGAAATAATTACACGGAAACTGTATTCTTTTAAACACTGCTTGGCCCATTATCTGTAGCCTCTTATTGGCTAACTCTCACATCTTGATTAACCCATTTCTAATGAGTGTAGCACCACGATGTGGTGTCTTACCAGGAATATTCTTAACCTGCATCCATCTCGGAGAGGAGCACTATGGCGACTGCCCTCACTGCCTTCTTCCCAGCATCCTGTTCTGTTTACTCCGCCTACCTAATTTTCTGTCCTATTAAAGGGCCAAAGCAGTTTCTTTATTTAACCAATGAAATCAACACAAAACAGAAGACTCTCCCATATCAAGGCTGGAGAGATGGCGCAGCGGTTGCAGAAGACCAGGGCTTGGCTCCCAGCACCCCTGCTGGATGGCTCACAGCTGCCTGCATCTCCAGTTCCATGGATGATGCCCACTTCTGGACTCCAAGGAGATTGCACTGACATGTACACACACATACCCTTCTATCTTTATATGTATCTATCTATCATCTATCAATCACCTATCTATATATCATCTATCTATCTATCTATGTTAGGCAATGACAGTCACCTTAATTGGACTTGGCTAAGAAAATTCATGGTTTCCTTAGGTAAGGCAAGAGGGTTAGATATTAATATTAGAACCTCCGTAGTGAGATTGTTAATTGCCATCATTAATCTCTTGTGAAACTATAAGCAAACTGTGTATACTCCTCAACCCAGTACATGGCTTGAGTCATCGTCTATTACTTTTTGTCTTTATAAAGACAAAACAAACAATAAAAATAACCTGGACCTGCCCACTGTGTTCCAAAGATATCTGGTCTTGGAGTTCCTGATTCTCAGCTGGTCAGTCAGTACAGAGTAGACAGTGTCCACTTCTGGGGCTCTGGTCAGTCAGCACACAGTAGGGAGTGTCTGCTGTGGGGCTGTGATCAGTCAGCACACAGTAGGGAGTGTCCACTTCTGGGGCTCTGGTCAGTCAGTCAGCACACAGTAGGGAGTGTCCGCTGCTGGGGCTCTGGTCAGTCAGCACACAGTAGGGAGTGTCCACTGCTGGGGCTCTGGTCAGTCAGCACACAGTAGGCAGTGTCCACTGCTGGGGCTGTGGTCAGTCAGTCAGCACACAGTAGGCAGTGTCCACTGCTGGGGCTGTGGTCAGTCAGTCAGCACACAGTAGGGAATGTCCGCTGCTGGGGCTCTGGTCAGTCAGCACACAGTAGGTAGTGTCCACTGCTGAGGCTGTGGTCAGTCAGCACACAGTAGGGAGTGTCTGCTGCTGGGGCTGTGGTCAGTCAGTCAGCACACAGGGCTCTGGCCAGTCAATCAGCACATAGTAGGGAGTATCTGCTGCTGAGGCTCTGGTCAGTCAGTCAGCACACAGTAGGGAGGTCTGCTGATGGAGCTGTGGTCAGTCAGTCAGCACACAGTAGGGAGGTCTGCTGATGGAGCTGTGATCAGTCAGCACACAGTAGGGAGTGTCTGCTGTGGGGCTGTGATCAGTCAGCACACAGTAGGCAGTGTCCGCTGTGGGGCTGTGGCCAGTCAGCACACAGTAGGGAGTGTCCGCTGTGGGGCTGTGGCCAGGCAGCCCACTGGCTCCTGCTCATCCTGAATGAGCAGAGATGCTGAGCACTAACTGCCCCGTGTCCACGCTCCCCACAGCCATCACCTTTGCCCCGCCCAGCTAATTATTCTCCACAGTCTTTGTCCAAAATATATTATGACAAAGAAATTCTTCACAGATCATGCAATAATTTATAAACAATCATTTTTGGCAGGTGCTGAATATTCATCTATAATTAATATACCACTTCTTTAATTAATCTCAGAATTAATATAAAAACTTCACTTTGAGGGAAACAGGCTAGAAAGAAGCCATGGTATTTATGTGGCTAGAAACTGACTTGAAGCCAATTTATCTTAAACTACCCCCCTTCTTCCCTCTTGCTCTCTTTTCATGATTATCCCCCTCTCTCTCCTTTCTCTCCCCTTTCCCACCCCCTCTCTGGATCTCATGTAGCCGGTCTGGTCTCAAACACACTATTTATCCAAGGAAGTCTTTGAATTCTTGATTTTCTTATCTCCACGCCACCAGCCCTGGGATCACAGAGCCACTACACATGGTTTTATGTGGTACTGGGGACAGACCCGGCTCTTCATGTGTGCTAAGCAAGCACTGATCTACAGTTTTCTTTAATGAAGATGCTTTTTTTCTAGAATAGAGTAAAAAGCCCATCTGATCTCCATGGAGAAAGTCACCATTTGATGATGAAACAAGTCTTATGGTTGTAAAAGAAATCAGAAGACAGGGTACCTGATAGTGCATATTGAATTTTCTTTGCATGTCTCCTCCCACCAAATGTTGCAGAAAATGTTGGACAGTAAAAATCTCAATCATACCAATAACCCATAGGTAAAGTATGCATTTTATCTAAATATTAAACTTGAAGGTTCAATTTACTTCCCTTGGGACTCAAAGGAAGGCAGTTTCCCGTGTCCCTGGCAAACACTCAGCGTTGAGATGCTGGGTTGCTGCTCGGAATGGAGATGGAGGCAATTCAATGCACAGTACTTCCGGGCCCAAGCAAAACACCCACAGCCCCCACAGAAGCCACTCACTGAGGTGGGGATATCATGAGATGGGATAATCCCGAGACCTGAGTTACCCGTTGGAGCAAACTCTCTAACCAGAGACAAGTATGCTATGTCACTTCACAGACTGAGAATTGTTATTGAAAATAATTGTATTTATTCTGACTAGCATAAAAATTGGTTCATCAAAAAGAGATGGCGCCATTTAAAAACCACACTGTGTGTGCCACTGGCTTTGTGGTTATACTGTGAACAAACAGAAAACTGACAGAAAAGACTTGGAAGTGTTATTTCTGTCATTCAGTGACAAGCACATTGCTTGTCATAATTCCAGGGTAGACTGTGAGTTTCCGGAGCTATTATGAGAGAAGGGTTTGTAAAACCCGAGAGTTGGGAGGCTGGGACTGAAGGCCGGTGGGTAGAGGGCTTGCTTAGCATGTTCAGGACACTAGGCTTGGTCCCCAGCATTCCATAAACCATGGTGGTGCGTACCCATAATCCTAGCACTTGGGAGGTGGAGGTTGGAGGATCGGAATTCAGAGTTATTTTCAGCTACAGAGCAAGCTGGAGGCTTGTACTACAAGATCCCACCTCAAAAACCAAATCCAAAGGAAACATCTTGTACTTGAGTATCAGTTTGTGGCTGACTTGTTTATCAAGATATTCTAAGACAGACACATGATTCGACAATATCTTACCAATGTATAAGAAATGAAGGAAATAGAATCCAGACGTTTTGCTCCTAGAAGATTTGGGGAAGCACCTTGCTTTTCATAACCAACAATGAGATCGCGTCTTTGGGTATTGGAAATGAGTTAGCAATTCTGAGGAAAAGAAGCATTTTAAGTCGAGATCACACTGATGATGACTCACCGTTTCTATTGAGAAAGAAAGGCCTTGGTGAAAGTAAAGAACTGAGGGGGGGGCACAACACAGCTCTGTAGTCAGCTGGGGGGGGCACAACACAGCTCTGTAGTCAGCTGGGGGGGCACAATACAGCTCTGTAGTCAGCTGGGGGGGGCACAATACAGCTCTGTAGTCAGCTGGGGGGGCACAACACAGCTCTGTAGTCAGCTGGGGGGGGCACAATACAGCTCTGTAGTCAGCTGGGGGGGGCACAATACAGCTCTGTAGTCAGCTGGGGGGGGGGCACAATACAGCTCTGTAGCCAGCTATGGGGGGGGGGCACAATACAGCTCTGTAGCCAGCTATGTGGTTAAGGAAATGGCATCACACAGAAAATCAGGAGCCTTGAATTAAGGAACTTTGAGCTCTCAGGACTTACGAACCCTGCCTCTCGCTCTTCCTAAGTGGGAAGCAAGCCATGTGGACGGCAAGGCTGTCTTCAGGGGCAGCAGATCCCGTCTGCAGAAGCCCAGCTAGGGCCTGAGATTTACACCAGACTGGGATAGGGTGACAAACAGAACTTCGCTGGATTTAGTGGCTGAGATTTTGAGTTCTCTACTTAACTAATTTTTCTTTTGGAGCTGAGGGGTAGAATCCAGGTCCTTGTGGATGCTATAAAAGCACTTTATTGCTGAGCACAGCCCCCAATTAAAAATATATAAAATCAAAATGCTTGCTATGTAATGAGCTGAAACAAACAATTGTTATAAAATGTGGCTGTCCTGGGAGAAAGTAAAGATTTTAGCTAACTTTTAATTTTGACTAAGCCAACAACTGATGTTGTAATTTCAAAACCAACTACTCAAAGAATTAAAACAGGACATTTAGTAAAAGGGGGATGGACATAATCCAAAGAGAGGTGGGGGAGGGAAAGAGAAGACAGCTGAAAGAAAAGAGAGAGAGAGATCAAGTTAAAGATAGGTGTTCATTTACTTTGAGATGGATGCCCTCAGAGCTTTGGCTGAAAGATGAAGACTGGCTTGCCGGAACTGAGCAAGGACCCCCACGTCTGACTGTATGTGATCTGCAAGAGGCACACAAAGGTGGAAGTAGGAGCATGGGTACAAAGACGCTGGGTAAAGTCTAAAGCAGAAGAAAGCAGGCTCCGTAATTACTGTCAAGGAAAAAACAGACTTATAAAAAAAGGTAAAAACAATCTTTATAGCAAAAGAAGGTTATTCTTAATAATAAAAGTTTGATATTACCAGGAAGCTATAAAACTTAAAATATGTGTGCACTCGGTAATCCAGACTCAAGACAGAACCACACGAGCAACAGATACACCATAATCACAGCAGAGATATTTTAAGCACTACTTTCTCAGTAATTGCTATAACAAGCAGTAGACAACAATAAGCCAGGGTATAAAATGCCTCCTGTCATAAAGTTTCTCTACCCGCAGCACAAAGGCAGCGCTGTAGCCCACGAGGGCAGCAGACTCGTCCTAGTTAAGTGTGTAGGAATATTTCCAACATACTGAGCCAAAGAGAAGGGATAGATAAGATATAAAACCTTAAAACCAACAACATTCATTCTTTGACTTTAATACAACAGAGCTAGAACCCGACCACACAACTGGAATCCCCCACGTTCTGAAATGAAGAACAGCTCTTCCTATTAACCCTTGAGTCCAAGGATAAATCAAAGTTGAAATTAGGAAGCATTTAGAATCAAACAAGGAAATATCAACAGATTAAAGCAGTTCTTAGAAGGGAATAGAAGTCTTACATGAATATATAAGAAAAATAGATGGAAAATTGTATGTTAAGGAGTTAGGAAAGAACAAAATATGAAGGCTGGAGAATGTGATTAAGATAAGACGCACGATTAATTGAAATCGGAAAACATCAATGATGCAGAGAGGATCAACGAGCTACAAGTTGGTTCTTTGAAGAAGCTAATTAAATTGATGGCTCTTAACGAGACTAATGAAAAATGAGGAGAGCAAACACGAGTCATCGTTGCTAAGAAAGGTACGGCATGAACGCAGCTGACAAAGACCCTTCACGAATAAGAAAGCACCTTCAACTCCATGACAATAACACTAGACAAGAAGAGTCCATCTCCAGAGCAAAAACAATTTGCCAAACAAGCCTGAGAAATAAAGCCGGAATCAGCTCAAGACGTCAGGAAAATCCAATCACTAAGGAAAGTCCCGATCCTAGAGACAGCTTCCCTAGAGAACTCTACCAAACTCCTAAGGAGCAAATGATTCCAAAACTACACCAAGATTCTGCATTAAAAAAGGAAATATTTCTCAGGTTTTTTTTTTTTTTTTTTTTTTTTTTTTTTTTTTGCAAAGAGTAGCATATGCTTGATATCAAAACCTAGGAAGGATTATGTAAAATTAAAAAAACCAATTTATGAAAATGGATGCAAAAGCCTCACAGATTACTAGCAAATTGAACCTGTTCATTTAAATGTATTAAACCTATTCATTTTATTAAAAAACGCATCACCAACAAATTGGGCTTACTCTATGAATGTAAAGATTCAGCAACAGAAACTCAATTTTTAAAAAATAATGTGTCTGTGTGTGTGTGTCTGTCTGTCTGTGTGTGTGTGTGCGTGTATATGTGTGTGTATCTGTGCATCTGAGTCAGTTGCCAATGGAAGCCAGAAGAGGGCAAAGGATCCCCTGGAGCTACTGAAGGTTGTAAGCCACTTAGCATGGGTGCTGAGAACCAAACGGGTCCTCCGCAGGAGCAGCACGTAATTTTAACCACTGGCCATCTCTCTAGACCCCGATATGGTTATCTCAATGTTATTTTCTCTTTCTTTTAGGGGTAGAATAAATCTGATCTCTCTCTCTTTTCTGTTCTTCTTTTTTTGGTTGACATGAAATATGGGACAGGAGGTGATATGTCTGCTTGTGTATAGATGTGTAAAGATCAAATTAGGTAATTAGCATATATGCCATCTTCACCATTATAGTTTCTTCTTGGTAAGAACATGCAGAATCCTCTCCTGGGCCACTTTGAAATATGCAATGCATCATTATTAACTGGTAATGGAATTGTCTTATACGCAGAACAATGGTCTGATAAAATTAAAGATTTATTCATGATAACTACTTAACAAAAGAAAACTGGTAAAGGTTTTTCATTAAAGAAAGAGCTGCAGAAGCGTCAGGCTTGTTGAGATATTGGGAGTATTGTCTTTGCAGTCAAGAAAACAAGGTCGTTTGCTATTAAGACTTCTTTTCAGTGGGGACTAGATGTCCTAGCTGGCGCGGCCATGTAGTAAGAAGAATCAAACGACACAGGGGTTAGAAAAGAAAAACAAAATGTATTGTTTGCACATGATATGATCGTGTTGAAAAATCCAGAAGAATCCATGAATGAACCATCAGAATTAACAAAAGGGACTTCCGGGTGCAAAAATATTAACTATCAGAATACTGGCTCAAATTAGCAAAGACCACTTCAAAATATGTAAGATCTGTATGGAGAAATGGTGGGAAAATCATCACCTTGGAAGGCTGAACTGGATGGAGAGGGTGCTGTCTTTATAGATCAGCAGATTACATAACACAGAGTCTCGGTCTCTTTCCACACTGACTGCTAGACTTTATTGCAGTCCGGATGAAGAGAAGACTCAGGAGTTCTGTGTCTGTGTAGCTGTGGACATAGCTGCTTCTCAAAGCAAACCGGAAGCCAGAGGCCAGCACATTCTTAGAGTGTATTAGCTACTCTTCTCATCGCTGTAATCAAGCAGGAAGAATTAAGAGCGTTTAGGGAACACAGTTCATTATGCAGGAAGGGATGGTGGCAGCGATGTCAGAGGTCCCAGCCAGAGAGAGAGGATGGCTGGTTCTCAGCTTACTTCCTTCATTTTATTCTGCCTGCCCCACCTCCCATGCCTCTCACGTCCAGGGCAACCTTCCCCTCTCAGTCAACCCTGTGGGAAGCACCCTCACAAACACCCTCAGAAGTTGTCTGCTCTGTGATTCGAAGCTCAGTCAAGTTGGCAATGAAGGTAGACAGACCAGCACAGCGGGTGACTGGGTTTATAGACACAGCCATGCTCTAAGTGCAGTAATTATGATGGCACAATTCTAGAGCAAAGACAGATTCATAGACGCCTTAAATCACGACCAGCGGGGGTATTCGGGGAAGGGCAAGAATTTTCTTCTTTTTTCTCTTCTCCTTCCTTTTCCAAACCAATCAATTTTTTTTTTAACCGAGTACCAACTTGTACCTAGCATCTGGGGTAGAATGGCAGGAAAGAAACCCCTGATTTTAGCTATCTGGACGACCACGATATAATAGTTAGAATCTGAGAAGAGCAGATTTGTTTGAAGAGCAAATTCCGTTTCAGATACCCGAGTGTAGAGGCCCTCCGTGAAGCAGGGATGCGCTGAACACAGAAGGCTGAGGACCTGTTGAACTAAGTGAAGACCGGGGTGGGGGATGTCTCCCGGACAGAGAGCAAGTGTGTATGTGGGGGGGAGGGCAGCTGTGGCTGGAGAAGAGTCGGTGGGAGAGAAAGGAGAGGGTATTGGAGTCTTGTCTGCCCTGAGGACCTCAAGTTTTATTCTCAGAGCAAGAGGAATCCAGTGGAGAGGTGTCTGTGACAACGCCCCTCACCAGTTTAAGGCAGTCACAAGGAAGGAAATTGTTGGTTTAATGAGGAGGCACTATGCCATTTGCTTGACTTTTCTGAAATTTAAAGCAGCTTCGAAAACTAAGAGCTGGTCACTAAAGCTAGAGAACTACAAACCAGACCATCTTGGCTGTGTATTTTCTCCCAGGAATGCCCAGCGATAGGGGCCAGCATGGAGAGAGATGCTGGGCTTTGCAGGACAAAGCGGAGGGGGCTGGATTTGTCGTTGATGGGATGATAATGTGGACAGACTATGGACTCTCCGCCAGGCTGTGGGGACTCAGAAGAGATCACACACATGCAGCTGGGCGATGTGGTTAGAGACATGTAAATTGATTGGCGTGTTAAAATCAAGAAGATGGGCGGATAGCAGACACGACCCTGCCTCTATCTCACAAGAAGAAGAGAGGAGTGGAGTGCTACTCAGTAGAGTCTCCAAAGAACACAGGGTCCATGGGGTCTAGCTGTGAACAGGCATGTCAAGTTTGGGTCACTCCTGTTCCATTATGACACTTCCTGGGGACGGTTACACCAGTTCTTCAAGCTTGCCCCTTGCTTGTGTCCAGGAGTCAGTGAGACTCCAAGTATCCTCTGGATGGCCTGGGGACTTGAGGATGTCGGTGACCTCAGACTCTCCTGGGACTCTCAGGTCTGCTTGGCTGGCAAAAGCAGTTGTGTTATGAGTGGCTGGCAGGCAATGGAGACTGGTGATTGAGCAAAGGAAGGCCTCCGGTAGAGGGCGCCCTAGAGCTGAGTTTGGCGAGGAGCCTGCGCAGAAGAGCATGGAGGCTTTTGTGGGTGTGCAGCACTGGGCTGTGATTTGGGGAGCCAAGAAATAAGAGGACGCCTTTTTGAGGTGGGTTGGGGCTGGGACCCAGCAGTCGGGTGGGCGATGGGGATTTGAGTTCCAGATCGGACACTAGTGCGGAGTCCTGGAGGCTGGGAGACATTGGGTTCACCATTAAAGCAGCAGTGTCTCAGGGTTGGGAGCATAAAATGAGGCCCATTCTATCAAGAGTGTAATGCTATGGCTTAGCCACATCTTCAGAGAATGTTAGCTGTTGGGACTTCATTGCTGGGGCCGCTATTTGATTAGAGAATAGGGTGCCATTCAGATGTCTCCTCCACAGATGAGGGACTGAGGCACCAAGAGAGGGAACACCCCTACTTTACATCAGTGAAAAGCAGAATTTCTGACTCTTGAAACCATGCTCTGCCTTGCTCCCATAAGAAGAGAATGGGAGTGAGGGTTGGCTGGCAGAGTGCCTTTCCCTAGGGGTCATCCTCCCTGGGCCTGCGTGGGAGCTCCCCAATGGCCAAGCGATGACATTACCAAACGGAAGGTGCGGAGCACAGACAGGCTGCCCTTCCTGGCTATGCTCAGCTCCAGCAGGCTCACGGTGACGATGACGCAGTCGAAGATGTTCCACTTCTTCTGGAAGTAGTAGTAGGGGTCGAAGGCAATGATCTTGAAGGCCATCTCCATCGTAAAAAACACCGTGAAGACCTGAGGAGGGGAACAGTGTTCAGCGCTGTGAGGTCTTTGGCCTTGGGGACAGTGAAGACAAGGACAGCAAGAAAAGAATCTTGTTTACAAGATAGCAAAACATGCTGGGTGTGGTGGCACATGCCTGCAAATTAAAAAAAAGAAAAGAAAAAGAAAAAAGAAGAAAAAATAGCCGGGCGGTGGTGGCGCACGCCTTTAATCCCAGCACTTGGGAGGCAGAGGCTGGCGGATCTCTGGGAGTTCAAGGCCAGCCTCGTCTACAAGAGCTAGTTCCAGGATGGGCACCAAAGCTACAGAGAAACCCTGTCTCAAAAAACAAACAAAAGAAGAAGGAGGAGGAGGAGGAGGAGGAGGAGGAGGAGGAGGAGGAGGAGGAGGAGGAGGAGGAGAAGGAGAAGGAGAAGGAGAAGGAGAAGAAGAAGAAGAAGAAGAAGAAGAAGAAGAAGAAGAAGAAGAAGAAGAAGAAGAAGAAGAAGAAGAAGAAGAAAAAATAAGTAGCCTTTAGGAGGCTGCGGCAGGAGGACCTCAGGGTTGAGCCCAGGCTGAGCTATCCAAGATCCTGTCTTAAAATAGTGGCATTAAAAATAAAAATAGAAGAAAAGAGCACATCCTTTTGTTTTGTTCTTGAGGACTGCAGACGAGAGTTTCTGAGCCACTGATGTCCAGAGAATACACATTAGAACTCAGGTTTCTGTTTTCTCTCCAATGAGCACACTGAAAGTCATATCCAGGGCTGGGAAGATGACTCAGTTGCCCAAACATTGCCACAAAAGCAGGAAGGACCCGGGTTTAATCCTCACAATTCCTGTAAGAAGCCAGGTGTGGTGGTGCACACTTGCAGTACCAGTGCAGGGGAGGTAGAGGCAGGATATCCCTGGGGCTCCCTCCCAGCCAGACTAGCAGAGCTGATGAGACCCCTGCTCAGTTAGAGGCTCTGTCTCCAAAACGACAGGGCTGGAAGAGGGGGGAGATAGGAAAGGAACATGATAAAAAAAAATATACTGCATAAAATTCTTAAAGAATATAGAAAAACAGCAATGACAACAAGTGGATAGTTCCTAAGGGATGACATCTGAGGTTGTCTTTGGCCTTCGCACCCATGCAGACATGAACACACACACACACTCCATAGCTTGTCCTTGAGGGGGGCGTGACATGTGACCTTATATCTGAGTAGAGACCAGCAAGACCGACGTGATCCAAGTGGCTAATTCTGTATTCTGGGGAGGGATCTGAGCCATCCTATCTCAGAGTTCTCCTTATCCACTTTCCTTGCTCATCTCAAAGCAACTCCCTCCAGCTCAGCTTAGCTCCTCCATCTCCTCCAGCCTGAGTTCAGGGTCCACATCTTCTCATCGCCACCCCACCACCAGTCCGCTCTCAGAGCGATACCAGCACACCACCCAGTGAAAGCATGCCGCCACCCACCCAACGCCCCCACCGTGATGGATGGAGCAGGCCACCAAGGCTGCCAGGTCACTCACAATGTTGCCGGCTTGGAGCATGGCCTCGAAGGCCTCGGTCATGGGGTAGTACTCCATGGCCATGAAGACTGTGTTCACCACAATGCAGAGGGTGATGGTGAGCTCAGCAAAGGGATCGGTCACCAGCTCGAAGAGAACCATCTTGAACTTTATCCACTTGGGGCTGCACTCCCAGATAAGACACTTCTGAGCCAAGCTGAGCAAGCAGGGTGGGCACCTCAGCTTAGAATCTTCAAGTTCTGCATGATGCCAAAGACAGATGTCACCCACATGTCTCCTTGGACCCCCATCCTGTGGTCATGTTCTAGTCCCTTCCATACCAATACTGGTCACCTTCAAGGTCAACCTCACTCTAGCCCTCATCTCCACGCCTCCCAGTTTCTACTTGTGGCGCACTAGGCTTTTGGTCCTGTCACCCCAATCCACCCATCCACCCAGTCCCTCAGACTGTTGGTATGTCTCCACCTCCCTCTCCCCATATATGCGCATGTTGATGTGCATACATTTCATGTGTTTAAATGTAGAAACAAGAGGACAACCTCACTTGTCATTCCTAAGGCATCGACCCCTCTGCCTCCTCTTCCTCTCAATGTAGCCCCGGCTAACCAGGAATTCACTCTGTAGACCAGGCTGGCTTCAAACTCACAGAGATGGCCCTGCCTCTGCTTCCTGAGTTCTGAGATTAAAGGCATGCGCCACCATGCCTGGTGAAATGGTCTTTTCTTAGCTTGGAACTCACTATGTAGGTGAGACTGGCCTGCCTGAAAGCCCAAGGGTCCCTGCCTTGCCAGCACAGGGACTGTGTGTGTACGTTGCATGTCTGACTTTTCACTGCATGGTTCTAAGGATCAAACTCAGGTTTTCAAGCTTGCAAGACAAATTCGGACTGAGCTCTCTCTGCAGGCTGACCTTGCTTACTAACTGCCCACTGCCCCTACCATAGCCTTACTTCTCAACTTACCCCACCTGGATTTCACACCCGTCCTCTGCCGACTTCTTTATGGATGCGCTCAGTCCCTTCACCCACTTCCTCCTCTGCTTGCCTGGCAAAACCCCCTATGTATAAACCACAGTTGAACCCAGCCAGCTGAACAGGGTTGTACGAAATACACACTCAACCTTACCTGAGCCACCCTTGAGCCTCTGCCAGTCCCTGCCCAGGAGCTCTGCAAGGGTGACTGGTCCCCTTGAGTCAGAGACCCCATCCAGCATGCAGTGAAACCCAGTATGAGTTTATCTTATTAAAAAGAAATTATGAAAAAAATAAAAAATTAAAAATACCACATCTAAACCATATCTAAATCTGATCCTCCAGCCTTCCAGAATATTCACTATTCTGTACTCATGAGCTTCCTTTATCTCCCTCAGAATTGAGAACTATTCACGGAACAGTTCCTCCTACCTCCATGTCTACAGGATCACGGGAACCTGCATTCTCTACATCTCCTACCTCCATGTCTACAGGAGCATGGGGAGCTGTATCCCTCTCCATGACTACAGGAGCAAGAGCTGCACCTTCTCCATCTCCTGTCTCCATGACTACAGGAGTAAGAGCTGCACCCTCTCCATCTCATGTCTCCATGATACAGGGACAAGAGCTGTACCCTCTCCATCTCCTGCCTCCGTGCCTACAGGAGCATGGGGAGCTGCAGCCTCTGACTCACATAGAGGCCTTTTCCATCCCTTCTCCATCCCCGGGTAGCCTCCATGTGTCAGCAGGCCAGCACACTCTAACTGTATCTCAGTTTTAGAGAAGGTCCCTCTGGACCATGTTCTCTCTCTCTCTCTCTCTCTCTCTCTCTCTCTCTCTCTCTCTCTCTCTCACACACACACACACACACACACACACACACACCCCACATACACACCCACACACCCACATCTTCTGCCTCTTCAACAGCAAACTTCCTGGCAAGTTTTCTAAATGTAATCTCCAATTTTCCTCTTTTCCCTGGAGACCCTAGTGTCTGCCTCTTACCCCTCCCAACTTCAAACAGAATGCAGCCCTGTCTCTTGCAGCACTGACAGTCTAGGCTAACCCCTGTGTTTCCTCTCCTCCCCATGGCTACTGTTTCTCAGCTTTGTCTCTGCTTCTTCTTCTGGCTTAAGGTGTTGGCAAGCACAAAACTCTGGACTCCATCACCACTCTGTCTCACTGGGTACCTTATTGAACCCCAAGGCCCTACAAAACCACTTCCAGGCAGATCACTCCTAAATTATATGTCCAGCTTCTGATCTCTCCCTTGAGTCTCAGGCTTATCCCTCCTGCAGCCTCCATTGCATATCTGCCTGGCTGTGTAATTGGGGCCGTCTCTATGGAGAACAATTCCAAAGCTTTGGGCTTGTCTATAAATCATACTGTATGCTGTACATCCTGGAGATAGATGTACCAGCTGACGTGGTCATTTCCCTTCATGTTTTCTTACACACACGCTTTGCATATGAAGCCTCTTCCACTGTGAGGCTTTTAAACACCTACCCACCTTAGGCACTTTCCTTAAATCTCACTATTTTTCATGTCAACCTTTGGTGCACTTGCGGTTTATTTGGGGTAGAAAGCTATGTATTGGTTGTTTATATTAACAGTATTTATTGGATAATCTGGTTTCCTAAGAAGCTGAAACGGTGTTCTCACTGTGCTACTTCCGTATGTTCCCACGTACACATGTCCATCCCTCTTGCACAGACCGGGCTATTTATTTCCACCGCCACGCTGTGCTAATTACCTACTGTGAGTTTTTCAAACTACAGATGTCAAAACTGGCAAGGCATAGTTTTGTACAGACGCTGATGTGTTCTGGGAGCAAAATCAATCATCCCTGTTTGGAACAAAAGTGGACCTTCCTGGACCCGTTTTGGCACGGAAAGGTAGACTGAGAACTGGTGTTGAATGAGGACATTTACAGATAACATTCTGCAGAAGCAACCTGTCAGTTAGGCATAGTGCGCAGGGGCTCAGCACTGTCGTGTGTGTGTGTGTGTGTGTGTGTGTGTGTGTGTGTGTGTGTGTGCACGCCGTGAGCCATGTGAGCATGAGAGTATGCTTGCAGATGCCAAGGTCAATGCCAGTGTCTTCCTCACTCACTTTTTTAAAGACAGGGTTTCCCATGTGGTTAGATGGGCTGGCCAGAGAGCTCTGGAATCTGCCTGTCTGCACCCCCAGTGCTGAAGTCAAAGGCATGCTGAGATTAGTTTTTACAGGGGTCTGGGTATCGGACTGGCCCAGTGGCACCTTATCAATGCAACCACCTCTGCTCTGTAACCACCATGACCAATCTTGATTGACTAAGACCATGGAGACAGGAGCAATCATACCTTGACCAGCCTTAAGCGTGGTCATGGCTGCTTCCCAGCAGTCTTGGGAAAGAACTTTCCTCCTCTGAAGAGGAGCATCCTCCATTGAGATAACAGCCAAGGTCTCCACGTGAGCACCCTCTCCCACCACGTCCAGAATCTACTTGAATGTCCCTCTGTACCCTTTCCATCTCCCCTGCTCCCCAAGATCTTTCTGGGTGTCAATATTCTCAAAAATAACCCCAATCCCAAGAACCATAACGGCTTCCTTCAGCCCCTACTGTCCTGTATTGTTTTTGTTTCCTTGTTCACGTCAGTTCTTGACAAAGCAGCCAGGTCTCTAACTTCTCACTGCCCACTTATTCTTTATGAGTGGCCTCTGCTCACGGTCCAGCCATGATGATCTTGATGTGTGTGTGTGTTCATGTGTGTGCACTCATGCCTGTGCGGGTGCCCCAGCAGTGTGTGTGCACTTTTGTGGCCAAAGGGCCACTTTCACTTTCCAGCCTGGTTTTTGTGTTCATGTGTTATGTTGTGTACGATGCATGCATGAGAACGTGCAAGCAAGTGTGCCCATGCACTCAAACGCAGAAGGCAAGGCAAGATGCCGGGTATTCTCCTTTGTACTCCGCACCCTACTGCCGTGAGACAGGGTCTCATGTTGAACTATAAGCTCACTGATTTGGCTAAACCAACTGTCCAGTGAACTCTTGGGATCCCCCTGTCTCTGACACATGCAGCCAGCACAATATTTTTTAGCATGGGTGCTGGAGATTTGAACTCAGGTCCTCGTGCTTGTAAGGCAGGTAATTTACCCACTGAGCTCTCTCTCTGTCTCTTATCATCCCGTGCAGATTGCCAAAACCCCCCACGTGAGTAAAGTCACAGTGTGTGTCACCTGACATCATCACATCTTTGCCTCTGCTTACCTTTCTATTCTCCCAGAAGGAATCTGGACCCTTGTCTCTTCTTTTCCACTTTGGGGTCCTCTCTTATTTTATCTTCCTTCTGTCTCTTCCAATGGCCCCTTCTCTTCTGCTCAGCCATCACAGCTGTAGCTGCCTAAAACCCAGCCCCAGTTCTTCTCCTTGTTCTTACCTCATCCTCCTGCATCTTTTGAAAGTCACCGCCTGGCTTCAACTTGCTGTGGAATATACATCCCTAGGTTCCTGGCCTCAGCTTAATTCTAGAACCATTGAGCATCAAGCCAGCTTCCTACCAGATACGGCCACCTGGATGTTCCCAGGGTACTTCACGCTCCACATGTCCCAGACTCTTACAATCCCCTCATGGCTTTCCTCGGAGGCCCTCTGGTCCTCCCTACAATGCTCACGTGGGTCATCGCGCCAGTGCCCTTTGGTGGCTTGTCCCGGAACCATGTGCACTGTGAACTTCTGAATCTCACGCCCCTCAGAGACCTGTGCAGTCCTTCCGATTCCCATCATCCACTCCCCCAGGTCTAAGCTCTTCCAACTCTTGTCTGATTTCTTCCTGCTTTCACTGCCAACCCCCTCCCACTTAAATCCCATCCTCTGCAAGTTTCAGAATCACACCCTCCTGCCTCCAGCCCTTTGATGGCGCCCCACTGCTCTTGGATGAAATCCAATGTCCTTTAGAGCCCAGGGGCTTTTGTGGATCTGCCCCAGCCTGCTTCCCTAGATGCATTTTGAGGCTCAGGCTTTTAAATGGCTGTTTCAGGATCTGCCTGCCTAGGGTGCTTCCCTGACCCCCGGCAAAGCTCCCCCCACATCTCTTAGCTGTATTTCTCCACCAAGACACTCAGCACCCCACTGGTGACTTGTCTCATATCCTTCTTTTCTGATGTATGCAGTAACAACTGCACCCTTAGCTGTGAGCCTGTGCCCAGCTTCCTGGTTTGGATGACTGTCAAGTCTCAGCTTGCATGCCAAGTACGGCAGGCTCACAGGCCTTGAGTGAAGTTAGCGATCACGCGCTTCAGCCAAACCTCCTGCACAATCACCCTGAAGGAAGTGGTCCTGCAGATCCCATCATGATGCTGACGGCATGGGGCCCCCTCCTGAACTCCATCATAGATGTAACACCCAGCTGAAGAAGATGATGTACTTTATCCTTAGACGTTCCTGCCTAACCTGGAGTCATCTTTACTCAGCTTTAATATGGTGTCTCCTGACTTTCCCACTGCTCTCGTGGTCCTCTCTCCCCGCCCCGAGATCTCTGATTACTCCTCATTTTACGTTTTCATCATTCAGTGCATTGCCAGTCAGCGCTGTTCTCCTCACATCTCCTGTGTGCAGAGTGCTCATCCACCAGACTTAGCAACTGTGTGTTAGCACCTACCGCGTGCCACACACTGCTTACCCAGGCACCCGAGATGCAGCTCCGAGCAGAGGGGTCACACCTCTTGGCCTTGTGGGGTTTAAATCTGGTGAACAACAGTAGGTGGTATCTGATGTGCTTTCTACATATTTGACCCAAGCCACTAGACCTTTGCAAAAACAGTACAGGGTAAATATACCACTGAGAAAAACCGAGGCACAGAAAGTCAAGAGAACCCTGGAGTCGTAGAATATGCTATAAATGGTAGAGCCCAGATGCAAACCCAGGCGTGTGGGCTCTAGACCTCTCTGGTCTAAAGCAGGGTACATCTAGGGTCATATTTTCCTCACGCCCATTTTCCTTTGTTTTCTCTCTCTTTTTTTGTATTTGTTTCCAAGACAGGTTTTTACTGTGTAACAGCCTTGACTGCCCTCTAGCTCACTCTGTAGACCAGGCTGGCCTCGAACTTATGGAGAGATCCACCTGCCTCTGCCTCCTGAGTGCTGGGAGTTAAGGCGTGCACCACCTCCACCTGGCCCATCTTTCTTTTTCGGTCAGGTCATATGGTACAGCCCTGGTCGGTCTAGAACCCACTCCTCTTACTTCATTCTCCCTAGTTTTGGAATTTAGGGGCCAGACGACCACAGCCCGCCTCTGCTTTATCCCTGAAAAAATTGATTAGGTGTTTAAGTCTGAGGAACGTCTCTCACAGTTTTCATATGCCAATTCCCTGTGCTCGGTTCAGATTGCTGGTCTTCCCAGGGATGCTTCCTTTTGCTACCACCCTATCTAAAATCACCCTGTTAGAATCTCTGCTCTCCATTGCCTTCCTTTATTTTCCCTCCCATCCCTCATCACCACTTGCTATCTATTCGTGTTGATCATCTGTCTCCAGGGTGCACGGTCCATGGGAGCAGGTGTGTACCTTGCTCTCACTGAATCACAGGCTCCTGGGACAATGCCAGATGTCTAACAGATGTTTGAACAAATAAATCTTTTTGAGGAGTTCCGGGGAATAATTGAAAACTCAAGCTACTGGAATTGTACAGAGCACCCTTTGAAGCCAACTGGGGTTTCTTTACTGGGTATCTAAACAGATGGATTTGTCAAAAACAAGATTCTTCCCACCCCATGTGAAGTAAAAACTAGGCCAGAATAGCTCTATACCCAGAGAAGAGGTCACAACCTTGTTCTCTGGGGACTTTGTGTACAGATTGCCATCACTCAGCTCCACCTCCTTTCTTCTCCTGCCCCTCAGCTGGATCACAGGCCCATCCCCCAGGAGACTGACCCAGGCACACTTGAGTGGCAGCACCCAGAACTGGAAAGGATTTGGTGAAATGGATTGGCTAATCTACCTAAGTTGCCTTCCCATGTTTGGCACAATGAGCACTTGAGACAGAGATGAAGTCACAATGATCAAAGTTATCGCTGTGGAGAACATGAAAATAACTTTGCCATGCCAGGCAATGAAAGGCTGTTGAGTTCCTTGCACACCCAGGAGGTGGAACTAAGACCTTGAAGAAGTCACAGTGAGAACAGTGACCGCTTCCTATGACTTATAGAGTTGTTTTTCTGAGGAGGTTTTGTCCATCCATTTCATGACTTTAGTCTCAAGCCTACCCAGGCACACTTGGAGCGCCTGGCATTCTTGAGTACTGCCAACAGTGCACAATAAGGACTAAGGCTGTGGACTGACGGTGTGAGGATTTCCTTCAGATGATACACAGAATAGATCAAAAGGGGCTTTGGTACAAGAAACTTTGGTACAATAACTTCGTGTAACAATCAACAGATAAGTCTTTGCACAGTTGTTAGAGGTTCAGTTCAAAGAAACTGTTCCTCCCGCCAGAGAGCCTAGAATTACACTCTGGAGTGACTCTGCTTTGAACATCTGTGCAGCACAAAACGCCGACAGAGAGTATCTAGGATCTCAGGCCACAGCGAGAGTTCCTTGGCCCAGCTTAGACTCTCCGCAGCACGGAGGATGGGCATGTCAATAAAAACCACTTACCCTCAATGACAGAAGTCATGATGCTGACAACGCTCATCGCCCTCTGTGCGCGGAAAGGCTCATTCAAGTATTCTGCAGACAGATAATTCTTCTTCTGTCCTGCAGCCTCAAGTGCCTGCTGGGACACAAACAGGGTCAGGACACTTCAGCAGCAGAGCTAGGTCATCTAGCTTCTTATCGGCTCATCTCATACAGTTGTGAGCTGCTCTGTGAAGCCACGAGCCTCTCAGGTAGAGCTCAGCAAAATAGGGATGGTGTTTGAGCTCAGTTGTGACAGGGACAAGAGTCAGAGCCCAGGTCGGAGGGTATGAGCCCAGCCAAAAAGATCCTAGAAGTTTGTTAGGAGAAGAAGCTTGCTGAGCCCCAGGGGAGGCAAGTAGACTTGGGAAATTAGGGAACTTGCTAAAGACAACAGAATGTAGGGCCTCAGAAGGGCTTCGAATCCCCTTACACTAGCTGGGTATTTTCACCAAAATGAATTAAGGTTGAACACTCAAGAATGTGATGTCCCAGGAACAGACACAGGAGGGTAGGGGCTGCGTCCAAAGGAGTGACAAAATGCTGAGCGGGCGTTTCCTGGGGCTCAGACTAACAGGATTCAAATGGCAGTGTCAGGAACACTGGGGAAGAGAACTAAGAGGCTTCAAAGCTGGGCCATGAGGCAGCCATTCTTATTAGATACAAGGAAGGGCAGGGCTGGGACCCTGGTTGTCTCTCCTTGGTCCCCTCCCTGAGAAGCACACCAAGGCTCACCCTTTTCCCTAACAAATCTCCAGCTTTATGGGTAGTCACATTCTGATACACATCCTTATATTCAATGCATCTAACTATAGCAGAGTAAATCACTTCTAAGAAAACCTCTGCTTACTCCAGGAAGGAAACCACCCCACACTACCGCAGAGCGGACACGGGAGAAGGACCAGGACTTCCTAAGCCCTGTTGCTACTGGCTGTAGCCACTTGGCTGGGACAGCTCCTAACCTGCAGGCTACACTTTCTGCTTCCTGTTCCCCTGGTGAAAACAGGCTTTTCTTTCTCTGGCTGTGTTTGGTACGGATTCTTCTTCCATTGGATCACAAGAGCTAGGATTGTGGCTGTGATCAGGATTAAAGAGAATTTTGTAGGCAAGATCTGGTACAGCACTGAGACATCCCCAGAGAGCCCTGCAGCCTGGCTGTGGGTTGAGGACTCTGGGCTGGTGATTTGTTTGGCCTAGAGATATGCTGTTCACCTGTCTTCCTGCTCTGTTGTCCAGAGAGGGCAACCTTGGCAAAATATTGACCCTAGGGCTCTGGTCAGGCTTGGCCAACAGGAAACAAGAAACTGGGCAGTAGGAAAGGAGAGGGGAAGGAGAGAGGGAGGGAGAGATAGAGAGAGAGATAGAGATAGAGAGAGATAGATGATTGATAGATAGATGATAGATAGATAGAAGATAGACAGACATAGAGATGGATGATAGATAGATAGATGATAGATAGATAGAAGATAGACAGACATACAGATAGATGATAGATAGATGATAGATAGATAGATAGATAGATAGATAGATGATAGACAGATGATAGAAGATAGATAGATAGATGATAGATAGATAGATAGATAGATAGATGAGAGAGAGAGAGAGAGAGAGAGAGAGAGAGAGAGAGAGAGAGAGAGAGAGTTGGCTGTCTGCACCCTGTCCCCTTCAGTTGGCAGCAGCATGACTCTCTTCCTGAGACCACGGGCCCCTCAGCTACAGATCTCGACAAGTTGTGATCTGGGGCCTTTCCCTTAGCTGTCAGCTTAGGCATGTTCAGCTTTCACTGTTGCTGCTCTCCAGGTCCTTCACTGCTCCTTAGTTCCCTGAGCCCAGTCCACATCTCTGTGAATACTTTCCTAAATTCCTACACTTGCCTGCTGAAGCAGGTCATCCACTTCTTCCTGGAATCCTCAGTCACGTGGTATCCAGAGTCACAGGCTATCCCAAGTCACAAGGTATCCTGAGCCACGTGGTATTGGACTAAGTTAGCACAGTTCTGCCGAACTCACCAGACTCATTGGAAGCAACCACACAACTGTGTCTTAGATGTACAAGCCTCTTTGTATGTGTAAGTCTGGTAACCAGCGAGGGTATGTGGGGACTACAGAAGCACCGTTCATGATGCTGAAGGAGATCTCAAATTAAACTGCATCTCCCAGCTCAACACAGAGTCCTAGGCTTGCTGTTATATCCCCAGTGGATATTCTCTCAAGGACTGGGGATGTCAGTTCCTGTCCCTAGTCTGCGGCATTGCAATGAGTTATTCATCTTGTGGGTTGGACCAAAGCCACTGCCCTTTTACCAGAATCTGTCGTGAGAACCTCTCAGGATTTTGTCAAACCTCAGGGACAGTTTTCTCAGGGCAATAAGCTTATATACAAAGACACCTTGTGTAGACAGAAGTTTCTGTCCCACCCAGTCCCACAGCCATTGAGTACCAAAGAAACACACAGAGGTTTATACTAATTATGAACTGTTTGGCCTATTGTTCAGACTTATTATTAACTAACTCTTACAACCTAAATTAACCCATAATTCTTATCTATGTTAGCCACGTGGCTTGGTACCTTTTCTCAGTGAGGCATTCTCATCTTTCCTCCTCTGCATCTGGATTACGACTGCATCTCTTACCTTTCCTCTTCCCAGAATTCTCCTAGTTTTGTCACTCTGACTATGCTTCCTGCCTGGCTACTGACCAATCAATGTTTTATTGAACCAACACAAGTGACAAATATTTATAGGGTACAAGAGCACTGTCCCATGCCAACCTTGTTTCCTTCATCAATCATCAAAGGAGCATGTGGGGCCATCTCCAAAGCAATGATGGCAACTAGGGATGAAAACACACATGATGTCAAATGGAAAACCAACCACCTGCATGCCTGCAGAGATGATGGACAACATCTTCACCACAAATAATCCCAGTAGCTTTTCTGGGACTGGCCTGCCATGCCTGTAATAGGAGAGTTGTGTGGAGGCATGGGACACATACTGTTAAAGACCCTTCCATTGGTGACACTTATTGGCGAATGACTTCTCTTGGAAGACAGTCAGAGTATGGTGCACACACGAACTCACCAGGCCTTCGGGACCTCCAGCGACAGGCTCACCAGTGGGCAGTGTGAGCGGTCCCTCCTCCCCATGTCCAGGACCAGGCTTGGGAGACCGAAGCAATGGGCTCTTGGGGAGAGGACCTGCCTGCCCAGCACCCCTGCTCAGCAACAGGGAACCTCGATGGCCTTCGTGGTCCCCGTGAAAGACTCCGTCATCTGTGATCCCATCAGGAAATGAGACATCTTGGCCAGGTGCTCGGAAGTGGAACACACTGCCATGGCTAGCCCTGCGTCTTCCAGAAGAAAGGCCTAGGAAAGACTGGGCGTTGCCCCCAGGGGAGCAGGAGAAAAGATAGGGTTGGAGTGATCCTCTTTGAATCCAGTACACGCTCCACCCATGTCTGTGTCTCGTGACCTTCCCATGGCTACATAAAGACCTGATGATCTGGGTAGACATGAGGAGGAGCTAGGAAAAGGATAACCTAGACAGACTTGGAGAAGGAGAAGAGTGGGATGGGGGGGTGATTGACAGGATGCCTAAGACCAGCATACAGGTTATAATTACCAGTTATCACTGGCCCAGCCAGATGTTTGTCAGCCTTTGGCAACAGGCCCAGAGATGGCTGTTTTAGGTTCCCATCTGTGAGTGGAATGTCAGGACTCAAGGATATGCCTGGACTGGAGCTTGGAATATGGGTTTTAAATGACTATGCTTTGCTGTCTGAAAATTAAGATGTACAAGTCGCTGGATTCCAACTTTGTGAGTGTGAGGGTTTGTGGTGGGATAGAGGAGACAAGAGCTTTATACTGTAATGAGTTGGCTGGATCCCCTGAGGCCGACTTTGAATAGGGAGATTGAAGGGAGAGCCACGGCCCAATTTCTTGGAAGAATTATGCCATTTTTCCAAATCGATAAACATTTCCCATCAAAAGCTTCCACTGAAAGAGAGCTGTGAGGCTTACAGATCCAGAAGAAGAGCTCAGGTTCCCAAATTCTCAGGCACAACACCCCCACAGAGCTCTTGGGTGGGGTTTGCTAGTTCTCATGACCATGGGAATCTGGCCATAGCAAGTGGTCAGTCCTATGTTCAGATCATACATGGTGCCTCTAAAATCTAAACAATGGCTCCCCACTGAACTCTGGTCATGGTGCCCTTAATCTCTTCTTAATTCCTTTTGTTTACTAAACAACTAAAGCGGGGCATGTTACTGCTGGAATTCTCCTCACTCATGTCATAAAACTGAGTGAGTGAGCTCTCCTTCCCTACTCCCTCTCACACATGTATCTCTGTGTGTGCTCTTGCCCTGCGTTCATGGGTCAGAGAACAGCCTTAAGGTTGTTTCTCAGGTCTCTCACTGCTCTGGAACTCACCAAAGAGGCTACCTGGCCAACAAGCCTCAGGCATCCTCCTGGGGAACAGTGCTGGGATTGCAAGAGCATAGCCCCACCATGCCTGGCGTGTTCTTTGTTTCAGTGTGGGTTCTGGGAATTGAACTCAGGTCCTCGTGATTGCAAGGCATACACAGGACCAGCTCGGTCATCTCCCAAGCCCCTTGAGGTTTCTTTTCTTGGTGACTTGGAGTCTAATCCCGTTCAGCTACCACTGTTTCCAGCCCAGGGTCATACACAGAGGATTCTGCCTAGGATATATGTCCCAGGACTGCGGCGCTCACACAAACCCATGAGTTCTTCCCATATTGTAGGTAAAGAAGAGAATAAGGAAACCCATATTAAAGATAAGAAGATAGAGTTGTTTCCATTTGGGCACCAAGCAAATTAAGGAGGAAACCAAGTGATGCTGTGGGACAATGGTCTTATATCTGGGAAAGATTTGTAATTTGTACTGATTTAATAAAATGCTGATTGGCCAGTAGTCAGGCAGGAAGTATAGGTGGAACTACTAGGCAGGAAGTAGAGGTAGGGCAATAAGAACAGGAGAATTCTGGGAAGAGGAAAGAGTCAGTCTGCAGCCGTCATCTAGAAGCAGAGGAAGCAAGATGTGACTGCCTCACCAAAAAAGGTACCAATCCACTTGGCTAACACAGACAAGAATTATGGGTTAATATAAGTTATAAGAGTTAATACAAAGCCTGAGCTAATAGGCCAACCAGTTTATAATTAATGTAGACCTCTGTGTGTTTCTTTGAGACTGAATGATGCAGCACCAGGTGGGACAGAAACCTCTGTCAACTAAGAGAAGCATCTAGGTCCAGTGTTTGGCTGGCAGCATCTCCTTGTCACCATTTATTTTAAAAGCAATCTGTCTGTCGAATGATGGGTGATGGTCTCTTTTCCGTTGTCTCAGTTCTAACATCTACAACATTGCTTTTGGTCTAAAAAAAAAAAACAAAAAAACGAAAACTTTCAGAGATCTATTTACCAGCAAAACAAACATGGAGGAAGAGGATGGAGGCACTCTTGGACCCTTGGGTGCTAATCTGTATGGGGCTGACTGAATGGGAGAAATTAAAGCCAAATTCTGTGTCATTGGCATTTCCACGGAAGCTGTGAGTCACCCTTTTCTGTGACTGTCAGAGTAATAGCCAAATTCTCTTTAAAACACTGATAGTGCCCTGTGCGTTCCAGGTGCTGCTCCAAAGAGGCAGAGCAAGGTAAGAAGGGCGCAAGTGTAACAGTTGCTCCATCATGGGCACATCTCCAAGGCCAAGTGTATGCAAGTGCGTCTGTGAGTGTAGGTGCCTGTGTAACTCTGGTGGCTGTCAACTGAGGAGAGCATCCTTCTGGTGAGCACAGGAAGGAAGGTTAGAGGGATATGAACGGCGGAAAGCAGCCCTCAAAATCTGCCTTTATTCCCTCCTCATGTGATTAACGTGAGAACTTCTCTTTCGCGTGAGCTATTGGGATAGCTAATCCAGGTTTGACCCACCTGGGAAGAGGGAACCTCAGGCAAAGAACTGCCTCCATCAGACTGCCTGGAGGCATGCCTATGGGGCATCTTCCTCATTGCTAATTGATGAAGGATGTTCAAGCCTGCAGAGGGGCTGAAGACATGAGTCAGAGAGGAAACCAACTGTTCCTTTATGGGCTCTACTTCAGTTCCTGCCTCGGAATGGCTGCTTTGAGTTTCTGCCCAAACTTCTCTCAATAATGGATTGTGACCTTGAAATTGTAGGGTGAAATGAACCTGTAATCAGAATTTCCTATCCCGACCATCCCGTCCCAAATAATCAACTTGGAGGCTTATATTAACTATAAATGCTCAGCCAATAGCTCAAGCTTACTAATAGCTAACTCTTACTCTTAAATTGACCCATATTTCTATGTATGCTTTGCCACATGGCTTATAGCTTGTTACCTCATTTTCTACACACCCTGCTCGTGCGGCAGCTGACTGGTATCTCTTCTGACTCTGCCCTCCTTTTTCCCATCATTCTCAGTTTGGCTTTCCCATCTAACTTCCTGCTCAGCTACCAGCCTGTCAGCTTTGCTTTTTATTAACCAATGAGAGTAATACATATTCAGAGTGTAGAAAAGGATTGTCCCGCAGCATGAACCGTCCTCTCCCTAGCTGCTTGTGGTCATGGTTGTTTATGACAGTGACAGAGAACAAAGCGGAGGCCCATGGGAAGGAACTGCACAGGACTTCCAGGTGATAGGGAGGTGGAAGAAAAGACTTGGTGAGGGAAGTCGGAGTGGTAGGGGCAGAACTGCTGCAGGGTCTAATGTAAGGTCTGAAAGTCATTGCTAGGCTGGGCTGTGTCTCAGAGACAGGTGCTGGGGTCTTCTGTGTCAACAGCAAGTGACAGCCTGAGCTGCAGGGACAGAGGCAAGAGGTCAGAAAGAGGAGAGTGGGCTTTTTAGCACCAGGCACAGAGCATCAGATTTCAGAAAGAAGAGGAGCTGACCCTTGTTAGCCACAGATACCTCAAGGACAGCATGCCCCATTTGGGCTCCCCACACACACCCTAGCCTCTTCCCCCACTGCCCTATCTGAAAAATCACAGCCCACCTAAGTGTCCCAGCCTGAAGCTAGAATCACCCTGCCTTGCTTTTCCTTTTCCTTATCCCACAGCTTTATCTTGATCCCCTCTACCTAGAAAGGTCCTTATTATTACTCCCATCCTCACTGATAATGCCCCTGTCCTAGCATAGGCCACCAGTGAGGAGGGGTGTGTGTCTGAGTTACTAAAATCCTCCTCTCTCCTTGCTCCCAACCTCTTTCCATTCCACCCAAGGCCAGAATAGTCACTAAGCTGAGTGACCCTTCGAGCCAGCCCAGAACGTCTTACCATCCTGCGTTGATTGTAAGGCTCAGATTGGGGTGACCGGTTGTCATCTGTAGAGCCCTCTGACACTCTCGATTTCATTCTGTGTTTTCTCTCATGGGAGTTTCTGGTGGCTAACGGTGATCCATTGTGGGAAGGAAGTGAGGTCCTGTCAATCCCCAGGGCTGCCAGTACCTGAGGAAAGAGCAGTAACTTTAGGTCACAGAATGAGACTGAGATTGGCATTTGTATGTCCCCCAAACAGCTGTGGGGGTGAGGGATCTGAGAGCACAGAGGCTGAGGGTTAGGATACGCACAGTGGTGGGGTTGTGCTATGGCATAAACTGGGGCCACCTCCCTCCTCCAGCCCTGCCATAGGTGCTGATGCCTTGCCCAGGCCCTGTGACCAGGTCAGGACATCTGCCCTCAGCTGCAGTGCAAGCTGAGCAGCTGATGCTCACATGTAGCACTGTGCAGAGAATTCCGTTGGCTTCCCGCCCCGGAGCCAGATATGGGAGCATACGCAGCTGGCCCTCCTGCTTCCAGGTTGGGCTAACTCTGGTGTAGGTTACTGCTGGAGCTCCCCGGGGATCACAATAGCTGACATCTAGCTGAGTCCCACCTACCACCTGATGATGCTTTAGTTTACTCTCCTTATGTCCAAAACACTCCTCAATAGCTCACTTGGAAAAAGCTCCCTCACTCAGTTTCTTTTGTGTGTAGATGCATGTTCATGTAGGAGTGTGCATGTGCGTGTGCGTGTGTGTGTGTGTGTGTCGGGTGTCTCTCCTCAGGATCCGTTCACTTCGTTTTTGTAACAAGGACTCTCACTGACATGAAGCTCACCAACTAGACAAAGCTCCAACGATCCACCCAACTGTGTCTCCCCAACACTGAGATTGAAAGTGGGTTCTGGGACTTGAATTTGGGTCTTCCTGCTTGCATGGTAAGCACTTTGCTGACAGTTACTTTCCCTCGATGGTATTCTTTTAAAGGGGACCCAAGGGCTGGAGAGATGGCTCAGTGGTTAAGAGCATTGCCTGCTCTTCCAAAGGTCCTGAGTTCAATTCCCGGCAACCACATGGTGGCTCACAACCATCTGTAATGAGGTCTGGTGCCCTCTTCTGGCCTGCAGACATACACACAGACAGAATATTGTATGCATAATAAATAAATATTTAAAAAAAAAAAAAATAAAGGGGACCCAAGACAACCCTTAAAGTAAGACTCATGTTCATAATAGCCTCTAAAGGAGTCTGTCCACCATCCCAGAAGCTCCTGGGTGGTTGGCTGCACAGGACTACCTCCACCTACCTCCTGTTCCTTCTGTAGCACTTCAAGGGCTTCCTGGAACTTCTTTTCCTTGGCTTCAATCTCTGCAATTGTTGCCTGGTTCTGCTCCTCATACGCCATGGTAACCACAGCCAAGATCAAATTGACCAGGTAGAATGATCCGAGGAAGATAACCAGCACAAAAAAAACCATGTACATTTTCCCAGAGGCCCGGAGTGTCTGGAGATCAAAGCAAAGAAGGTCAATCAGACACTGTGCATGGAACACATGGGTCTTTGAAGGTGTGGTGGTGTATGCCTGTAATGTAAATGGAGATTACCTTTTGTTTCCTGGCTTCCCAGACCTGAATAATCACACAGAAACTATGTTAATTACAACACTACTTGGCTAATGACTTAAGCATATTCCTAGCTAGCTCTTACATCTTAAATTAACCCATTTCTATTAATCTGTGTATCACCATGAGAGTGTGGCCTACTGGTAAGGTTCCAGCATCCTTCTCCTTCAGTAGCTACATGGCTTCTCCCTGGCTCCACCTTCCTTCTCCCAGCATTCAGTTTAGTTCTCCCTGCCTACCTCTATTCTGCCCTGCCATAGGTCAAAGCAGCTTCTTTATTAACCAATGGTAAGAAAACATATTCACAGCATATAGAGGGTCATCCCACATCACTGTAATCCTAGCATGTGGGATGCGGAGGCAGGGGGATCATCACAAGTTCCATGTGAGCAAAGGCTGCTTTAGTGGAATTCTGTCTCAAATCAATGAAATGAAGATACCTGCTGATACAGACGCTCCCAGGAGTCCTGTGTCATGAGGCGGAACAGTGCAAGGAAGGCCCACGCGAAGGAGTCAAAGCTGGTGTAGTTAAAATCCGGATTTTCAGATGTTTTCCGGCAGATGTAACCAGTGGGGCAGTGACTGCAGCAAGAGGGGAGAGGAGACATCACACGGCCTTGCTGATTGGATGCAAGGAAGTTTGGGGCAGTAAGAAAGTGACAGGCTTGAGGTCAGAACTGAGTTCAGAGCTCAGATTTAGTGTGGGACTCAGCTTCCCTCATCTACAGCATGGGAATGCTAATGCTTTTGCTCAGTTTGCTTATCCAGAGGAGTAGCCTGGAGGAGAGAAGATGTCAGCCCTGACTTGATTCTACACGGCGTCAATAGGATTCTATATTTTTGCCGGCATGCACCAGGAAAAGGAAAGGCAGGAACCACAAAGCAGACTAAGTCACAAGCCTGCAGGCGCCATTTTCCAGAGTTACCCATCAGCCAAGTTCAGCGACAGATTACACATGACAATGAAAACATCACCTGCCACTCGCTAAGTGCTCAGCGCACGCCTCTCTCCTCCTGGAGTGCTGCACGGACAATATAAAGCAATCATCTCAACAGTCCTTACTTAAAGTGAGGAAGTCGGGCTCAGAGAGGAATCAGCTGCCTGGCCCCACAGAGTGTCGGGGTGGTCATTAAAGATGGCAGTAACCACACTGCAGGCGCGTCACGCCAGGAGTAGTTAACCAACACAAGGGGACTCATTTTTTGTTTTGTTATGTTATCTTTGTCTTATTGAGGTTCTTTTTGCTTGTCTGTGCTTTTGTTTATTGTTTTGAGAGAATATATATGTATGTGTGTGTATATGTATACATATATACATACATGCACACATACAATGCACAGTTAGGAGGAATATGGTCAAAATATATTATATGAAAAAATTATTTTTTAAAAATAAAAATTTTAAAGTGGAAGAGTGTAAGCAGTGAGAAACTCAACACTGAGCCTGCTTCTCCTCCTGGTGGGGGAAGGAAGGCCAGGGTAGCGACATCTAATGGATGAGTGGGGGGGCACCAAGTTCCCCTCCCTCTATTTCTGGTCAAGGGACCAGGAATCCTGGCATCATCCTCCAACGACCGCCTCTGGGCTTCTCCTTATTCCAGACCTCCACATAAACACATAACCTCAGGACCCATAGAACTGCTTAGAGCTCTGATAATTATAATTAATTCCAATTTTATCTCCACCGTGACTGAAGAGTTGAAACTGCCCCGGTTCCCATGAATAAAGGAAGCCCTTTGGTTTTCCGTTCTGCGAGCTCCATTATTATCTCTGAGGACGAGTTTCTCTCTGTCTAGCACTCCACATACCGACTGCTAGTCACTCATTCCAGCAGCTCAGCGCATCAACAGTTAACTGTCTGCGACAGCCCTTACACAGCTTCTTCAGTATAGACAAACACTATACACAAAACAAATAGAAATTCCTGCTCTGGGGGGCTTGCGACAGGGCAGTAAAGAAGGGTGGGTGCCTTCAGATCTCTGGCTGACTGTGACAGAAGAGTCCAGTGGTCGGGAAGTCTGTTGAGACAGGAGGACCCTGGAGCTTGCTGAGTCAGCTAGCTAAATCTCTCTCTCTCTCTCTCTCTCTCTCTCTCTCTCTCTCTCTCTCTCTCTCTCTCTCTCTGTCTCTCCCGCACATGCACACACACATGAAAACACAAACATAGACACACATAAAATTCCTGCTTATTTTCACCACCTTGGAAACCTTACCAAAAGGAAAAGCTGAAAAAATCTTTATGGGAAAAATGGTAAGAATCACCAGCTGTTTTTTGGTACTCACTCTCCACCTTGAGACCCTGAACCTAGGGCTCCAGGTTAGCTTGAGCTAGCCCAAGGCCCAGCTCTGTGACCCCAGGGGACCCCCTCAGACTTCACTCCCTTACTGTCAGTCCCTCCCTTCTACTCAAGCTGCCTGGCTGTATCTGCCTGATGGGAAGTCTGCTTCTCTGATACTTGAGATGGGGGGCATACATGAACCCCATAACTTTGTCATGGAGAGTTGTGGGTCACTCTGGAACCACCGGCTTCAGAAATACAATCATCTAACTGAGAAGAAGACACGGCTTCAACTTAAATAGGAAAGTGAAAAGCGATGTTCAACAATACTTCTGAAAGCAAAGACGCAAAGACTCAAGTACCTTTGGGAATAAAGAGGTTAGGAAGGCTGACGGTGACCAAGACGCTGACTGAATTCTGTTTGCCTCTTCTGCTCAGCTCTATCTGAGATTACTCTTCTCAAGAGATGGTTAAGGCCTAGACGCCTTGTGATGGCTAATACTGACTGTCACCTCAACAGAATCTAGAATTATATAGGAGACAAACCTCTGAACTTGCCTGAAGGAGATTCTAGATTTGATTAGCTGAGGTGGGAAGGTGCACCCTAAAATGTGGGTAGCACCATTCCAGGGTCTGGGGTCCCAGGCTGGATAAAAAGAAGGAAGCTATCTGAATGCTCATCTACTTGCTGACTGTGAGTGCAATGTGACCTCATCTATTTCCTGACTGTGAGTGCAATGTGACCTCCTGCCTCGCACTCCTGCCTTCCTCACAATGAACTGTACCCTGAAACTGAGAGGCCAAATAAGCCCTCCCTTCCTGTGTGTGTTTCTTCTCAGGTATTTGGATACAGCAATGAAAAAGTAACTTCTGTATTGGGTCCCGTTTGCCTCCACATGGGCCGCGAAGACTACTGGTCACTTAGGGAGCAGCTACCTGTGAATTAGGATTTTTCAGGTGATCAGCAATGGAGGTAGGGAAAGATGGGCCTTTCTGATCTATCACCTGGACCTCTCCAGCTCTCTCCACCCCAGATGTCAGAGCAGGAGGCAGAGGTGAAGGTCTGAACCCCTTTGCTTGATTTCCTACTTTCTGGAGTCAACCAATCAAACATCACTTTTTCATCCAACCGTAAAGTACCACACCTTTCCTCAACATCAGCCTCAACTGCTGCCTCCAGGAAGCCCCGCCCCCTTACAACACTGTCCACTGTGTTTCCCCAGTCTGTGGGACTCCTAACACCACATACGCTTTCTATAACATCTTTATGCACATACAAAAGAGACCGAAACACAGCTGGCTTATATCCTGAATTCAGCCTGCTGAAACATGTTGTCTGGCCAAGACGACAGGTAGATATTTTGGGGAACATGTAACTACATTTCTGACTAAGTGTTAGCACATAATAAATGCAATTTCCTGTCTCCTTCTGTTGAGTTAGCAGAGCTAGAAGCGGACACCTATTTCCACATGGCAACCAAAAGCTGGGCTGAGCAGCATCTGCCCCTTCCAAGGGCCACGAACTCCCAGTTGCTATGGTTCCCTCCTAGCCCTCGCCATTCACTTGTTGTTATGTGCCTGACCTCTGTAAGAATTTGAAATTGCAAAAATATCGTGCATGTATTTCTTCCACTGTTACAAAAAAATAACGATACCCAAAGATGGAACACGCTATAATGCTCAAATGTAGAGCTTCAATACAAACACACCTGTTTTTTCTGGGAGTTGATCATTTGTTCCTCCCTTTTGGGTACCTACACCCTTTTGGGATATGACCCTGCCACTTTTAATTGAGAGGCGAGGTCTGTTTCAGCCCTTGGATATCTGTTGATGACTTGTAACTTGCTTTGGTGAAGGGGACAGAAAGAACGCCACTGTGTTTGAAATCAAGACTTTCAGACTTCTACTATCTTCCTTGGAATACAGTGTCTGTACAAGGACAGCTCAAGCCAGACTGTTGGGGATAAAACATCAACGGAACGCACAGACACCTTGCAGGAAATCCATCTGCTGCTTGCAGATGCTGAAGAAGCCAAATACCAGCTGGTCCATGCTCTGAGCGTTGAGCCACAAGCTAAACGGTTCTCGTGCTAAGTCATAAAATCCGGCAGTCATTTATTACACACCAAACACTCACTAATACACTTACTCTCTGTGGGGCTGTGTGTGTGTGTGTGTGGTGCTCATATGTTGTGTGGGTACATGTATGTGGAGGGCAGTGTTCACATCAGGCGTCTTTCTTGGTTGTTCTCCACTTTATTTTTGAGACAATGTCTCTCACTGAACTTGAAGCTCACTGGTTGAGTTAAAATGGTCGTCTAGCAAGCTTAGGGATCTGCTTGTCTCCAGCTCTCTGCAAAGACACACCCAGGCGCCGCGGTGCTTTAGGTATAGGGCTGCACTGATGTGCCCGACTTTTCATGAGGACTCAGGTCCTCAGCTTTGCATGGCAAGCACCCAACCAGCTGCTCTGCGACGGCAGCTCCTCTTGCCGTGAGTTTTAAGATGGCAGTGTCTGTGGTATTCATTAATACAATTTCTTCAGGACTCCACTCTCTCTGCACAGAGAATGTGATGGACACAAGGGAAGAAGGATGTGTGGGACATCGGTGCGGTCAGGGGATGGATACTCACCCGGCATCGGATCCATTGCCGCATAACAAAGGGTCAGTAGTTCCATTCTTGATGTAGTAATTGTCTAAAGAAAGGAAGAAATGAAACCTCATGGTGTGTTCTGAAGTCGCCAACCTAGGCCTTGGGTGTCTCCTGTCTAAGTGAGGTCGGTTCCTCTGTCTGCAAGCCTTCCAGGGTCACTCGGGGAGCCACACACCCTTCCAAGCCCCTTGGAGGCTTTACAGACCCAGGAAACCTTGCTTTTAGGCTGAGAACTTGTCCAGCGTTTTCCTTGCCAAGGGGGACACTGGTCAGCAGGAAAGTGGGGGAGGGGGTTCAGCCCCACTCAGGAGCAAATCATTGGAAATGGAATGCCAGTATATCCACACAGGTGTGCAGGGCTTTCGGCCTCACAGTCCCAGGTACCCATGCTGGTCCCTACGGCGGAGTGTTGGCTCACCTGCCATTTCCGCTGAGAAATTATGAGCGTTGTGGGGATCTGTGCCGTTCCTGATGCATTTGTTCTTCAGGTTCCCCTTGAAGAGCTGCAGGCCCACCAAGGCAAAGACGCTGAGGCAGAAGGCAGTGAGGATGGTCACGTCAGCCAACTTTCTCACTGAGTGGATCAGGGCTCCCACGATGACCTTCAGTCCTGTGGGAAGGGGACAGAGACGGTCCCACATGGGTGAAGTACCACACAGGGGTACACCTTGGCTATCCTCTCTACGCACAGGGGTACACCTTGGCTATCCTCTCTACACACAGGTGTGACACACTTACGTACCGCAGGCAGTTCCAGGCCCAGCTTCTCATCTGCACCTTGTGATCGCCCAGAGAGGCAAGTAGGTGGGGCCTGTCTGTCATCCTCATCATAAGAGCAAGCAGCCGAGGCCTGGCCAGTGCAGCTCTTACAGACTCAAGACTAATAAATGATTGACACTAGTGACTCATCTTAAACCCTGTTTGGCTGCCTGGGGATGTATGTGGCTCAATGGCAGACCTCTTGCTAGCACACACAAGACCCTTTATGTTGTGTCTCAGCTGTGTCCCCTGCCCCGTTGTTGTGAGGTATTATGCTTTTTGCTCTGGTTATTTGGTATTTGTCTTTCCACATCCATCTCAGTCCCAGAAAGCAATTCCAAGCTTGAGATAAATGAATTTCACTCAGAGAGAAAGGAAGATGAGAGAGAGAGAGAGAGAGAGAGAGAGAGAGAGAGAGAGAGAGAGAGAGAGAGAGAGAGAGAACTGGGCTGTCCTGAGGAAGAACAGGCCAGAGCCCAGCACAGCTGGCTGCAATGATGGGGTCCTGCTCCTTTGAGGAAGGATGCTCGTCAATGGAAATGCCTCCTTCGGAGGAGCAGTGTCACAGGCAACAGGAAACCTGACACAATCTAGGGCCGATCTGTGTCATTTTGTTGGAAAGTTAACTTTGTTGGCACCACACACGTGAGACCCTATACTGGGAGCAGAGAGATGGATATAGTGTCCTGTTTGGCAGGTGGTTTGACAGCTGAAGGTTAAAGGTCACGGTGTTGAGGGAGTATCCTTCCTCTGTGTCTTACTAGGGGTCAACCCTTAGCTTATGTTTCTCCTAGGCTTAAAGTCCCAGTTTCTTCATTAGCTAGGCCAATAGTCAATAATCCCTGTCCTGGAGTGTGTGTGTGTGTGTGTGTGTGTGTTTGTGTGTGTGTGTGTTTGTGTGTGTGTGTATGTGTGTGTGTGTTTGTGTGTGTATGTGTGTGTGTATGTGTGTGTATGTGTGTGTATATGTGTGTGTGTGTTTGTGTGTGAAAGAAGAGCAGGAGGAATGAGCGTTTGTTCCGTTGAACAAATCTGCTGATTAAAACCACTCACCTGGAATCACAGAAACAGTTTTCAGGGCTCTGAGAACTCGGAATGTCCGTAGGCCTGAGATTCCTCGGAGGTCTATTGCTGCCCCGACATACCTGCAGAACCGAAAGGCACTCAGCATTTTCTCAGGGAATAGGTTCCAGGGTTCACGAATCACACACAACAGGAGCCTTGGGAGATCAAGGACAGACAGGCATACCCAGTGGCATTACCGTCTACGGTTGGCATGGATGCCCACTAAAGTGTTGGATTCAAACACACAGGCTTGATGAACCTGCCTCCTCAGATACGGCTCCATGTTGGGTAGGAATAACATTGAGCCTCGTCTTGACCTGTGTTGACCAGTTATTAGCACAGGACTTTGACTTGTTCCCAAGGGCATGGAATGAGCCATTATATATTCCAATACCCAGGTCACAAGGCTCCACCAGAGGAAGCTGGATCGAGATGAGGAGGTAATCCAGATTAAGAGCATGGACACCCCCAAAAGTCCTACACCCCAAAGCCTACAGGGACACCCAAGCCAGAGAGGGAAACACTCACGCCAGGGTAATGACGCTGAAATCCAGCCAGTTCCAGGGATCTCGCAGATAAGTGAACTCATTTAGACAAAATCCTCTTGCCAGTATCTTTATCAGAGCTTCGAAGGTGTAAATGACAGTGAAGGCGTACCTGGGGAGGAGGTGGAGAGGGACAGTAACTGTGCCACAGAGGGACCTCTGTGCTTCCTCTGCCGGGAAGTGAATTCCAAGGGAACGCATACAAAGACCATAGCCAAGGCGAAGGAGAAGGGCAGTAAGGAGCTAGGAAACACACTGAAGTGTCACACATGTGGATTAGGTTTTAGGAGAGAGGGAGGGAGAAAGGGAAGGAGGAAGGGAGGGAGAGAGAGAGAGAGAGAGAGAGAGAGAGAGAGAGAGAGAGAGAGAGCAGCAGCAGCAGCTTGTAAGCAGAGGACAATGTCAGGCAAAGACCGAGGCTCCCGTTCTGTAAGAGGCCCCCATCCTATGGATGCTGAAGGTTCCTTTCCCAATCTGCGGGTATTGGAAGATGCGGAAGAGGCACAGGTCTCTGTTATGGTGTTCTTCCTGTACCTCCCCACTTCCAGCCCTCTTTTCTTTTCTCACCATGCCTGGTGTAGCTGTGTTCCTGGCCTCCTTGGCGTGGGAGGTGTTTTATCACCAGGGTGGAGCCCGATGGAATTGACTGTCTCAAACCAGCCCCCTGTTCTGTGGCAACTTGTTGGGTGTAAATTTGAAGAGCTGAGGTTGGAAATGAGGTGATGTTTCTGGAATGTTCAGAATCCTTTGCCCAGCAGTGGCGGTGGCTGTCACACTCTGGCTACCATCAGATCTACCTGAAGGCCTTGCTCCAAAAGGTTTCTGGGCTGTCCTCACAGTACCTGGCTCAGTAGGTCAAGGTGGAACTCAAGGACTGGACTTTCTAGCATGTTCCCAGCTGATGCTAATATGCTGGCTGGGGAACCGTGGCTCTGGGGATTCAGATGCACACATAAATCTCCCATGACTTGGTGCTGGGGAGATAGCTGGTTTTCCATGTAAACATGAGATCTGTTAGATTACATGTTAAAAGCCAGGTATGGCAGCATATGTCTGTGTTTATAGTCCCAGCACGAGGTAAGTGAGACAGGAGGCTCCCTGGAACTCACTGACCAGCCAGCTCAGCTGAATCCATGAGCTCTGGGCTCAATTAGAGACCCTGTCTCAAAAACTAAGGTGGAAAGTAACTGAGAAGAAACTTACACAAGCCTCCACCTCCATTTGCACACATACACACACACATGCACACACACATACATACACACACATGCACATACAGAGACACATACACACAGAGAGACACATACACACACATGCACACACAGAGACACATACACACACAGAGACACATACACACACATGCACACACAGACACATACACATACAGAGAGACACAAGCACATACAGACACATACACACACAGAAACCATTAAAACTTTAAATTATAAATGTGCTTTTGTGTGAAGCATGGGGGACTCTTGACTAAACATGCATTTACCCCATCCTACCCAAAAGTCCCTTCTCGATGAGAGAGGATTTTTTAAAGACATAAACCCAGTAGGATAAATACAAGCTACTCTGCAGAACACTGAACAGTTCGGGACGTAGAGATACTCAGGACCCCAGAGGGTGGGCTGTGGAAGAAGGTGCAGACAGGGCTCAAGAAAGTCTGTCCCAGTCTCCCCGGGAAGCAGCTGGGCCTTCTAGAATCGACGTCACCGCACATTCTCTGCCTGCTGCAGAGGTGGACCAGGTGCTTACACTTAGGAGGGGAACAAGAGGGAGGGCAACACAGCCTGAGGTTGGAAGGCAGAGTTTTCATGGAAAGGCAGGCAGCTCCCACTTCTGCCTTTGCTGAATTCCTAGGCATCGGTCAGATTCACAGCACATGGAGATCTTCCCTGTTCAGTTACGTAACCCAGGCTGGTCTTGAACTTGTGATCCTCCTACCTAGCTTTCTGAGCACTGGGATCACAGGAATCCAATACCACCAGCCACTCTGGATGCAATTCCTTTAATAAGAAAGCTGGGCAAGGAGCGTTGTGAATTTGAGGGATGCTTGGAATCAAAACCAAAACAGGAGCCAGGCAAGGTGGTGCATTCCTGTAATCCCAGCACTTAAAAGAATAAAGCAGGAGGATTATGATGATCTACAGGCCAAACTGGACCGTATGCATGAGTATCAGTGCTGTATACAAGGTCCTGTCTCCATCACCATCACCAAAATAAAACAAAAGTCCAAGGCAACCAAAGAGGGCGTAAAAAGACAAAAAGAAGAAACAATAAAGAGAGAACTAGAGAAATCTAGAGAAATAAAAAAACTCTACTATTGATATTTTTAGAATGTTAAAAGGTGAGATAAACATTTCTTAATGCAAGAATAGGAATCTATAAAAAAAATTAAGGAACAAAACAGAACTTCAGAAAGCAAGACTGCAAACAAAGTTTTAGAAATCTCAGAAAATAGAACCCAAAGCAGAAATGACTAAAAGGGAGATGGAAAATCAGAGGCTCTGTTTGCTCCCACACTACGAGGAAATCGGGAAAGAACAGGTTAAAGTATCACAGGAATTGTTCAAGGAAAAAAAAAAAACCCTCCCCAAATTGAAATACCTAAGTCTTTAAAATGCAGGCAAGCATTCAGGAAAACAGATGAAACAGTTAAAAAGCCTCATCATGGCAGAACTCCACCGAGGTTCAGATCATTCTCCACAAAGACAAGCCCAACTGCTCTGCTTGAGAGACAAAGAGAAAAACAAACACACAGGCTCTCTACAAAAGATTGATGTCTCAGTCCTGCCCTGTCGCTGTGAAGAGGCACCACAACCAAGGCAAATTAGAAGAGGAAGCATTTAACTGGGGGCTTGCTTACAGTTTCAGAGGCGAGTCCATGACCACCATGGCAGGGAGCAGGGAGGCAGGCAGGTAGGCATGGGGTTGGAGCAGTAGCCAACAGCTTACGTTCTGATTCATGGGCAGGAAGTACGAAGAGAGACTGGGTTTGGCATGGGCTTTTGAAACCTCAAAGTCTGCTCTCAGTGACACAACTCCTGCAAGGAAGCCACACTTCCTAATCTTTCCTGAACACTCCACCAACCAGGAACCAAACATTCAAATATGTGAGCCTCTGGGGGCCATTCTCATCCATGCCACCACACTGAGAATACAAACACCATCAGATAGCTCGGGGGCTACCTTGGCTCGGAAGGAAGGTCAAAGCCTCCAAGTTTGGAGCCATAAACTTTCCCATACAGAATTTGTCAGGCAAATGATCAGAAATGAAGTTAAACTAACATGTAGGAATATGAAAATCCACAAACATTTACTTCCTGGCCCCCTGCCTGTGAAAACCTAGACTGACTGCACTACAACAACAAGAAAGCTACCAATAAACATAAGGACATGGGATCCCAGGAACAGAGAAGAAAAGAACTCCAGGGAAGAGCTTCTCTGGGGAGCTGTGGGTCCGGCTGAGGTGAGAAACAAAGGGCCCAGTACTGTGGAACGATATTTGTACACGTTAAATGTGCATTGTTCTCATGGATAATAAAAAGCTGACTGACTGATAGCTGGGCAGGAAAAGATCGGGCGGGACAGCCTGACACAGAGAGGATTCTGTGAGGAGGAAGAAGGGTGAAGTCAGAGAGCAGCCTGCAGACACAGAGAGAGCAAGATGGGCATGCTGTACTCAGAAAGGTACCAAGCCATGTGGCAAAGCATAAATAAAAACATGGCTTAATTACATGTAAGAGTTAGCTAGTGACAAGCCTTAGCTGTCTGCCAAGCATTCATAAGTAATGTTAAGCCTCTGAGTCAATTATTTGGGAAGCAGCTGCCAGTGGTGGGCTCGTGGACTGGAGAAAAACATTCCTTCCCATAGTTACTCTGAGAGTTAATGTTCTCAATTTGCCATTAAAACACACAGACCATGGGCTGGAGAGATGACTCAGTGGTTAAGAGAACTGTTTGCTCTTCCAAAGGACCAGGGTTCAGTTCCCAGCACCCACATGGAGACTGAAAACCATCTGTAACTCCAGTTCTAGAGGCTGGGAAGTTCTCTTCTGGCCTCCATAGGTACTGCACACGTGTGGTGCACAGACATACAAACAGGCAAAACGCACGTACACATAAAAATAAAAGGTAAGCCTTTTAAAAAACCACACATATCAGTAGGCTGGATTTTTTAAAAATGACTCAACTATTTGCTGGCAACCAGAAACTCATATCACCAGCACAGATGAACACAGGGCCTGGGGGAATTGAAAAAGATGCTACAAATGGAATCTAAAATCCAACAGTAGTTACTGTACTCATATTCCAGAAAACAGACTTCAGGCCCAAACTAGAGGACACCAAGAAACTCACTTCATGAATAATAAATCTAAAGGATATAATAGTTATAAGCATACATGGTCTGAACACCCATACAAGTTTAAACAAATTAAAAAACCCAAAATTTTCTTGTATGTTATCATATCATATCAAAATAAAAGTGACAATCAACAGCAAGAGAAAGCACAAAAAACAATAAATATGTTGGAATTGGACAATATACTTTCGAACAATTAGTGGGCAACCAAAAAAATCCAATGAAGGGGTAGAAAAATTCCTAGAACCAAGTTAAAATTAAGATATGACATTCCAGAGCCTGTTGGGTGCAGTGAAAGCAGTTCTAAAATATGTTTACAGCTATAAGTGCCTATGTGACAACGAGGCTAGCAGATAACTTCACGGCACATCTCAAGGTCTTAGGAAAAAAGGAACAAGCCAATCTCAAGAGTTGTAAGAGAAAAAATAAAGATCAGTGCTGAAATTTATTAAGTGCAAACTGAAAAAAATTCCAGAAAAACAAATGAAACCTATTTTGTTATTTGAAGTGATGAAGTTGATAAATGCTCACCAAAGTAATCCAAAGAAAGGACATAAACTAATAAAGCCAGAGACAAAAGGATATTACAGCATGGACCACAGAGACCCAGGTGATCACTAGGGATTTTAAAATATTTATTTGTGTGTGCATATGTGTATGTATGTATGTGTGTGTGTATATATATGTGTGTATGGGTGTGTGTGTGTGTGTGTGCTGGACAGACATGTGGAGTTCAGAAGACAACTTGCAGAAGTCAGATCTCTCCTGTGTCACGTGAGTCTCATCGGACTTGGTGACAAGCGTCCTTACCTTCTGAGTCGGCTCAGCCCCACGAGGGAATATTTTGAAAGCTTATATTCTAATACATTGAAAACTCTTGAAGAAATTGACACATTTCTAGAAACACAAAATCTAAAAATATAGAACTAGAAAGTTGTAAAACCTAGACAGATCAGTAACAAGTAACGGAACTGAAGAAGGATTCTCCCAACAAAGCAGCCAGGACCAGATGGAGTCATCCCGTGTTTATAGCTGAATTTTTCCAGGTGTTTAAAGAAAGAGAAGGAACGCTTCCAAGCTCGTTCCACAAAGTCTGATTTACCCCGGTACTAACACTAGATAAAGACACAACAAACAAGGGAAAACTATACGCTGGCATCCTTCTTAAACAGAGAGCAGAAATCCTCCGTGGAAAATGCGCAGAATTCAGCAGCACATTAACAAGATCACACACAGTCATGTAGCCGGTGTGTAAGGATGGCTCAACACCTGCAAGTCAGTAAGTGTAACACAGCCACCTCACAGATGCAGGAAGAAAACAACTCTGACAAAAATTAACCTCACTTTGTGACAAAACTCTGTGAAGAACCCAGGAATGGGAGGCGCACACTGCACCATGGTAAAGGAACTTTACATCTCTATAACTAAAGTTATAACAAACAGGGCGGGGGACGGGGGGGGGGACATTCCTTCTAAAGTCAGGAATGAGACAAAGTCGGCCACTATCCCCACTCCTAGTCAATGCATTTTCTATTTAAATTTTATTTATTATTATCGTGTATGTATGTGTGTGTGTGTATGATACATGTGTGTATCACAGTGCATGTGTTTGGAGGCCAAAGGACAACTTTGAGGATTGATTCTCTCCTCCCATTTTGTGGGTCCTAGGGATGAAAACTCCAATTGCCAGGCTTGCACTGCAAGTGCTTCTACTTGCTGGGCCATTTCGCTGGCTCCTTAAGATATTTCTTGAAAGCTTTGCCAGAGTGATATGGCAAGAAAAAATAGAGATAGAAACAGGGAATGAAAAAGTCACATTATTTGCATATGTTATGGTCCTGTATCTAAAAGTCCAAAAGACTCCGCTAGAAGCCTTTAGCTCTGACAAACACTTTCAGAAAAGGAGCTATAAGCCAACATACAGACATCACTTCCCATTTTACACAGAACTGAGCAAGAAACTGAAGTGAAAATCCATTTGCAATACCCTTCTCAATAAAGTACACGGTAATAACCTAAACAAACATGGGAAAGACTTTTATAATCAAAATTAGAAAACGTGGAAAAAAGAAATTGAAGAGGTACTAGAAAGTGGAAAGACCACCCATGGTCATGATTTAGCAGAATTTATACCGCTAAATTTCTTCCACATTGCTGGAAGAAACCCATATATTCAATATCTCTCATTTGATGTTCCTTCAGATCAAAATTTCACTGATGTTCCTTCAGAGCTAGAAAAGGAAATTTGTTATGGATGCACACAAGGTTCCACACAGGTAAGACAATCTGATAGGCTGGGCCAAGGGAGGATGCTCTGCCAACAAAAACAAAAGCAATCTGTGAGGTACCGGAACTTTAGTAACAAAAATTAGAACATAGCACAGACGGAAAAACAGACAGACCAGTGGACTCAATTAGAAGACCCAGGAACAAACCCACACAGCTCACACCCACTGACAAAGACACCAGAATTGTACACTGGAGAAGGATGGTATTTTGAACAAGCAGTACTTGAAAATGGCAACACACATGTACAAGATATAAATGAGCTCCCTACATCTCACCCTGTGAGTAGATCAACTCAGAATGTACCAAAAGGTCGCAAGGTTAGACTAGACACTTGAAATCACTACAGGGAAACAGGGTAAAATGCTCCAAGATACAGAAGTAGGCAAGAACAAAAAAGAGCCCCACCGGCTCAGAAAATGATGACAAGCCATAACAAATGGGGTCAAATAAAATCAAAAGACCCCTGAATGTAGAAGAGAATGCCAGCAGACAAAGAGACAGCTGAAGGATGGGGTGAATCTTTGCCAACTATAAATCTGAGAGCGTATTAATTTCTAGAACCGATAAAGAACTCAAACAAGTAAACATCATAAAGTCAAGCCATTCAAGCAATAAATAGGCACAACAGTTGGACGGACAGTTCTCCAAAGAGGAAGTGCAAAAGACCAGAGATAAGTGTGGAAAAAAATGTTCGCTTTCCTTAACCATCAGGGAAACACAAATCAAGACTCCGCTGAAATCCCGACTCATCTAAGCAGAACAAGAGTGGCGGCAAGGATCTGGGGAAAAGGATCTCTACACCCTGGTGGTGGCGGTGCAGACTGGTGTGGACTTCGGAAGTCAGTATGGCGGATCCTGAAAGAACTCAAAGTAAGACCGCCATGTGATCAACTCTAGCACATCTGGGTCTGTGCCCCAAACAGTCCAACTTGGAACGGTACCTGCACATCCACGCTTACTGAAGTCCTGTTTGCAATAATCAATGCCATAGAATTATGTCTTCATTAACAGATAAATGAATAAAGACTGTGTGTGTGCCTGTGTGTGAATCACAATCAAAATACCCTGTGTACATGTGTGAGGACGGCATAATTTAACCCATTGTTTTGTATAGTTAACACGCAACAATAAGAACATTGAGAATGCTGATGGAAATACAAAATGCATATGATACGAGTGTGTATAAAATGTCTACAATTAGTGTGATCAAATAACTATAACAAAAGTTATCTTTGAAATGAAAACCAGGTTGAGAAGGCTAGTATTTTCATGTGGTGAGAGAAACCGTGTTGGAGACTTCCTGAAGAAGTCCACTCTGGCCGCATGGCTGCCTGAGCAGTCAATGTCATTCTTAATCCACCTGTGCCCCCACCCTTTCGAGTTTTCCAAATCAGAACATTTTCACTCTGAACTATTGGTTGTTGAAAAGTGTTGACGGATATTTCCTGCTTCTCAGATAAAAAAGATCCAGACATGAAGGAGAAAGTTCTCTAAATACTATTTTCAGAGCTTCGCTGAAGGATGAGGACCCACCAGCTCTGCATGGCTGGCAGCTCAGTGCCTCATGGGGTGACAGCAGGAGCAGGGGCGTGTCCTCCCTTGGTGGATCTAGCAAGGTGTTGCTTTGTAATGTCCAGTGGCAGCCACTGGATGTGATGTTCAAAATACGTCCAAAGTCGGTTTTCTTATGTCTTCTCAGGTGATGAAGGAAATATTAGATAAAGTAAAGAGTCAGAGTCACACAGTCCTTCCCTGCCTGTGTGTGTGTGTGTGTGTGTGTGTGCCACGAAAGCATGCATATGGAGGTCAGAGGGCAGCCTCATGTGCAGCTCTCACCGTCCGCATTGTTTTGACAATGTTGTCTTACTTGCTTTCGCATACACCAGGTTGTGGGCATCCAGACATCTCGTCTCCATCTCCCATCTTCCAGTAGGAACTGATATTACAGGTGGGTATGCTACGGGGTCCAACTTTGACATGAGTTCTGGGGATCCAAATTCAGGCCTTCGGGTTTGCCCGGCAAGCACTTCCCCCATTGCCACAACTTCTGTATGCTTTTGTTAACAAGAACGCCAAGTTTTAAAACTGGACACCAGAATTGGATAGTCATCAGGAATTCAGTGAGCTTGATCTCTGTCGTGGCTTTTATTTCCTTAAGTGTTTATCTGCTTCTGTGGGATTACCCACGTGTCTTCCACCCGCCTCCTGAAAGGGAGAGTCATGCTATGCCTTCATGGTGGAGTCTATTCATCACTAATGTTTGAGACCCAGTGTTCTGGCTGCAGCATTTAGGTAACTATTTCTGTCATTATTATACTTCAGCAAGCCATCTTTGAAATGATGACTCATTTTTGTAAACTGGGATATGAGAGGCAACAGTAACGATGACAGACGGAAGTTGGACAGATGTGGACCACTATCAGAAAGAGGAGAAACTCATTGTTCAAGATAATCCACTCTCAACTCCTCTCTGGCCAGTGGGAGCTACATCAGCTCTCAGAGCATGTCAGTAGTTTTTGAGGACACAAATAGTATATGATATTAGTCACCTGAGACTTTATACGGGAAACAGTGCACGTATAATTTGATAGCACTGCTTTCTTTTGAGTCTGCTGACTGAGTGAGAGAACAGAGAGGGACTTCCAGAGACCGAAGAGAAACATTCACGAGGGTGGAATGAACTGAACTCATCTGTAAAACGGAATGAGAATTTGGAGTTCCCAGGTGACAATGAGGCAGAGCACTGGACTAACCCAAAGGGGACAGTTTATGGGTGACTGCCAGGCAGCCTCAATTAGAGACAAGATCATATGGGCCAGTGAGATGAATCCACAGGGGGTGGCATTCATCAGCAAGGCTGAGCTGGATCCTTGCAGTCTACACAGTGGAAGGAGAGAACTCCTGAGGATTGACTTCTGACCTACACAGACACACACATATATGCATGCACACACACACATACACACACATATGCACACACACACACACACACGGAATGGGGCATGTGTACAAATAAAGCTTTCACAGATAAAATAAGATACAAATTACTAGATAATTTAATCCAGACCAGGATCAGTTAGAACCATTAAAAATATTAAAAAAATCCATTTATGTAGCCTATTCTGTTAATAAGCTACATGACAGTCTTGATAAATAGAAAAATATTGATAAATATAACAATATCCAGTACAAGGGAGCAACTGCTGAGGGAGCAGGCCCGAATGACCTCTGGGATGGCAAAGCAACCCCCAGAAGCACTGAGCAACCTCCAGGAACACCAAGTGACACTGGGGTGACTGGAACCATGACCCTGACTGCACCATGAGGAGCAATCATCTGAGGCTTGGGTCAACTGACGCCTGGAAGACTGATCACCAGAGACACAGCCCCAGCTACACCAATCAGAGGAAACGATGGGTAGACAAGGTAAGAACACTCTCAAAACCACAAAGAGCAATACGACACCAATAAAACAACTAGTGGCCTTACAGCAACAAGACTTGAACAAACAAATATAGATGAAGCAGAAGAAAATAACCGAAAAATAACTTTAGGAGAATGTTTGAGGCCCTTAAAAAAGAGGAAATGAAAAACTTCCTCAAAGAAATGGAGAAAAAGACAAAAAATAGGAAGAAATAAAAAATCCCTTGAAAACCAAGAAAATTCAAGCAAACAAATGAAAGAAATGATTCAAGACATGAAAACTGAAACAGAGACAATAAAGAAAACACAAACCAAGGGAATTATAGAAACAGAAATTATGAGAAAATGACCAGGAGCCATACCTACAAGCAAAAACAGCAGAATACAAGAGATGGAAGAGAGAATCTCAAGCACTGAAGACACAATAGAAGAAATAGACTCATTGGTCAAAGAAAACATTAAATTTAGCAAAAGCTTAACATAAAATATCCAGGACACCGTGAAAAGACCAAACATAAGAATAGTAGGGACAGAAGGAGAAATCCAACTCAAAAGCACAGAAAATATACTTAACAAAATCCTAGAAGAAAACTTTTCCAACCTAAAGAAAGATACGCATATGAAGATACAAAAAGCTTACAGAACACCAAATAAACTGGATCAAAAAAAAAAAGTCTCCTCGCCACATAATAATCAAAACACTAAACATACTGAATAAAGAAAGAGTATTAAGAGCTGCAAAGGAAAAAGGCCAAGTAACATATAAAGGTATACCTATCAGAATTATACCTGACTTCTTAATGAAAACAATGAAAGTCAGAAGGTCCTAGTCAAGCACTATGAAGACACTAAGAGACCGCAGGTGCCAGCCCAGACTACTATATCCAGCAAAACTTTCAGTCACCATTGACGGACAAAACAAGATATTCCATGACAGAACAAGATTTAACCAATACCTAAGCACAAAAGCAACCCTACACAAAGTACTAGAAGGAAAACGCCAACCCAAGGAAGGTGGCTACATCCACAAACACAGACAATAGATGCTCTCAAAGGAGCAAATCCCAAAGAAGGGGAAAACACACACAATAACATCACCAATAATGAAAACTAAAATAACAGGAACTAGCAATTAGTGGTAATTAATATTCCTTAATATAAATGGGCTCAACTTACCTATAAAAAGTCACAGGCTAACAGATTGTATATGAAAACAGAATCCATCCTTCTGTTGCATATAAGAAACACACCTCAACCTCAAAGGCAGACATTGCCTCAGAGTAAAGGGTAGGGAAAATTTTATCAATCAAATGAACCTAAGAAACAAGCTGGTATAGCTGTTCTAATATCTAACAAAATAGACTTCAAACCAAAATCAATCAAAAAATACAAAGAAGGCCATTTCAATTAGTCACAGGAAAAATCCATCAAGAAGAAATCTCAGTACTGAACATTTATGTCTAAAATACAAGGGCACCATCACATGTAAAAGAAAAACTTCTAAAGCTTAAATCACACATTAAACTCCACACACTAATAATGGGAGACTTCAACACCCCACTCTCACCACTGGACAGGTCTGTCAGACAGAAAATTAACAGAGAAAAAAGGGAACTAACAGATGTTATAACTCAAGTGGACTTAACAGACATCTATAGAACATTTCATCCAAACATAAAAGAATATACCTTCTTCTCAGCACCTCATGGAACCTTCTCAAAAACTGACCACGTACTAGGTAACAAAGCAAATCTCAACAGATAAAAAAAACTGGAATAATACCATGTATCTTATTGGATCACCATGGCTTAAAATTAGAATTCAACAGCAATACTAATTCTAGAAAGTCTACAAACACATGGAAATTAAACAATGCTCACCAGAATCATCAATGGGTCAAGGAAGAAATAGAGGAAGAAATTAAAGACTTCCTAAAATTCAATGAAAATGACCACACAACATACCTAAATTTATGGGACACAATGAAAACAGTGTTAAAAGGAAAGTTCATAGCACTAATTGCCTACATAATGAAGTTAGAAAAATACCACACTAGTGAGTTAACAGAATACCAGAAAGCTCTAGAACAAAAAGAAGCAAACTCACTCAGGAAAACTAGATGGCAAGAAATAATCAAATTGAGAGCTGAAATCAACAGAACAGAAACAGAAAACAATACAAAGAACCAATGATACAAAGAGTTGGTTCTTTAAAAAAAAAATCAACAAAATAGACAAATATTTATCTAAATTAACCAAAAGGCAGAGAGAAAATATCCAAATTAACAAAGTCAGAAATAAAAAGGGGACATAACAACAGACACGGAGGAAATCCAGAGAATTCTTAGATCATATTTAAAAAACCTGTTTGATGTGGGACAATTGTCTGTATTCTGTCAATTATATTTTAAATAAACACTGATTGGTCAGTAGCCAGGCTGGAAGTATAGGCGGGACAACCAGACAGGAAGCAAAGATGAGTTGACAAAAGCAGGAGAATTCTGGGAAGAGGAAAGCTTGATCTGCAGTCTTGGCCCAGCCACAGAACAAGCAAGATGTGACTGCCTCGCTGAAAAAGGTACTGAGCCATGTGGCTAACATAGACAAGAATAATGGGCTAATAAAAGTTATAAAAGTTAATAAGAAGCCTGAGCTAATGTAGACCTCTGTGTGATTTCTTTGAGACTTAACAAATGTAGGAACCCTGACAACACCTGTACTCCACAAAATTGGAGAACTTGAAGGAAATGGACAATTTTATGGATAAATAACACTTAACAACATTAAATCAAGACCAGATAAGCAAGTTAAATAGACCTATAACTGCTAAAGAAATAGAAACAGTCAGCAAAAGTCTCCCAAGCAAAAAAAAAAAAAAAAGCCCAGGACCAGATGGTTTCAGCACAGAACGCTACAAGATTTTCAAAGAAGAAAATACCAATACTCCTCAAATTATTCCACACAATAGAAGCAGAAAGAACATTGTCAAACTCTTTTTATGAGGCTACAATTACCCTAATATCCAACCACACAAAGACATTACTAAGAAAGAGAACTACAGACCAGTCTCACTCATGAATATCGATGCAAAAATACTCAATAAAATCCTGGCAAACTGAATCCAAGAACACATCAGAAAAATCATCCACCATGATCAAATCAGTTTCATCCCAGAGATGCAGGGATGGTTCAGCATACGAAAATCTGTTAATATAATCTACCATATAAACAAAATGTAAAGTAAAAGCCACATGATCATCTCATTAGACGCTGAAAAAGCCTTAAACAAAATACAACATCCCTTCTTGAAGAGAGCAGGGATACAAGGAACATACCTAAACATAATAAAGGCAACAACCAACACCAAACTAAATGGAGAGAAATTCAGTGATCCCACTGAAATCAGGAACAAGACAAGGTTGTCCACTCTCTCCATATCTATTCAATATAGTTCTTGAGGTTCTAGCTAGAGCAATAAGACAACAAAAGAAGATCAAGGGGATATAAATTGGAAAAGAAGAAGTCAAACTCTCACTATTTGCTGATGATATGATAGGTTACATAAGCGACACAAAATTTCTACCAAGGAATTTCTACAACTCATAAACACCTTCAGTAATGTAGCAGGATACAAGATTAACTCAAAAAAAAGATCAGTAGCCCTCTTGTACACAGATAAAAAATGGGTTGAGAAAGAAATGAGAGAAACATTACCCTTCACAATAGCCACAAATAGCATAAAATATCTTAAAGTAACTCTAACCAAACAAGTGGAAGACCTGTATGACAAGAACTTTAAATCTTTGAAGAAAGAAATTGAAGAAGACACCAGAAAATGAAAAGCTCTCCCAGGCTCTTGTAGGTAGAATTAACATAATAAAAATGGCAATTTTACCAAAAGCAATCTACAGATTGAATGCAATGTCCATCAAAATCCCAGCAAAATTCTTCACAGACCTCAAAAGAAAATACTCAACTTCATATGGAAAAGCAAAAACAAAACAAAACAAAAAAACAGGATAGCCAAAACAATCTTGTACAATAAAGGAACTTCTGAAGGCATCACAATCCCTGACTTCAAACTCTAATACAGAGCTACAGTAATGGAAACAGCCTGGTATTGGCATAAAAAGATAAAAGGACCAATGGAACCAAATAGAAGACCCAGATATCAATCCACACACCTATGAACACCTGATTTTTGACAAAGAAACAAAAAATATCAAATGGGGAAAAAAAGGCATATTCAACAAATAGTGCTGGCATAACTGGATATAAACATGTAGAAGAATGAAAATAGATCCATATCTATCATCATGTACAAAACTCAAATCTAAATGAATACAAGACCTCAACATAAAGCCAACCACATGTCTGTGAGTTCGAGGCCAGCCTGGTCTACAAGAGCTAGTTCCAGGACAGGCACCAAAGCTACAGAGAAACCCTGTCTCGAAAAACCAAAAAGAAAGAAAGAAAGAAAGAAAGAAAGAAAGAAAGAAAGAAAGAAAGAAAGAAAGAAAGCCAACCACATGGAATCTCACAGAAGAGAAAGTGGGAAATACACTTGAACACATTGGCACAGGAGACCACTTCCTAAATATAACCCCAGCATCACAGACACTGAGAGAAACAATTAATAAATGGGAACTCCTGAAGCTGAAAAGTTTCGGTAAAGGACATGGTCAACAAGATAAAATGGAAGCCTACAAAATGAGAAAAGATCTTCACTAACCCCACATCGGACCGAAACTGATTTCTAAAATATACAAAGAACTCAAGAAATTGGTCATCAAAAGAACAAATAATCCAATAAAAAATGGAGTACAGGCCTAAATAGAGAACGCTCAACAGATGAATCTAAAATGGCTGAAAGACACTTAAGGAAATGTTCAACATCCTTAGTCACAGAGAAATGCAAATCAGAACAACTCTGAGATTCCATCTTATACCTGTAAGAATGGACAAGATCAAAAACACTGATGACAACTTATGCTGGAGAGGTTGTGGAGAAAAGGAAACACTCCTGCATTGCTGGTGGGAATGCAAACTGGTATAGCCTGTTTGGATAATCAGTATGGCAATTTCTCAGAAAATTAGGAAACAACCTACCTCAAGACCCAGCAATACCACTTTTGGGTATATACCCAAAGGATGCTCAATTGTACCAAAAGGACATGTGCTCAACTATGTTTATAGCAACATTGTTTGTCATAGCCAGAACCTGGAAACAACCTAAATGCCCCTCAACTGAAGAATGGATAAGGAAAATGTGGTACATTTACACAATGGAGTACTACACAGCAGAAAAAAATAATGACATCTTGAAATTTGCAGGCAAATGAATGGATCTAGAAAACATCATGTTGAGTGAGGTAACCCAGATCCAGAAAGACAATTATCATATATATTCACTCATAAGTGGCTTTTAGACATAAAGCAAAGAAAAACCAGCCTACAGACCACAATCCCAGAGAACCTAGACAGCAATGAGGACCCTAAGAGAGACATAAATGGATCTAATCTACATGAGAAATAGAAAAAGACAAGATCTCCTGAGTAAATTGGGAGCATGGGGACCATGGGAGATGGTAGAACGGGGAGGGGAGAAGAAGGAAGGGGAGCAGAGAAAAATATATGGCTCAATAAAAACAATTTTAAAAATTTAAAAATTAAAAAACAATAATCATTTGTAACAAAAATCTTAGTGCAAGTCTGTCGTCTCAGTCAGACTTGCACTAAGAACCCCGAGTGTGCCTGGCAAATCATGCTTTCTTGCAAATGAGGATATACTTCTTCCAAAGTCTTCCCTGCAACCAACTGTTTTCCAGAACATGGGTATAACAAGTGAAGGTCCTGGCTATGAAAGGACTCCTTCGGTGACTGTGTGAGTCTGGGGCTTGAGAGGAGGGCGAAGACGGATATAATACTTTTCCTTGGCATGATTTCATCTCCTCCTGATTCCTCTTCTAGCACATTCTTCCTCTTTAGTTTATTGTGAACATAAGAAGAGATTTAAAATGGGCTCTGTGTGTCTGTCTTGCCCCAAGCAGGCAGGCAGGCAGGCAAGCAGGGAGAGAGGGAGGGAGCTCCCATTAGCCTGCAGAGACTAGCACATAGCTGATGTTACAAAGAGGCACAATGGGAAGCTAAGAAAAGAGAAGGGCTTGTGTCTACTGGGCAGATCGTGTCAAGGACAAGGCTATTCCCTTGGTTTCTGAGTCTTGACTGGCTACAATTTCTTTTCTTCCTAAACAAATACACAGCGTGATCTGGAGGGACTGGGTCTATCCCAAGGCTATGCATTCTTTTCCCTGGGTCCCAGCAGCGAACAGCTAATGGTTTCCAGCTCACACCCCAAAGATCAGGACTACTCTGTTGTTTCCACAAGGTTGAGGGTACTCAGCCTTGCCTTGGACTAGAACAGGGAGAGCTTTGTATCTTTTCAAAGTGTGTTTATAAAAGAAGTTGTTTCAACAGTTCAGAGTATATGGAGTCAATGGAGAATGTTCTCAGTAATTACTGGGAATGAAAACTGACATAGCTTTGGAAAGTGATTTGGCAATTTTTTTTTTTTTTCGGTTTTTCTAGACAGGGTTTCTCTGTGGTTTTGGAGCCTGTCCTGGAACTAGCTCTTGTAGACCAGGCTGGTCTCGAACTCACAGAGATACGCCAAAAACTGAGTAACTGAGTAGCTCAGTTGGTGGAGTGATTGTTTGGCATGCAGGGCCCCAGCTGAGCTCAATCCCCTGCACTGCATAAACAGGGTGGTGTAGAAAGAACATGCATTCAATCCCCAGCACTGCATAAACAGGGTGGGGTAGAAAGAACATGCATTCAATCCCCAGCACTCAGGAGTTGAGTCAGGCCAATCAGAAATTCCAGGGCATCCTTGTCTATACAGAGGGTTCAAGGCTATCTTGCAATACATGAGATCCAGCCTTCTAATAAAATAAAATAAAAAGGTGTATGTTCCTTGGCCCAGTAACTTCTGCTTCTAAAAACTCATCTCTCAAATTTTGTTGCATTAGTTGTACAAAGATATGTGCACAAGGCTATTCATCAAAGAATAAGTCATGACACAAAAATATAAGGATTCTTATTATGATTATGGTTATCATAGAAAATAGTTCAATTTCACCTCTTTCATGCTGGTAAAATCTATCCATTCAATTTCTACTAACCAATTGCTGCTGAGATTTTTAGTGAGATTTCACTGAATCTATAGATAAATTTGGGCAGCACTAACAGTTTAATAATAGTAATCTTCTCATCCATTATCACAAGATATATTTAAATTTATGTAAGTACTTTAAAATTTCTCAATAATGTTTTTTCATTCTTTAGTACAGAGGTCTCGGGTATAGATTTCATAGCACCATTTGAATCTATTAGCCCCATTTTGCAATTTATCTCTTCTCCAGTTATTAATTTTTTCTTTCTGCTTGCCTTTCATTTATTTTATTCTTTCTCTAGTTCTGGCCAGATGTTCCTACCTTTGCTGATATTAAGATCCCACACTGCTCAACTGTAAATCACCTCCTGAGAACTGTTTTTCCCCCTATAGGCTCTGGTTAAATTCATTTGTCCCCAGAGATTCTGCAGTTTTACTCTGCAGCTGTCTTTCGTTCAAGAGCTCTTGAAGAACAGCTTTAGCACAACCTACTGAAAAGGCTTCCTCCTTTCCTTCCGGTTTCCTGCCATTTTCTAACTTTATGGCAGGATGACAAGAGAGTTCGCTATTTGTTATTGTTATCCGTGGAACCATTGGGATAGGGTTTTGTGGTTGTTGTTTGCTTTGTTTTGGAGTGGGGCTAGCATGAGGCTAACGCTTATGGTCTTCTGGCTTAATCTCCTAGCGACACGGTGTGGAATGCATTTCCCCATTCCTATCCCCTCTCCATATTCACAGATTTTTTTTTTATACTTCATCAGTTACAGGCAGAGAATGCGACTTTCAGATCCTCTAATAGCTCTGCGTACGCATGCCCACATTCTTCAGTTTGTAAATACTGTTTTTGCGACATTCATTGCGAAGCTCAGACTTGCTTTTGTATTTAGCGTTCAGAGTGTCACACTTATCTGGCCTCCTGCTCTTTGGTGTAAGTTCTACTTTCTCTGATTCCAGCTAGCTTTCTGTCTGTCCTTCCTTACATCTTTGCCCATTCTTTGTACTGTTTTAGAAGGGTCTTATGTAGCCCAGGCTGGTCTAGAACTTGCTATGTTGCTCAGGCTGACCCTCAACTCTGTGCTCCCTGACTCTGCTTCCTGAGTGCTGGGGTTTTAGGCATATGTTACCAAGCCTGGCATTTCCCCATTCTTTTATTTAAACTCTTTATATGTTTGTGTGTGGGGGGGTATATGCCCATGTGTGCAGTTGCAACATGTGTACACACATGTCCACGAAGGCCAGAGGTGCACCTCAACTGTCATCCTTTGGGAGACACCCAATTTGTTTGTTTAGAACAAGTGCAAAAATTGCTAAACAAACAAAGCAAACAGACAAGCCAAGCAGTCGGGCAGAGATGGTGCACGCCTTCAGTCTCAGCACTCAAGAGGCTAAGGCAGGAGGATCTCTGAGTCTAAGGCCAGCCTGGTCTACAAAGTGAGTTCCACGACATCCAGGGCTACACAGAAACCCTATCTTGAAAAACAAACAAAGCAAATGTTTATTTTAGCCATACTTACTCCCCGCACCTCTTCCCAACTTGCAGAAGTGTCTTTTCTTTTTCAACCAAGCGGGTTCTGGGATGAAGCTCAGTTCACGGGACTTGGCGCCAAGCATCCTCTGCACTGAGCCATCTTGCAGGCCCCTAGAACTCTTTGGAGCTTCTCCCTTTAGAGAAGCAGGCTTACACGATCTCTCCCCCATGTCCCGTCTTCTTGCTCCTCGCGGGGTTTTACTGTTTATACCTTGTCAACTCTAGAGCTTTCCGGGGGTAAAATGCCAGGATCTCATCTTTCTCCACCTGTGTCATGGCCTAAGGAGAGCCAGTCCGTTCAGGGCTTTGCCATTTTTCCGCCCACTCTGGTCTCCCAAGCTTGTTGTGACATCGCTGTCTCTGTATTTCCTTCCCTTCTCCCTTTGTTCTCATGTTTATGCTGCACTTATACCAGTGCTGTCACCGCACTGGCATTTTGAGGGTAAAGCACATGCAGCCTGTCTTCCATATTTAACCACAGTCCCCAGGTTACTCCCGAATGACTCACATTGAGAAGGAAAATGCTTGCCTTACAAGTTCTGGAGGACAGAAAATCTAAATGCAATGTCATCTCAACCATATAAAATACGAGTTTCATAAGTTACTTAGGCATTATATTCTGGTTTATATTTTTCAGTGTTTACCATTTTATGTAGTACTCATTTATTTTTGAATTATTATTATTACTATGATTGCTACTATTTTGTTTTGAGACAGGATCCCACTCTAACCCAAGCTGGCCTGAAACTCCCTATGCAGACCAAACTATCCTTGGACTTATCACGATCCTCCTGCTTCAACCTCTTGAGTGCTGAGATTACAGGTTTGTTTATGCTCAGACTTCAGGGTTACAAATTGTGTTGTTTTTAAAAGGTCTCACCAGGACACATGCACGTCATAAACAAGTGTTACCACATGGGCAGTGACATAGTCGCTGGAAAGCGAAGGCTTCGCTAGTCCAGCTAGCTGCAAGGCAATGTTGTCAGCTGGATGACTTCAATGACAGAAACTAATCCCCTCATGGCTGGGAGGCTGAACAAGGGAGGCCCTGGCAGGGGAAAGACTGGAAAAGGTCCCCTTCTTGCACTGCAGGTGGCTGCCTTCTCCTGTACCCCCCAGGGCATGGAGAGCAATTGGGTTTTTCTTCTTTGTAGAGTATAGAAGTTCGATTGCTATGCTAACCCTAACCCTGGTGACCTCACTGAGCCATCTCTTTGAAGGCTCCCATTTCCAACATGGTAACACAAGAGGTCAGGGCTCTGACCTACGAATCTGGGGACAGAGCACAGATTCTGTGTGACTCTTCATGCCCCCAATGGAATGTCTTGACTCTGTGCAGTCCCTACCCGACAGCATTCTCCTGTCTCGGGGCTCCTCTCCACATATTTTGCATTTTCACAGTTATTATTTCTATTTTGAACTCCTATTATGCTACGGTTTGAATGTGTCTCCTCAAAAATGCATGTTTTGACTAGGTGTGGTGACAGAAACCTGCAATTCCAGCACTGACCCAAGGGTTTGAGGGATGCTGCCAGGAGGATGAGGGCTTCAAGGCTAACTTGAGGTACACAGCAAACTCAAAGCCAGCCTGGGCTTCATGAGACCCCGTCTCAAGACAAAACAAGACCTATTTTGCAGACTTAACTGCCCAGCTCATATATTTTAAACCCTTTCTTACTTATTTAGTCATTATCTTTTGTGTGTGTGCACCCATATGTGCACATGGGTGCATACGTGTCGTAACTGAGTGAAGGTCACAGGACAGCATACAGTGGACAGCTCTTGCCTTCCACGGTGTGGATCCCAGGGACTAACTCTTGTCGGGCTGGGCAGCGAGTATCTTTTAAACCCCAAGACACGTCACCGGCTACTAGTTCATATATTTTCAAGGTGGGTCTTTGGGAGGAAACTAGGATTAGATGAGGCCATGGGAGGAGGCCTTCGCAGCGGCTTTACAAGGAGACAGAACTAGGCTGCTATGGTTACCGTTTCTCACTGTACTGTAATGCTGCCGATGGCTCTTACCAGAGGCCATGGAGGTGCTGGCGCCATGCTCTTGGATTCCCTGTTCCGCATAACTACGAGTCGGTAAATATGATTTGCAAATTACTAAAGCCTCCGGCACTTTGTTATAGCAAGAGGAAGTCAACTAAGTCAGTTCCTAAGTAAAATTGCCTTACTGACCTTCACATTTTGTGTAAATGGAATCATAGTAATAGAATCCTTTAGTTTGGGTCAACAATCTGTGCGTAAGACTGCTATAGGATAATGCTCTTGTATACTATAAAGATTTGTCACTCGTGTTGGTTTAATGAAACACTGATTGGCCAGTAGCCAGGCAGGAAGTATAGGTGGGGCAACCAAACTAGGAAAATTCTGGGAAGAGGAAAGGCAGAGACACAGTCATCATCCAGATGCAGAAGAAGCAAGATGAGTAAAGGTACCAAGTCACGTGGTTAAACACAGATAAGAATTACGGGTTAATTTAAGTTATAAGAGCTAATTAGTAATAAGCCTGAGCAACAGGCCAAACAGCTTATAATTAATATAAATCTGCGTGTTATTTGGGACTGAAGGGCTGCAGGATCAGATGGGACTGAAACTCCATCAACACAGGACTCATTCCTGTTCTCATATGGATTCATGGTTCATCTACATGCATTGCTATAAATTATCCAATTAAGAATATAACAAACATTTAATACACTGAACAGTTGTGGGCATTTGAGTTATTTCCGCATTGCTGCAGGTAGTGTCCGGAGGCTTCCTCACAGTTGGGTTTTGGTGCCCACAGATAGTAATTCGGATGAGTGTGGGCACCTGAGTGCAATAGAAGAGCACAGTGTGTGTACAGCCTACCCTTATTAGCAGCCACTGGTATCAAAGTTTTCCAAATTTGATCACTCTCCACCACCAGCATAATCGCTTCCAGTTCTCCATATCTTTAGAGACACTTGGAATGGTTGCTATCCAAGCATTTTCCTTACGTGGTGAATGCCTAGTCATCTCCCTCCTCGATAATTTTAATTTTGCCCTCCTCAATAAAAAAAAAAAATAGGGGAACTCTCATGAGTTAGTAGACCACTTGGAATTCTGCCTGTTCAAATTTTATCTTGCTCAAAATGCATGGGACTGCCATATTTTTAAGTCTTGAGTTTTGGAGAAGGTTCAGAACTCTGGTATGAGCTCCTTAGAACTGCGCTGGTACTGGTGTCTTTGTTCTCTTAAGAACTGACTTCCAGGGACTGGGGAGATGGCTCAGCCTTGACTCTCTTACAGCGACCCTGGGTTCAGTTCCCAGCACTCACATCAGGCAGCTCACAACCATCTGTTACTGCAACTCCAGGGGATCCTATGTCCTCTTCTGGTCCCTGTGGGCACCACACTAGGGTGTACATATGCATGCATCTATGGATGAAATAAATCTCAAGTAGTTACCTGGTGAAAAAAGTTCTTAGTTTACCAAAGGGCATCTGTTCTTTTCCCTACTTGGTGTTTCCTGTATCATCTATAATAAAACTTTGCCTCCCCTGAGGTCATACAAGTTTTCCTCTGGCTTTTGTTTCCCTTATAAAGGTTTTATACCTTTGTATTTCACAAGGAAAGTTGGGGGCTAATCTACCGGGAACTGACTCTGGGGTTCAGTGTGCAGTTAGCTATGTAGTTTATCGTGTTAGGGTCAACTGACTCTTCACACTCTTACCACAGACTGACCTTCCCTGCTGTTCTGTGGAGCCACCTTCATCACAAATTCAGTGTTGGCACACACACACACACACAATGTGCACACACACACGTACACACACGTGCACACACATGTGCATACATGCATGCACACGCTGCTCTGCTTAGAGTCTAGCTAGCCTCGCAGCAATGGCTTTGAAGCCAATTTGACCCCAGTGGGGCAATTGCTCCTCCCCTGTTTTCCTTCCTCCAAAGTGTCTTGGCTATAATTTACTCTTTGTATTTCCACATACACTTTAGAGTCTAAATGCTTGTTGAGACTGATTGGGAATAACACTACATTGATTACTCATCTGTGCACGTTCTTCAATATTGAGACCTGCAGTCTAACAACATAGCATTATCTCCCCATTTGCTGGGGTTGTTTCTGTAATTTACTCAATGCCTTGGTATTTTTATTTCTAGAAGCCTGATATTTTGAAATGCCAGTGTAAATGATAATTTGAAAATTATTTTATTTCCAGCTTGTAGAATGCTGCTGCATACATACATAATTGGTTGATGTATATTAATCCACACCATGATCTCGATGTACAGTCTTATTAATTCTAGTAGACTTTAAAGATCTAATTCACTAATTATTTATGTGTATGGATGTGTGTCTTCTGTGTGTGTTCAAATGCACATGAATGCAGGTTCTCCTGGAGGCCAGAAGAGGGGGTTGGGTTCCCTAGAGCTGCCCTCCATGGGCACGTGTACCCGTGCATGTGAGCACAGACTGGGCAGTTGTGAGCTGCCCCGTGTGAGGACTGGGAATCCAGCTCTGATCGTCTGCAATATTGGCAAGGTTCTTAGCCGCTGGGCCAGGCTCTGTCTTTAATAGGTTCTTTCTAGGTGACACTGGATATTTTGTGTACTCTGGATCATTTTCTGTAAAGTATGACATGTTTGGCAGTCTTCTTTCTTACTCATGTACTTTTCTTATTCTTGGCTTACTACACTGGCCAGAGCCCCTCGACGAAGCTGAACCGATGAGACTAGAAGTCTCTGATATTTGTTTTCCTTCTTTCATCTCAAAGAGAGAGATTTCCGTGCTCGCAATTACGTATGATAAATGAAAACCCTTTTTGGAGGATACTGCTTTTTGAAGAATTAATGCTTTTTTTTTTATCAGAGTGTGATAATTTCTTTCTGTTTTGACTTCTCTCAGAGTTTTGACATCATGAGCAGAAATTGAACTTTATCAAATGGCATTTCCAGAGTCAGTTAAAATGGCTACACAATTTCTCTCCCTTTCCTAACAGAGATGGGGCATCGTTTTTATTGTGGCATGTGTTACTTTTAAAGATAGCAAGAATGTAATGGGGGGAGAGAGAGAGCTTTTCAGAGACCCTGTTGTTATGTCTGAAGGCTTGAGCAAGGTCAGGGACACCTTCCCAGCTGTGGTGCCATATCTGTTTTCAGAGAACTCTTCTGTTCTCAAGCAATAGAGGTTTCATGTACCAACCAAGGACACAGGCAACCTAGAAATGCTGCAGTCCTTTTGAAGCATCTGAGCTGGGATACCTACACACTTCAGCCATGGGTCATTCTGTAAATAGATCCCAGAGCCGCCATTCATAGTCCTTTCTTCTTTTTCCCCGCCTCTTCAAGTGTAGGCCTTCCCTGCACCTCATTCTCGCATGCTTAGCTCATGTGTGTCATGTGTGTGTGCATGCGTGCATACATGCGTGTGTGTGTGCGTGTGTGTGTAGCCAGGAGGACTCATCTGCCCAGGGCATTGAAGTCTAATGACAACAGACCTTCTTGGCAACAGAATTTTGAATGGCATCCATAAAGTTCCACTGTGGAGTCAAGGTTTAGAGCCACTAATCTACACTGTTTTGAAGTTCAAAACTATACATGTGCTTAGGAAAAAGGCACGCAGAAGAAACCTGACCATTGCAAAGTCAAGTAGGCAAGAGAATTCAGACTTATCAAGGTAAAGACTGGCGAGACAAACAAACAGAGGCCGTGAGGACAGCAAGAAAGCACAAGAGAGGCGGCGATTTTACTCACTCAATTTTCTCTGGAAGATCGCTTTGGGTCATGCATACACAGTTGAACAAAATCGTGATGGTAATGAATATGGAGAACCAGCTGTGAGGCCACGTTAAGGACAAGTGGGAGTCTCCATCTGCCCTCAGGCCCCTTGGGACGCCTTGCTGCCGGACGTGAAGCTCGTGACGCAGCTAACACAGCTTTCGTGAGTGCTGAGTGCCTGCCCATCTGAGAAATCTGTCTTTGTTATCGACAGTAGAAGCAGCTCTGATAGCAATAATGAGGGTGTGGGATATTGAACCCAGGGCCTTGTACTAGGGCAACCACTTTACCACTGAGCCAAATTTCCAAGTTCTGTCCACGTTATGCCAAATACTAACCCATGGGCGGCTTTCATCATTTACAGCTAGGATCTGAGCAAACGGCTTGATGAGTCTTCAGTAGCCTTTCGGAATCATGCTGTGTCATGCCGCCCGGTAACCATAGTTACCAGGTAGAGGTTATTACTGTTTATGAAAATCACTTTAGTTAGATTGCTTTCCTAAGCTGAGCTCAACCACACTGAAGCAATGGATTCTGGGTTGGGATGGCCAAAGCAGGCCCAGGAAGTGAAATGCTGGCTCTGGAGGGATATTCCAAGGAGAATGAGATGTTACAAGTCAGAGAGAGGCTCTGAGGAGTGGAGCCTTGACTAAGGGATTCTCTAAAGGGGAGGGCGGCTTTGAAAGGAAGAAGAGTGCGCAGGAGTAAATAAATGGAGTTAGAGAGAATCTAAAGCAGTCGTCTCGGGGCAGACAATCCCTCAGGACTGGATGAGCTCCTACAGTCCCTTCCAAAGGAGAAACAGCCATCCCGGAGAGAAGTGTTACCTACAGAGTAAGGATGGAATTTGTTCCTCATCATTTCAGCTCAAGCAGAAATATTTAAACCCATCTTAGTTTTCTGTAAACAGCTTTCACGATTTTATTCTAGATTTACTTAGGAAGACATCTGTCTGAATAGGGACGTTCTACCAATGAAACCACATTTTCCTGCTGATTGACAGCTAAGAATTATGTTCACATGGGGGAGACTTAACTCAGGACGGAAATTTAAATTATATCTTCAGTTCTGCAGATCCTTACAAGTTGCGTGATATCGCATGTCTGTGAAGGTATTCACAAAAATGGGATTGGACTTACAATTTTGATCGAATCTTACTTGGGGCTGTAGTCACCAAACTGATTAAAATTAAGTATATCTGCGAACACTTTGTGAGGGGGAGACCCCTCACCAGACCTCTGTCCAGTGTGACTCCATCGGGGAATAAGTCATTCGTCAGATCTCAAGACGAAAGACCATGTGTTGTCACTTGGTTATTAAGAGAAATTTTATTGCACTTGGGAGGCAGAGGCAGGCGGATCTCTGTGAGTTCGAGACCAGCCTGGTCTACAAGAGCTAGTTCCAGGACAGGCTCCAAAGCCACAGAGAAACCCTGTCTCGAAAAACCAAAAAAAAAAAAAAAAAAAAGAGAGAAATTTTATTTCTAATTATCTGTTATTTACTTATCTCAACATAATTTAACTGCAATCCATGGAGGATGGTTTGTGCATTGACTATTTCTCTTTATTTGAGATTTCCGTGACACTGTTTTGATCTTCCTTTAGAAAGTAAGAAGCAGTTTTGATGAACAGTGCAGCTCTGACAGAGCTAGCTGAAGGAAGAATGTTTAAAATCTTGAATCTCAGATACTACTATTTTAAAAGGAAAAGCCCTCTCTTTGTTTCACACAGAACAATATAATTTATATAGTGAATAAGCGATCATGATATGACTTGATATAGTTTTAAACAGAAGAAAATCTGGAGAAAATTCAGGTTACCAAACCCCAACCTGCAAACAATTAAAAAAAAAATCACTCTCTAAAATGGGTGAAAGCAAGAGATGTTTCCAGTGACCAGTCACCTGATCACTAGTGCACGGAAGCCAAGGGAACTGAACAGAAAGCTCACACCCATTCATTGTCTCGAAGAAGGAACACGCTGAGGTCCTTCAGATGCAAAACTGGGTCTTGCTGCTCCAATGCCCAGAAGTTAAATTCAGATGTTTTCCAAAAAGAAACATTTTCCCCAAGTAGAAAAGGCCCACTGAGAGAATTATTACCTTACTCTGTATCAATTCACTTTCTGTCTGCCTCTACGCTGAAGACCCTGCCCCAGAGATGCTGCAGGCTGGACCTGTGACCTCGGGACATTTATGAGATGCCTCTGCATGTCGATTTCATTATCTGTAAAACGGGGTTCTAATCCTTCATCCAAGGCTTCTGTGCCCGTGACAGTGTTGACACTTGGGAAGTAGTTAGCCACTGGGGGCCTGCTATTATCATGAAGTATTCTGAAGAATCTAAAAAAACCTAAGATTCAATTCAGAAAGCAGAACTCCTTTTGGGTAGCCACTAAGATAACCACAGCAAGAGAAAACGGGCTGTGCATCCTCAGGCGGGGTAGTTACAGAGTGAGCACGTGGACCGCTCTGTACCAAGCTTCCCAGCTCAGGTACCGTCAGCAACTTCCCAAACTGCTCCACAGTGGCTGGGGTGGGGTAGAGGAAGAGAGAATCCCACTGTCTGCCACACAACAGGCCAAGGCTCTTCTGAACATGAGCTTCTTGGAAGCCAACACTGGATTTGTCATTGAGAAAAACCAGTTTGAGAGACGCCTGGACACCAAGCCCAAGTCCTCCTTTGTCTTACTGCTTTGGCTTGGATTGAATAAAAACACAGAACATAAACAAAACTGGAGGTGGCATCTGGTGCACCCCAAAGCAGCCAAGGTAATGCAGACCTGGGGACTAAGAGTTTCGATTACGTTTCTCTGTGGCAGGATCCTCAGACAAACTGTATCTTTACCCTGCTGGCATTGAGAGTAACTCACGATACCGGCAGCGCCTCATGATTGGTGAGGTCCCATGGATGATATCGGGGCTCAGCCTGTCATGGGATGTTCTCTTTGTTGTCCGGGAGGCATTTCTTTTTTTGTGTAATGAGCAATCACCCCCAGCATGGCCGAGGACAGTGTAGCGACTCATGCTTGTGCCTCTGGTCCCAAAGAGCCTGACATCTTATTACCTTACATCATAGGAAAAGCAGGCCATGTTTGATGGTAAGGCTGTGCCTGGGGCATTGGTAAAACTCACCTCATAAAGAAGACATTTGGTGGGGCTGGAGACATTTGTTCAGCGGTTAAAAGCACTGGCTGCTCTTCCAGAGGACCCAGGTTCAATCCCCAGCACCCGCACGGCAGCTCAACTGTCTGTAACTCTAGTTCCAGGGAATCTGGCATCCTCACACAGACATGTAGACAAAACACCAATGCAGCACATAAAATAAAAATATTTCTTTTAAAAAAGAGGACATTTGGGGTTGGATGTGGTTTTATATATTTCAGTCTGGCATCAAAGTCATTCTGTTGCTGAGAATGATATGAAATTAGGATCCTCCAGTATCCTGGTTGATACTGAATGTTGGGATTAAAGCCACGCACCATTATGCATGGTTTATATGGTCCTGGGGATTGAATTTAGGACTTCATGCATGTTAGGAAAACTATCAGCTGAGCCTCGCAAGAAAAAACATTTCAAGTTGTGCTTCCACAGCTGTATCCAGGTGAGTTGGCAGTGACCCTGGTCTGTGTGAGCACTTCTTCTGTCTGGGGGGAGTTATTGAGAACACAAAGATCACACACAGGGGCCGGCAAGATGTTTCAGTGGTTAAGAACACTTGCTGCTCTATCAGAGGGCCGGAGTCGGGATTTTAAGGCCCTCATCAGTTGGTTCACAAACATCTGTAACTCTAGCTTTGCGGGATCGGAAGCCTTTTCCTGGCTTCTACAGGCACCTGTACACACACAAGTGTGCACACAAACACCCAACACAGACAAGATAGATTTAAAAACCCACAAACAATGCTCTCAGTGTGATGATGTCGCGGTCTCGGGATTCAGTTGGCGGAAAGCTCCGCTGCTAATCTCTAAGAAAGACGTCAGACGCCACGGGCGGAGCCCGCGTCTAAAGCACAGCGGCGCGCATGTGCAAAGGATACGAGTGGACGGACACCTTGATGGCGGTTCTTCTGATCAGGTTGAAGGGACTGAAGAGAAACAGCGCCCAAGTGGCACTGAACCTGGAAATGGTCCTGCCTTTATTCAACACCATGAATGTCTAGAACAAAAGCAAAAGCAGACTGTGGTGAGAAGCCAGATCCTGGGTGGCCTCCTCTCAGGCTCAGGAGCAAGACCTGTTTGAAGAACCGCGATTCATTGGCCATCTAGTGGAGGTGCAGACAGTTAGAGAGGGCAAGAGAGCGGAGCCACATCCTCACCCTCTCCGCAAGAATCTGGACTCCACAGCTGACTGAGTACCAGGGAGAGCCCATTGAGAGGCTTCATGGACAGGCTGCTGATTCAAGGGCTGGACATACACGGCGAGAATTCTGACCTCAGGAGAGAATTCTGACGCCCAGGAGAGAATTCTGACCTCAGATGGCTGAGCTCAGTTGCATTTAATTCATCGTGTGTGTGTGTGTGTGTGTGTGTGTGTGTGTGTGTGTGTGTGTGTGCGCGCACATGAGTTGAGGGGGCAGGAGTCAACCTCAAATTCACTCCTCAGGACCCTTCCACTTTTTTTATTTTTGAGACAGAATCTCTCAAGAGCCTTGTGAGGTGAGGTTTGTCAGCCAGTAAGCCCCAGAGATCCACCTGCCTCTGCCTCCTCCTCAGGGGTGAGATTACTTCAGCCCCCCAACATGTGTCCTAGGAATCAAATCAGATCCCTACGGTTGTTCAGCAAGCACTTCATTGACTGAGTCCATCTCCCCAACCCCAACATTTAACTCACTTCTGACTAGAGGACCCTGGTCCTGTAAAGCTTCTGCTTTCCACTGCCTGAACCTCACTCTAAAGCATCTCTCAGTCCCTCCTCTGTGCATTTAGGAGGGGCGGGTTCTTGAGAAGAGAGAGGAAGGAGGAAGACATTGCTATGTGCCTTATCTCGTTTACAAACTGCATTTGCAATGGCTTGCTCCAGCTCCTTGCCATTCCCAAGCATGGACTTACCATGTGTTTGCTACACAGAACACCTAAGACGCAGCACAGGAGAGGAAACAGTCATGGGCATCGCTGTAGACTATTAGCTCTCAGCTTTTTTGATTTAAGACTCTAGTTTAGTGTGTGTGTGTGTGTGTGGTCAGTGTTCCCTCGCTATAACAAAATATCACCGGAAATAAACCTAAAGAGAGGAATGGTTCCATGCACAGTTTCGGAGGTGTCTTTTCATCCATGCTTGCAAGTCCACACAGAGGAAAAGCGCCCACCTCGCAGTGCCAGGAAGCCAAAAGAGGAAGGGTCTGGGAACACTGACCCCACCCCACAGACACACATGTACATGTATATATATCATGTTTGCATGTGTGTATACACCCTGTAATGACCAGTATTGTCAAGATGACACAATCTAGAATTCCTCGGTAGAGTCTCAGTGAGTGATGGTCTAGATTAGATGGCATGTATGTGGTGGGGTTATCATGCTAGTTAAGGCAGGAAGACCCAATTGGTGTGGGTGGTACCATTCACAGACAGGATCCTGGGCTGTATGAGAGCAGAGAGAGCAAGCTGAGCACTAGCATGCATGCATGCATTGCTCTTCTCTTCAGACTACAGGCATAAAGTAGCTCCCTCGAGCTTCCGCTGACATGGCTTTGCGACCATGACAGAGGGCAGTTTGGGGTGAGGAGCTAATAAATCTTTCCCCTAGGTTGCTCATGTCAGAGTATTCTATTACAGCAACGGGGCAAGAAAGTAGGAATACGCCATATTCTTTTTATTTTTGTTTTCTGAGAGAAAGCCTCTCTGTGTAACCCTGGCTATCATGGAACTCACTCCGTAGGCCAAGTTGGCCTCAAACTCACAGAGAGCCGCCTGTCTCTGCCTCCCGAGTGTTGGGGTTAAAGGTGTGTGCCACCCCCACCAGGCTCACATAACATGTTCTTTTTTGTGTGGTTTTTGTTTGTTTGTTTTTGTTTTTTAAGACAGGGTTTCTCTGAGTAACTGCCATAGTTGTCCTGGAACTAGTTCTTATAGACCAGCCTGGCCTTGAACTCACAGAGATCTGCTTGCCTTTGCCTCGCAAGTGTTGGGATTAAAGGCGTGGTCCAAGTGTTGGGATTAAAGGAGTGGTCCACCACTGTCTGGCAATATGCCATGTTCTTAAGAAACTTTAAAACTCAGGAACACATAGGCACACCTTCCAGTGGCTGTTGTTGATGTTACTCCCTTGGTTACCACTCACGAGACCAAGTAAGAAAGACATGATAGCTGACTATTATTTCAAGACAGTTTGGCTTCAGTAACCCATGAGAGAGACTGGAAGACTCCAGGGGCTCCAAGACCACACTTTAGAGACTCCTGGCTTAGGGCATTCCTCTCTCGACTTCAAAATCACTGTTCTCCTCTGCAAAGAGAGCTACCACCTCTAGAGGCTCTAGGCTAGGACTCGCCTGTGGGAAGAAGCAACTTTCCAAGCCCTTTCTGCAGCAGCTGTCTGCTTTGGGGGTTGGGTTTAGTTTGTCCCCATCACAAGTTCTTAAAGGTGCAGAGAGAAGGGTCTTGGACTTGGTTTCGTGTGCCCATTCTTTAGTAAACAGCCACTTCCCTGGGGGTGAGGGCTTCCTGGGCTCGCCAAAAGCTGAACACAGATGTTCCCAATGGCAGCTCTTACCCGGTGTGTGCTGTAGAACGGGTCTAGGTCCTCCAGGGGCTCCCCAACCAGTTCCGCAGGGAGCTCACCATAGAACCTGGGCAGCTGGTTGCAGGCTTTCAAATCCAGCTGAGGCCTGGGCTTCTCATCCTGGCCCTTCCGCTCTCCACGCTTAGCTTTGGCCTTCTTGGCAGCACGGTGGGCCGCAATTTGCTTCTCGATCTCTGCCAGCGACTCCGGAGTGAACCTCCGGAAGTTAGTAGTTTCCACGGACCCAAAGGGGAACTCCATCTTCTCATTCTTCTTGGGGAAGAATTCACACTCTTATGGGAGGAAAATAACCAGAGAGGTGACAAGTTGCCCATTGGAACTCTCCCTTCAGTCACACTCCTTGATTGCTGAAACAGCCCCCATCCTCGGCTCCAGCTCCTCACGTACAAGCCTGCCCACCATGGCCAACAGAATGTAGCCTCTCTAGACCCCCGCTACAGGATCCAGTCTCTGCTCCGTTTGCCCGAAGTCATTGTTCCCCGTCACTTTGTAACAAGCCTCGGTCCACTCCCTTGAAAGCAGCTTTATACCTTTGGTCATCTTCCCGCATCTCTAGGGTCGCCCGGCTACAGCCTGCCCCTGGCTTCACCCAAGAGTCCAGTTCTTGATCCCCACCTTAAGTTTCACCCTTCTTTCTGACCACATATTTTATCTGCTGGTATTTTTTTTTTTCTGTTTCTCACTTTCTTTGAACTTCTGTGAGCCTCACTGCCCACAGCAGGAGAGTTTTCCCCGTCACCACGTTAGCTTAGACTTCCCCACTTGAACCCCAGCCCAGGTCAATCTATGACAGTTGGATTCAGCTTTCTTTGAAATCTGGCTGCTTTAGCTCGAACCTGACAATAAAGATGTTCAGAAGTGTGGGGATCAGCTGGATTCCCTGGCCAGCAGTTCCTCTAGTCTGAGATTTTAAAGACTCTTAACTCTCTGCTGACTATCTCTGTCTCTTCATGGAGAAAGCCAATGGCCGTGTCTTCTTGTTGCTGGAGAAAGACAGATCACCAAATCTCTGGTCTACCTGTTCACAGGCTCATCTCCTCCTGTCTTATGAGAGCGTCACCCTCATCCCAGCCAGGGTCAGCCCTGCCTTCCCCTTCGGTTCTTATCTCCTTCCCTTCCCTATCTCTCCTTTCCCTGAACCTCTCTTTTCCCCAACCCCTTCATATCAGCAGTTAGAGACTCTTGACTCTTTTTTCACTTTAACAATATTTGTTTGGGGCTGGTGAGCCAGTTTAATGGATAAAGGTGCTTGCTGAACAAGCCTGGCAACCCGAGTTCCATCCCTGAAACCTATGTAAGAAAGAGAAACAACCCCAAAAACTTATCCTCTGACCTCCAGACATAGGTCATGGTACATATGCCCACACACATGCATTGTGCACACATGTATCCACACATAAATTAAATTACAAATTTGAAAATATTCGCTTGGGGTTGGTGAGATACTCAATGGGTGAAGCCACTTGGTGTGCAAGTCTGGAGACCTGAGTTTCACTCCTGAAATCCACATAGAGGAGAAACGAGAGAACGGGTTCCACACTTGTTCTGCAACCTCTGCACACATGCACTGGCATGCACACATAGACACACTCACACATACACACACACAATAATAAACAAAAATGTAAACATTTGTTTGATGCACAGGCCATGCAGCCCTTGTCTCCTCTCCAGCCTCTCTTTGCTGTGTTTCCCAGAGGACTTGCTCCCAGTGAAGGTCTCCTGTCACTCTGATGTCCCTGCACCTTAGCTTTTGCCCTCACTCCACTGAAATGCATGCTGCCAAGGACACCAGAGACCCTGGAGGCTAACTCAGGGAACTGTTCTCCATCCCCTCTTGATGGTCTTCTTGGCTATCTTAACCACCTCCCTCTTGACATACTCTCTTGTCCTGGTTGCTGTGACACACCTCTCGGTTCTCTCCCTGATGTCTGCTCCTTCTGAATCCCTCCTCCTCCAGCTTTTCCTGCACATTGCTATCAGGCGTTGGGGTCTCCGCTATGTCTTGATATTTTAAAGAATTGCTGTCCTGTACTGCTGATAAAGGCCAACATTTATGAAGATCCCATTATGTTCCAGAGTGTGGGTTCAGCAATTTGCACACCTTATTACCTAACACCATGGGACCCTCTCAGGTATTAGCTTCAATGTATGAACAGAGAGGTGACATCAGACGTTCCAAGATGACATTGCTAATAAGTGGTGGAACTTGGTTCTGATGTCCAAAGAGAAGCTCATCCCTTTACCAGGCTAATTCTCACTTCTGTACAACAGATTCTGAGGTCTTTGTCTCCAGTGCTAACATCTGCAGGGCCCAGGACCTCATTTGGCACATCCTCTTGAGGGTCTCACGGGCATCTTAAACTTAGCCTGCCTCAAACTGAGCCCATTATCATCTTTGACCCTCTCTGACCCTTTACCATCTTCTAGGACTCTCTGGCCCCAAATAGCCTGGTCCTCTGCCTGTCCACAGCCTGGTCCTTTCTGTCTCACTCCCATCTATGGCTGTGTGCTCCTCCTTTTAGTATCTTCTCGCCAGTGCTGGAGCCCCAGTCATTCTCATCGGTAGCTTCTCCTTGAAGTTCACCCCCTTCCTCTCCAAGTTTATCTGTGCTGTTTCCCTCAGCTGCGGTTGTCTGCCTTGTCTTTTCCCAGGTAATCCTCTCAGCCTCGAATTCTTCACTGTGAAGCACCTTCCTCCTCCTTGCATGGAGTCTGTGCTCAGATTCCCATTCCATGCTTCCGTTGCCTTCTATGTTTCTCCATACACTTAGGGTCTAGAATTGTTTCTTGATTCTCTGGTTCCCCTACTAAAGTGTAAGTATGGGGAGGCCTGGAAATGCAGCTGTTCTGCCCGGCAGTTGCTCCCCTAGAAGGCTTGACATTTAGAATCTGTCACTAATAAGAATTTGTTGAATGTATGGTATGGCAGGAGTGATAAAATCGAACAAGTTTTGCTTAGAAAAGTAGAGCCAATTATCAGAGTCCACAGAACCTGAGAAATGACCAAATTTATTTATTATTTATTAATTCATCAATTAAATTAATATCCTCCAGCCCCATCACCGTATCCCTTCATCCTCTCCTCCCAGTCCCTTCCCGCAGCTCTTCCATCCACTCTCTTTCCCTCCCCTTCAGTAAGGGGCAGTCCTTCCATGTGTAGCAGCCCGCCATGGCATAGCAAACTGCAGCAAGACACCCCCTCTCCTAAGAAGGCTGGATGAGGCAACCCAGGATGAGGAAAGAGTCCCCCAAAGCAGGTAACAGAGTTAGAGACACCGCTGCCTGCTCCCAACTGTTAGGAGTCCCACAAGAAGACCAGGATACACAGCTGTAACATATGTGCAGAGTGCCCAGGTCAGTACCATGTAAGTTCTCTGGTGGGTTCAGTCTCCATGAGCTCCCATGAAGCCAGTTCACTTTGTGTGTTTTCTTGTGATGTCCTTGGTCCCTTTGGCTCCCATGATCCTTCCCCTCCCTCTTCCACAGGATTCCCCGAGCTCCACCTAATGTTTGGCTATGGGTATTTGCATCTGTTCCCATCAGTTGCAGGGTGAAGCCTCTCTGATGACAATTGAGCTAGGCAACAATTTGTGAGTCTAGCAGAATAACATTGGGAATCATTTCATTGATTATTTTTTTTCTTTTTGTTAGTTATGTTTGGTTCTATCTTAGGCCTCTGGACTGTTCAGCCTCTGAGTCCCAGCCATCCAGGCATTGCCAGGGTGGGCTGCCTCTCGTAGTATGGGTCTCAAGCTAGACTACTCATTGGTTGGCCACTCCCATAATTTCTGTGACAGCTTTGTCCCACCATATTTTGTAGGCAGGGCAAATTATAGGTCAAAGGTTACTTGGCTGGACTGGGGTTCCAGTCCCTCCACTGGAAGTATTCCTGGTAGCAGGAGATGGCCACTTCAGGCTCTGTTTCTCCCGCTGGTAGGGGTCTTAGCTGGGGTTGCCCTCATAGAGTCCCGGGATTTTTCATTGCACTGGGTTTCTAGCTCATCCCAGAGACGCCCCTGATTCCAGCTGTTTCCCAGCACTTGCTCCTTCCATTCTCCCATCATCTGATCTCTCTTGTCCCCATCCCCACTCACCTGCATCTAGACCTCTTCCTGCATCCACCTGTGTTATCTTTTCTCTTATTCTCTTTCCCCTTCACAGTGAGATCCAAGTGCCACCTCTCCCACCCACCCCTGGAACCTTCCTTGTTACTTAGCTTTTCTCGATCTGTGGATCCTTTAATTTACAGCTAATATCCACCTATAAGTGAGTACATACTACGTTTGTCCTTCTGGGTCTGGATTACCTCACTCAGGATGATCTTTCCTAGTTCCATCTATTTGCCTGCAAATTTCATGATGTCATCATTTTTATGTCAGTGGAAACGAGTAATACTCCATTGTGTAAGTGTACCACATTTTCTTTATCCATTCTTCAGTTGAGCGGCATCTTGATTGTTTCCAGGTTCTGGCTATTATGAATAAAGCCACTATGAACATAATTGAACACAGGTCCTTGGGAAATGGTAGAATGTCCATGGGTATATTCCCAGGAGTGCTATAGCTGAGTATTAAAGGAGATTGATCCCCACTGTTCTGAGGCACAGACATATTGATATCCAAAGTGCCTGTCTGTACCAGTTTGCCCTCCCACCAGCAGTGAAGGAGTGTTCCTCTTGCTCAACATTCTCTGCAGCGTGAGCTGTCACTTGAGTTTTTGATCTTAGCCATCCTGACAGGTATAAGATGGACTCTCAGAGTTGTTTTGATTTGCATTTCCCTGAAGGCTAAGGATGTTGAACATTTCTTGGTCATTTGAGATTCCTCTGCGGAGAATTCACTGTTTAGTTCTGTACCCCATTTTTAAATTGGGTTATTTGTTTTGATGATGTCTAGTTTCTTGAACTCTTTACATATTTTGGAAATTAGTTCTCTGTCGAATGTGGGGTTGGTGAGGATCTTTTCCCATTCTGTAGGCTGATGTTTTGTCCTTTTGTTGGTGTCCTTTGCCTTACAGAAGATTTTCAGTTTCAGAAGGTCCTATTTATTCATTGTTGATCTTAGTGCCTGTGCAACTGGTATTCTGTTCAGAAAGTTGTCTCCTTTGCCAATGCATTTAAGGCGATTCCCCACTTTCTCTTCTGTCAGGTTCAGTGTATCTGATTTTATGTTGAGGTCTTTGATCAACTTGGACTTGAGTTTTGTGCAGGACAATAGATATGGATCTATTTGCATCTTCTACATAACTAATGCCAGCACCATTTTGCTGAAGATGCTTTCCTTTTTTCATTGTATACTTCTGGCTTCTTTGTCAAAAATTGAGTGTCCATGGGTGTGTGGATTTACACCTGTGTCTTCAGTTCAGCTCTGTTGATCAACCTGTCTATTTTTATGCCAATACCGTGCAGCCATGAATTTCTTTTATTACTACAGCTCTGTAGTAGAGCTTGAAATCAGAGATGGTGAGACCTCCAGAAGGACTCTTATTGTATAGGATTGTTTTAACTATCCTGCCTTTTATTTTTCCATATAAAGTTGAGTATTGTTTTTTCAAGTTCAGTAAAGAATTTTGTTGGAATTTTGATGAGAATTGCATTGAATCTATAGATTACTTTTGGTAAGATGGACACTTTTACTATGTTAATCCCACCAATCCATGAGCGTGGGAGCTCTTTCCATCTTCTGAGAACTTCTTCAATTTCTTTCTTCAAAGACTTGGAGTTCTTACCATACAGGTTTTTCACTTGCTTGGTTATAGTTATCCTAAGATATTTTATATTATTTGTGGTTATTGTGAAGGGTGATGTCTCCCCAATTTCTTCCTCAGCCCATTTATCATCTGTATATAGAAGGGTTACTGATTTTTCTTTTGAAATTATCTTGTATCCAACCATTTTGCTAAAGGTGTTTATCAGTTGTAAGAGTTCCCTGGCAGAATTTTGGGGATTACTTATGTATATTATCCTATCATCTATGAATAATGATACTTTGATTTCTTCCTTTCTAATTTGTATCGCCTTGATCTCCTTTAGTTGTCTTATTGCTCTAACTAGAACTTCAGGTACTATAATGAATAGATACGGAGAGAGTGGGCAGCCTTGTCTTGTCCCTGATTTCAGTGGAATTGCCTTGAGTTCCTCTCTATTTAATTTGATGTATGCTATTGACTTGCTCTAAATTGCCTTTATTATGTTTAGGTATGTTCCTTATATCTTAATATCTTCACAACTTTTATTATGAAGAGGTGCTGGATTTTGTCAAAGACGTTTTTGGCATCTAATGAGAAGATCACAGTTTTCTTTCAGTTTGTTTATAAGGTGGATTATGCTAACTGATTTTCATATGTTGAACGATCCCTGAATCTCTGACATAAAGCCCACTTGATTATGGGGGATGAACTTTTTGATGTGTTCTTGCATTCAGTTTGCAAGTATTTTATTGAGTATTTTTGATTCTTTGATCATAAGGGAAATTGGTCTATAATTCTCTTTCTTTGCTGAATCTTTATGTGGTTTGGGTATCAGGGTGACTGTGGACTCATAAGAAATGAATTTGGCTGGATCAAAGACCTCAACATAAAGCCAGTCACACTGAACCTCATAGAAGAGAAAGTGGGAAGTACACTTGAACGCATTGGCACAGGAAACCACTTCCTAAATATAACCCCAGTAGCACAGACACTGAGAGAAACAATTAATAAATGGGACCTCCTGAAACTTAAAATTAGCTTCTGTAAAGCAAAGGACATGGTCAAAAAAATCAAAATGACAGCCTACAAAATGTGGAAAGACTTCACTGACCCCACATCAGACAGAGGTCTGATCTCCAAAATACACAAAGAACTCAAGAAATTGGTCATGAAAAGAACAAATAATCCAATAATAAAAAAAAAAAGACTACAGGCCTAAACAGAGCTCTCAACAGAGGAATCTAAAATGGCTGAAAGACACTTAAGGAAATGTTCAACATCCTTAGTTATCAGAGAAATTTAAATCAAAACAACTCTGAGATTCCATCTTAAATTTGTAAGAATGGCCAAAATCAAAAACACTGATGACAACTTATGCTGGAGAGGTTGTGGGGTAAAGGGAACACTTCTGCATTGCTGATGGGAGTGCAAGCTGGTCCAGCCTGTTTGGATATCAGTGTGGCAATTTCTCAGAAAATTAGAAAACAACCTACCTCAAGACCCAGTAATACCACTTTGGGGTATATAACCAAAGGATTCTCAATTGTACCACAAGGACATGTGCTCAACTATGTTAATAGCGGGTTTGTTTGTCATAGCCAGAACCTGGAAACAACCTAAATGCCCCTCAATCAAAGAATAGATAAAGAAAATGTGGTACACAGCAGAAAAAAATAATATCTTGAAATCTGCACACAAATGGATGGAGCTAAAAAAAGTCATATTGAGTGAGGTAACCCAGACCCAGAAAGACAATGATCACATGTACTCACTCATAAGTTGTTTTTAAACATAAAGCAAGGAAAACCAGCCTACAGATCACAATCCCAGAGAACCTAGACAGCAATGAGGACCCTAAGAGAGACTTACATGGATCTAATCTACATGGGAAGAAGAAAAAGACAAGATCTCCTGAGTAAATTGGGAGCATGGGGACCATGGGAGAGGGTTGAAGGGGAGGGAGAGGAAGGAAGGGGAGCAAAGAAAAATGTAGAGCTCAATAAAATGAATTTTAAAAAAGAAAATTAATTTGACAGTGTTCCTTCGGTTTCTATTTTGTGAAATAATTTGAGGAATATTGGTGTTAGCTCTTCTTTTAAAGTCTGGTAGAGTTCTATGCTAAAACTTTCTGTTCCTAGGCACGTTTTTGCAGAGACTTTTAATGACTGCTTCTATTTCATTAGGGGTTTTAAGTCTACTTAAATTGTTTGTCTGATCTTGATTTAGCTTTGGGGAGTGGCATCTATTGAGAAAACTAGTTATTTCTCTTAGATTTCCCTATTTTGTGGAGTATAGGTTTTTAACCTGATAGAAGAGAAAGTGGGGGACAGCCTTGAATGTACTGGCGGAGAATACAACTTCCTGAACAGAGTATCAGTTACACAGGCACCAAGATCAACAATGAATACATAGGACCTCATGAAACTGAAAAGCTTCTGTAAGGCAAAGAACACCAACAAAAGGACAAAACGGTAGCCTACAGAATGGGAAAAGGCATTTACCAACTTCACATCTGGTAGAAGACTAATATCCAAAATATATACAGAACTCAAGAAACTAGACATCGGCAAACCAAACAATCCAATTAAAATGGGGTACAGATCTAAACAGATAATTTTCAATAGAGGAATCTCAAATGACTGAGAAACACTTAAACTAATATAAAACATCCTTGACCATCAGGGAAATACAAATTAGCTCTGAGATTCCATCTTATACCTGTCAAAATGGCTAAGATCAAAAATGCAAGTGACAGCTCATGCTGGAAAGAATGTTGAGCAAGAGGAATATTTCTCCACTGCTGGTGGGCATGTAAACTTGTACAGGGACTTTGGAAATCAATATGCCTATGCCTCAGAGCATTGGGAACCAATCTCCTTTAATACCCAGCTATAGCACTCCTGGGAATATACCCATGAACGTTCTACCATTTCGCAAGAACACATGTTCAACTATGTTCATAGTGGCTTTATTCATAATAGCCAGAACCTGGAAACAATCAAGATGCTGCTCAACTGAAGAATGGATAAAGAAAATGTGGTACATTTACACACTTCCATTGACATAAAAAATGATGACATCATGAAATTTGCAGGCAAATAGATGGAACTAGAAAAGATCATCCTGAGTGACATAACCCAGTCCCAGAAAGACAAACATGGTGTATACTCACTCATAAATGGATATTAGCTGTTAAGAAATCAATAGTCGGGGCTGGAGAGATGATTTAGAGGTTAAGAGCATTGCCTGCTCTTCCAAAGGTCCTGAGTTCAATTCCCAGCAACCACATGGTGGCTCACAACTATTTGTAATGGAGTCTGGTGCCCTCTTCTGGCCTACAGGCATATACACAGACAGAATATTGTATACATAATAAATAAATATTTTTTAAAAAAGAAATCAATAGTCATAATACAATCCACAGACCCAAAGAGGCTAAGTAACAAGGAGGGTTTGAGAGAGGATTCAAGGATCTCGCTGGGAAGGGGAAATACAATAGATTGTGCAGGTGAACTGGAGGCAGCTGGGGATGGGAACAGGAGGGATCTGGTGGGGGAGCTAGTCACCAAACTCAACCAGTCTACCTGACTCCACCTCCCAGAGCTGAGGTTGTAACTGCACCACCATGTCTGGCTGGGTTCTGTTTGTCTGTCTACATGGTTTCTGGGGGCGTCAAACTCAGGTCCTTGGGTTTGCAAAGCAAACATTTTACCAAGCAAGCTACCTCTCCAGCTCTCTGCCTTGCTATTTCTTAAACACACAGTGCATAACTTTGAGTCAGGCTCTCATTAGGTAGCCTGGTCTGGAAGTCACTAAGATGCCCAGGCTGACCTCGAACCTGCAATCCTCTTGCCTCACCCTCCTAAGTGCTGGGACTGTAGTTGTTTGGCCACCACACTGGGCTTATAAAGGACATTCTGCATCAGCCTTTCCCAGCCTTCTGCTCCCTCTGCCTGGTGTTCTGCTCCCAGTTCCAACCACACACGCCTTCCACTAGAGCCTGACTAGTCAAGGTTCCCTTGACACCCTTTCCACAACGGTCCTTGTCCATGCTTTGTCCCTCTTCCTTCCCTGATTCTTAGAGCATTTTCACCACCTAAAGTTAAAGTTCTGCTTGCTCTTTATTTATCGTCCTCAGTAGGAATATTTTCTCCAGAATATAGATTTTTTTTTTCTGTTTGGTTAGCTGTGGAACCCCTAACACTGAAAAGAAGACCTGGTGCATTGTAGATCAACAAATATTTGTTGAATAAAATGGATGAATAGTCAAGGGACCTGAAGGGACATGAATGAAATATTTATGGGCTAGAATTTGTCATCTGGCTCAGGATTTAACTTTGGGAACTCAGGAAAAAAAAACACAAGTGTTTTTGAAATGTCAATCTAGAGTGATTAGGAACTGCCTCATGTTTCTGTAAAAAAAAAGTATTATATTTGATAAAAATATTAAAATCTACCCTACTTGCATAAATATGAATAAATAAAAATTAATAGACAAAATTAATATTAATAAATAAAATTAATAAAGAGAATAAATGTCCTTTAAACAGAAGGAAGAATGAGCGAGGCCTGGGGATGGAGAGATACTGGACAGCAGGATGCCAGGCACATGGAAACAGCAGATGGCCAAACTTTAAGAATGAGTAAGGCTATGCTGGTGAGGTGGTGATTTTAGTGCTGATGGTCATGGGTGAGTCAGCTCCCCAGACCAGGGATCCAAATTAGCATCAAGAAATGGAAAGGACACAGCTGGATAGCTGAGTCGTAGAGAGGGTAGGATTAATACATCATGCAAGCATAAATATGACCGAGCTGACTATAAGAGAAACCCCACAAATGAAGCCATATGTAGCCACAAGTCCTGCTGGCCAATGGGGAGGTGTGTGTGCATGCTATGAAGGTGATGAGACTGGGGACCAAGGCTGCTGGGACCTTCTGTGTCTCTGTGAGAGCTCTCTGAGCTGGTGTCAGGAAACAGTAGCTGGGTGTAGGTGTGCCTGAGAGAGAGTGACGTGCCTGACGCTGGGGAGAGCAACGTTGTGTTCTCTAGTTCATAGAGCAAATAGCAAAAGTAGCCTGAGCATTGGCTCACACTGGGCTTTTCATTGCAATGGGGTTAAAAGCCCTGGGTTTGGAACAGGTGGGCAATGGGGACAGGCTGATCAAAACTTAGAGATTGTTTCTGAGATGTGCGTGTGCGTGTACACATGTGCACATGTATCAAATATATGATGTTTGTCATGAAAAGTTTTATCTTCAGTGAGTCATTGCAATAGCAGGGTTTCTGGATAGATGAACTGTTTGGGTAAGAGATGAGCAGGAGCAGCTCTACTCTGTGAGTAAGGCAGGCTAGGTATAATCATGGCAATGAACAGGCGACAGCACTAGCCATGACCCCATGCAGTTATCACAGATGGAGCCTCCAATATCCATGGCACCAGAAAGAACTCACAGGTCGGAGAGAGCCCAGTGTTCTAGCTTGCTACCTGTCCCCTTTCTAGAGCAAAAGGAAGCCCTGCAGCCAGGCCCTGCTCTGTCCGTGGTGCTGAACCACAAACAAGCACCGAGTCTAGGGGCTTTCTGTGAGCACAGCAACAAGCTGGCAGGATGAGGTTAACTGCATCTCTGTATGAATACAAAGATGGAAGTTAATTTAAAGAATTAAACAAAGCTGGGTTTTGATGCAAGGTAATTTTGCTCTCCAGAATAGAAACCCAAATGAAGTTGAAGAAAAGGAATATTGATTCTCAAGAGTCTTTGTTCCCCTAAACTATTGAAAATTAAAAAAAATTGCTCACCAAGAATAAAAAAGACTTTCCCTATCATATGATCTGGAAACACCATTGGCCCAGAAACTCAGAATGAGTCAGGTCAGATCCACATAGTTTGAATTTATAACACAGAAAGCCAAGAGATGACTTTGTTGGTAGAGCGCTCACCTTGCATGCAGAAGGAGCCAGTGCAATCCCCAGAGTCCATGTTTAAAACAAACAAACAAACAAAGCTAGATGTGGTGGGGTGAGCTTGCAATCTCAGCACTAGGGAGATAAAGACAGAAGGGTCCCTGGAGCTCACTGGCTAGGCAGCTGAGCCTGCTTGGTGAGTTTTAGACTGGGAGAGACCCTCTCTCAAAAGCATCAGGGTGGGTGGTGTCTGAGGAACAAATCCTGAGGTTGTCTCTACACACATGCATACACACAAACACACACACACATCTAAACACACATGCATGCACACGAAACACAGAGAGGTCTCAAGGTTTTGTCGAGATAGCTACAAAGCTTGGAGACATAAAGTATGAATGTGAACCCTGACTAGGTCTTTTGAAAGCCCACAGCCCTCACTTCTGTGTTTCCAATTGGAATTGATTACCCTCTGCCCTGCTCTTCTGACACTGCTGTTAAGGGGCACAGCTAATGTATGTGAAAGCATTCGTAAGCTAAGTGCCATGCAAATGCAGAAGGCCAGCATCAGTGTTCCCATTACACATGTGATTTAATAGCCAATGGCCACTTAGCCTATTTCCATACCACACTACTGGCTCTCAGGCACACAAATTAAATAAACATGTGGGCTCGTTCGCAATTAAATTCAATATGAAGAACTTACAGTTTTCTACTTTATTTCTCAACACCCCATCTTTAGTGTGTGAATGCCTTTGAATATGATTCAGCTGCCCAAAATAAAAGTACTCATTCAATGAGGTAATTTAAATGACAATAACCCCAAAGAAACTGAAGGAGATTCGTGCTGTGGGTGAGGTTTTTTTTTTGTTGTTGTTGTTTAAAACATACAGAATCTACTTTCTTTAAAACATACAGAATCTACTTTCTTTAAAACATACAGAATCTACTTTCTTTAAAACATACAGAATCTACTTTCTTTTTCTTCTGTCCCCAATCTGCTCCCCTCTGCCCAACTCTTATACTATGCCACAGGACCAATTTGAACCCATCACTTACAGAGTTCTGGAGGGTGGCTGGCAAGAGCTGAATTCATATCATTTTAAGACCACAGCTTTCCATTGTCAAGTATATTTAAATAATCCAAAGATTCTGAAAGGATGAAGCATGGGCTTGGTTCAGTGGAATATTGAAATGGCCAAGGCAAACTGTTCTTTGCTGTTTATAAAGTTCTGGTGATCAGTAAACTTCCTGGTAAAGAACTGATTAATAATCAATTACTGTATGTGTGTGTGCAAATAATGCGTGTACATATGTGTGCATATGCATATGGAAGCCACAGAGCAAGCCCTGGGTGGTGTGCGTCTTGTTAGCTGTTTTGTTTTATTTTGGTCAGGGTCTCACTATGTCGCCCTGGACGACCTGGAACTTACTGTATAGACCAAATTGGCCTTGAACTCACAGAGATTGCCTGCCTCTGCCTCTCAAGTGCTGGGATTTAAGGTGTGTGCCACCACTCCCAGCTCACCTTGTTGTTGAGACTGGCTTGGCCAGAGCACCCCAGAGATCTACCTGTCTGCCTTCCTAGTTCTGGGAGTGCAAAAGTTCACCACCATGCTTACCACTTTGACACACGTCCCGAGGCTCACATTTAGGCTCCTGTGCTGGTTCAGCAAGCACTTTACCGACCAGGCCATGTCCCCAGCTTTGATTAAGCTTGTCTAGGGAGGTGGCATCACTGGTTCAATTAGGGGACCTTTATTGCAGAGGACAAATGTCGAATGCATCCATCCATGCTGTGCCTCTCAGTCCACTCCCCTGTGTCTCCATGGCCCCTTTCAACGCGACTTTTACTAAGCTGCAGCAACCACCAGGGTGCCAATTCCAGGCACACTCTCGGGCCTCTGTTTTTGCCTGTCTTGGCAGGATATGACATAATTGAACACTCCATTTTCCTTAAAATCTGCTCTGCGTGTTCTGTATGGAACTTCATTAAAGGTTTCTTTTTTGCCAAGCCATTAAATATTGGAGCCTCTTGGGATTCTGTCCCAATGTTCGTATATATGTCCTTTCTCAAAGTAACCTAATCTTTCCTGCTTTGGCTTCAACAGCCGCCCACACCTTTCTCCTATGCCAGCCGGACATTTCACCTACTTGCTCTTGCTCTATACCTATCGCCGCTGGATTGGCTTCTTCTCTATCTTCTACTACATTAAATGGTGCCAGCAAGCACCCAGTGGCTTTATCATAAACCTATAGACGTTCGCTCCTTGCTCCAATCACTCTTTGCCTTGCTTCAGTCACCAGGTCCTGGTCATGCTGTGTAGCTTCTGTGTTTGCTCACTCACAGGCCTGTCTCCACACTCTTCCCCCTATATTTGCAGCAACCAATATCATTTTTTTAAAAGGTACATTTATTGATTGATTTACTTACGTGTGTGCGTGCATGTGTGCTTGGGTTCACACATGAATGTGCACACACGCTATGACATGTGTGTTGAAGAATCAGTTCTCTTCCTTCACCATGTGGATCCCAGGGATCAACCTCAGGTGGTGGTGGTCAGTGCCTCTACTGCTGAACCTGCTCATCAGCCCCTGAATGTTTTTATTCCTCTAATTATACCTTTCAAAGGCTTCTTCTCATCAGCTTCAGACCACATTCACTCACCTGGCAGAGTCCAGTGTGTGCCGGCCCCTCCCCATTTTCACCACCATTTTATTGGTCTCCTTCCCGGAAGTTCTCAGGGTTTCTCAGTTGCGAGAATTTTCCATGTTCCTTTCTGTTCGGGTCCCCTCACGCTTGGGCCATTCCCCGTCACCATTTCTCAGCACTGCCCTTGTTCTGTTCTCCGGGCTGACTGCTTTGTTCTTCTAAGCATCCCTTCCTCGGAACAGTCTTCCCTGGCCCTTTAGGCCAGGCGAGCCATCTTCATTGTCCTTTCATGGCGGCCTCCGCCACGGTGGCGCCTTTCAGCAATCCCCTGTTGCTGAAAGGCGCCACTTGTCTTAAAAGGCAAACCTTCAACGCCCGTGATGATGCCCGTCTCTCTCCTGCTGCATCCTCAGCACCCTGACAATGCGACATGGGTGAGTGAGTGCAGAGACCAGTGGAGAGACGTAGGGAGCTCTCTCAGAGATGCTTAGGTAAAGTAACATACGTGAACCACACTTTCTCTGTCTTGTTTCTGCTGTTGGTCCCTTGTTTGACCTGAGCTGTTGTCCCACACCTGGAGGGTGAGTGTGACTGGGATTCTCTTCTGAAGGAGGAGAAGTCTGCAGCTGAAACATGAGGTAAGGAACTGAAATGGAGGGAGGGATGAAGATAAAGTAAGAGCAGCCGGGACGCAGTTAGAAGAGCTCTGATGTGAGAGGAAGGAGGCATGGAGTCAGCCAGCCCAGGACTTACTGCTGACCTGACTTCTGAGGTTGAGTGCCATTTTCATCCCTGAGAAGCAGCTACCATACAGAAAACAGCAGGGATCTATCACTCTGTGTCCTGCTGCCTTAAGAGGCTGGAGGTCTGTGAGGAATCTAAGGGGTTTGCCTGATTATGGGGAGAGTGAGATCCATAAGACAGTGCCATCTGGGAAAGTCTGTATCAGGGCTGTGTGGCCATGCATCTGGCAGGAGTATGACTCACCAACATTTTTAAGGTGTCACTTTCTGGATGCAGCTCCTGGAGGAATAGAGACCACCGTGTACATCCGTTTGAGTAAACCCAGACCTCTGTGCTCCTATCTACAGCCTGATGTGGACACAGCCTCGTTTCTTGACAGCCCAGAGCATCTCTCCTGAAATCATCACAGCCCAGAGGCAGGAGCTCAACTGATATAAGATGTTGGACGATTCTGAACGCAACTCTTTCTCAATCTGTTACTTCGTTGTCATTAATTGCTGCAATCCAGCTATGCACCGGATGTTGTTAGGCACCAAGGAAGGGAATATTGAGAGGAAAGAGCACTAAGCAGGAAGGTGGGAGGAGACACAGGCTCTAACAAGCCCGGCTCAGCTTTTGGACACCTTCTGGGTCTGGATCTTTTCTTTCTTGCACATGCAATGAAGGGACTGGTCTAGGTTGTACGCTAAAGTCTTTCATCTCAACAAGGACCATGTTCTATGTTTTGCAGATTTATTTTGTGGCCTATTCAGAGAAAAACATATCCCTGGTAATCAGAAGAGAACCATGAAGAAAAGCCAGCACGTGGCTCTGACCATGCAGTTTGAAGAAATAAAGTAGTGCGTGTGAAAGAAGTAACAGGTGTCTGTGAGTGCCCTGGGTGAGCTGTCGGTAGAGAGCCCAAAAAACAAAGAAAACCAACGCTGTGAATGTCTGTGTGACTGTATGTGTATGTGTTCCTGTGTGTGAATGCATGCATGCATATGTCACTGCATGTGTGATGTCAAAGGTCAGCCTCTGGTGTGGCTTTTCCCTTGTTTGAGGCAGGGTCTCTTTGTCGTTCATTGTTGAATATGCCAAGCTAGCTGGGCTGCAAGCTTCCAGGATTCTTCGTCTTATGCCCCTCATCTCACTATAGGAGCATGGGAATTAAAGGTGCTGGGTGGTGCGCAGCTTTGTACAGGTTCTGATGGTTTAAAATCAGGTGCTCCCCACCTGCATGGCAAGCACCTACCCAGGAGTCATTTCCATAACCTGGGTAGAGTTTAAATGACAGCTATGTTGTAATATTTATGATTTATGATGCTATCATGCTGGCTGGGGCATGGTACACCCTTAGCTCTGGGACCCTGTGGGAGAAGCATGGTGCACCCTGTGGGAGGGGCATGGTGCTCCCTGAGCCCTGGGACCCTGTGGGAGGGGCATAGTGACGCTGTGGGAGAGGCATGTGGCACCCTAAGCCCTGGGACCTTGTGGGAGAGGCATGGTGCACCCTGAGCCCTGGGACCCTGTGGGAGGGGCATGGTGCTCCCTGAGCCCTGGGACCCTGTGGGAGGCGCATGGTGCTCCCTGAGCCCTGGGACCCTGTGGGAGGGGCACGGTGCTCCCTGAGCCCTGGGACCCTGTGGGAGGGGCATGGTGCTCCCTGAGCCCTAGAACCCTGTGGGAGAGGCATGGTGCACCCTGAGCTCTGGGACCCTGGAGATTATTCAAATTTTCACCTGTCTGGAGAGCCCCACTTGGCCCTTCCCCTCTAAATCTGGTTTTTGTTGGTTACATTCTGAAAGCAGGGGCACCTATGTGGGACCCCTGTCCATGAAGCAATTCTATGGTTGCTAATCTTCTTAAGCATTAATTATTTCAGAGCCAAATACATTTCTTGTGAAGAGTAATTCCCCTTTTCTTTGCTAAATTTCTAAAGAAAAATATGCAAAGTCTAATAAAAATTGACAGGTAGAAATGGATTTTGGACACGAAGTTCCAAGGCAAGAGCACTGTGAACATTATGTAAATGCCAAGCAATATAATGCAGCCCTTTGGTTTATTCTGGGGAGGGAAAGGGCACTGGGAAAATCCCGAGCTGCTTTGCAGCTCCTGGCATTGAAGGAATTTGCCTTTTGTTCCGAAGTCACATTTTGATTTGGTCCTTGAAGCTTATGTCCAAGTGAGGAGTTGTGACTGAATTGTGTGTCTCCTATTTGACACAGCTTCCACGCGACTTCCTCAGTGAGGAATTGGCGGTCTGAATTAGGAGCACCCAGGATGCCTCCTGAAGAACCCTGTTCTGTTACTCCTCTTCACCCCCGACAGCTGTGCTTCTCTGTGAGTTTGCTCAACATCTGTCTGTCCTGCTGCCTTTGAGTTCTATGCAGGCAGAAGTGGCATTTCTTCCTTTCTTATGTCTGTGTTCTCGGTGCCAGGCACAGCGAGCAGCACAAAGCAGATGGTCCAAGGAGGTTTTAATGACTGTTTGCATCAAACATTGGCATTGGATTAAAGCCATGATCCAAGAAAAGAGTCACCTTTAAAACTTTGTCATGTATGTTTAGTTTCAGACTTTCCAACATGCAATAGATTGAGTTCAGCCTCGGCACTTCCTGAGAAATATTCTCTACATGTTTTTATACATGTCACATGATCTCTTCCCCAGCACAACAAACCGCATATCATTGATTAAGAAATCATTATTTAGAGAGGCAGCAAGTACCTTGGTGATGCTTTTAGATTTGAGAGCCAGGATCTTTGGCTTTAAACCCCCCACTTTATTGAATAAAGGGGAGGAAGAGAAGAAAGGGAGGAGAGAATGTAAGAGCTGAAGGGTGGGGGAGACAGCCATGGACTCCTTCTTCTAGGTAAGCCATAGCCATGGCACAGATGAACTCACAACAGCTCTGGTCACCAGAACAAGACCTGCAGCACAGGAGCCCGACAGTCAGCAGCCCAGCATGAATAGGGGAGGAGCTTGCAAAGCCCCACCCCTCGCTGAGCCTGTCAGCAGCCAGGCATGGATTGGGGAGGAGCTTGCAAAATCCCACCCCTCGCTGAAGAGCTACTGATAGTTATGACTACCGAAGGAGAGTCACTTTTTGTGGGGACACACTGGCTGGTAGGTTGTCCCTGCACCGGAGCACGTGGTAGCCCTGGAAATAAGAATGTGACTTTGGAAGGGAAATGTGGGGACAAGGACCTGGTGGAGCTGGGAAGAGACTGGGGGCAAACATTATCAAAATTCATTGTATACTCGTAGGGAATTTTTGGAATTTTCAGAAAACGAATAAAAATATTAGTTAAAAATAGATGGAAAAAAAACCAATTTACAAATCACTAGCTGTGGATTACAGGAGGTCACGCCACTTATCCGTGCCTCAGTTTCCTGATGGCAGCCATGATAGCAGTTACCATTACATAGTCAGGTGAATTAAATACGTGAGTATAAATATATTGCCTAAAAAGCACTGAGTTAATTTTATTATCAGTGTTATAGTTGTTAAATAGTTGACTTAACAACAGCCAACACACCTGATTCACATCAAAACTATACAGACTCTCAGAAACATGACTGTCCCCTCCACCAGGCAGAGAACTTAAGAGTCCGGTGAGTCAGGGACCCGTCCAGCATCCAGCAAGAAGCAGCGTTAGGATTGACAAGCCAAGATTTCCAGCCTTAGTTACACCCTGAACCAACACAATTCTGAAATCCCTTTCCCTTGCTCTCTTGTCCATAAGCTGGAATCCCACAGAATCATCATAGCTGGAATGGACCGGTTCCGCAGTGTCAGGATAGCTACCCACACTACCCCTCCAGTCAGACTCTGAGTCAGTGGCCCAACTTCCTCTCTCTCGGCTTCCGATGGGAGGTAAACCCAGCCACTACGGAGTGCTGCTGACCCCATGGTTGGCCTGTGACCATCCAAGGCTCCAGCTAACACTATAAGAAAGTACATCACAGTTTTGTCTGCTTAAAAAGACAAACACAAATAAGATGGCTTTCCTAACCACAGCGTGCACTGTCATTCCGTTTGCCTTCTGTGTGTTGAGCACAAGGTTGAACACTGAACACACACAGTGTATTTTAATCCTTGCACGCACCAGCCTACGAGGCTGACCCTTTAACCCTTTTCTGAAGATAAGGAGCAGTTAGCCTGGAGGCTGTCATAACCAAAGCCAAAGCCGGCTGGAGATCTCAGTCTTGATTCTTATCTCTCCTGCCCAGTAATGAGGAAAATACACCAATACTGATGGCTCTCAGGGCATGCTATTAAACACACACAAGGTTTGCTTATCTTAAGCTGATAGATAGTTGATGTTTTCTTCCTAACAGTGCAGGCACCCCTGTGATTGCCACCACAACTGACACAGAGAAAAATCTCCCAACAGAAGCCTCTGAGCTGGGCCCAGAGTCATACCTCTCTTATCCAGAGGTGACAGAGGTTCTGATCTTTATCACCACAGCCAGCCCCTTCTAAGTGTCTCTGGATATTCTTCCTGCGGTGGTACCATGAGCACAGTGACCTCCTCTTTGCTTTCCACCATTCCAGTTCTCTCCCCGAATCCCTTTTCCCCAGCTCTCTTTCTTGGAAAAAAAAAATCCTCTGATTTATGCTGATAACCATCTCTGTGAGCCACACAATAACAACAAACAGCAACAGAGAATGCAGAGCTCACTCTGTCCCTCTCCTTGGAACAGGCCTAGGACAAAGTCAAGCTACACCCCTGTGACATTTCTGTGCTTTTGAATGCCTTGGCTTCTCCCTACAGAGTGTCAGCAAAGCCTTGGAGCCAGTCAGTGCCAAAGAATGTCTCGGGCTGTGGACAGTGGAGTGGGGTTCTTGTTGTCTGTGCCAGAAATCAGTTATAAGACCTTGAATAGTCACCAGAACAGAAAGTCCAGGTCTCAATTTCAACGAAATAATCCTGGGCATTGGAGCTGGTGGAAAAGGCCAATCCCTTTCTGTGCATCCGCCCGCAAGCTTAATCCTTACGCTCACCTTGTGACTTGGGTTTTATTGTGGGCATTTCAGAACTGTGGAGACAAAAGGCAGGGGGGGAGGGTAACCTGTGGAGCTAATAACAGCCAAGCCTGACCCCTGTGGTCTGGCTCGGGCCATGGGCCTGTGGTCTTAGTCACTGGACCCTGGGCTAGGCCATAGTCTCCGGCACTAGTTCATAAACCATGGCTGTCATCATCTTTGGAGACGCAGAGAGAAGCACAGATGAATAGCAAGGTAAGATGAACAAGTGTGAGATGTAAGGAGAGGAGGGACCAGCATCCCTCTGAGGATGCTGACAGGGAAGGGAGGATGCATTTACCTAGCAGGGATGACAAGAGTACACCTGTACATCCAAATCTCATTCTCATGGACATCGGGACACCCAGCCATGGTTTGTATTCAGTCAGTACTCATGGAACTGTTAACATGAACAACGCCTTGATGAAGCCATAAAAACAGAGGAAGCTGAGACCCTGCCCTACCTAAACCCACAATTGGCAGGAGGTGGGCAAACAAAAGCAGTGTTTCAGCAGGAGATGTGAAAATAAGCCCACATAGAAAGGAGGCAGAAGCAGGGGAAGGGGAGGAGGGGCTGTGCCTTGTGGGAGAGCGAGGTGTGGCCAAGACCTGGGGGCAGGTAAGATGGCGGATGGGAGAGGGGCTAGGCAGGGAAGGCCTGCAGTGGATGGAGAATGACGGAGAAGCAAGGGGCAGCAATGGGGGTCTGGGGGCATGGCAGAGTTAGTGACTCCAGCGTCACAGTGCCCCTTCACATCTCTGCTGAGACCAGGGCGGCTTCGGAGAAGTTTAGGGCCGAAGCCCAAGTTCTGAGGAGCCTCCTGGCTTGATTAAGCTCCACATTTCCAGACTAAAGACTGGCTTCCTCCTCTTGGAACAGCGTTTCCTTGGTGATACTTATTGGTGGGATTATAAAAACAACCTCCCTGCCACATTTTACCATCCCAGAACATTCTCAGATTTCTCTTCCATTTCCTTCTGTGGTTATTAGGAGCAGCCTTGCTGATACATGCTCTTTCATATGCCAGGGGAAATATGCTGGTTTTCCATCTCTATGATTGTGTGCCATCATCATCATCATCAGCTTGCTGAGCAAATGGACAGGGAACTAGGAAATCATATTTTAAGACCACTCTTAAATCTTTTACCATTTCAAACCAACTTTATGCTATTTCAAAACAAATTTGCCCATCAGTCTAAAAGCAATTCATTTCTCTATGTCATTTCAACCTTCCTCCCACACTGTGTGGTTAGAGAGCCCAACCTTTGGCTTCTGTTACTGAAAATATGTATCTGTGATTCCTTCCGCCTGCTTCTTTTTGCAGTGAAACTGATTCAAACTGTGTTTTAAAACCACAAGCAGCTGGTGTTCCATGGCACCTATCCAATCAGGTAATCTCAAAGAACAAGACCATGAGTAAGAGAGGAATGTTACACTAAGTGCACTGGGAGGAAGAAAGAGGAGAGGAAGAGGAGAGGAAGAAAAAGGAGGGGGAGGAAGAGGAAGACGAGAAGGGGAGGAAAAACAAAAGAAGAAAGGGGAAGAAAAGAAAGGAGAGGGAAGAGAGACAGGAAAAGGTGGAAGAGAAAAAGGAGGACAGAGAGGGAGAAGAGGAGGAAGAAGGAGAAAGTCACAGTAGTAGTCGGTGTGGTCGTGGTTGTTAGCAGCAGCTGCTGCCCAAACAAAGCCAGAGCCCCAAGGAGATCTGAGGGAGCCCCTTTTCCAGGTCGGAGTAGCGTCTGTGCACCCATCTCTGAAAACATACAGACGCCCCGCAGCAGGTTGAACATTTCCTGGCACCTCGACTTGTCTTCTCTCATCGCCAGACCGCAAAGACCCTACTGCTGCCTTTCAGAACTTTGAAAACTACAGATCTCGTCTGTTAGCCCTGAGATGGCTCACAGCATGACTGCTCCTGAAACATCTGTTGATTCTAGAAAATGACCAAGAACAGAAGCCGCTGGTTCCCCTTACCTGGATCTCCCTACCAAGACTGTTTGCTGCCTTGAGGCTGCGGCAAAACTTATCTCCCAAAGCCGGGAGAAGCTCTTGTGACACCTAGGATTGGTGTCAGCTATTACCATCGTTTTGGTAAAACTTTCTGAAATCACACCATCTAAAAACATTTTTATATCGATGCAACTCTTTGGAAAGCATAGACTTGGTAGAGAATGTGGGAAAGACCAATGTTTGAATTAGCCACAACCTTCCTTCCCTTATCATTCAGAAGAAGGGAACACCAGACCTCTACACACACCAGAGAATGTTTTGTGCAACCTTCAAGACTCACTTTGTTCCTGGATAAAACACGAAATTCACCTCCTAACACCCCTAAGTGTGCGCCTCTAAATCAGCCGTCATAGACTGGACCCTGAGCCCCACAGCCAAACCTTTGCTGCTCTGTGTGTCGGAGATCTCTTCTCTTCCCAGATTGCCTCTACTGAAAACCGCGGGCTCCTGGAAGAGGCCAGCTTAGCGTTCGCGCATGGCTAGAAGAAACCCCACCTGCCGCCTGTTCTGTTCTCCAATCCTTTCAAAGGCCTAGGGTAGCATTAGCAAAAGCAAGTTAAGGATCCCAGCTCTGCAAAACTTACACTTGTCCGGGCTCCTCTGTGAAGGCGACTGGTCGTGTCTGATGGGAACCTTACCCATCACTCAAGGAGCTATGAGGAATCGCGCCTTCGTGGGTGCCGTTCCCATTTCCCGTCACGAGTTCCACCCCGCTTGCTGGATGGAGCTCCAGAAAATACACTCTGAATGAAAGGGGGTGGAGGGTATGGGGAGAGGCTTATGTGTGATTAGACGGTAAAGTAGTAAATGTGATTTTAAATGCTCTCCTGGGACACGCTGAAACCTAAGGAAGAGAAAAGGCTGCAATTAGATAATGATGTCTCCGATGCCTCTGGCAGCCATGACAGACTCCCAAGCCTGGACCAGGCTGCGTCCTCGGGATGGGCCGAGCCCACCACTGCCCTGGCATGGCGGAATGGCACCCATTGGAAGCGGCCTTCCAGACTCTGGGTTTGTGTTCCAGAAGAAGCACCCACTCACCCCTGTCAAATGTGTTCTGTTTCTCCGCCAAAAAGAAATACTTTTCTTGCTTGTTTGCTTTCTTTCTATTTTTTCTTTTCTTTTATTTTCTTTTTGACTTAGAAACACTTCACTGAAAATGTTTTGGGGTCATTTGTCTACCTACTCCATGAAGGGCTAAGTCTTGGGAAACGGTGGCTTCAAATGAAATGCTGAAACAAAAATATTCTCAAGCCCCAGATGAGAGTTGAAAAGAACTCAGGTAGGGGAGTGCCCTGTCTCCAGGGCTGTGGGACCCAAAGAGGGAGGCGACCCAGGAGGCCCCAGTCTGAGCTCACTCCTTTGCACTGGAAGGGAAGGGAAGGGAAGGGAGGGGAGGGGAGGGAAGGGAAGGCTAGCCCTCTTGCTCTGAAATTCTGAGCGTTTGTATGTATACGGTAGAATTATGGATAATCTTAGTTACTTTTAAGTTAAATTTCTTTGACAATTTCGTGCGTGCGTTCTGTTTTCCCCATTCCTACCTTCTCTCAGCTTCCTCCATTCCCATCCCAGCCTTTCCTGCTAATCTCCTCCCTGTATAATCTTTTGTTTGCTTTATGCTACTCTGAGTTTGACCAGCATCCCTATGTGTTAAAATGTTATAGAATTTGATGGTTGTGGTAGCTTGCTCCTGTAATCCCAGCACTTGGGGATGCTGAGGCAGGAGAATTGCCCCAAGTTCAAGGTCAACCTGGGACAAATAACGATAGTCCCAGGCTGACCTGAGTGACAGTATAAAAATGATAGAAAAAAATACCATGTAGAAGTTAGTGCACTCCAAATAGGGTTTCCCCAAAATTAACAGTATTGTACGAATGTCAGGTCCTCGTTTGGCAATGTATTATGGTTAAGGAAGATGTTATAACTGAAGGAACTGAGTTTTGAGCATATGGAAGCTGTTATGTTTTTTAAACCATTTGTGAATTTTAAATTATGTCAAAGTTAAGAGTCAAGAATTTTTTTTTTAATATCAGGGCTAGAGAGATGACTCAGTGGCTAAGAGCATTTGCCGCTCTTGCAAAGAACCCGTGTTCCATTCCCAGAACCCACACCATGGCTCACAACTGCCCATAACTCCAGCTCCAGGGCATTCAACAATCTCCTTTGGCCTCCACAGGTACCACACACACGACACACACAAAGACATACAAGTAAAACACTCATTTTTGGCATGGAGTCTCAAAACTGTAATCCTAGTACTTAGGAGACTGACGCAGGAGGATTGCTACAAATTCAAGATTAGTTTGAGCTGTAGTGGAAGACCCTGTCTCAAAAAAACAAAAACATAAAGAATTTACTAAAAATGTCACATTTTCTTAAATACTAGGGCAAAGTGAAAGCAGATGGGAAGTTCCAGGAGGGACATGTGGGGGTGGGGAGGTTCATGAATCTCTGTCGTAGTACCAATTGCTGTTGGCACAGATGTCATTTTTAGTGTGTTTGCAAGTGTATGTGTGTACATATATGTGTGTATGCAAGCATGTTCAGGTTCGTGTGCATGTGTGTTTCACGGTGATATTTGGAATTCTGTCCTAGGTTTCATGGTTCGGTTATCTGGAAAATTCTGTGGTCACACTAATAGACCTTGTTCCCCAGAGAAGCCTGCTGGCTGGGATCAAATCTTGAGCCATGCATCTCAGTCAGATGCCACATAGGAATCAGACCAAAGGGACGAAGGAGAAGAGGCAGCTATTCAGTGTTCTGGTGATGGACCTAGGGACACTTGTGGGTGCTGGTGAGCCTGTCTGAGGTAGAGAGAAGCCTCTCTGGAGAGCCCAGGCTCCTGCTGTTGAGATGGCGTATCAGCCACTAAGTAGTGATGCTGGCTGGGTGTGTGATGCTAAAGATTATCCTAAAGGCTAATGTGCCACTAGCGCCATTCCTCTCACCATCCTTCCCGAAGAACAATCTGATGAGACAGGAGACCGGGCATTCCTGCGTGTGCTGATTCAAATGGTATATCCCCCATCGTCCCCGGCATTTGGTTCCCAGTCCGTGGCACTGTTTGGGTAGGTTTAGGAGGTGCTGTGGCACTGAAGGCAGACTTACAGGTTCCAAAAGCCACACACCATTCCCAGTTTCCTTTCTCTGCTTCCTGCTTACAGATGAAGGTGTAAGCTCTTGACTTCCGGTTCCAGCCACCATGGTTGCCAGCTACAGTGCTTCTTCACCATGGTGGTGACAGACTCCTACACCCAGGAACTAGTGACCCCAAATAAACCCTTTCTTCTATGAATCACCTTGGTCAAGATGGTTTATCAGAACAACAGAAACATGATCAATACTCCAAATCAGAAAGACGCTTGGATTCAGAGGCAACCCTGGGACACCCAGAATCTTAAGGGTTTCCTCCCTGTGGTCATGGGACTCCTCTCAGTTGCTCTCTCATCTGAGGGGCTTGGCATGATTGGCCACATGGTCCTTGCAGACAGAGCCTGTCCTCTTGGCTTCTATTTCCAGGGAAGCGTCTCTGGCCATGGCTGCCTCCTCATCTTCCACCTGGCTGGTAGCTATGGAATCATTCTGAGATTCTGTCCGAATCCTCTTCCCCAGGTTTTCAGTCCCCTCACCCTTGAGATGGTGCCCAAGTCTGTTGGGGAATATTATTTTCAGGTGTGTGGCCTTTGTTTACGCTGTATCCATTTACATCTGTGAAGCTATGTAACCACGCCTGTCTAAAACACCTGATGGTCTACTAAAGAGATGAACGGCCAAAGTGAGGCAGGAGCAAGGAGAGGCGGGGCTGGCAGACAGGTTAAATAGAAGAAGAACCAAGGAAAGCAAGGAACAAGAGAACAAGGAGAGGAGGATGTCAGGGGCCACCCAGCTACACAGCAAGACACGGAGAAGTAAAGAAAGATATACAGAAATAGAGAAAGACAAAAGCCCAGAGGCAAAAGGCAGTTGGGATAATATAAGTTAAGAGAAGCTGGCAAGAAACAGGCCATCCAAGGTCAGACACTCATAACTAAGAATAAGCCTCTGGGTATGATTTATCCAGGAGCTGGGTTGTGGCCCCTCAAAAAGCCAGAAGAGTAAAAAAATAAAGAACATCATACAACACACATCAGTCATCTCCTTCATAAACCTCTCCCCTGAATTCCAGACTTAAGCATACACTAACGTATTGTAGTCATGAATTTCCACTCCTGCCCCACCCTCCAGCATCCAGATACGTTTACAAGTGAACCAATCATTTCTGGCCCTGTCCCCACTCAGAATGATCGTCACCCAGAGGAGCCCCTCCAAGAATGCTAGCACTTCCCTGGACACTCCAGCCAGAAGGCTAGAGGTTGTCCAAGAGTGTCTCCTGTATCTCACCCACAACCCTCCCTCTCCAGGACCTCGAATGACATACCATCTCTCCATCTCTGAGGCTGCCATCAGAGATGCCAAGTCACTAGATGATGTCAGGGACCTGCCAGGAGACCTCCCACCATCACTCCATGGCTCCACAGGGCTTCCTCCATTCAGCAACTAGAGTTCTCTATGGAAGCAGCTGACTGACCAGAAAGTGCCTGTCCAAGAACCCTTGTTGGCCTTTGCTGCTACAGTAAAGTTCCAGGTCCCAGCGGTGGCTTAGGAGAGCTGTCTCCCCGACTCTTGTACATCACTCTCACTTCCGCACCCCAGTACTCGGACACCCCACACTCTTGCAACAGGGAGCCTTCTCAGACATTGCTCTTTCTTGCTCCCTCAGCTATCACCCATCTCCTTCCACCCACCTCTCTTTTTGGCCCATCCTTCTGCAGACTAGATATCCCTCCCTTGAGAATACCGTTACTGGCCCTCTATGTCAAGGTGGATATGAATGCTGGATTTGTTTGCTTTCTGTTTCTGTGATGAACATCATGGCCGAGAGCAGTTTGGGGAAGAAAGGGCTTGTTTCACGTACAGCTTAGGGTCCATCATGGAGAAAGTCAGGGAAGAGACTCAAGGCAGGAACTAAAGCAGACGCCATGAAGGGATACTGCCTACGGGCTTGTTCCCCACCGGCTTGCTTAGCCCACGCTCTTCTACAACTCAGGACTGACTACCTGCCCAGTGCACACCATCCCAAGTGGGCTAAGCCCTCCCACATCAATCATTAATCAAGAAAACACCCATAGTATATATCCAAAGGATGCTCAATCGTGCCACAAGGACATGTGCTCAACTATGTTCATAGCAGCATTGTTTGTCATAGCCAGAACCTGGAAACAACCTAAATGTCCCTTGACTGAAGAATGGATAAGGAAAATGTGGTACATTTACACAATGGAGTACTACACAGCAGAAAAAAATAACATCTTGAAATTTGCAGGCAAATGGATGGAGGTAGAAAACATCATTTTGAGTGAGGAAACCCAGACCCAGAAAGACAATTATCACATGTACTCACTCATAAGTGGCTTTTAAACATAAAGCAAAGAAAACCGGCCCACAAATCACAATCACAGAGAACCTAGACAACAATGAAGACACTAAGAGAGACTTACATGGATCTAATCTATACGGGAAGTAGAAAAAGACAAAATCTTCCAAGTAAATTGGGAGCATGGAGACCTTGGGAGAGGGTTGAAGGGGGGGGGGGAAGGCAGGGACGGGAGCAGAGAAATATGTAGAGCTCAATAAATATCAATTATATATACACACACACATACACACACACACACACACACACACACGGAAACACCCATAGGCATGGCCACAGGGCTGGTGGAGGCATTTCCACAACTCTTCCGTCTTCCCAGCTGACTCTAACTCGTGTCAAGTTGACAAAACCTAACCCGGACAGTTAGATCTTCAGCAATTCACTTGTTCAATATGTTTTTGTTGAGTGTCACCCGTGTCCAGGGAGCTCATAATGGGGAGGCAGACACAAGCACCAGCCATAGCAATGCCCCCGGCATCTCCTTTAATATAGCGAGCTACCGCACGGAGGTCAGCTCCTCAGACCTGGCTGCTTGGAGCTGTAGTCACCCAGCACATTCTTCAAGACTGGACATCTGTGGCTCTGTCTACTCAGACTTGCTGGCAGGACTCTACTGTGCTACCAAATGAAGTGGGAATTTTGAGAAGACAGAAAATGAGCACTTAACTCGGGCTGGATGTAGAGCACCTCTTCCAGCCACATGTTCCTTCCTCGCTAGTTTCCCTGCCGTTGGCTACTGTAGCTGTCACGTGATACAAAGTTGCTGTTTCTGTCTTGGTTAATATTGTCAGCTTGACTGGATCTAGAGTCATGGAAAAGGTGAGCCTCTGGGCATGTCTGGGAGGGAGTTTCTAGACTGTGGGTAGTGCAGTGGGAAGACACGCCTTGAATATATACTGGCAACATCCCACGGGGAGGGGGCTTGGATTGAATAGAAAGGGAGACTTCCGGATTTCTGAGACAAGGTCTTGCTAGGCAGACCAGGTTGGCCTTGATGTCCCAGCCTCCCCAGGGCTTGGATTACAGGCCTGTGCTACTGTGCACAGATTGTCTAACTCTTGTGTGTTGAGAGAGAGTTTATTTATTCATGTGTAGATGTACATGAGTATTCATGCACATGTATGTTCATGCATGGAGACCAAGGATCATTTCAACTGTCATTCATCAGGAGTCATACACCTCCTTTCTTTCTCTTCTAACAATTTGTTGTTGTTGCTGTTGTTGTTGTTGTTGTTGTTGTTGTTGAAACAGGGTCTCTCCATATAGTCCTGGCTGACTTGGAGTTCTCTATGGAGGCCATGCTGGCCTCAAATTCAAGAGCGCTGCCTGCTTCTGCATTTCAAGAGCAGTAGTGAAATGAACACCTCACCACAGCCAGTCCACTTTCTTTCCAAGAGTCTCTTAGTGTCCTGGAACCCAGCAAATAGATAGCCCCAGAAAAAGCTTATCTCTGCTGCCTCAGCACTGGGATCAGACTTGGACTTCCTGGTGGGTTTTAGGGGTCCAACTCAAATCCCCACAGTTACAAAGACAAGCACTTTACTTGCTCTGGTGAATTTACCTAATTTACCACCTGAGCTAGTGTCCAGAAGAACTTAGATAATTACTCCAAGTGCAGATCATCTCCCTAGGCTGCTATAGCAACAATAGATGGGGTCTTTAGAACTCACCCGTGAGAAAGAAGGGGATGTGATGTGCTGGATTAAACGATCTTCATCTCATAGGTGGGGAAAGTGGATTTGGGGAGGCTGAGAAGCTCCACCCATGACACCCATCTGTCAAGTACTAGCTGGGACGAGAACTCAAAATGTCTTGTCCCAAAGCTCTGGACACCAAGCATTTCCTGGCTGTGACACTTGTCTCTTTCCCGGCAGTACCTGGTCTGAGAAGCTGTGGCAGAGGTCAGAATCAGAAAAGAGGCACTCGTGACCAGCTTCTGTCCCTTTGCTCTCCTGCTCCTTGGCTCCGACCCATCTCCGCTGGCAGGGTCCTTTGGACACAGGCTGAGAAGGCGGAGAGAAGCCTGGGGGAGTCTGTGCTGGCCAAGCCTGGCCTCTGTCAGAACTCGAAACACCAGAGAAAGGCCAGCAGTTTGGTTTCCATGACAACCTGCCCACCCTGTCCCCGCAGCTGCAGTCCCCCACAGGCCCTGTGGTGAGGGCTATGGGTGCCCTGAGCTGGCCTTGTGCCCACATCAGCCCCCGCTGGGTTCTAGGGCCATGACAGGAGGGAGGGAATTTAGACCCAGGACATTCTGCTGGCTCAGAGTTGGAGATTTGCTGGATACCGTTCCCATGGGGACAGCTGTGGGCACACGCTACCTGTGATCAGATGCCCAAATTCAATCTCCCCTGTGGCTTCACCAGCTCATCTCAGTCTTCCTACCACACTCCAGTCAAAGGTGGGCTTCAGCACATGGAGCCACACGGCTCCTGATCACAGCACGCTCCTGCTGACGTTAGGACGACCGAAGCACAGTCTCCATCTTTGTCAGTCTCTCTTCTTGCTGCTGTACAAGAGCAGCTTAAGGAAGGAAAGGTTCTCTTTAAAGTTTGAGGATACAGTCCGTGGTGACAGGGATGTCGTGGCCACAGGAGTGTGAGGCAGCTGGTCACGTGTCTCCAGCTGGGAAGCAGGGAAAGATGGGAGTGTGTGCTTGCTCATTTCCATTCTCCCCAGAACCCCAGCCTATGGAATGATGTTATCCATGTCTAGGGTGGGTCTTCCTACCTCAACCTAGAAGCTCCTTCACGAGCATGCCCAGAGGTTTTCCTCCTGGGTAAGTTTCGATCCCGTCACGATGACATTAACTGTTCCATCACCCTTCCGAACCAGTGAGGAGGAAGCTGTGCTGTTGATGATTACAGTGCAGATGGGCCAGCACCAGAGCAGCCCGGAGATGGAGATTTGAGAACTCCCTCACTCTGGACAAGTTTTCAGAGATGAAGGGGACGTTCCGGATGAGGGAGAGGAAGGTCCTGCAGAATTGCAGATGGAAGAGCATGCTGTAGGGATCCCAAAGTCTGGAGTGGAGTGCAAAACAGGGAAGTGGGGAGGCTTCCTGGGGGTGGGCAGGACAAGCTCAGGGGAGTGTGGTGGTACACACACGGAATCTCAGTGCTCAAGAGGCTGAGGCAGGAGGATTGTGGGTGTGAGACTCTGTCTCCAAACAAGAGCACAGCAAACACTGATGGGTAGGACACTCTGTGTGGAAGGAGGCGTCTCTGAGATGGTACATTTAAGCAGAAGGGTAAGACCAGGACAATAATGCAGCTCCAGACACCCAGACAAGGATGCAGACATGAAGGACCAACCACAAAGTCAGAGATATCTGTCCCTGTGAGGTGTGGCCGAGGCACTGATTCCGTGCTTGTCGGGAGTGGGAGCCAGTGGGACACCCGCAGACACAGGCTCATTTCCCACTCCAGGAGGCTGGTCCTGGAGAAAGGCTCAGAGATGGAAAGCTGGGAGGTTAACTAGAGATTGTCCTTGGTTCTGCTCCTATGGAAGGGGGGCGTCCAGACAGGACTGACGGAGAGAGGCAGGCGTCATGAGGTACAGCAGGCAGCCCTAAAGCAGAAGGGTCTGCTAGCATTGGCCTCCGTTGGGTGAAATGGCCAGGAGTGGTCACCAGGTATGGAGCTACAGCCTAGGGCCAGCAGCCCAGCTGATCCCTAGGAAGCTTACAGCTGGTGTGCCCTCAGGACCCCCAAAGCTGCTCTGTGAGTCTGTCACTGGATAGCCCCTGGTGGTTTAGACCATGAGTGCTGCAACTACCCATACAATAGCCCTGCTCGCTCTGGGCCTCTCAGCAGATCTCATGAATGGAAAGCGAGCAGGTGTGGATGAAGTGGTCTAGACTCATCTTCTAAGTCGTAGACCGTGGCCTCTTTCGGGGTCACATAACTAGATGTGGGGAGGAGGTCCACAGGAAGGTTGGCAACAGTGAAAGTTTGGGGGAAGCTCAGTCACCCAAATTAATCAAAAACCGAAGGCCTCAAGTCCAAGACCTTCCTGGCACGTTCAACCATGTGACTTCGCTGCAGCCTCACTTCCGAGCACACTTCGCATTGCACACTCATGCTTCACGTCACAGACATTGCCCAAAGCACCTCAGATCCAAAACTATTCTCTGTGATGGACTGCAATGTTTTTGTACAGCAAATATGAAATCTTCTGCTCTTAACACAGAAAACAGAGACTTTTCATATTGCCCTACCATTGTCCCTCCATATGCAAGTGTCAAATAGTACAGCTTTACATTGTAGTAGATGAGAACGCTCGGTCTTTTTGTTGTTGCTTTTTTGATTGTTTGTTTGTTTTCCAAGACAGGGTTTCTCTGTGGAGCTCTGGCTGTTCTGGAACTCTCTCTGTAGACCAGGCTGGCCTCAAACTCACAAAGAAACACCTGCCTCTGCCTCCTGAGTTCCAGAATTAAAGGTACATGCCACCGCCACACAGCAGAATGCTTGGTTTTAAAAACTATTTGAGTTGTTGACTTGTTTCTTTTTTAAAAAAAATATTTATTTATTTATTTATTTATTTATTATACAATATTCTGTCTGTGTGTATGTCTGCAGGCCAGAAGAGGGAGCCAGACATCATTACAGATCATTGTGAGCCACCATGTGGTTGCCGGGAATTGAACTCAGGACCTTTGGAAGAGCAGGCAATGCTCTTAACCACTGAGCCATCTCTCCAGCCCCAACTTGTTTCATTATAAAAACAATTATTCTGTAAATTTGGAAAGACCCTAAACATATGTCTACTATCTATATTATGAGTTTATGTAAAAACATTATTTCCAGAATTAATGTTTATAAAAAGAAAATATCAATCAATCAATCAATTCTGAAAAGTGTTGAAGAGGCTCTGTGTCCTTAGTATCATTCAGCCAAGATTTAATTCTCATGTAAAATAAACAAACATATCCACCTTATGAGTATGTAAATTTTCTTTTGTTTTTAATAAATGGTAAAATTATATGTATACCAAAGAATTGTTTAAAATAAATGTATGATGTTATCAACAAATCTTTGATTTGTAAGCCTATTTTATACACCTGTGTATCACAGACTGCATCAAAATGTGTTGACTGTAAAGAAATTGTGAGTGGAGAAAGTTTAAGGGGCTTCTGTAAACTGATGTTTCCTGGTCCCAAATACCCAGCAGGCTTCCCAAACTACTGCTCAAGGCTTATTTAATTAGAAATGCTCAGCCAATAGCTCAGGTTTATTACTAACTAGCTCTTACATTTTAAGCTAACCCATAATCCTTATTTACTCTCTCCCACGTGGCAGTATCTTTATTAACATGGCTTGCCCATTTCCTGCTCCCTCTGCATCTGGATGGCAACTCCTAGTCTGGTCACCCTGCCTATATACTTCCTGCCTGACTACTGGCCCATCCGCATTTTATTAAAACAATTCGAGTAATAAATCTTTACAGTGTACGAAAGAATTATTCCACAGCACCTTACTCTAGAAAGTTCTCTCAGGCTTGGGTCTAAGCTTGTATCATAGCCTCTAATGTCAGGAGGCTGTAGTATCAGCAAAAAATTATAAGGTACTGGCTCACAACAAGGGCATAGATTCCAGCTCTTTGTAGCAGTTCGTGAGACTTGGTCCTTCTGTTAGCTTGTTCCCTAGGAGAGAAAGCGGGGTCAGAGAGCGAAGGGCACTGCTTGAGTCCATGGTGCATAGTGACAGAAGAGAGATCTGGCATCCATGTCTGGCCCCTGTGGGTTTCTTTTCACTGAGCATCTTCAGCTGTGGTAGTGATTGGCTTCTGATCTGGCCCCAGATTTGAGGGAAGACATGGAGGATGAATGGAGCTAAGGTGATGGCTCAGTTGTTAAACTGCTTGCCATGCAAGCATGAATACCCAAGTTCAATCCCCTAGAACCTATGGAAAAAGCAAGGCATGGTGGCACATGCTTGTAATCCCAGCACTGACAGGCAGGTCCCTGGGGCTTACTGGTCAGCCAGTCTAGCCCAATCAGTGACCCCCAGGCCAATGAGAGACTCTGTCTCAAAAACCAAGGTGGAAAGCAATGGAAGACTGACACCCTAAGTTACCTCTGGCTTCCACATGCTCACACACCTGTATGCACAAATATGCACATGCAAAGACATGAGAGATGAATATGTTGACTTGCCATGGGAGCACAGGTCCCTCAAAAAGTCTTCCAGGGATGAAGCATGCAGGACCTTTCCCCCATTCCACGACTGTGTGTCTAGGGTCCAAGACAGCTAGGCTCTTGTCCCAAGGGCCTTGGCAGTGAGGCACGAGAGAAAAGATGGTATTTGAGGAGTTGAGGATGGAGTTCAAGGGGTAGAGTACTTGCCTAGCATGCCTTGAGCCCCGGATGGAATCCATAGCACCATATAAAGTGGGCTTGGTGTCATATCCATGTAATCTTAGCACTATGGGGTGGAGACAGAAGGATAGAATTGATTACAGAGAGAGTTCAAAGCCAGTCTGGGGCCGGGCGGTGGTGGTGCACGCCTTTAATCCCAGCACTCGGGAGGCAGAGGCAGGCGGATCTCTGGGAGTTCAAGGCCAGCCTGGTCTACAAGAGCTAGTTCGGGCACGGGCACCAAAGCTACAGAGAAACTCAAAAAAAACCAATAAATAAATAAATGAATGAATGAATGAATGAATGAATGAATAAAAATAATAAACAAAGCCAGTCTGGGCTACATGACTTTGTCTCAAAAAAAACAAACAAACAAAAAAAAAAAAACAAAAAACAAAGGCAAGCTTGAGTCTTGATAAACGCATCTGCATGCGTTTGAAGCAGAATCCACTCAGCAACTGTTTGATGGGTTGGAGAACCACGTGAGAACCGTGCAGCTCACTTGCGATGCTCTGCCTCTAGGGTCTACATCTCTCTCCCTTGTAAACACCATCGTGAGGTGAACGCTCTTGCTCATCTCCCGACAGCTGCTTCTCAGCGTTGCCAGGCACTGGGACTTCCTCTTGCTTCACAATAAAAGCAGGCGCCACCATTCCAACTCTACAGAAGAGAAAGTCATCCAGATCACACAGCTGTCGCGAAGCAGATCTGTGTGCAGGGAAGTCAGTCCATTCACACGGTCCTGGTTGTAGACAGATTGACAAAGAATCTGGAACACAGCGGTGAGACCACAGAGGACACAGATTTACAAGTTCCAGCAAAAACCGAAGGGCTACTGTGGTTGGCTGCTGGAGCTGTGGCAAAGGTTCTTCAGGAACCAGACTCCCCAGGCAGCATTTGAAGACAGGAGCATGGACACTGGGAGTGGCTAACTAGGGGGTTGTCACAGGGAGTCTTGGAGAACATTTCAAGTCTTAATGACAGTAAACTATAGTTTAGGAGACCTTCCTCTCTCCAGTCTGGGTCTTGGGGTTCTCTAAGGTAGACAGCAGGGTGTTCTCTAAGTACCACATAGTACCTGGAGCTGAAACTACAAAGAGTTCCTTAGAACAGCCCGGGTGTTTGCTAAAGTGGATTAAGCCCTGACCCCACTCCAAAGATCTGATTCAAGAAGCCGGTTTTGGGGGGAGCTCTCTTTTCCTAAGAGGCCTGCAGTCAACCTGCTACCCATGCTGGGCTCTTGAGCCACTCCCTGTGGGGTGCACTGGTCACTTCTGCCCTGGTCGCCCAGCTTTTCCAGCCTCTGAGATCAGTTTTCCAAGCAGGATACCTCTCTAAGACTCTCATTCACTCAGGAAGGTCCACAGTGGCCTTTTTGTTCTGGGAACCATGATAGAGAGTGACCACTACTGAGTGTGTGTTTGTGTGTGTGTGTGTGTGTGTGTGCGTGTGTGATGTGCTTCTATATGTGTGTATATGTGTATATATTGCATATGTGTGTACATGTGTATGTGTGTTTGTGTGTGTATGTGTATGTGCGTGTGTGTGTGTAGGTCAGAGGTCACCACTGGATTTTAAACCTCAGGCATTATCCACCTCATTTTTTCTAGTTGGGCTCTTTCATTGGCCTGGATTAGGCCAGGTTGCTGGTCAGCAAATCCTAGAGATCCACCCACCTCTCCTTCTCAGCCCTGGAATTACAGAGACACAACCAGACCCAACTTTTTCTAGCACCCGGGATCTACGTCTGCATGCTTATCAGGTAAACAGTAGCTCTCTCCCTGGCCCTGGGTGTATAGTTTTCTGTTGCTGACTTGTTTTTGTCCTGAGTTTACAGATATAGACACAGAGCTCAGAAGGACTACAAAACTCACAAATGCTAGCTAGAGTCAGTGTCAAGCCCTGGAGTTACCTGAGACCTTAGAGTCGACACAGTAGCACAAGAAGGCTCCTGTGAGACCCTCCAGGACCAAGAATGGCCACTGTTCTCTGGGAGAGGTACAGAGGATGTTTGTTTGGGAGGCCTGGGGCTCCAAGGATAGCAGAGTCACTGATGTAGCCCCAGATTCAAGCTCCTGGGACAAGAAGGCTGATGGGATAAAAGAGGTGTGGTCTGCAGAGGGCCATTGGAACAGCATGGGTCAACCTGTCCTGCTGTAGTTCAGGGTTAGCAGGACAGAGATGGAACAAGTTCATGGCCATATGAGCAGGCAGAGCTCAGGAGGAAACAGCTGGCAACCTGGCGCCACGTTCATTTGAATACTAAAAGACATATGTTTTGTTTTGTTGCCCAAGCTCCTCCTTACAATAGCCTGTGGTGGGGGTGGTATTGGGAAGAGCGCTGCACACATTATAATCTTTTAAAATAGATTCATATTTGTTTAAATGACAATTGTTTCAGAGACATAATTGATCCCTGTTTTTATCATTTCAAAATACGAGGGAGAAAATAGGTAAAAGAAACAACACCTAAGCCAGAGATGCCTTGAAATCTAAAACTGCCTTCCAAACAATGGCACTTTTTGTGTAGAGCAAGGTTCAAAGGAAGCTGCCTCTCCCCATGTGGATGCTGTGCAAGCTGGAGGAAGCGGCTTTCATAAAAGAAGCCATTTGAGATGTCTACTCTCTCAGTTCTGGGTAGGAGGAAACTTGGAGCAGGCTGAAGTCAGCAAGCAAGGGTGTGCCCTAAGAGCTACGGCATGCCCAGGAGAGCTGGGAATCGGAATGCAACTGAATCTAAATGGACAAAGGAAATACACAGTGGATGTTAATGGAGATTTCAATCTAAGATGAAATTTGAGTGCAAGAGCATTTCAATACAATATATATTTAATTGAAACGAGCCACATATCTTAAATCAGAAATGATGTAGCAATTCCATGCAGGATGAGAACTGCCCCCACAATCTTCCCTTTCTCCCTCTGTCATGTTCATTTCAGGGAAAACTGTGAGCCCAAATATTTGTCGGATTAATTATTTGATTAAATGAATGAATGATAGAAACTGAGAAGGGTTTAAAGAAACAGACTTTGAGGGGACTGAGGTCATGGCATGTGGGTAAGAACATCTGTCGGAACAAGCACGAGGAGCTCAGTTAGGTCTCAGCACCCATTTAAAGCCAAGCATGGCTGAACGCATCTGTGACTCCAGCTGGGGAGGGCAATGGCCAGAGTGGAAAACAGTGAGTTCTGGGCTCAGTGGGAGACCCTGCCTCAAGGGAATAAGGTGGAGGGAGAGAGATAGAGGAGAATACCCAACATCCTCCTCTGGCCTCTGCACCTGTGCACATGCTTAAGACACACCACACACACATGCACACATGTGCACATGCACACACACAAAGTGTACCTTGAGCAATGCAATTAATTTCCCGTGCTTTCTAGGTTTTCCCACAGTGAAGAGACATTATTTTGATGATTGGAAAAGATTGAAAACTGGGTGTGGAGTTCCTGAAGGGAACTGCTGAGATCTCCTGGGTCAGAGACAGTTCTCCTGAGCCAAGGATAAGCCACGAAGGGTCAGTTGGAGGAGGAGGCAGGTCACAAAATTGGGCCCCCAGCAGCTGGGACTGGACTCCTCTAAATAGAAACTGTGGCAGACAAGCAAGAGATATTAATATTTATTGCACATCACTCTCTCTGAGATTGTGATGTACATGGCAAATGCAGGATTGGTGTGAGGCAAGACATCAGACAGGCAAGGGGTGGGATGTGACCCTCTCCTGGCACGTTAGTGGCTGCGCTTCAGACACCTGTCCAAGAGAGAGCAGAGTTTTCTAATTTCCTTCCAGCCCTAGCCCCAGCAGCCACTCACCTACACAACTGTGCATTCATTAACTATATGCTAGAGATTCTATTTTTTAATCCATACTTGGACCTCATCGTTCAGTATTTTCCATGCTCACATCTTTTCTTTTAGTAGATTATAAACGAGGGCACTGGTTTGAGCTGCTGCCTCGCTCCTGGCACCTTGTAAATAATTAATCTCCGGTTTGCTAGCCATTGATTTGATTTTCATGGGTGTGGAGGAAATAATTCACAATCGAACTGATCTGAAATATAAATCATAGAATCATGTTGACGTATTTAATGTATGTGGAGTTCGGGGAACTTTTTGAAGCTTATATTACATTTTTATGGTATGCAAGTGTTCCAGAGTTCCCTGGAACAAATGTGGAGGTCAGGGGACAACTAGCAAGAGGTGCCATGGATTGAGCTCTGGTTGTTAGGCTTGGTGACAAGCACTTCTGCTACCATCTGCCAGTCCTCTGGGGACTTTTACATTAGAGATTCGGGGACACTGATGCAGAAATCAGAATGCTGATTTCGAGAAGATTGTTAAGAATTTCTGTTTAAACTTTCATTACTTATAAAAATAAAAAGATACCAGAAAGGGCACACTGATGACGCCTCTCCCTCTGAAAGTTTAAGACTCCTGTGAGTCCCGAGCTAACTGTCCTCGCCTGTGACCATAAAGACTCAGGCTAGGATGGGAGTGGAGACTGGGGCAGCTGGGGGAAGTGCATCTAATAAGAAACTGTGATGACCTCAAAGAGGCATAGGCCTCAGTCAGAGATGATGGGGACATGGGAAGCCACACACCATTGTTTTCCTGTGTTTCCTGGACTCAGCAGAGGGGCCATGTAAGGATTTCCCTTAGAGCTGGGATGAATGGGGCTGGCCAGGGTCCCTGATGAGTCCTCATGGAACAACTGAGAGAGAGGGCAAGTGTTAGAAAAGGAAGTGTCCCCCGATGTCTCGCGTGCCCAGGGCTTTGTCCCCAGCCCATGCTACTATTGACGGATCCTGGGACCTTTAAAATGTGGAACCCGGTGTGAGGAGGTCAGCTCATTGGGGATGTGTCCTCTGGCCTCGCTTGTTGCTTCCTGGTTGTCGAGAGTGAAGATCTCCCTACAGCATACTGTTCTGATGTCTAGGCCGAGAGTCCAAGACAAGCAACCATAGACTGAAACCATGAACCAGGGTAAACCTCTCCGCACTGAACTTGCTTCTGGCGGTTGCAGTTGGGGCAGGGGAATAGGTCTGGCAAGAGAGGCATTGAAAGTAACCTGAAAGGAGCCAATAAGCAGAAAGACGGGAAACCTCTGCCCCCCAGGGCAGCCTGCAATGGACAAAGCCTGTGCATGACATGTGTGTCGTGTACAATGTATGTAAATGCCCCACAAGGGGTCATGGCTCCCCTGCCCGAGGACCTTTGGGTTTTTAACCACTTCTTTGGCCTAGTTCTATTTTCTCTTTCTTAATAAGCCATCCCATTTCTACCACCATCCGCATGTACCAGGTTGAATTCTTTGTTCTGAGATACCAGGACCTAGAAATTCCAGCAGGTGCCCTCTGCACTCTTGGCACCTATAACATTATGTCATGGGGACAGGAAACTGAACAACACAAGCAAAGATGCCTCCCAGATTCTTTGGAGGAGCCCTGTGTGGATTCTTCACACAGGAGCCACCCCACTTGGTAAAAGCAAGTGTGTTCTGTCCTGCTGGCCACAGCTCCCAAAATGAGACCAGAGGGAGCCGCAGCAGGGAAATTGTCCAATGATAGGGCCCAAACTGCATCTGAATCCTCAGGTCCTGACCCAGGCTGATGACAGGAGAGGTGGTTATGGGCATCAGACAGCAGGGATGCCTCTCAGGAAGATTGGGAATGGGCTCACCGCGGCTGTTCCTTTCCCTGAGAGGCACATCTGAGCTGAGCCTGAGCAAACTCAGTGGGCAGCTATGGAGAGCCAGACGGCAGTGGACCCTAGTCAGATCTCATGAAGGTAGATGACAGGGACAGCCCGGACGCCCCACCTTCGCCTGGGTTCCCTGAGTTCCCCCAGCAGCCCCTGATACAACTGGTTCTCTTGCTTGTGTCTGATTGCTTGCTTGTCTTCTTGTGATGGGTTCCTGTGTATCCCAGACTGGCCTCAAACTCTCTGTGTAGCCGAGACTGGCCTTGAACTCCTGAACCCCCTGCCACGATCTCCCAAGCCTTAGGATTACAGGTCTGCACCCATGCCTAGCTTTCTCTTGCATCTTAAACAGAAGCAGTGAGGTGCTAAGGAGGCCTGGTCCAAGTGCGTGGGAAGATCTTTGGGAATATATCACCCCAGGTTCTTAGGTCCCTCACATGTGGGTCCCCGCTGCAGTGGCATCCCAGGCTGTTTTATGGCATCTTATGACTTCTTGACAGTTAAGGCATGAAACCATTCTTCAGTGCCCGGTCACGGGGCTCCTAGAGGGACCAGAGCCTTCCTCTGCCTTCTTTGCACCTCATACCAACCCTTCAAAGTTTAGCAAAAAGCCAGGCGATGGTGGCGCACGCCTTTAATCCCAGCACTCAGGAAGCAGAAGCAGGCTGATCTCTGTGAGTTCAAGAAAGCCACAGAGAATCCCTGTCTCGAAAAACAAAAAAACAAACAACAAAAAAAAACAAAGTTTAGCAAAAGTGCGTAAGGTGCAATCAATATTTGATACGGCCAAGTGGTGTTCAATACTAACAGCTGCTGTGCTCATGACATTTGGCTACCTCCCAAATCACCGTCACCTTCACTTTTTATATGACTAGGGAGATGAGGAGTGGGGCCAATGTCACCCACTCACCGTCTGCCTCCATTTCCGTCCAGAGAGGGCCACTTCCCGGGGTCACTGAGCACCCTCACCCACAGACCAGCACTTGCTCAACTCAACCACATCTGTGCATTTCTGGTTAGTTAGAAGCCAGTTTCAGCCCCATTATTTCATTCTGGGAATAGATTTATACAAGAGGACATTTGCTTTCCCCTCCAGGGTGTGTGACACACCAGCGTGTCAGCTAGAAATCCCCGCAACCATTGAGGAGAAGCTGGGAGCCGTAACGAACACTCAGGCATCCTTCACTCTGACGCAGTGCAGGAGCAGGTGTCCCCGTGCTAAGGATGCAAAGCCCCACTTCTGTCTGATCTCACTCATGTTCCCTCTTTCTGCTTCCACTCCACTGCAGCCCTGCTTCCACATCTGTACCCCAGACAGCAAGAAGGAGAAACAAAGGTGCAGGCTTTTAAGATGCACATACTAGTGAATTTATCTCTTTCATTTTTAAATTGCATTTGTTTTATTTATTGGGAGATGCAGGCCATAGATGTTTGTGGAGGTCAGTTCTCGTCTTCCACTGTGTGGGTCCCAGGACTTGAACTCAGGTTGTCCGGCTGGGTTTGCTCTCGGGGGCATTTTCACAGGTACTAAGCTGGAAGTCAGTCCCACCATCGGAAGCCTTGGTAGTGATATTTTGTTTGTAATCTAGCAAATAAAGCTTGCCTGAAGATCAGAGTGCAGAGCTAAGCCACTAGTTAGCCACAGAGGCCAGGCAGTGGTGGCACACATCTTTAATCCCAGCACTCGGGAGACAGAAGCAGAGGGATCTCTGTGAGTTCAAGACCACCCTGGGATACATGAGATTGTCTAAAAGAGAAACAGAGCTCACACAGATATCATCTGAACTCTTAGGATCACACGCCTTTAATCCCAGCGCTAAGGAGATGGAGACAGAAGTGATATGGCTGGGCAGAAAGAGGAATATAAGGCAGGAGGAGAGAGGAATTCAGATGCAGTCTGAGCATTGGTAGAGGTAAGAACTCTCTAGTGACTGGCTGCTCTGCTTCTCTGATCTCTCAGTTTTCACCCCTGATATCTGACTCCAGGTTTTTTATTATTTAGAACAATTAGATCCCTGCTATATGTCCCTGGCTCTGTTTTGAAGTTTTCCTCCCACAGCAGCCTTCCGACAGAGCTGGGATGGGGCAGAAAGGGAGAATGAGCACCTTTGTCTTGGTGGTACCCTGATCTGTCTGTGCCTGGGACCCCTGAACCAGCATTAATGCCATTTATCTTATCATTTCTTCTCTTACTAGCTTCATCCATAGTGGAGGCCGGAGCAGGAACGGGCTGAACTGTCTGCCCTGTTGCTGTCATAGAATACTTGAGGCAGGGCAAGATGGAAAGAAGAAAAAATATCTTTACCATTCTGGAAACGAGAGTCCAAGGTTGGATGTGGGCACCTATTGAGACTTTTTTTTTTACCAGGGAGAGGGCAGAGAGAAGCAAGGGGCTGGGCACACCCTATTAGAAACATTTATATTAAAATTATTAATCCTAGCCATGAAGCTGGATCCCACACAACATAATCACCTCTTTAACGTGCCGTGCCTTGGGGCCGGAGAGATAGCTCAGTCGGTAGACTACCAGACTTGAAAGCATAATCACTTGAGTTTGAGACCCCAGAACATACGGACAGTCAGGCAGAGTGGTGTGGGCAGTGAGCCCAGAAGCAGGGAGGCAGAGGCATGCAGATCCCTGGCGCTCACCAGTCAGCCAGATTAGCCTACTTGGTTAATTCCAAGCCAGCCATGGACAGCTCCTGAGGAATGACATCTGAGACTGAACCTTTGCTGATTGCCTGCATGTGTGTGTGTGTGTGTATGCATTAATAAAAAAAAGTCTTGCTTTTTAATGTCAACCTGTATTTAAAGACTGTACGCACACATGCACGCACACACAGATGCAGACAAACAGGCCCTCTCTGTCTCTGTCTGCCTCTCTCTTTCTCTCTCTCTCTCTCTCTCTCTCTCTCTCTCTCTCTCTCTCTCTCTCTCTCTCTCGTCCCACCACTTTAACACTGTTGTACTGTTGCAATATTACTAAACGCCAACATGCGTTTTGGTGGGGTCAGGCCCCCGAGCTACAGAACTACCTGTCTAGAGATCTCCTTTACCCCATGGGATCCCTAGACTGTTGGGCAGCTTGAAAGTCTCCAAAGAGCTGTTGGAGCTCAGCCCCTCTGCTCACCACAGCAGTGAGGAATCTGACTACATTTGCATTTTCACGAGCTCCTGGGAGACTCACTATGAGCCCTGAGAAGCCCTTGCTCCAGGGCTGTGGGACAAGCTTAACAGTGCCTAAGGTGTCTGCCCCTCCTGGACTGCAGTGAGGCAGTTGAGCTCAGTCTTCCCGTGGCCGTTAGAGGAGCATGCCCCGTGCTCTCGGCTCCTCATGTGTGGTCTTGGAATGAAGCATCACTATCAGCACCCTCTTGAGAAGTGTGGAGCCCCAGACCCCATCCTGGGGGACTGAACTGAAGGTGTGCCTGTGCCCCGCACCCAGAGCTCTGAGAGCCCTGGATCAGGATGGAGAAAGAAAAAAGTGATGTAGCAGCTGGTCCCAGGTATCATCCAATGATAGAGATTGCTTCCCAGAGCCTCAGAACTCAAGGGAGATGGAGGTGACCCCCTTTATGGCTCAATAACTGGCAAACTCATGGATTGGGGCTCCACAGAGAAGCTGCGCCCCTCTCCTTGGCTATCAGAACACTGAAACATGGTCTCCAAAGAACGGGAAGCTCCACGGGAGCAGCATGCTGAGCAAAGGAAAGGGCTGAAGCCTGGTGCCAGCCAAAGAGGGAACTCCCAGGAAGAGACTTCACACAGTTCTGGCGACTTGTCTTACAGGACAGAGGGGCCAGGATAATGATGGGTCCCGGTGGGCGGGACTACAGCTTGACCAGGGAGGCCTAGCAATGACACCTCTTCCCTTCTAGTTACTTACTTATCTGTATGGGTAATCTGCCTACATGTGTATATATGCACTGTGTGTATGCAATGCCCAAGGAGGCCAGAAGTGGGTGTCAGATCCCCTGGAACTGGAATTACAGTGTGAGCTACCATGTGGGAGCTGGGAACCAAGCCAGGGTCCTCTGGAAGAGCAGCCAGTGCTCTTCTCAACCATCTCTCCAGCCCCTTTCCTTTCATTGAAATCTAAACTTCTTTCATATCAAGGACCCAAAGATGAAGTCGGGTGTCGTTGGACCTCTATTTGTTCATTTTCCCGTCGTAGCCACGCTGAGTAGATCTTGTGCCTGTGATCGGCCCATTGAGGATGGTGACGGATCCTGGCTTATTGGGCCACCAGGGTCCAGGCTCTGACACTAACGGCCCCTTAGCGATTTTGCTAGCCTTCTCGCCATGGAAGATTGTTTTGTTAAAAAAGAACCCTTTAAAACCTTTTGATACTTGGGGCTAAATAAAGCTCCATTCCTGCTCCAACTGAACTCATAATGGAGACTAATTTTAAAAAGAAGCCAATTAATAGCTTTGTAAATATAAAAGAAAGGATCTCTGCAGAGCTCCCCACCACGAATTCTTGACCAAAAGGCCCCAGAAGTTAGTCTGGCAAAAATGTCAGATTTTGCTCTAAAGAATGGCAGGACTTCTTGGAGGGAAATAACAGGAAGTGACTCACAGAGGGATACCCCGAGGCCTCTCCGCCTCACAAAGGGGCCCCCTGTGCAGTAATGCCTGGCTGCTGGCCTCAGCCAACTGAGGGGAGGAAAGTATCCTGCCTGAGAGAGGGGGCACTGCCATCTTCTCCAGGCAAGGCTGCTCCCTGGGGCCTGGAGAGCGACTGGCTTGTTTGCTGGCAGAGCCAGAACAGCACCTCAGCATGGAGGCCAGGCAGTCAGGATTTGGTGCCTCTTTTATTTATTTTATGAGTTGCTGAGACAAAACGCCTGACTTCTTAGGCAGGGAAATGTTTGTTTCGGCTCCAGTTTGAATGTCCAATTCATCATGGTGAGAATCCATGGCAGGCAGCCCAATCAGGATGTGGGGAGCTACGGATGCCGAGTTCAGATTGCTTTTTCCTTTTTATTCAGGTCCAGGAACCAGGACAGGAAATGGTGTCAGCTCAGTTAACCCAATCAAGATCCTCCCTCATAGGGTCTGGAGAGATGGCTGAGAGGTTGAGTGCTTATTCCTCTTGCAGAGGACCTGGGTTCGGTTCCCAGCATCTACATGGGAGTTCAGAACCACCCTTAACTAATGTTCTGAGGGATCCGAGCCTTCTGACCTCCACAGGTTCCAGCAAGCACACAGTACACACACACACACACACACACAAGTATATATAAAATTAAATAGATAATCTTTAAGAGCAAGTCCCTTCTCGACATATGCGCGTTGTCTCCTGGGTGATTCTAGAGCCTGTCAAGTTAGCAACCAACATCGACCATCACAGTACCGACCATCACAGTACCGACCATCACAGTATCGACCATCACAGTACCGTACCTGAAAGAAATTGCTTGCAAGTAACGGTACAGTGTGCACAGTGTCACGGGCCTGGGGACAACGTGCTAACTTCACAGTGTTCTCATGGGATCTTGTGGTGGTCTCATTTGATGTGTTAGGTGGGTTTGCTGCAGAACAGATAGACCCTGAAGTGAAGGTTCCGTGTGTGCATGTGTGCGCGCGTGTGTGTGTGCGAGTGTTCGTGTGTAAGGTTGTGTATGAAGGCCAGAGATCAATGCTGCTTGATCCTCAGGCATCATTAACCTTGATTTTTAAACAGTCCCTCTCATTGACTTGGCCTGGATTTTTTTTTTTTTCTTTTTTGGTTTTTCAAGACCGGGTTTCTCTGTGTAGCCCTGGCTGTCCTGGAAGTCACCCTGTAGACCAGGCTGGCTTCAAACTCACAGAGATCCACCTAACTCTGCCTCCTGAGCTCCTGAGTGCTGGGATTAAAAGCGTGTGCCACCGCCACCTGTTTTTCAGGTTTTGTTTTTTTTTAATTAGGTGCTCTCTCTCTCTCTCTTTCTCTCTCTCTCTTCTCATTTCCTCCCCCCCCCCCTATTTCCCCCTCAGCCCTGCAGCTGTGCACTAGTGAGGCTGGGGCTCATTCAAGACTTCCTAGGTATTTCCGGGATGGATGAGAAGAGCCTTGGCTCAGACACACCAGCACCACCATCTTGTCCCTGAGACAGCTGTGACGGTATGAGCCTTCAGCGTCCTTCCCAGACTCACGTGTTTAATGTTTGGTTCCTAGCTGGTGGTATTACTTTGAGAGGTTCTGGAAACTTCGGGAGGTACAGCCTAGATGATGTAAGTGGGTCACTAGGGGCTGGCCTGGAAGGTGACACCCAGTCCCTAGTTCCTGCCTTCCTCTTCCCTTCCAGGCTGTAGTAAACAGCTGTCTTCCACCACAAGTTACATCAGCCATGGTGTTCCGCCCAAGTCAAATGGAGCCCAACAACTGCGGTCTGAATCTTCTTGACGTTGTGAACCCAAAAAGCTCCTTTCTCCTGTAAATTGTCTGATTCAAGTATTTCGCTCACATAAACAGGAACTAACTGGAAGTGTGTTCCTTCCATGCAGACTGCAGCCTTGAGCTCTATTAGCAAGCAGAATCCCCTTGTTCGTGCAACATTTTCACCACATAGGAACCCATGCAGCTGTGTGAGTCATCTATAGCGTGTAACAAATCAGCCCAGCCCTTGGCCGTGTGAGACAATAGCATTTATAATTGCTCACACCTTCCGAGAGGCAAGAATCTAAAATCGCCTTTGCCTGGTGGCTATGGCTCAGTGTATCTCTCAAGACTGTGGTAATCTGATTGCAGAGGGGACTCTTATCCCATGGCTGCAGGTCTTTCTGAAGTAATTCAAACAATTGTAGGCAAACTGCTACTACTTGCTGTTCAGGATTTAGATGGTTCTATGTTTAGACTTGGGGCTCTCGCTATAGAGCAGGTCATAGCCTGGGGGCCTGAGCCAAGAGGAAGAAAGTCAAAGGGTGTCCAAGACAGAAGCTGCAGTCTTTCTGTGCATGTGTGTTTACATACGTGCAGGCATGAGTGAGCTTGTATACACACATGTGTACACATGTGCTTGCAGAGGCTAACCAACAAAACAGCAACCTTGAATGTTGTACTTTTTCATTTCTTTTCTTCCTTCTTTCCTTTCTTCCTTTCTTTTTCTTTCTTTCTTTTTCTTTTTCTTTTTTTTTTTTTTTGATTGTTTTATTTTAAGACTGGACTAGAGCTGGTCAAGTAGCCCAGACTAGCTAAGCAGAGCTGGCCAGAGAGCCCACGGATCTGCCTGTCTCTGGTTCCCTAGCTCTGCAGCATCAGAGGAACGCAGCTGCTTCCTGAAGTGCAGCCTGCCACAGGGAAGAGATGGCCAGGAAGGGCCCTGACCACAGCAGTCTCCTGCTGGGCCCTCCCATCGCCTGGGCCCAATGGGAAATCAGGCAGCAAGGGAGAGGGTTTGAGGCAGCCTGGACAGGGTTCTCTCCTCAGACACAGACTGGAGAGGGGCAGAGGTGGGTCTGAGGTGACCTTGCGATTAGAGGGCCCTGGCCAGCACCTTTACATGTTCTCTCCAGACACATCCACATCCAAGGGTACCTGGAATCCACAACGAAAGGGTCATGCCTGGCCACATCCTCATCGGCATCCTGCCTCTCTTTTGGCCAGCATCAAGTACCCTCTCAAGAACTCCGGTAGCCTTTCGGTGACCAGTGCCCGGAGGAGGGGCATTTTGAGTGTTGCCTCTGGCCAGAACCGGTAGCTGAGAAAATAACACAGACCAAAGCCAGAGAATACAGTCTAAGCAGAACTGGGTCAGGAAATCAGGGCTTACTCACAGGTCCTTGTATTGTGAAGCCAGCTCTTCTTTCTCCCGACGCTGGGAAGTCGCCGTTTTAGATTTAAGATGGAACTTTCCAGATGACCATGTGTTACCTGTGGGTTAGCAGGTTCTCCATCCCTTCTTTATGTGTGTAGGTGCTATGTGTGTGTGTGCCTGTGATGTATGTGCCTGTGATACGTGTGTACCCGTGATGTGTGTGCTTGTGTGTGTGCATGTGATGTGTGTTCCTGTGTGTGTGCATGTGATGTGTGTGCCTGTAATGTATGTGGCTAGGATAAGTGTGCCTGTGATACGTGTGTGCCCATGATGTGTGTGCCTGTGTGTGTGTGACTGTGAAACGTGTTCCTGTGATATGTGTGTCTGTGCACATGTGTGCCTATGATGTGTGTGCATGTGCATGTGTGTACGTGTACATGTGTGTGCCTGTGATGTGTGTGCATGTGTGTGCATGTGTGCGCCTGTGATATGGAGATGCAAGACTGATTCCAGCAGTCTCCCTTCATGGTCTTTCTACCTTATTTGTTCAGGCAGGGTCTCTAAACCCAGAGCTTGCCAATACAGCCTGGGTGGCTAGCTTACTCTGGAAACCCCATTTCCACCTTCTGAGGCCACACTTACAGGTCGGGCAGCACACTCACCTGACGTTCATACAGGTTCTAGGGTCAAACTGCTCTTCATTGCTTGCTCGGCTATTCTGTTTCGGAGGCTGACACCCTCTGTAGGGTTTCCCAGTGGCCTATGGTGGGGTACTTTCCCATGTCCTCAGATGGAGCTAGGTCCATATCCGTGATGGCCATAGCATGAACAGAGTTAGCCAATCGGAGCTTCTAGAGACTGATTGCAAAGCTCTCCAGTGCAGATAACTGGTGGCAAGGAGAGTGGGAACAGAAACCACTGATGGTTTGAGTGGAAAGCCATTTCTGGGGCCTGCCTGAGCCACTCATCGGGGGTATGAGGCTAGCTTGGCACCTCTGGATCGACTACAGAGAAGTCTGTGTTTGGGGAGTGAAGTCAGATGTTACCCTGAAAAATGGCCACATCTCTTTTGCATGCTGGTCAGAGCAGGCTTCTCCAAATGGCCAGAGTCCTCCAAGAATGTTTTCTTTCTGACCCTGTGGTTGGTGGTATTCCTGCCTACAGTCCCACCTCACAGACCCATTACGCAGTGTGTCCAGAGACAGAGTCCATGAGGGTGACTAGATGAAGCCCACACTATCAAAAATATCAGCCACAGCCAATGCTTCCATTTTTACAAATGTCAAATCAGGCCCAGAAAGGGGATGCTCTTGTTCAGGGTCACACAGCTCATTGACGGAAATAAAGAAATCTACCTGCCTTGCCTGTGAAGAAAGGCAGGGAAGCTTTCTTCGCACACAGGGTCAGGGAGAGATGCTAGCTGCAGGTTCCATGGTCAACGGCTCATCAGAGCGTTCTTAAGAGTAATTGACTTCCAGGCATTAAATTTTTACCAGAATGAGCTCACACGGTCTTTGGGGATAGGGAAAGTGCCTCTACCCCCTAGGGCAGCATCTTGGGTGCAGAAAGCCCATAGCAGCCACTGATGGAGGCTTCTCCTGGGAAGAGTGAGAGTGAGGTCCCTGGAGAGGCCGTAGGAAGGATACAGAGTGCTCAGCAGTGGCTAAGGGTTCCTCGCCAACTCTGGGTGGAGCCAGGGACTACACAGCCAGCAGCTCTCAGGCAGAAAGTTGTGCAGTCAAGAGAGATGACAACATAATGGGTAGAAAAGATGGAGGACTCCATCCCTGCCCCTGAACCACTCCTCCCCCAGGGTTCCCACATCCACAGCTTTAAGTCAGTATCCATCTCTGGGTACCACATTCTGGTACCTGTGCAATGAGGAGCTGGGCAAGGTGCCGCCTGCTTTCTAAGAGTGGCGTTCCCTAATGAGGGAGCTCTCCTAATTCTTACATTAACCCCCTTTCCCAAACATGAAGAGCCTGTCTACTCTCTCAGAGAAGCATCTTCCTTTGCTGTGTTTTCCAGGTAGTTGGAAGGCATGGGGGCCTAGCAGCCATCCCTGGAACAGTAGCCAACTTTTCCCTCAGATTTTAACAAAATGAGAGATTCAGAGGCCTGGGGATATGATCATTTAAGGCTAGATTTTAAAAATAAACTCCTTAAGTTGGGTGTGGCATGTAAGCTCGATGTTGGAGCAGTGGGGACAGATAGATCCCAAAGGCAGGCTGGCCAACCGGTCTAGCCCAAATGGTTCCAGGTCCAGCAAATTCTGCCACAAAAAATAAGGCGGAGACCAATATAAGAAGATACCTACACACACACACACACACACACACACACACACACACACACCTTGAAGTCAGACTGCACATGTTTAAACAGTACAATCCAAAGCTGAGTGTGGCGGTACGCATTCATAATCCAGCTCTCAGGAGGCAGAGGACGTGTGAAATAGGGCCATAGTGAAACCTCGTCCAAAAACCAACAAAAAATGTGCAATTTGACAGACTGGACATTTGTCTCTTTATATGTGACGCTGGCACCACAGCCAAGGCAGCGATTATCCACATTTTGGAAAGTTTCCTCACAGAAAATTTTTGCTCCTCTCTTCAACCTGGCCCCCGCCAGGTCATGACTAGTTTGGTTTTTATCGTTCTAGATTAGTTTATTTTTTCTAAATAAACTCACAAAGATGCCTCTTCGTGATACCACTGCCTGGATGGCAGAGTCTATAGCAACAGAATTCTGTTGCCTGAGGCTATAGCTGTAACTCGAGGGTAGTGTGTTTGCCTAACGAACATAACGCCCTGCATTGATCCCTAGCATTGCACAAACTGGGAGTGGTGGTGCACACCTGCAGGCTAGCACTTCTCTCCAGTGTGCACGCACATGCTGTTTACACGACTTTGTAATTGGGCACCCTGTTTCAAAGAGAAGAAATTGGTGACAAAGTTCCCAGGCGCTAAGAGGAAGACACTGCACCCCGGCCCTTCAGCTCCACCAACTCCTTTCTTTTCTGTCTTCTCAAGATCGACAGCGTGAGATCCCGAGCCAGGTGTTTGAACTTGGATCCTAGCATGACCATGTGGCCATGAATAAGTTTCTTACTGATTCTGCATGCCTCAGTTTCCTTTTCTGGATGAAGAAGGCTAAAAGCAGTTTCTAATGGAGCTTCAGAGAAAAGCCAGTGAGGTGTCAGGTGGCGTGATGACCTGGCCCAGAACAAGCTCTCCGTAAATGTTAGCTCTCTCTTCTCGCAGCTGCTTTGATTGCTCCTTGTGTGTGAGGGACAGGATTGCCCACTGAATGACCCCAGAGGTTCTATCCTGGTTGCCAAGCAACAGGCTACCTGAGCTCTAACTCTCCTCTGCCTCCATCAACAGGGAGAGTGTATGGGACTTGAACTTTTCCTAAGGCCTGGGGTGCTTGGGGCCGACATCCCAGGACTCTTCCTGGTCTAAGCTGGCTTCTGAGCCTGGCTGTCTGTAAGGCAAGTGCTTACTCTTGCCCCACAAAACACACAGACGGAAGGGCATGGCTCTGGGTGCTTAGTGGGGGGCTGGAGAATTCCTCAAGCCTAGGAGAAAGATGGAGGCTCATCCTCCCCAGAGATTGCTGTAGCAGGGCAAGCAGCAGGGTAACAGAGGGACCTTAGTGGGGGATGGCTGGGTTGGGGAGACGCCTCAGTCAGTGTAAGGGCATAACCCAGTGTCTTGAACCAAACTGAACCAATTTGGGGGTTTCTTCCTCTCTAATCATGAAAACAAAAGAAATGAAACAAAACCTGGATCTCCCTACTCTCAGTGCCTTGGTATCTTGTTCCTTCGTTTTCCCCCTTAGATATTTATTTATTTATTTGGTGTGTGTAATGTCTGTGCATGCCCTTGGACAAGGGTGCGTGGGGATGCAGAGGTCAGAGGAGGATGTCGAGGAGCAAGAGTCCTGCTCTCTCACTCTGCCGTGTTCCTTTTGACAGGGACTCTCCCTAACCCTGGAGCTAGACCAGTGGCCAGCAAGCAATTGGCGACTCTCCTGTTTCTATCCCAGTGCTGGATTACAGGCAGGGTGCCAGTCCCAGCTTGTCTATAGGTGCTGGATTACAGGCACGGGGCACAATCCCAGCTTGTCTATAGGTGCTGGATTACAGGCAGGTGGACCAATCCCAGCTTGTCTATAGGCGCTGGCGATCCAAACTCGGGGGCCCTCATTCATGTGCAGCAAGTGCTCTTGGAACAGAGCCATCTCTCCAGTCCCATCTTGGGGGTTTATGCTGCCATCTCTCTTGCTACCAGTCCCCAACTCTGTGGGCTCCCAGACTCCTCTTCTAAGGCAGCCAGCGGGTCCCAGAATCACGGTCATACTACATTGCCCCTGTGCCCTCCATGGCTCAAGGTTTCATCCCTACCAGGACCAGTGTCATGCCCACCCTGTCCAGGTCTTTTCTCTGTACTGCTCCAATGCTTTCAATGCTTCCTCGTTACCAACAGGGCTGTAGCTCACTCTGGCATTTGAGTGTCTCCATGAATAGTTTGTGTGTGTGTGTGTGTGTGTTTGTATACAAATGGACGTGTGGTGCACATGGATGTGTGTGCATAGATGCAGAGGTCAGATGTCAACTCATATCCACCCTGGGACTTGCCAAGTGGGGTGGCTGGCAGGTGAAGGCCAGGTATCCTGTGCCTGCTTCCCCAGCACCGGGGTTGCAAGCATGACATACCACACCCGATCTTTTCTCACGAGTTCTCGGGATTGGATTTATATCTTCATGGTCACAGCGAGAACACTTTGCTGACAGCTGTCTCCCCAACACAGCAGTTCCTTCCTGAGGTCCCACCGCCTGTGTTTCCCTAGCTACACTCCGTGTGCAGTCTGTTGGGCGATTCAAACTGCTCATGGATGTAGAGAGCTGCGTGGAGCTGCACCTGATGGCAATGTGTAGAGAGCTGCATGGAGCCGCACCTGATGGTGCTGGCTCCTGCCCTCCGCTATCCCAAAAGCGAGTGCTCTCTGTGATAATCAACTCCTAATATCAACTAGGCCTGACTTATGCTATTATCACACAATGATTGTCAGCTGCTTGTATATGCATGGACCTATGGGCAGTGCCCACCTGGCAATCTGGGGTTGGCGTCCCAGGCCTATTTAAGGGCTGGGAGAGGTTTGCCCAGGTAGAGAGAGGAAGAGAGAGAAGGAGAGAGAGGAGAAAGGAAGAGAGAGAGAGAGAGAGAGAGAGAGAGAGAGAGAGAGAGAAAGAGAAAGAGAAAGAGAAGGAGAAAGATTGCTGTGAATAAGATCTGGAATAAACTGCTTAGCAAGAAGAGCTCCGGTGTTGCGGGTCTTCCTTGCTGGCCGAGGGGGACCGTGGCACATGGATCCTAGCTTCCACGGTGAGGCTGGGGCTGTCTCCTCCACTGCAAACACTCTGCCACACCACCTCAACTTGTCAAAATCCTACCCATCCATCAAGCTCACCCAGCTGTCACTCTCCCCTGAAGCCCTCCTCCATCCACGTCCCGAGAGCAGAGCCGTGCTCGGGTTCCAGCATTTGTTATATTGTCCTGTTTTATCACCATGCGAACACCTGGGTGTTTCTCTTCCTAATTAGCGTAGATGCTCTGGAGGTCAAGGGCCACTGGCTAGCAGCTGTTAAACAAGGTGTGCCGGGCTGGTCCTCAGGACATGACTGTTGACAGGGGGCAATGGGTAGGGGACTTCTACGTCTGTGGAGTTTATTGGCACATTCAGTGGGTCCCCAGCCCGGGGGACAGCATCATTTACACCTGTTTCCAGTACACCACCCCTGGCTTTTTCACAAGGATTATGGGGATTGAACTCACGCCCACACTCTAACTGGCCAAGGTGTCTCCCCAACTCAGCCATCTCTCCCACCATAAAGTCCCTCTGCTACCCTAGTGCTTGCCCGGGGAGAGCCATCTCTGGGGAGGATGAGCCTGCAGCTTTCTCCAAGGCTTGAGGAATTCTCCATTTCCTGCCTTGGGTCTCCTCCTTCAGCCTTCTGGCTGTGGTGGTAGTGCCAGGCTCTCTGGATCACGGAGGGGCACTTAGGAAGAACCAGTTTGGTGTTTGCTGCCACCTAGTGAAGGAAGTGTAGTTCTGCCTCTGGCTAGAGCTGGTTTTACTTTCAGAGGCGGCTCTAGGAACCCATTCCTAGATAGGACCCCTGTGTAAGGGAGATTGGAGCTTCTGCGGAGATGCAATCATATTCAGGATGAAGGGTGCTCTGCAGGGCAACAGCCTGTCCTGGCTGACTGTCCCAGCTCCAGCAGAGAGGCATTCCCTAAGAAGAAAGCCAGCCCGTTTAGAAAACTGGCTGTGTGGGGGAGGGGAAGGGGGTGTTCAACGCTGGGGGTGGGGGGGGGAGGCAGAGACATACATGACCTCCTAGCCCAGGCCAAGACGCTGACTCCAACTGACAACTTGCGAAGGGAAAATTAGTTTTTCCAACAGCATCTCACTGGGTCTATAAACTACACTTAAGGTCAGGCCCCATGCTGCGCAATAAACACCAACACAAAACAAACTCAGGAGTATTTTGGTAGGTTTTTCTTTGTATTATATTGTTTTATTGGGGGATTTTTTTTAAATCTTACTGGTCTTTTGCATGTATATTTTTATATTGGCATATTATTTGTGTTTTAATCAATAAAGCTTGCCTGAAGATCAGTGCAAAGCAGCCACACCAGTCAGCCATCCAGGTCAGGCAGTGGTTGTACACAGCTGTAATCCCAGCAGCCACACTAGTTGCCATTGAGACTGAGCAGTGGTGGTGCATGCCTTTAATCCCTGCACTAGAGAGGAAGATAAAACGTGAGACTGAACTCTCACACTCAGTCTCATTCTGAGGATTCGTGGAAACAGGATCTTCATTCCGGTTTGAGGTAAAGATAAGAGCTAGTGTGTAGTGATAGTTCATTTATATTTTAATCAATAAAGCTTGCCTGAAGATCAGAGAGTAAAACAGCCCCACTGGTCAGCCTTACAGACCAGGCAGTGGTGACACCTTTAATCCCAGTAGCCACAGTAGTTGCCATAGAAACCAGGTGGTAGTGGTGCACGCCTTTAATCCCAGCCCTAGACAGGAATATAAGACGGGAAGAGACAGCTCTCACACACAGTCTCATTCTGAGATTCCGGCAGGCAAGGTCGCTATTTCAGACTGAGGTTGAGGTAAGAGCCAGTGGCTGGCTGCTTTGCTTTTCGGATCTTCAGGTTAAATCCCAATATTTGTCTCTGAGTTTTTATTACATATGCTACGTATTTTGGTTTCCAATTTGTGTCTTTATGAGTTCTCTGTATGTACGTATGTGCACACACATGTGCATGAATGTGTCTGTGTCTCTTTCCATGTTTCATTTTTATTTTTTGTGGCTTTTTCTTTTTTTTTTTATTCAATTCTCTTTCTTGCCTGTTTTCTAAAAGGAGAAGGAGAAAGGTGTGGGGTTGGATGGGCGAGAAGGTGGTGAGACAGGGAAGGGGAAACTGTGATCAGAATGTATTGTATGAAAAAGAATTCTTTTTAATTGAAAAGAGAAACCTTGGTAGGGATGTACAAGGTCCCACTCTCAGAGGCACTGTCTAATCTGCTCCATCATTTACCAACCTGGACCCTGCAGAGAACTCGACCATGACTTTAGTGACTGCCGCAAGGTCTCTACAGTCCTGCATGGGAAGCCCCGGGACTCATCTCACGAGATTCCTGGTCCCACAAGCACCTCCTTCTTCTTCCTATCAGGATTCCAAGGCTTCAAGGTTCTGCTCTCAGTTGTGATCAACACCACGACCAAAGACAACTTGAGGGAGTTCAGGGTCAGCTTCTGCCACCAGGTAACAGGCCATTACTGACGGAAGTCAAGGCAGGAACCCGGAGGCAGGAACTGAGACCACGGAAGAATGCTGTTCGCTGGCTTACCCTCTGGCTCACACTTGACTTTCTTTTTATACAGCCAGGCCCACCTGCCAAGGGCCTGGCTACCTGCAGTGGGCTGGGCCCTCCCAAATCAATCTTCATCACGACATTTCCTCACAAACCTGACCAAAGATCCTCTGACTAAGACAATTCTTCAATCTTCCCTCTTCCCAAGTTACTCTAGGTAACTATAAAACTAACTGGCACTCCCTGTCCCTGTGGGTGCTGGGAATACAGGGGGCTTGCCACACCTACATGACTGATAGTTCCTGCAGTGCCGGGGATCAATCTCGGGTCCTCATGGCTGCCCAGCATCCAAGTTCCCAACTGACCCATCCCTGGTCCTGGCTCTAACTCTGTAGGGACTTTCAGCAGAATCAGCCAGACTACTTTGTTGGTTCCATGGTGGCTGCAGCCAGTTCGGGCTAGCTCTTAAGCCTTTCAGACATACATTTCTTTCCAGTTCCTCATCCAGTAACTTCTGTGTTTGTGTCTTGGAACCAGTCATGGTGGGAACATTCGCATCACAGAAATCTGTGACTGCCGGGATCAGCCCACTGCTAACATCTTGCTGACAGATGCCTGGTTCCAGGCCATATTAAACCACAGTTCGCACAACCGACAACAAGAGGGACATTTCAGCCCACTGTCCCAAAGAAACACAAGCTGGGCATTTCGTTTTTCTATTTATTTGTTAAACGCCTGGGACAGAGATCAGAGCTTCTGAAGACGGTGCTAACTGACATATCAGGGTCATGCTTCAGGTTTGAGCTATACACCCATAACACCTAGTGCTGGTAGAGACAGCTGCAACACTAGTGCTGGTAGAGACAGCTGCGAAAAAGCTATTTGCTTATTGCAGGTTCTGACTTCTCACTTAGCATGCAAAAGAGACATGAAACATTAAACACATTGGGAAGTGTACCGAGAACACAGCCTAAGATTTTCATGAAATTTTCCTCCTTCTCATTCTTTTATATTTACATAATTTAGACTGTATTTCAAGTCTACCATTCCTGTGGACATCCTTTGCGGCCCCTCCCAATGTCTTCATTAAATTAGTCCCAGTGGCTCACAGGTAACCTTATTGTAAAACCCTTCGAGCATCATTTTTAAATGAACTCTAATATATTACCTTTTAGCAGAGAAAAAAATTAAATGGCTTATTCAGTGAACCCACTGCTTGTTCGTACACCGAGCTATGGAGCTTGGGAGCTGGGAGAAGGGAGGGAGGCTGAGCTGTGAGACTGTGAGGCAGGGAAGGGGGTGAGGGCTCAGTCATAGTGAACCTTGACCTTGGCCATATCCAAGCTAGACAAGTCTCCGTTGCACAATTTTTGGTGGGATGGGCTTGACCTGTCTTGCAGCTTCAACCTGACCACCTTCTGCATGTGTTTTCGGTAAGCCCTTTGGATGACGGCAGCACACAGCTCCTCCTCCTTCCTCTTGGTGGTGGTGACGATGGGCTCATACAACTTTCTGAAAGGATTGGCTTCCATAAACTTCTCCTCCATCATTGCTTTCATGGTATCTAAGCCACTGGAGTTCCCGAGCACCCGAGTGGTGAAGGCAAAGAGAACGTCCATGCAGTGGAGCCGATCGCCCGTCACCATGGGCAAGTCCATCACTAGAAACTGAAACTTGTTAGGCTTGGCCACCCTCAACGGCTCCGGCAGGGCGTCTGCAAAGTCAGAGAGAGCCGAGTACTGGATGAACTGGGTTGCTTCAGGGTCAAACTTCTCCCAGATCTCATAGAAGATATCAAAGTCATCTTCACCCAGAGGGTCCTCGCTTTCCTCCGTGGCCGTATTGAAGTTCTCCAGGATCACGGCGATGTACATGTTGACCACGATGAGGAAGGAGATGATGATGTAACTGACAAAATAGATTATGGCTATCCGTGGCTGCTGGCAGTCTTGGGAGGAGTTGGAGCCTTTTGAAACCATCATTGGGCTGAGGAGAGCATCCCAGCCGGCAGAAGTGGTCACCTGGAAGAGACAGAGCATGCTGCCCGAAAACGTTTCAAAGTTGAAGATGTCATCGATCCCGGAGCCCTTCTCCACTTTGGAGAAACAGTTCATCCCGAAGATGGCGTAAATGAACATGACCAGAAAGAGCAGCAGGCCGATGTTGAAGAGAGAGGGGAGAGACATCATCAGAGCAAAGAGGAGCGTCCTGATGCCGCGCGCCGCCCGAACCAGTCGGAGGATTCGGCCAATCCGCGCCAAGCGGACGATTCTGAAGAGTGTGGGTGGGAAAGGAATGTCGCTGTTCTCCAAGCCAGAAACCAGGGTACCTAGAGAGGGAGGACCAGTGAATTCCCAGCATGTGCTCCACTTTGGAACCCAGCTAGATTTCCACCTCAGAATCCTACTGGGCCCAACATGTTATTCACACTTTGTCATTTATACACAAAACTAAGAAATGTCCACCTGTGCTTTAATCTGAAAAATAATCTCTAAGGGAGATACATTTTTAGATGGGACTTTTGATAGGGGATGGGATGCATGTGCCATTGAAGGTAAGTAAGAAAACTATGGCAGCTTATAAAGGGTTATTATCTACGCTGCATTTTCTTTTTAACTACCCATGGGGCAACGCCTACCATGGTTTTCCCTATTTACTGAATGCGGATAGAAAACAGGCTTTTTTGAGACTGCACGGAGACATTCCTACTGAAGTTTGGCTTAAGCCTTGATTGAGTTACAGGGGGAAATTGTGGGATCTGAGAGACCCAAGTTTCATAGCAGGGAACATGTGCTCATTTGTCTGGGGTTCCAGTACAGCCTTTTGCATGCGAGGACAGCCTAACTTCTGGGAGCAGGCTGCGGGGAGGTAGCAGCTCTGGGATGTTGCCTGCTGAACTCTCCTGTTTGATGGTCTGCTCACCCCAAGGACCGCTGAGGTGACCAGACTCACAAAGCTCATACGCCAAGTTGAGAAACATGTCCTCTGTTGTGGACACCCCAGAAATGGAGTGAGTCCCAAACAGAGCTTTGCTCAAGCTGATGAATATTTGGGTCTAAAATGTCACCCTGTTCTCGCCGTGCCTGCTCAGCAGGCAAGAGCTAAGGGGCACTAAGGAGTTTACATTTTGGCCCAAATATTATAGAATGGCTGGAACATGCTTGCCTTGTGTAGACATGGTTTTCCCCTTGCTCTGAGGTCATTAGGAATCATGACAGTGAAATGTTTCTGCCAGTCTCCTGATGACTACAGAGGACTCGCTGCTGTACCTCATCATCTGTGCATATAAATACTATGCTGATTGAGCAGATAATCCTAACAAAGTAAGATGGCGCCAGCCCAGCCTCACGGGCCCTTTGAGTAAAGCTTGGCCTTAAATACTTCCTGGACTCATCAGGCCTAAATGAATCTGTCCTTTCTCTGAGGAGTTTTTTGGTTTTTTATGAACCACATGACTTGGTATTCGAACTCAAATGAGTGAGTCCTGCCCCTCAATCGGCCTGCTCCCTCCTAGAGAGAGGCTCACTTCTACTCACTCCTCTTACATCTCTGTGAGCCCAGGAAGGAGTCTGGGGACTGTGGGGGCCAGATGTTGACCGTGGACACATAAAGGTCCATGGACTCCTGCCTGCCCACACGAGGGAACCAATTTGGCTTCATGTGAAGATTATGTTCTCTGTGGGAGCAAAACTCCTAGTAGCATGTGTGACTTCAGTCCCTTAGGAGCTATTGGAAGGATCCCAGAGATATTTCTAGAAGCTGCACAATGCCCAGCACGCCGTGGAAGGGACAAGAGAATAATGACCCCTGTGCATGTGGACAGAAGGGCTCATGCCACTCCCTTTGTGTATGGGTGCTGGGGGCAGGGGGTCAGGCTCGTGTGATCACCACTGTCTAACTTCTAATAATGTCAGTTCCACCAGAACTTGTGATTGGGACTGAATAATAAAGATCGTAAGTCTATTTTGCTGCCAACACCTGGGTCTATTTAAACTATCTACATAAACCTCTCGGCTTTGAACCCAGGCAGACCCCGACACGATCTGCATTATTTGCAGCAAGAGAAACCAAGCACTCAGATCTAAACCCTGTGATGCAGCCTTTTCAAGACAGGATTGAGGCACCATTTGTAAAATCAGTTCTCCTTGTCTTTGTGGCTTTCTGAACTATGAGGAAGCCTCGTGGGCCCTGCTACTTAAGGTAAAAGGTGAAATTAAGTCATATGTAGCTCACGCCTAGAATCTGAGCACTTGGGAGGCTGGCGTAGGAGGGTTCAATGAGTTCGAGGCCAGCCTGAGCTATGTGATAAATTCCATGTCAACCTGGACTAGAGTGAGACTCTATACTCCTCAAGCAAAAGAGAAAAAGAAAAAAATCAAATTAATGTATTACTTAAAATTGAACTTTGGAGACCCAAATAAACTCTAATGACTTAGCCACATGAAATACACTTAACATGCACACGGATGACTTGGTTCTCAGCACTGGGGGTAAAAAAGAAAGAGGGTGGGGAAATGGCCCAGAGATTAAGAGCATGAACTACTGCTGTTCCCCTGAGCTTGGTCACCAGCACCCACATCAGGGGTTTCCAACAACCCGCCACTCCGGCTCCAGAGATAGTCAATGTCTTTGGCCTGGGTCTCCTTGGTCACCTATACACATAATTTCTAAAAGATTTAAAAAAATTCCAAAAAAAAGTAAAAAAGAAAAGAAAACCAAAAAAAGAGAATCAAGTATAGGATAATAATTATCTTTCTTCCATTGAGATTTATGGTTTATGGAGCATTCTGTGGTTATGAAAAATCCACTGGGTGTAGAATGAGGCTTGCTGGTGGGTGAGGCACGCACAGCAGCCCGTGCCCTGGCTCCTACACACAGCATTTGGGATGGAGAATAGGGACTGCTTATCATGTGAGGCAGTCTTGACTCCTGAGGAGGAGGCAAAGGAGCCCATGCAACACCCTGTGGTCCGACAGCTGCTCTGGTACCCTTGTGGGTCCTGAACACAGGCACCATCATCAGTACTAATGGCCAAACTCCTAAAACCAAAAACTGTCCCCTGGGCTCACTGTGGCACAGTCAAACTCCTAAAACCACCCCCCCCCCCGGGCTCACTGTGGCACAGAAGAGGAAGCATCCCAGTTCAGCCACCTGAGATGTCAGGAACCACTGTAATAGCTGTTAGTGGGGAGACTTTGCTCCCCCCCCGCTGCCTGTGGCACTCCTCACCAGGCACACCTTCCATACCGCTCCCCACCCCTTTCCCCAGACTCTACATTAAGCCTCATCTGTCGCTCTGTAGAGAAACTTGACACACTCCTAAATGTTCATCTTTAAGGTTTACTTCTGCCTTGCCATGGAAAGTCCTGGCTACTGATTTTACTTACTAATGATAGAAAGAACCACGACCACACAATCAAATAAATTCCAGCCATTGGTGAAGTAGTATTGCCTCAAAGCAAAGATTTTGATGAGACACTCTACGGTAAAGATGGCCACAAAGGCTATGTTGAGAATATCAAAGATTTTCTTCACTTGCTGGTCCTGGCCTTCAGATTCAGCCATCATGATAATCATATTTAGGACAATAAGACCCAGAATGATGATGTCAAAGACCTGGCTTGTGACCAGGTCGAACACAAAGGCTTGACATTTGTTCTGAGGAGGAAAAAGAAAGAAGATAATTACGTCATTAAAACAACAAAAGTTGTTTTCTCTTACAATGAAGGTGGCCCCTTGAAATATACATAGACCCCTTTCAAAGGACAAGAAATTCTTATAGGCTCCCATTTTGCTTTGCTTCAAATTTAACTGGGTGACTGTTTTTATGTGCTTATGTTTTACTTTTAAATCTACCTTAAAACAAAAACATAAATCAAAAATATCCTCAGTATCAAGACAACTTTGGTGGTGTGTGATGGACGGTGGTGTGATAGATGGAGGTGTGATGGATGGAGGTGTGATGGATGGTGGTGTGATGGGCAATGGTGTGATAGATGGTGGTATGATGGGCTGTGGTATGATGGATGGTGATGTGATGGACGGGACAGTGGTGTGATGGACTGTGGTGTGATGGGTGGTGGTGTGATGGGAGTGGTGAGGGGGCTGAGGTAAAGCAGCTCATGTAGACTTCAACAATATAAAGATGAGCCTCTATGTCTGTATCTGCATTTACTCAAGAGAAGAACACAGAGAACATCTACTTTTCTTGGACAAAATGGAACAGACAATTTCAAGGCTCCATTTGTCCATTCTGAATAATTAGAACTTCAGCAAAACTCTGCATTAAAGCAGTTCTCTGCATTAAAGTCAGTTGTTGATTCTGGTTGGAATAAGCTAGAATAACAGCATCCCAGCCTAACAATTACTAAAGATGGAGAACTGATTACTTCATAGGATGACTGGGAGTGACATTAAATATTGGCTCCTTTTTTTTAAGTTTTAAATTTTTTAAGATTTATTTTTGCTGGATGTAGGGATGTATGCCTTTAATCCCAAGTACTTGAGAAACAGGAAGAAGGGTCTCTGTGAATTCAAGGTAACCTGGTGTATATAATGAATTCCAGGCCAGCCAGAGCTACATAGAGAGACCTGTGTCAAAAGAAAATTAATATATTGTCTAGGTTCTTCATAATGAAATAATGAATATGCATATCTAATTTTCTTAAGGACTTGGGTGCCTCTTATTTTTTTGTTTTTTGGGTTTTTTTTTTTTTTAAGTTCTAAGATAGCACGTGTAAATTTTTTAAAGATCCTGGAGGCCTGGAGAGAAGTCTAAGCAGTTAAGAATGTATGCTACTGTTACAGAGGACCAGAGTTCAGTTCCTAAGCATGCCTATCAGGTGGCTTACAACTGCCTGTAACTTCTGCTCTGGGGATCTGATGCCCTCTTCTGGCCTCTGTAAGCGCTGCACTCACATGAACTACACACTTCCACAAATAATTTAAAAACAACAAGAAGAATACTTCCTTTAAAAATTAACAGGGGACTTTTTTTAAAGAAACCTGTGCCCCTTGCAGTCTTGCATCCTGCATGTGTATTTAGTAGCGGTTGCTCTCACCAGTGGTCTTGGGATGGGTTTTTGAGGTTTTTTGGTTCCTAACTTTTTCATTGCGTTATAGTATTTCTTCTGTTCTTCTGTCATAAAAATGTCTTGGCCACCTAAGTGCATGGAGAAATCAACAGCTAGTTAGTCACCACCAGCCATTTTACAAATCAAGTACTGAATTTTTAGAAATAATTGTAAAGTTACATGTCATTTTCATCAATAGTTCCTATTCCAAAGGGAGCTGAAAGAATATGGACCAGGGACCAGAAGGAAAATTGATTTTAGAGTAAGAGATGAAAAAGGCAGTTGTGAACTACTCAAGTGAGGTGCTGGACCCAAACTCTGGTCCTCTGCAAGAGCTGTGCATGTTCTTAGCCTCTGAGCCATCTCTCCAGCTCCCTCCCTGTAGAACTTTTAATGTTTCATCATCTCCTGTGCTCTTGAGACCAATTTTCTCAGTGTAGAAAAGAGAACGAAAGATATCAGAAGAGAGGGGAATGAACCATTAGACACCTGTTCCTACATCTGTGTTTCCTTGTAGCTTTGAACTTGGAGTGGCTCTCTCTCTCTCTCTCTCTCTCTCTCTCTCTCTCTCTCTCTCTCTTTCTTTCTCTCTGGAAAAGCCTAGAAACATGACAGTGTCTATCTATACCAGACTGTGGTTTTGAAAAGCCCCAGCACTTATTAGTAAATGAACCAAAGGCAGACAGAGAAAAAGAGGGTCCAACTTAAGCCTGGATCTTCCTGTCACTCCATATATAAAAATGCTGCCAGGTAGGAGAGTCTGGTTTTATTTCAATCCTGATTTGGACCCAAAACTTTAATATAAAGAAACAAAAAAGATAAAAATTAATAAATATTTCAGGAAAATTAAAGGTAGCTGTGAATACTTATGTTTAAAAAAAAAAAGTCAGTGATCTCAGGTGAAGAACTTAATGATGTGTCTGCCCAAAGGACTTAGCAACAGCCTGAAACGCAACAATAATGATCTGAATTAAGACAGAGCTCAAATACCATATTTGAGCAGAATCCAGATCCTGTGCCCTTAGCTTTGAGAAGGCTGCTCTTGAGCAGATCAGAACAGCGGCCGTGAACAGCCTTCTCCATGAGAATCACATCCCTCAAAACCTTGGCAGAACTGGGCGAGACAGCCCAGCTGGGCCAGCATGCACACTTATCTTTTTCTGCTGCTGATTGAAGTTGTCGATAATAACGCCGATAAAGAGGTTCAGGGTGAAGAAGGAGCCAAAGATGATAAAAACCACGAAGTAAAGATATGCAAAGCTGTTCGCCTCAAAGCCCGGCTGCTCATCTTTCTGTTGGGGACATTTTAATGAGAGAACAACAATTACTGAAGAAAATTCAAGCTGCCCTAGCCGCCTTGTCTGAAGACCAGAGTGGATTGCCCCAACAAGTTAGGCCAAGTAGCATCGTGCCGGCAGCTGTGAACCACTGGGTGCCCCTTCTCTGGAGCCCTTGCTTAGCTCAAGGTGCACACGGTGGAGAGATGGGAGGCAGGAGGCTAGGTCTTTTCTCTCAAACAGTAAGAAATATTAAAGGAGGAGAACAACGTGGTGGCATTTATCTTTGAAAGTCTGAATGTCCGCGTGGATACGCCATTGAGGATGAGGCTATCACGGGACACACCCACCTCAGGAAGAGGTGACCGGGCTTCACAGTTGTTCTACGACTCCCAGATGTCAACATTCTGCCTGTGGCTGGTACCATGAGTTACCAGCACCTGGCACACTTTTTGACAAGTAGATTCTTGAGACACATGAATGGACCATGAATAGTGAGGGAATGAGCTCCTATGTGGTCACTAGTTGATGACAGACATGTTTGCCCAGCTCAGGGCACACTTCAGACCACTCAAGATCCTTCTCAGCCCGGGGTCTCACTCACCACCCACTCATTCTGTCTGTCTGTCTGTACATCTATCTATGTATTTTAAGTACATGTGTGTTATGCATGCATATGTATATGTTTGTTCACATGTGTTGTGAATGTGCTTTTAAATCTTATTTGTGTGTGTGTGTGTGTACAAGTACTCCATAGTCTATGTTATGGAGACAGGAAAACTTGCAGGAGTTGGTTCTCTCCTTCTACCATGTGGGTCAGACGGATCAAACTCAGGTTGTCAGGCTTGATGGCAAACTACCCGCTGAGCCATCTTTCTTGCCTCGCTACCTTAGACAGAGTCTCTCATCTGAACCCAGAGCTCACCGGAATAGATAGTCTAGCTGGCCCACTTGCACCTGGGATCCCATCTCCACCTGCCAAGTCCTAGAATTACAGGCAGGGAATGTTGCCATGCCAACTCAGCATCTATGTGGATTCTGGGGACGCGAACCCTGGTCTTCACTCATGCACACACATCATACACACGTACACAAACAATAAACTTAAAAAAATAAACATTTCAATTGTATATGTGGCATATGTAATTATGAGACATAAATATTACAATAAATTGTAACATTACAGTTAAGTATCTACTGCTAACTTTGGCTTTCTAGGAACAAGACTATTAACGTACTGAGAATTATGCTAATTGATTTATTGCTGTGTGCTATCACCATAAAAATGCTAGTCTGTGGAGCTACAATGAAGCATTAGCCGTGAAGATTCTCCCTCCTCGGTGCTGCAGCTCTCCTGCTCCCAGACCTCCTGTCTGGAGCCCCTGCTACATCTCAGGCATCAACTCTGTCAACTCCCCAATACAGCAACCACACTGCGTCATGATGAGAAACTAAGAAAACTTCCCCCATTGGCTCCTTCCTTGACTCAACCATCTGCTCACTGCCAGCTTCGAGTACCTCCCTTCCCACCCTTCAGCTGAACCAAATGAGGAAAGGGAAACAGATTAGATTGCCAAGTGCACTTTCAACTTTGGGGCCCAATGCTCACTTCCTCTTTCCCTGAAATTCCACCTTTACTTTCCAAAGAGCCTAAAGCCATGAGAAGTTACTCCCTTGCTCTATTTAGTCCGTATCATAATGCTTCCCCATGGTTGAGACAAGCAGACTTTGAAGAGTGGTTTCCTCCTCTCCATCACCTGGGAATGAGCTAGAGGGAGGTTGGGGTACCTCGCTATGATGATTGGTCTCTGTCTACGTGACACAAGCTAACGTCACCTAGGAAGAGGGAACCTCAACTGACAATTCCTTCTGCCAGATTGGTCTGAGGGAAAGCCAATAGGGCATTTTTTAAATCCCTAGATGATGCAGGAGGACCTTTCCCTAGGCAAGTGGACGCAAGTTGTGTAAGGAATGTCGATGAGCAAACCCAAGGACGTGTGCTTGCTAGTTTTATGTCAACTCGACACAAGCTAGAGTCACTGGCAAGAAGGAATGTTCAACTGAGGAGATGTTTTCATAAGATGGAGTTGTAGGCAAACCGGTAGGGACACCACCCATTGTGGGCGGGGCCACCCCTGGGCTGGGGCAGGGTGTTCCTGGGTGCTCTAAGAAAGCAAGCTGACATGAGTTCCCCTCTTTGCTTCTCCCTTCAATGGATTGTGATATACAAGCCAAACAAACCATTTCCTCCCCAAGTTGCTTTCCACAGAGTTTCATTAGAGCGATGGTAACCCTAAGAAGGACAGGAAGTAAGCCAGCTCTTCTCTGGGGTCTCTGCTTCAATTCATACATCCAGGTTCCTACCTGGAGTTCCTGCCCTGGTTTCTCTCAATGATGGCCTATAACCTATAAATTGAAACAAACAAACAAAAAATTTCCCTACACCTCCCCCCACGTTGATTTGGCCAGTGTCTTATAACAGAAAGAGAAATCAAGCTAGGACACAGCTTGTTCCAGCCCCTCTCCTGAATGACCGTTTTCCATTTCTTCTCTTGCCATGCAGAGCAAAGGTTGGGCATTACAGAATTCGAGGGTGTCAGACCCAGCAGAATACATTAGAGCTCTTTTATCAGCCAATGTCTATACCATCATTTTGCCTCAAGAAGGACAGGATAGAGGATCTGGGAGGATAAAGCTGTCATGCAGGGAGTCTGGGGATGTCTGGGTACTCGCAATGTCTCAGGTTTGAGCTTAACATTCTGGAGCCTAGTGCGACACCGACTCACCCCTCTGGAGTCCACAGCAGCGTTCATAATGTCCAGCCAGCCCTTATACGTTGCCTGAAACAGAAGTAGAAAAACACAGACACAGCTGTAGACTTTTTTCATCAACCAATGCGTGTCATGCCCAAGCTTGCCAAGCCCTATGGGCCTGTGTCCATCTGCCACAGAGAGAGGTCCACAAAAAAGAACAATATGAAGGGACGTAGTGAGGGATGCCATGCAATTTCTCTTTCTTCTTCATCACCTCGAGACTAATGATTTTAAAACAAATGCATTTCTACACTCTGGGTTGCTTGGGAAGAGCCAGGCAAGGCTCTTTCAGACGGCACGTGATTGTGCTACCTGCGGCTTGAAAAGAGCACTATTGTCAATGCCTACACTGAAGGGTTCTCCTGTCTGGCGGGTGCTCTCAGCATCGAGTGAGGGGCCACAGAAGACAAGACAAATGGAAGAGACCCTGAAAGAGGTATTATTGTGTGTGATGCCATCTTCATTGCCAACCTGATTGGCTCTGAAGTCACCTAGGAGACACATATGGGGCATGAGGCGAAGGTGTTGCTGAGGAGGTTTAATTGAGACTCATCCTGAGTGTGGGTGGAACCATCCTTCCAGCTGGGGTCCCTAACTGAAAAGGAACAGGTGATCTGAGCACCCACATCCGTCTCTTTCCGTCCACTTCCTGACTGTAGAGTCAGTGTGGCCAGCTGCCCCACATTCCCACAGCTGTCTCTGGAGAATTCTCACCACCATGTCTTCCCCACCACGGTGGTCTAGTCCCTCAAACCATGGGCAAAAATAACCCTGCCTTAAAGTTGTTTCAGATGAGAAATGCCCCTCACTTGGCCCCAGTTGTTGGTGCACAATGAGAACTCTAGGAGATGGACCTTGCTGAAGTGTGACACTGGGGATGGCCTTTACAGCCACCCCTCCTGTGTACAAACGAAACGTGATCACAGTCAGCTTCCGGATCCTCCCCCATACATTGCTCTGGGACAGACCGGGTTCCCTTTGGAGTTATAAGCTAAAATAAAACCTTTTTTCCATGGCTTGATTTTTGGGGGGTATTTTATCACAGCAACAGAAAAAATAACTAATGTGTTGGGTAGTTTGTCAAAGAAATAAGGAAAGAAACTAAGCTAGGCACTGCCCATGGGGAATGGATTCCCAAAGACGCTGTCCTACCCCCATGCCGCCCTGTGATTAGGACTGGAATCCACAGTCTCAGTGGAGTTACTATGCTTTTAGTGACCCATCGGCCTTCCAAGTTTTCTCTCCCTGGATGGAGACGGACCCACTTACCACCTGCAGCAGAGCGAGGTAGGCATTCCCCACGTTGTCGAAGTTGACTTTCGGGACCTCCCACGAGAAATTGCTATCTCTACACTGGCTTCGGTTTTGAATTTCAGTATGACTGAAATATTTATTGATGTCTGTCCCGTTAATGCACCTTCCAAACCTCCCAGAAAAAAAATTTACTCCCAGGATGCAAAATATGAGCCAGAAAATGAGGCAGACCAGTAGGACGTTGAGAATGGCGGGTATGGCGCTGATGAGGGCGTTGACCACAACCTTAGGGAGGTGAGACAGAGGAAAACAGGTAACACACAGAGAACCCAACAAGCGCTCCATCTTCCCAGCAGGGACCCAACAGGCAGGACGGGATCTCCAGGGTTATTTTGTCTTTACTCTGAACATCCCTCTCCCAACCCACAGTGAGCTCTACTTTCTGCTCAGATGGCCACCAAGGACAACCTCAGAAGTGCCCTGTGAAGTCGACATTAGGCACACGGAACACGTCTTTACCTAGGATGTTTAAGGGAAGACAGTCTACCTAGGCTGTCAAGAGACAGGCCACGGCATAGTCTTCTCGCTACTTCTTGTAGTTCAGGACCTGATCTGGTGATGTGGGACCCCAGGAAAAGCTTGACAAAAGCACAAGAGCATTTGACCTCTGCCTGTCCTGTTAGTTACGTTTCCGCCCATCCACCTGGACACGTACCTTCATTCCTTCGAACTGAGACAGTGCCCGCAGGGGCCTCAGGGCCCGCAGAGTCCGGAAGGACTTCAGGCTTGGTGAGTTCGTGAGACTGACCACAGACACCTGTGGAAGGAGACACTGCCTGGTGAGGACAGCTGCCTGGGCAGCCAAGACTGCCAGTGCAGACTCAGGAGTCCCCTCCTCGTTTTCCCCTTCATGTGTATGCATGCCTTCCTGTCTGTGTGCCTGTATGTGAGTGTATGTGGGGACCAGGGGTCAACTTGTGGTGTCTGTCTCAATTGTTCTCCACCTCACTGTTTGAAGGAGAGTTTCTCACTGAACCTGGAACCCAAATGGGCTAGAATGACTGCCCAGTGATGCCTAGGGTACTCCTGTCTCTGCCTCCATAGTTCTGGGATTACAGATATTTACCACTCTGCCTGGTTCCTAGTTCTGGGGTTACAAATGTGTGCTACTCTGCCTGATTTTTTACATGGATGCCAGGCTTCCACATTTAGGGCCTCGTGCTTACACAACATCTCTCCAGCGCTATCAAGGACCCTATTTCTGAGATGTTGAGCACAGTGACAAGCCAGATCCTGCTTACAATGAGAGAGATATGTTTATGTCGTTTGAGTCTCAAAAGACACTGAGAAGCTGGTATAAATTCAAGGAAACCAGATGGCCATGTCATCGCCGCACAGGACAAGATCGTAAATCAGATTGGGGCAGGAACATTTGTTGAATGGCTAGATTACAAAATGTGTGATCGACATTAAATAGTTTTATTAAAAACTGGGGAGATAATAGGACAGTGCCTGTCTCTCAAGCATGAGGACCTGGGTGTGGGTCCCCAGCACCCTATAAAAAGCCAAGTGTGGAAGCACATGCCTGTCATTCTAGTGATGGAAGGCGGAGACAGGAGGACCCCCCAGGAGGCCAGCTAGCTTGATGTACATGGTGAAATTCCAAGCCATGGGGAGACCTTACCTCAAACAAAAAACGGAAGACACCTGAGGACAGACATCTGTGGTTGTCCGACAGACATGCTTAGGCTATGCACATGCGGTGCACACCCAAACCCCTCGGTGCACTCACACAGATATCATGCATGGGCATGCACACCCCAAAAATAAAAATAAGAAGTGCATTAATACATCATTTTTAAAATAAGGTTTTAAGTTTGTTGGGAGTGTATTTAGGCAGGTTCCAGCAAACTCTCCTCTGCGTCACCCCTCTTGGAGAGAAAGAACGGAGAAGAGGGCTGTTCTGAGTACCACAGAAGGTTCTCACCATGGGGGGCATCCCATGGGGACACTGCACCTAGTCATCTGCGCCATCAGATTTAGAGATAGCAATCAGATTCTCACACTAAAGCAGCTGTGATCTTTCTCACTCTCAGTCACTGTTCAAAGGGACAAGTCCTCTAGGATGACTTTGTTTTTATTTTTATTTTATTTTATTTTTTATTTTTATTTCCACTCTCAATCACTGTTCAAAGTGACAGGTATTCTAGAATGACTTTTTTATTTTTAATTTTTTCTGGCTTACATTAATTATTCTGTTCTTTTCTGAGACCCCATGATGTATAATATAAATTGTATATCATACATCATAATCTACTTCTTCCCCATTTTTTTTAATGTATGTGAGCACCTGCACTCACTCTACCCAGGGAGAGGCCAGAGGACAACCGGCAGGCGTCTCTTCTCTCCTACCGTGACCTCGCTCAGTGCAAGATCCTTCACCTAACGTGCTAACTCACTGACTCACGCCATTCTAACTGCTGCGGACTATCACAAGGCATAAGCGCTCCTGTCTTACAGACCCATTCCCCTCTGGTGAATATCTAAGCTACCTCCTTTTATTTGTTATAAAGAATATCATAAGCTGACAGACGTGTGTTTTGCTTGGGTACATATCCAAGAGTCTCCATTGGATCTATACTAGGATTGGTATGTCTAGATTACAGATAGGCACAATTCTTAATTTTACTGAATAATGCAAAAATTTCTCCATAATGGCTGTCCCAATTAAACTGTTAGCAGTGAGTAGAGATTTTAATTTCCAAGGCTCTTCTTAATTCAGGTGTCAGTTAACTAAAATTGTTTCTCAGTCTGAGTAATGTAAACACTCACTTTTAAATGTGCTTCTGTGCTGACTCATGGAACGAGTCTGCCATTACTCACACATATGTTAGCAGCGCGGGTTTCTCCTGTCTGCACACGCGTGTCAGCAGCCCAGGTTTCTCCTTTCTCCTGTCTGCATCCTTTGGGTGTCATTTTCCTTGTCATCTGTATTTTTTTATTTATTTATTTATTTATTTATTTTTGGTTTTTCAAGACAGGGTTTCTCTGTAGCTTTGGAGCCTGTCCTGGAACTAGCTCTTGTAGACCAGGATGGCCTCGAACTCACAGAGATCCACCTGCCTCTGCCTCCCGAGTGCTGGGATTAAAGGTGTGCGCCACCACCACCACCTGACTAGGTTTGTGTTTTTCTACTCCATAATTATCATTAGGATCATTGTATGGACTCTTTCAAGCTTTTCTTCCATTTATTAATCTATTTACTGTGGGGGGGGGCGTTGTGTCGAGCTCAGGGGTCGGAGGACAACTTGCAGGACTTGGCTCGCTCCTTCCTTCCACCATAAGGGCTGTGGAGACTGAGCTCAGATTCTCAGTTTTGGTGACAAGCACCTGGACCTGTTGAGCCACCTCATGGCCCTCTTCATATGCAATTTTGATTGATTTGAATGTCATCTCAGTGGTTTTAATAAGAACGGCCCCCATACCATAGTTAGTGGAACTGTTTGATAGGATTAAAAGGATTAGGAGGTGTGGCCTTGTTAGAGGATGTGTGTCATACGGAGGGGAGGGGCATCTTTGAGGTATCCAAAGAACATGCCAGACTCAGGCTTGTTGGCTGTCCCTGCAGATCAGCTCCAGTACCGCACCTGCCATGCCTGCTGCTCCTGCTGCCAAGATCCCCCCTGAAATGCTTTCTCTTACATGCATTACTGCGGTTGTGGTGTCTCCGCAGAGGGATAGAAAAGAGACTAAAACACTCGCTGTGTCATAAATGAGGAGATCAGACGTCCGCAGGATCAGTTCCTGGTGCCAGGCATGGAGCTGATGAGCTGTGAAACTGGGAGTTTCCTCAGCGCAGTCTAAGTGGCAAGGTCAACACTGGGTCTCACCACGGGTGCCTTCTCTGTGAGTCAGAGGCACAGAACTACACATTTATCTTATGCTCTTTACATCTACTGTTAGGGTTTGTCCTGTTTACTCTCTTACCAAGATTGCACTTGTCTTGGGTTAGACCTGCAATCCCAGCACACAGAAGGTCAGGCAGGAGGAGCAGGGTTCTGGGTCATTCTCTGTTACACAGTGAGTTTGAGGCTAGCCTAGGCTACGTGAGACCCTATCTCAAAAACCAACAAACAATGGTTATGTTTGTCTTCCTTGGATGGTTTGAAGTTTCCCTTTTCCAGTCTTCAAAAGAACTTGATTAGTATTGACTGTTCTTCATAACAACTTGATTAGTATTGAATTTATTAAAACAGTAAAACTTGCTTTACAAACCATCTGGGTCTGTTGATGCTTTTCTGACACCATGGCTTTAGAGTGCTGTTTGATATTCTTAAGGATCGCTGCTAGATTTATACTATTTTGAATTGGCTAAATTTAAATTTTTTACAGTCTTCACTTGGGTGTTCTTGTCTTTACCGTGTGTGCACCACTGTGCGTGTGCATGTGGAGGCCCAGAAGTCAACGTCAGTGTCGTCCTCAGCACGCTCTACCTTATCTTTAGAAACCCCTGGAGCTCACCAGTGTGGCTAGCCAGTCCCAGGGGTTCTTCAGTCTCTGCCTCCTCAGAGTTGGGATTATGGCACCGTGTGGGTGTACCTGGCTTTTGTGCAAGGGAGCTGGAAATCCGAACTCAGGTCCTCACGCTTGCACGTCAAGCACATTGCCAACTGAGCCACCACCCCAGCCCCTTCCCTCCTTTCTTAAATAGGCGTAGACTCAGTATAATGGTGGAAAGAACACATGTGTTAAAGCCCTGCACCCTGGAGTGAGACTTCCTAGATTTGAACCTCGCCTCCACCACTTCTCAGCAGGTAGTCTTGAGCAGGCTTTAGCCTTTCGGAGTTATTTTCTTGCTCCGAATACAGGGAAAACAAAAGCCCTCCCACAAAGAGTGGCTACACCGTGGAAGGAAGAAGACATTGGCACAGGTGGCAGATAATGTGGCTGTTGGAAGATTTTTTTTTTGTCTCCAGACATAACATGATGCCATCTTGGGCTTTGTACCTGGTAGCCATGGCAACTAGAGCAGACTGATAAGAATGCTAGCCAGGTCTATGGAAACACAGCTGTGGGCATTCCCTAGGGGGTAGAAGAAAGAAGACCTGAGATCCCCTCCTGAGACCCTTTTTCTCCCAGCACCGGTTATTTTGGGAGGTCCTAGAGTATATAGCTAAGGAGAGGAAGGTTGACTGACAGCAGGGCTCCGTGACTCGCCTTTCTAAGATGGGGTGGGACTTCGCAGTGATACAGCTCTTCTAGGGTCACCCACAATGGTAAGAAAGCCCAACGAACTCATCCGTCTCACCAAGCTGGACTTCGAAATCGTACTTCAGTGTATCGCTGCTCGTCGGGGAAGAGTAGACAGTCATTGGCTGTTTCTCCCCAGGAAAAGTTAAGGCCACAGTAGTACAAAGGAAGCATCAGAACATGCTCCACTACAGGCCTAGAGGGGCTGAGCCCATCCTGTTCTACGCCATCTGTTCTGCACCCTGAAGCTAGCTGTTAACCTTCTGAGCTGTGGGATTCTTCATCAGGCACTGCTGCCGAGCTCCCCACAACTGTGGTGAGCGCCGAATAAGGTAACGTATGCCAACCCTTCTCTCTTACTTCCTAAACACCAGCATCAGAAACGTGGAAAAAGAAAAAGAAACATTGGAAGGGGAAGGAAAAACAGAGGACGTCCAAAGTTCCTCTAGGTTTTCATCAGACAAGCAGGGTTCAGAGAGAGAGGTGGAGGAGTGTCATCGTGGAGATGGTTGGGGTAGTCTGTGTGTGAGAGGCTGGACCACAGGTGGACAGCTGTCAGTTCGTAGTAAGTACTGCAACAGTGCGTGATATTCTTTGGAAAGGCACCCATATGAGGACCACATGGACGGTAGCCCCCTTAGGGTTCTCTCTCCCATCCCTGCCCCAAACCAAACAGGGCGCAGAGACAGTAAACTTACGATTACAATGAGGAAATCGAGCCAGCACCAGGCACTGGTGAAATACCTCCGGAATCCAAAGGCCACCCACTTTAGAATCATCTCCAGGATAAAAATAAATGTGAAAATATTATCTGTACACCTTAGCAATCGCCAGATATGGGGCCGTGTAGAGATGTTGATGTCTTCAAATATCTGGAAGGAGAAAGCACAGCCAGTGAGTGTGTGCAGGCTCCTTGTCAACTTTGAGTCTTTTCTATTTTATATGATTAAAAACTAGCTGGTATCTTGGTGATGGCGTCTTGGTTTAAAAAAAAGATTAAGGTAGTTCTTTCCCATTAAAATGTATTTCTTGATTAAATAAATATAGAAAATTCCATATCCATATTTCTGTTACCCCGGTGATTTCATGGTCTGTCCTCTCTGGCCCGCTCTGAGGGCTAATCTGGTCAAGTTAACAGTCTAGAATCACTAATCTGGTCAAGTTAACAGTCTAGAACCACTTAGCTGACACAGCTCGGGGCATGTCTGTGAGAGGGTTTATATGCTGCATAGAGCACCTAACTATGGGTGGCTCCAGCCCACAGGCTGGGATTTTGAATTAAATAAAAAAGAAAAAAAGCAAACTGGGGACCACCATATTCTCTCTCTCTCTCTCTCTCTGTCTCTCTCTCTCTCTCTCCTTCCTGACTATGGATGCAATATGACCATGCTCCATCCGCTGTGACAGACTGCACCCTCAAAGTGAGAGCCAAAATAAATGCTCTCTCTCGGTAGTGGAGAATTTTAACTGTCAACACAGCCTTATTGCTCATTTTAATTGACTACGTCTTCAATCTCCTGGAAAGAGAATGCATAACAGATTGTATAGACCAGATTGGCCTGTGCATATGTCTGTGTCTATAATCAATAGTCTGGATTACAATAATCAGTGTGGGAAAGTCAGCCCACTGTGGGTGCCACCCTTTCCTGGGCAGCGATGGGATCCTGGATTGTACACATATGGCGTGAGTGCTAGGTAAGTGCAGATGTATCCATTTCTCTGCTCTTGACTGAGAATGTACCCTGCTGGGACTGTGGGCTGTGGGCCTTCTCCACGACGATGGGTTGTAAGCTGGCTTTACGAGCTGAGTCAATCCCTTCTCTTTAAAGTTGCTTCTGTTAGGACACTTCTGTCTTAGCAACAGAAGCGAAACTAGAACGTCCCCTCAAGTGGCCCTTTCCGCATTGGTGAGAAAGGTAACCGATATACTCCGAATATAAGAGTCTTCCTACATTGTCGGAGCATTTTCCGGGATTCCTAACCCTTTCAGCTCTTGCCAGTTGTATCTTTCCAAGTTTCCCAGAAATACCCTTGCCCTAGACCACTACTTTAACCCTCCAGGTCGCCTTAGCAACTGTACTCAGTGCCTGTCCATTGTGTTCTCGATTCTCTTCTCCATATCTCAGCAAGCCTGGAGTTCATCATCTCCCATGGCTAACTCCCGTTCACCATACAAACACACACACACACACACACACCACACACACCCTACATATAATATCACTTTCTAGCCATATTGAGACACACTAAAATAGAGATGCTCTGAACCAAAGCTCCTGGTGGGAATTTGACTATCAAACATCCATTAAGTGTGATTACAGAAATGGGACATGACACTTTAACCTTCTCCATGTTACACCCTAACATCTCCCTCACCTACTCTGTGTGTCTGCATGTGGACGTGTGTGCGTGTGTGAGTGCATGCGTGTGTGCATGTGTGAGAGAGATTTTGCTGCGGGTCCTATAGAGCTAGGTGTGGTCTCTCATTTCAGTCTTTCTATAGTAAGAATGAAAGAAATGAGAGAAGGGAGCTAGGTACTAACCCTGCCCAAGACACTTAGGAAAACATTGAAAGTGGGCAGAAAATCAGTCCCATTTTAGGTACAAGGTAGGGCCATATCCTAGAGGAAAAGAATTCAAAAGAATCTAACCAACTCATTTCCACCTACCAAATTGAGTTTTGACTAGAAAAAAAAAAAGTCTTTTTATTGTCCAGAAGTAAACTACCTCCCACGGGCTCTAGGGCTCTCGTATTTGAACAATTGGTTCCCAGCAGGTCCACTGTTCTTGTTTGTTTTCTTTGGGGAGGTAGTAGGGGACCTTGGGCTGGGTGACCTTGAAGGAATGTAACTCAGAGTTTACAAACTCATGCCATGGCCTCACTTTCTTTCATTACTTTCTGATCCCTGAGGTTGTGAACGGCAGCCTCATGTTCCTGTCTCCATGGCGGAGAGCTGCTCCTACCACCACGCCTTCCTCACCATGACGGGCTGCACCTTGAACTATGAGTGAGAAGACAAGGTGAAAGCCACTGCCACAGCTCTCGGCTCTTCCCCGTCCTGCGGGCTCCTGCTGAGCCTTGGGAACTTACTGAGCGGACACTCTATAGGGATCTGCCCTGTCCCTATGAGGCTGGTCCTGCTCACTACCCTTCAGCCTCTCCTGCTCTGAGCCCATCACTTACAACTGTGGTCCGTCATCACTGCATCTGTCTTCATCTCCATTACCTGCCCACAGATGACAGACATATCTGGACAGCATCACAGACATGCTTTCTCTTTTGAAACCTTAGCCACGAGCTGGCTAAGTCGGTCAAAGACATGCAACTGAATTTCAAAGTCTCCTGTGTCCTACCAGAGATAGTTTTTAATAAGGAGATACTTGTTACTACTGTGCATTTGTCCAGATCCAACCTTCTCAGAGTCTAACAAGACCCACGTCACCCAGGGAACTTATTTCAATGTAAGCTCTGATTCAGTGGTTTGGAAGGACTCAAGACTTGGCTTTTCAAACTAGCTTCCAAAGCTGCTAGACAGTGTTGGTCCTGAGGCCATAGGCAGTGGTGATGAGTTAGATTTTTCTTATTCTCATATCTATGCAAGCATGTACAGTAAGATGGGCCGGACCTTTTTCCTGATGTTCTCGATACAGCGTGCTCTATACTGCTCTGCCCAGCCTACACCTGCCTCTCTGAAAGCAGATTAGGAACTAGGACAGGGCTCTCTGCCTGCTGGGAGGTCTCTGGTCATGTCATCTTTCCCTGACACTGCAGAGCATGTATCTATGGCCTTCTAGAAGCTCCACTGCCTTCCTGTTGCTTAATACCACTTAAGAAATAATATAAATTCAACTGTAGTATTCACGACACACTAGCAGATGAGATGTAATTACCAAAGACTCCTAAACAAAGTCCATCAGGGGAGATCCCAGGATGGTTCTAGATAAACCTGTATTTTTGTTTGAGGAATAATTTCTACTGTATGTGGAGCACGCGGGTTTATACTGGTGCCAGTCCCTGAGCACAGTCTATACGCCTCCTACCATTTCCCTTAGGATTACACATGTATGAAACAGTAGACAGAAGGCATGGGACCCAAAAGAGCACTTCTGCGCCATCTCTGCTACTACAAACTCCAGATCAAGAACAATTCTGTTCACTTAGCATGACAGTGAAAGTTTGAGCCATTTTAAAGGGAGATACAAGACAGGAGAGGGAGGACAGGAAGCTGAGGAAGAGGGGGAGTTAAGGGAAAGGGGAGTGTGTAAGTGATCAGGGAAGCCAGAGAGAGGACAGGAGTGGCTGGAAGGAATGAATTGAGAGCAGTAAGATGTTGGGGACCCTAAAGTGAATGCAAGTAGACTCAGAGTTACTCGTTAGTCTCACTGAGATTTACATCGCACTGACGGGAAACACCCAAGCACTGGTCATAACTTGATCTGTTCCCTGTAGCCCTTCCCTTAATATCTTGTCTTAGAAAGCATCCTGATCTTCAGGGACAGCGAGAGGAGGAGCTGTCTGAAGTACCGATACAGTAGAGATGTCTAGGAATCCTCCAGAACTGGAGAGCAGGCGGGCAAGCCAAGTCCAAGGGCTAGTTAGACGTGAGAAGGTACCTTCACACTGGCCTGGTTAAACCTCTCCAACAGGCAAAGCACCTTCAGAGTAGAGATTCTGATTCTAGATGTGCAGACTCCTGCCCGGTAAGGAGCCCTCAGTGAAGAACTCCCTACGCTGCCCTTTTCCCAGGGTCACAATCAGCAGCGCCTCCGGCTGCCCCGCTGCCCAACCTCCTCCCCGCGAGCATCCTTTACCAGAGCACCGCTGCTCAGCAGGATGACGAAGATGATAAAGCTCTCAAACCAACTGTGCTTCACGATCTGGTAGCAGGTTTTCCGAAGATTCCACCACACAACCCAGCAAGGCTTCCTCTTGTTTCTCTTGTGACATAGAAAATGGCAGCCGAGGCCTGAAAGGAAGCATTTATGGCATGAGCGTCTGGAGTGGATTGCATTAGTGGCCTCAGCTCGTCACTTCGTGTCCCTTGCCTTGTGAACTGTAGCTTCCCCCATCAGAGGGGGAATGATGATTCTTTCCAAAACCTGAAATTCTCTGGGCCTTGCCTGTTTCTGCTTGCCCTCTTGTGCCATCTTTTTGAAGGAGACAGTTGCAGGCTAGCCCACTGGTTCTCACAGATGCCCTGTGCAGCAGAGCCAGCCTGGTCATATGCTCAGGCTTGATCTGCTGAGCCCCTCACTGATGGCACCCACATGAATAAAGTCATCTACCCTCAGCAGAGACAGCCAGCCCAGGTCAACTGATGTGGAGGTCTATTTATCATTGTACACCATCAATGATTTGTGGTTATTAACTATGCCAAAATTTTAGGGTGGGGAGGTTGTGACATACAGAGAGTACCCAAAGGATTTCAAGAAACTTGAGATGAGAACTTCCAAGGTTTTGGGGACTCTCCCCATACATGGGAGAACTGGATCAATTGCAAAGGGGTTTGCAAGCAGCCTTTGCTCTCAACACACACACCTTTATGATGGACCAGGCTGCCCTTTGGTTCTCAGTGCCCTCCATTGACAGTGGATGTCCCAGGGATCTACAGAGCAGCTGATCTGTTGGCCCGGCTAGTTTTCCAGGAGCACCTTCAGGTATTTACCCTGTTGGGTTGTGTGAACGGAGCCTATCGAAGCCCGGGGTCTCCTGAAATTCCCTCTACTAGAATCTAATAATCTAATAACGCTAGTGCTAGAAACGAGGCGTCCATCCAAACCACAAAGCTACAGGGAACAAAGGCTCCTTGAGCTCTGTGCAAAAATAAGGCCACTTACTTTTGGGTAAGCATCTATCCGGTTGCTTTTTTGGGGTATCCGTGTTTCGGAAATTTATGAAGCTATTCAGATCAATGGTGCTGCATTCTGAGAGCACGCTTGCCGCGTCAGACTTCTGCATGCCAGAGTGGGGGAGGAGAAAGTCAGTCACCAGGACAGTCAGGTTAAAGCCAGAGAGGCAAAGGTTGCTAGACAGGATGGCATTGGTAGCATGCTGCTCCTGTGGGGACTTTTTCTCAAGTTCTCTATCAGCCTCACTTCAGGAGAAAATTAACTCGTCTCCATGGCTAATAAGCAGCAAGTGTATGTGTGCACACTAGCTCAACCCTTCCCCCTACAAATCATAACCCTAATAGGCTGCCAATTAGAGGGTAGGGAATGAGAAAACTACTCTCTGCCCAATTTCCAGCTATCCCAGTTCATAGACTAATCGGTTAGGCCAGTGGTTCTGGCTGGCTTAACCCTGTAGGAGGCATTCTGGCAATGCCTCAAGTTATATTTTTTATTTATTTATTTTGTTTACAGTGTTCTGTTTGCACGTATGCCTGCAGGCCGGAAGAGGACACCAGATTTCATTACAGGTGGTTGTAAGCCACCATGTGGTTGCTGGGAATTGAACTCAGGACCTCTGGAAGAACAATCAGTGCTCTTAACCTCTGAGCCATTTCTCCAGCTCCTCAAGTTATATTTTTTAAAAATAAAAGTATGTGTGTGTGTGTGTGTGTGTGTGTGTGTGTGTGTACAGACCAGAGCACAATCTTGGATATTATTTCTCAGGATCTGAGCATCTTAGGTTTTTGGTTGCTGTTGGTGGTGTTGTTTTGTTTTGAGACAGAGTCTCTCATTGGTCCGGAGCTAACAGTTTGGCTGGTTGCTCATGAGCCCCAGGGATTTTCCTACTTCTGCCTCAGCATCCCGTGGCTGCTGGCTTCTCATATGGCCTTTGGAAATCAAACTCAGGCCCTTGAGCTTGTAGTGCAGGCAATCTGTCAACAGGCTCATCTCCCTAAAACTAGAGACATTTTAAATTTCCACAAGTAGGATACTCCTGATACCTAGTGAACAGAGGCCAAGGGTTGCTGGCAGTCACCCTAGAATTCACAGCAAAGCCCCCCACAGTGATGGGCTGTCTTGCCCCAAATGTCAGTGTAGCAAAACTGACAGCCCCTGACTTACACTTTTGTGTGAGACTCAGCCCTGGCAATGGTATCTTCATTCTTTCCAATATTGACCCACAAGGCTGTTCTGGAGAAGCTGTGTGGAGGGGTCACATGCTCCTCCCAACCATACCCTGGGAATATTACCTTCCGAGCACTCTGTATGGCTAGATGCAGATCTTCTTCAGAGAACACTTCAGTGTCCACACCTTGGTCATCTGGGCTGGTGGGCTGCTTGGTCTCCAGAGGGACGTCACAGATCTGGCACACAGAAGCCCAGAGTGGAGTTAATATTTCTCTAGACAGTCCACTTGGCATGAAGCAAGAGTGAATTCTTGCTCCTGAAAAACTCAACATGGAAGTAGACCGGGAAAACTACTGAACACAACAGAAATAGGAATGTATTGTAAAGTTACTTAATCAAAACAGTATGGTTCCAGAATAAGACTCACCCCGTCCAATTAACTCAAAGATAAAATATCCCTGTGGGTGGGTGGGGGGGAGATAGAGACTGTATGTATATGTGTACATGCATGAGTGTGCGTATGTATGTATGTGTGTGTACATGTAGAGACCTGATGTCCTTCTGAATTATTTTTACCACCCTATTTTTGAGACAGAGTCTCTTACTGAACACAGAGTCACCAACTGGCTAGACTGGCTGGGCTGCAAGGGGGAAGGATCCCCTGTCCCCATCTTCACAGTGCTCTAGTTACGGGAGTGTTTTCAGGGGGTTCTGCCCTGCCCAGTTCCTGCAATCATTATGTACCAAAGAAATCACACAGAAGTCTACATTAGTTATAAACTGATTGGCCCAGTATCTCAGGCTTCTTATTAACTCTTGTAACTTATATAGTTCATTATTCTTATCTGTGTTAGCCACGTGGCTCAGTAACTTTTTCAGCAAGGCAGTCACATCTTACTTCTTCTATGGCGGGTTCACAACTGCAGAGCAATGGGCTTCCTCCTTCCCAGAATTCTCCTGTTCTCATTGACCCGCCTCTACTTCCTGTCTGGTTGTCCTGCCTATACTTCCTGCCTGGCTACTGGCCAATCAGCATTTATTTAAAATATAACTGACAGAATGTAGACAATTGTCCCACACCACGGGCGCTATCCACCATGCCAGCTTTTGTTGGCTTCTTTTAAAGTGTGTGCTGGGGATCTGAACTCAGGTCCAAATGCCTTACCCAATGAGTAACCTCCCCAGCTGCAAAATGGAGATTTGATATATTCATAAAACTGGAAGGCTTGCTGTGGTGACCTACAAGGACATCTAAAAATGGTGTGTGACGGCTATTCCTGGTTATCAATCTGGCAACGTTGGGATCAACTAAAACTCAAGCTGTCAGTTAGTCAAGCTGGGAGGGATTTTCTGGCACGCCATGTCATGCAGGGACATAGCCTGGGATTAGGCTGATGTGTCAAAGAGCACATACATTTTATAGCCAGCTATCCCTAAACAATACCTAGGACACACAGGTGACAAGTGCCCTATGATAACTGTATGTTTCGACCACACCTAATCTGACGTGTGGACCTTCCATACCTGAACTTCAGCACCAGCTTGGGAGATGCGTGAGGCTCTGAATTCATCAAAACATTCAAAGTCATCCTCTTCCTCTGCAAGTGGGGCCAAGCGAGGCCTGCCATGCCCAGAGTCCAAAGTCATTTGTGCATCAAATTCCTTCCAGGGCTTTGTATCCAAGGGAATACTGTCTTTACTCTCACTATCAAAACTCCCTGGGATCTCTTTTGGCTTCGGTGAGGTTTGCCTCCGACATCTCTTACAACAGAAATTCTGAAGAGCGTGCCCCACAAAGGAAAAGGCCCGGCGGAACCTCTCCAGAGCCAGCTGCACTTTGGTTTTCCTGGTCTCTCCTTCGGGGTGCCCGTCCCTCTCCTCATTGCTGAAGGAATTGAGCAGCAAGGCAATGAAGAGGTTAAGCACCTGGGGTAGGTAGTAAGTGAAATTTAGCAAAGGAAGAGGCACTCAGAGTTCCTAGAACAACCTTTCCCCCAAGGCTCAAATTCTCACCAAATGAGAATTTCTCTCCCTCCCAGCAAAGCTCTCCTACATAGTCAGTGACGAGATGAAGACCAAGAAAGAACAGGGAGAAAACACACAGAAAATGCAAGTGAAGGGATACAAACACAGGAAAGGGGGCATCCAGAAATCATTATATAGAGAGAACCCGGACACCGAGAGACAGACACCAGGTGTTCTCTCTCGTATGCAGGTCCCACTTTGAAGGTTTTGCAGATGAGTGTATGTGAGTGTGGGTGGATGAGTGGGTGGGTGTCAGACATGAAATAGAAAGGAAACTACAAGATTAAGAGGGTTTTTTTTTTGAGGCAGAGGTAATAACAGAAACATGGAAGCATAAAGGGTCCTACTGGGGTGGGGAGGGCACGACAGGAATCCCTGGGGACGGGGAGGGGGGGAGAAGAGGTCCACAGGGCAAATCTTGTGCATTAGGGAGATGGTTAGGGTTCAAATCCCCACCTAAGTGCCAGGTGGGCATGGAAGCCAGCCTGGGATCCCAGGCTCAGAGACAGCTAGTCAAGCTCCGAGCAAGCTGGCTTGCCAGGACAGCCATATCTGGGCACTCTGGGCTTGACTGAGAGGTCTGGCCTCAGAGAACAAGATGGAAGTGATCCCAGCTTCAGAGACAGCTAGGAAAGCTCCAAGCAAGCTGGCTTGCCAGGACAGCCATATCTGTGTGCTCTGGCCTTGACTGAGAGATCTGGCCTCAGAGAACAAGATGGAAGAGTGATCAGGATAATTTCTGACATCACTTTAGGGCCTCTGCATACCTCCCTCCAACACACACATACCTGGGCATACATGTGCGCACACATACACAGGTGCCCACACACATGTGAACATGCATACACACTCATGACATACCGCATACACATGAAAATAAGAAAAAACACCAAGTTATATATGTAAATGTCACAATTAATATATTATGATTTGTACACTAATTTATTTTTTAACTTAAGACTCCTTTTATTCTTTACTCGTGTGTGTGTGTGTGTGTGTGTGTGTGTGTGTGTGTGTGTGTGTACATGCGCATTGTGTATACAGGTGCTTCCGGAGCCCAGAAGGCTTCAGATCACCTGCTGCAGGGGCTCCCGGTGGTTGTGAGCTGCCCTCTGCTGAGCAGTGTTCTGAGAGTGTGCACAGATCTCGTCAGAGATCTCCAGCTTTACCAGAATTGCTCGCCCTGAACCTTTGCTCGTGTTTCTCCTGCACCTTCTCAACTATCACAGCCGTCCACAGATCCTGTCTCAAAGTTCTCTTCCACCTCCCATTAGCGATGTCCGCTCCCCTCGACCTCGGCTCACTCACCAGCTGTGCAGACAATTTTGCTAGGCACTCCGGATAAAGCTATCTGTGAGACAGTTCCTTACATCTGCCCCATGACCCCTACTTGGTTCTGATTTCGAGTCCAAGGATCTTAATGTGCCCTTATCTCTTCATGTCCTCACTGATATGGGTCTAATTGGCCTCCTCGTTGCCATCTAAGCTGCTGGCTGTAGGAAAAGACTCAAGCTGTTTCCACAGTAAGGAAGCCCAACAGTAGAAGGTTCTGGAGAAAGAACAAAGACTTTTTTTTACCTGCAGACAGATTTGTTCACTTTGTTACTTAATGCTTCTAGGAATTAGTCATGAGAAGACCCAGAGGAAGGACCATTTTTTGTGTGTGTATGTGTGTGATGTATGTGTCTATGTGTATACACATGTGTATGGGTGTGGGTGTGCACATGTGTGTGTATGCATGTGTGTGTGTACGTGTGTGGTGTGAGAGGGCTGTACAGACAGAGGTCAATCTCAGAGCGTGTTCCTCTGGAGCCATCTGCCTGTTGTTTTTGTTTTTTGAGACAATGTCTCTCCCTGGCCTGACGCTCACCAGGTAGGCTAGGATGGCTAACGAGTGAGTCTCAGGGATGACCTGTCTCCACGTTCCCACAGCACTGGCACAGAAGCACCAGTCACCACATGAGGTTTTCACTCCTTCCTTCTGGGATGGAATTTAGGCCCTTGTGCTTGTATATTAAGATCTTTCCCACACCTTCTTGTGCATATTTCTAAGACTGAAAAGTCAGCTCCATCTTTCCCCACTGGACATCTCTTTAGATCTTGTTCACCACATCAAGTCATGCTGATTTCCCTAAGCCCAGCGGTCCTCGACCTGTGGGTCACGACCCCCACAAGGGTCACATATCAGGTATCCTGCATATCAGATATTTACATTACAATTCATAACAGTAGCAAAATTATAGTTATGAAGTAGCAACTAAATAATTTTAAGGTTGGGGGTTGCCAGAGCATGAGAAACTGTATGAGAGGGTTTGCAGCATTAGGAAGGTTAAGAAACACTGACTTAGTCAATCACTGACCAAGAGAACATGATTTCTTACAAGAAGCATCAGGGAAAAGTGTCCGTGGGCACAGCCAGCAAATGACATGCCAACACATGTCCCGGGTGTTAAAGAGGTTTTGTCCCATGCCTGTACCTTTCTCAGGCCAAATTCAAAAGGATATTTTTTTTCAGTTTTATATTTTAAGTGTGTGAGTATTTTGCCTGTTCATTAAATGCTTGCTTAATGCCTGAAGGGTCCAGAAGAGGCTGTCAGGTTCCCTGGAACTGAGTTACAGACAACTGTTGGCTGCCATGTAGATGCTGAGGATTGAACCCAAGTCCTCCGGAGGAGCAGCCAGTGCTTGTGACCACTGAGCCATAGCAGGGCAGCTGCACACGCAAACTCACAGCAGTTACGACAGCATGCACAAACCTGTTCAGGCCTAAGCTGGACCAAATCCCAGCCTGGAGAGGGGAAGGGGCCGTGAAGTCCCTCCCCTACCCAAGGAGATATTTGTAATTGATGGCTGCCAGGAGAGGATCCCGGCCTGCATAAGACCGAACTAGACCCTCTGAATGTGGGTGACAGCTGTGTGGCTTGGGCAGTGTGTGGGGTAAATACTGGTTCCACTGCTAGTGTTCATCCCTAGTGCACGAGCTGGCTCTTTGGAGCCTGGTCCCTACGGAAGAACACCTTGCTCATCCTAGATACAGGGGGGAGGGCCTTGGTTCTGCCTCAAGTGATGTGACAGGGTTTGTTGACTCCGCATGGGAGGCCTTGCCCTCTCTGAGGAGTGGGTGGGAGTGGGGTGGGGAGAATGTGGAGGGAGCAGGAAGATGGGAGGGAGAGAGAACTGAGAATGGTGTGCAAAATAAGATTGTTTAAAAAACAGTGTTGCTGCCGGGCGGTGGTGGCGCATACCTTTAATCCCAGCACTCGGGAGGCAGAGGCAGGCAAATCTCTGTGAGTTCGAGACCAGCCTGGTCTACAAGAGCTAGTTCCAGGACAGACTCCAAAACCACAGAGAAACCCTGTCTCAAAAAACCAAAAAAAAAAAAAAAAAGTGTTGCTCCTGGTAAATTAACCACACTTCAGGGATGGAAAGGGAGCCAGGGACTCACCACGAGCTTTCCCACCACCATGATCAGCACGAAGACAATGATGCACAGCGGAGAGCCGTCCATACCCTGCATGCATTCCCACATGTTCTCGATCCACTCCCCGCAGAGGATGCGGAACACCACCAGGAAGGAGTGATAGAAATCGCCCATGTGCCAACGCCGCTCCTGGCCGGTAGAGACGGTCTTGTTGAACTTGGTGCCGAAAAGCTGCATGCCAACCACGGAGAAAATGAAGACCACAATGGTCAGGACCACGGTCAGGTTTCCGAGCGCACCCACGGAGTGGCCAATGATCTTAATGAGAGTGTTTAAAGTGGGCCAGGATTTGGCCAACTTGAAGACCCTCAGCTGTGAAGACAGACAACAAACAAAAAGGGAAGAAGAGTTATGCTCACACATCCGGGGCTATGCTCACACATCCGGGGCTATGCTCACACACATGGGGCTATGCTCACACATACGGGGCTATGCTCACACACCCGGGGCTATGTTCACACACCCGGGGCTATGCTCATACATCCAGGGCTATGCTCACACATACGGGGCTATGCTCACACACACGGGGCTATGCTCACACATCTAGGGCTATGCTCACACATCCGGGGCTATGCTCACATATCCGGGGCTATGCTCACACACACGGGCTATGCTCACACATCTGGGGCTATGCTCACACACCCAGGGCTATGCTCACACACCCAGTGCTATGCTCACACATCTGGGGCTATGCTCACACATACGGGGCTATGCTCACACACACGGGCCTATGCTCACACACCCGAGGCTATGTTCACACATCCGGGGCTATGCTCACACATCCGGGGCTATGTTCACACACCCGGGGCTATGTTCACACATCCAGGGCTATGCTCACACATCAGGGAGCTTATCCAGAAAGCAGGTGACATTCCTCAGCCATGGCCATTAGGACTTTCAAAACTGGTCACACTCACCTAGGGCAGAGTCACCATCCTCCTAGCTAACACACTATTTTTTTAATTTAAATCTCTTTTTTCATCTTTTTATTTTATATGTATGGGTGCTTTGCCTGTGTGTGTGCCACATATGTTTAGCATTGGAGGAGACTAGAAGATTGAGTCAGGTTCCCTTGGAATGGAGTTATAGACAGGTGTGAACCACCATGTGAGTGCTGGGAATTGAACCTGGGTCCTCTGGAAGAACAGGAAGCACTCCTAACTACAAAGCCATCTCTTTAGCTACTATTTAAATCTTTTAAAAATTATATTTATTCATTTATTTGTGGAGAGAGGAACACATATGTATGATGGCAATTGAAGGGCTGTCCAGGTCAGAGCAAACCCTGAGGGGTATTGTCTTGGTTGATGAGTCCACAGTGGGCATCACCACCCCTACACGTGTGGGGTTGTGCTGTATATATAATATGTGTGTATATGTGTGTGTGTATATATATGAGTTAGACAGCCCGTAAATAGCATCCCTCCATGGCTCCATGGTTCTCCTCTGATTCCTTTTTTGTGAGTGAGTCCCTGCTCTAACTTCCCTCAGTGATGAACTATGACCTGGAAGTATAAGCCAATAAACCCTTTACTCACCCAAGTAACTTTGGGCCAGAGTGTCACATCACAGTAGCAGAACAAAACTAGAACAAAGGTCAAAATGCAGCTCGCAGGAATCAGTTCCCCTTCTGCCATGTGGGGCCCAAGAATCGATTTCAAGTCCTCAGGCTTGACAGCAAGGCTTTTACCCTACCTGAGCAATCTCACCAGCCCTGTATTTTTATTTTAAAATAACAGATACCTTGTTCTGGGGCTGGAAAGATGGCTCAGCAGTCAAAAACTCTTGCTGTTCTTGTCGAGAACCCAGACCTGTAGCCCAGATCCCAGCACCCTCACTGGGTGCTAGTGTCCAGATCTGACCTCGTCTTCTGGCCCCCCAGGCACCTGCACACATGCGGTGTGCATTCAGATACACACGTACACATACATAAAACTTTCTGGAATTGTTTTTAAGAAATCAACCTCAACTAGCTGGGTATGGTGGCACACAACTGTAATCCCGACCTTGGAAAGACTGGGAATTTGAGGCCAGCCTGGGTTACCCAGGGAGGTGAGTATATATGCAAATTGTGTCCTGGAATTAAGGCGAGATGAATTGGTCCAAGATAGCCGTTGACCCCACTCATTTTATTAATATTATTATTATTATTATTATTATTATTATTATTATTATTATTCAGAATGTTGTTACATGGTGAATCAAGAAAGAGGAGCCAGGGCCAGGTATAGCAGCACACCTTTAGCCTCAGGACTTGGGAGGCAAAGGCAAGGGCTTTATAGGAATTCACAGACAGGAGGGTCTATATGGTGAGTTCCAGGATAGCCAGGGCTACATAGTGAGACCCTGTCTCAAAAAGAAAGAAGAGGAGGAGGGGAAATAAGGAGGAGAAGTGGGGAGGTAGAGAGAGAAGGAAAGGGGAGAGGGGAGGGGAGGAGAGGGAAGGAGAAAGCAGGGTAAGGGAGAGGAGGGGAGAGGAGGGGAGAAGAAGGACCCAGGTGAAATGGCTCAGTGGATAAACACACTTCCTGCGGAGTCTTCAGGCCTGAATTTGGGCCCCAGAATGCACAGGGTGGGGGGCATCACCAACTCCTGCAAGCTGCCCTTTGACCTCCACTCGTGAGCCACTGTGTGCACCCACACACGGACACAATAAAAATAAGTTCAAAATAGAAGGAAGCCAGGCGGTGGTGGCACACGCCTTTAATCCCAGCACCCGGGAGGCAGAGGCAGGCGGATCTCTGGGAGTTCGAGGCCAGCCTGGTCTAGAAGAGCTAGTTCCGGGACAGGCATCAAAGCTACAGAGAAACCTTGTCTCGAGAAAGAAAAAAAAAGGGAAGCGCCTTACCACCCTGAAGGAAGCCAAGAAGGAGCGATTCGAGCGGCTGTTCTTATCGGACAGGTTGGTGTAAAGGACGTCAGCGAGACTCAGAAGGGCGACGATGCTGTCGAAGACGTTCCAGCCATGGCGGAAATAGTGGTACGGGTCCAGCGCGATGATCTTTAGACACATTTCCGCTACGAAAATTCCAGTGAAAACCTGCAATGGGACAGAGGAGACTCCTGCTTAAGGATGGGCTGAGTGAACCACAGCAGTTGGGAAGAAATCGTTAAATCAGCATGGTGGCTGAAGCCAAGGCCCAGGCACCAGGCACACAGCGACAGGCACCTCACTACACGACAGTAGCTGCAGCCCACGAGGAGGCGTTGAAAGTCGGGCTAGACCCATATTCTACCTCCAGCCGCATTTCTGTCTTACATCACTTTTATTAAAGTCTTAACTCATCACACAAAGCCGTGGGTTGACGGTGACATTTTGACACATGCATGCCTTCTTGTTCACCCTCCTCCTCCACTGCCCCCCTTTTCTCAGGCTCTCTCTTGCTAGCCCCACCCCAGTAAAACACATAAAGTGGGAGAGTTTCCTTATTTTAAGAATTTAAGAGAACGTGTTGCTTTTTCAGCTAGAAACATGAAATTTTACGAGGAGAAGATTGGATATTCTGGTAAGATTTTTCAATCCATTAGCTAATTAGAGTAAAGCAGCCACTGACTAATTGTGTGTTGTATCTGATATCTCTGAGAGACTCATTTTCCCTGGAGGAAAAGAAGATGCCTCCCACAGGAACCGTGAATGAGATTGAGCAATTGTTCAAAGTTCGGCTTCCTCCCTATCTTCAATTTTCCATTTTAACTGAGACTCGGTCTGTGCAGTAAAAACCAGTGACACATGCTCAGGAAGTCTCCACACCACTCCCCACCAAGCAGTGATGCACTCTCTCAGGAGCATGACCCTCCATATCTGCCTGGTTCTTCTTTCCTGAGGATTTACCTATGGATCAAACCTGCATTGTTTTAAGACAACAGTGTCCCCGGTAACACAGGGGGGCATGGGGGTCATTACTGTGGGTCTCTGGAGATGGTTCACATTTTTTTTCTGGGATGGGGGGTTGCTGTGAGACAGAGTCTCACATAGCTGAATTTGCTATGGGACTGAGGATAACCTTGAACGTATGATCCCCCTGCCTCTGACAGCTGGGATCACAGGCATGCATCACCACACCTAATTTTTGTGGTGCTGAGGACTGAGCCCAGGGCTTCATGAAGGGTAGGCAGGCACTCTGCCAACTGAGCCACATCCCCAGCCCTGGTCAGCATCTTCTGAGTTTTCTCAAAACACTCAGAACGTTACTTTTAAGATTGTCCACTATGGCTTCTACATGACTAAAGAGATCTTAACATGTTAGAAGGTTAAACTAAGGCCTGTGAAAAACCAAAGAGGCGAGCTGCGCAAAACCTCTGATCCAACGACGCCTTTGCCTTTATTCCATTTACAGGAACAAGGTTGCAGTCTGGGTTATGGTTACTGAAAATGTCTGCACCTGGACAGAGTTAAGATTCAAGCTTCTATACGCTTTCCAAGAGCCTGAGATTACCCAGTTTGCACCTTGGCAGAGTTAATATTCAAGCTTCTGTATGCTTTCCAAGAGCCTGAGATTACCCAGTTTCCTATTTTTAGTAGATTTATAAACGTGTCGTCCATGTCGTGATGCTCCATGGCCAGGAAGACGGTATTGACAATGATGCAGATGGTGATAGCAAGCTCAGTGAAGGGGTCCGTCATCACGGTCCGCAGGACCTTCTTGATGCACAGCCACTGAGGGCTACAGTCCCACACTAGGTACTTGGATGCCAAGTTTTTCCCACATGGGAGACAAGGCTCCTGGGATTTTTCTTGTTCTGGAAGAGAATGGAAGGGTGGGGAAGGCGTTTGCTCTGAGCCAGCCTGGCTGCTCTCTGCCTGCGTGTGCCCCAACTCTCCTCTTCCCTGGGATTTTTGTGACACGTAGCCAGTCACACAGGTTTTCCTGCTGATCACGGCACAGAGGAGACACACATCTCTGCACACAACTAAGATGCCGCAGAGTCAAGTGTATCTGACACAGACGCAGAGAGAGCAACACAGATTGGCCAGAGGCTGCGAGAGACAGAGGTAGCACAGGCTCTGCTTTCTCAAGAGAGGACTTGGTGGGGACTACGGCTCTGCAGGGGTGGCCAGAGCTCAGGAGAAGAAAAGGGCGGAGGCAATGGAAGGTTATGTGATGGTTAATGTCGATTGTCAGTTTCGCAGGATCTAGAAATACCAAGGGGACGAACCTCTGGGCACATCTGTGAGGAAATTCCCTAGATTAACAGAGGTGGGAAGACCTGCCTTAAAAGAAAAGGCACTGCTTCATGGGTGGAGGTTTGAATTAAACAAAAAAAACAAGAACACCAGCCATCTTCTCTCTGTCTCTCCCCCTCCCTCCCTCCCTTTCTCTCTTCCTCCCCCTCCCTCCCTCCCTTCTTCCCTCCTTCTCTCTCTCCCCCTGCCATTCTCCCTCTCTCTCCCCTCCCTTCCTCCCTCTCTCTCTCCCTCCCTCTCTTCTTCTTCTTTCTTCCCTTCTCTTGCTCCCTCCTTCCCACTCTCTCCCCCTTGACTATAACCACAATGTGACCAGTCACCTCTTATTCCTGCCTCCATGCCCACCCCATCATGATGGAGCTTTTCAAACTGTGATCTCAAATAAACCTTCCTCTCTTTCTTCCTTAGGCGGTTTTTGTTCGGTTATTTTGTTGTCAAAATGAAAAAAAAAAAAAAGGAACAAATTCAGGCATTCTGGTAGCTACTTAAGCTCAGCCCCTTAGCTCCCTGCACCCCTGATTTGTTGGGTTCCATTTCAGGAACTCACAAAAGTCAAGTAAGGTCGGGTAATAATTTAGAAGTGCTAAAGGGCCCACATATTCCCAGCTTTTCATGGTCTTGAGCATTGGTCCCTTGCCTGGGGCAAGTGTCCTGGCTCAACTATAAGGTCTTTTTTGGCCAACACCAGGTTCCTAGCTCTAACTTAGCCAACAACTGCCACTTACTGGCAAGGTCTTGAGTGCTCTTTTTGGCTGACTTTTGTCATTCAGATCTTCTAAGGTTGCCCAGTCTGCCCGTCTATGCTCTCTAGCCCGTTCCCACCCAGGGACCCACTGGGAGGGGCTAACTCCCATGAAGGTCAGTTCCCAGTCAGGGACCCACGCCGAGCGGCTAACTCCCAGGAAGATCATTGCACTCAAGTCACTCCACTGAAGGGCTCCTGGGACACGAGGAGTCTCTCTTCGCGCTATGGCACAGTGGGGTGGTTCCCAAGAAACCCCCTCTGTGGAGGGCTTCTGGGGGGACACAAAGAACTCCAGTGGGGAACTCACCTTGCATGGTGATGGTCAAGATGCTGACGGCACTCAGCGCCCTCTGCCGGTGGAAGGGGTCTATGTGCTCATCAAAGAGGTCCAGGGGCAAATTCTGGGACAGTCGTTTGGTTTGCTCAAGGAGTTGTGGCTGCAAGAGAAAGTACAGTAGGCCTTTTAAAGGCAGGTGTTGACATTCCCCACATCTCAAAAAGACGTCAAGTAAAGATGCTGAGCATTTGTACGGAGCAGTGCATTGAATCTCCCCAGCATGTATGATGCTCAGGGTGTTTTTGGTTTTTTGTGGGTTTTTTTGCCTGTGTGAAACAGATCAGAGAAAGGGGATTTGGCCATTCGCTGTTCTTAACCATGTGCGTTTCTGGAGTCTGGCCTTGGGTTTTATGTTTTATTCACTTTCAACAAAGAGCAAACAAATACTCTCTACCTTAATGATAAGAATAATTGTTAAGGATTAATACAATATTAGCATAGTTTTTTTTAAAAAAAAAAGAATAATTTTTACTAGCAAGCGTCAACCGTGTCTAAATTCTGTGATTCACACGATCCACTCAGTATATTTATTTTCCAGGATGTCCCATGCGCACATCAACACTTACATATCCAAAATGGAACTGGCCATCTTTTCCACCCCTAAAGTATGTCCTTTCTTGTCTCAACAAATCACCTACTCAATAAGCCGCTAGCATGGAACCTACTTCAGCTCGTTCACTGGGTATCACTTTCTGTGGGTCAGCTTGCTTATCTTTCTTCATTCTTGCCTTTAGCTATTTCTATGAATTCAAACACTCCCTCCCAGAAGGACAGAGGATCCTAAGGCTCAGAAAGCTAGGGAAACTCCCAAGATTCAAGAGATTTGGAAAATTAGAAGATCCACAAGGCCAAGTCATGAGGTTCTTAAAACATTGTGTTTATTTGGCAGGTGCCTGTATCACAGCACATGAGCAGAGATCAGAGGACAGCTTGAAGGGATTGGTTCTCTCCTTCCACCCCACCATACGGGTCTCGAGGATTCAATTCTGGTCTTCAGGCTTAGAAGCACATCCCTTACCCCCTGGGCCATCTCATTGACCTGCTTCCATGAGACTGTAAGTGCAGTAGGCAGCTGCCGGAGAGCACAGACTCTGGCTGAGCTGCGCACAGCTGGAGGTGGGCTTCTGGGGGTGCAGCTTTTGTGAGTCATCTCTTACCCCTGGGAGGGCTTTTCAATGATACAGGAGTCTTTTAGTCCCCCCGTGTGCCTATAAGAAACCCCAATAAAATCACTTGCTCCCCAAGCTAGGTTTGGGTGGAATTCTTTCTTTGATCTGTCATTGATGCCCTATCTGGGCGAGGAGATGTTTTATTCTCCCCCAGGAAAAGTTACACATTGAGTCCTCACACAAGTTGCTGCCACCACCTCTTGCTTGGGGTTACTGTGGCAACGTCTTAATTGGTTTCCTCTAGTCTCCTCCAATCTCCTCTCTTCAATGTGGTTAGCTTGTTGAAAAAGAAATTTCAGTTTCAGATCGTGAGCTTTAAATCATTATAACCAGGCTCAAACACACCTTCATTAATCAAACTGGCAGCCATTACAATCAGCATGTTTTTGCCAACAAGAACTAAGTGTGTTTATCCAAATAGCATACAAATCCCTGCCTTGGGCTTCCACGAACTCTCAGAAAGCCTGTTCTGCGACTCGCTGGCTGAGGAAGTGTGTCCCCGCAAAACACTGTCAAGATGCTCGAAGACATGGTGGAAGGTTGGTGCGCCCAGGTGAATGTGGCAGGTGAGACAACATTTGGATTCATTTAACTTTTGAAGGGCTCGATGTGTGACGTACGTTCAGGTTTTCTTGTGGAAAAGAACTGGCCGTTTGCTGCTGGCCCAGGCCAGCTGCAGGTGGTGCAGTTTTGGGTGCATCTCCCCTGTTGAGCACACTCCTCACATGCAATGATGTCGCTTCAGGAAATGAGACTGGCAGCAAGCCACCAAAGAGTGCCCGCGACCTTTGTCTGGAGCAGGCTTGGTTGTCGAAAATGCTTTGCCATAACCAGTCATCCCTGGTTGTCGTATGAGATCCGCTGGTCCTCAAATGTCACAATCCAGTAGAGAAACGGCCTGTTGCTGTGTAAAGTAAATAATGCGCCTCTTGGATTTTCAGTCAGCTCATGAGGCATTCGTGAGTTTTTTCAGCTCTCCAATGTGCTTCAAATGTCAAACGGCCTTACATGGTCCATGCTGAGTCCACTGACGACTTCTCTCAAGTGGGAAAAGGATGGGTTTTGATGGCTGCTGTCAGTCAGTCGCTGTCAACTCCGATGACTGGCCACTATGCCCTTCATCTTCAAACCTCTTGTCTCCTTTTCGAGATTTGTTGCTGGGCCACCACTGCACTATGTGTGCACTGGGAGTCGCTGGGCCGGTCACCGATGTCACGAGTCTTCTCTGCTGCCTTGTGACCCATTTTGAAATCAAATAAGAAAACCACTAGCATCTTCATTTCACCCAACGTTGTTTCCACAGTATAAGTGGCAACCCCTTTGAGGGTTGAATGACCCTTCCACAGAGGTCGCCTAAGACCATCGGAAAATACAGACATTTACATCATGACTTATAACAGTAGCAAAATTACAGTTATGAAGTAGCCACAAAGCAGTTTTGTGGCTGGGGGTCACCACAACAGGAGGGTCGCATCATTAGGAAGGTGGGGAGCCACTGAGATGAGGGAAATACAAAGCCCACAGCGAGAACTAAATCATTAGCAAGGAAGCACAGTCAGGAGATGAGCGTGGGGATGAGGGAAAACAAATCTTAGGTGGTGTGTGTATTCCAATAGCAAGCAGTTAATGTCAGCAATGCAAAATCACAGTTACTTTCGAATCAACCTACATCCAGGGTTTCAAAAACATACCTCTCCAGCTGGGCCTGGTGGTACATTTAATCCCAGGACTCAGGAGACAGAGATAAATGGATGCCTATAAAATTGAGACCAACCTGGTCTGCATAGCAAGCTCCCGGAAGCCAAGGCTATATATTGATTCCTAATCTCAAAACAACAACAAAACCCACTAAATAAATAAAAACAAACGAACCTCTCCCTGGGTGTACGGACACATGCCTTTAATCCCAACATTTGGGAAGCAGAGGCAGGGGAATCTCTGTGAGTCTGAAGCCAGCCTGGTCTACATGGCAAGCTCCAGGACAGCCAGAGCTATATAGCGAGACACTGTCTCAAACACAAACAAAGAAACAAAACAAAACAAAAGACACACATCTCATTCTCTTGGTTACAGTCCTTCACAGCTTCTTACTGCCTACCCTCAGCAAGAAGACTGAATGAGCTTCTCAGCTTTGCTGTCAGGATCTTTTGTGATTGCCCCATTCTACCAATCCAGACTCCTGTCGTTGTCACCTAAACACACACACATACATGCACACATATGCATACATACACACAAGTGTGTGCACGCACACACACACACATGCACAGATATACACACACTCACGCTTTTAAATGGGCCACGTTCTCCTGCTCATTTTTGCTTCCAGACCTTGGCACACATTCCCTTCTCCACTGGCAATGCCTGCTCTTCCTTTGCCTGGTGAATTCCACTTGGCTTGGACACCACTCTCCTGGGGATCTTTCCTATTCGCTTCTAATTCGCTACTCTTCCTCCTGCTCCAGTCCCATCTAGGTTGGTCTGCACCAAACAGATGCTGCTGGTTGCTCTATACATATGTCCTAGGGCCTCACCTTGAGCACTCCTGAATGCTGGGATTAAAGGCAGGCACAACTATCACCCAGCTAAGAATAGATATTTTATATGATGATTTTTGCCATAAGGATAAAAATAATAGTAGATGAAGACAGAGTCACAAAAGCTAAAGTTGTTGGCAGAGGTTATTCATTTATTCCTAGCTGCCCAAACTGAAATAACCACACAAAAACTGTATTAATTAAATCACTGCTTGGCCCATTAGCTCTAGCTTCTTATTGGCTAGCTCTTACTAAACAAACCCATTTCCATTAATCTGTGTATCACCTTGTGGCTGTGGCTTACCGGCAAGGTTCCGATGGGCTCCAGTGGAGGCATCTGTCCCCTACAGTGGCGCCATGGCTTCTCTGGCTATATTCTGCTAAGCCATTGGCCAAAAGCAGCTTATTTATTAACCAATAAAAGCAACAAATCTACAGAAAGACTCCCCACACCATTTCCCCTTTTCTGTTTAAGTAAAAAGGAAGGTTTTAACTTTAACATAGTAATATTACATATAACAAAACAGGTATCAAACAAGAATTACAGTTACAATACTTATATCTACTTTATATTTTATCATAACTTAGGAAAACTATAATTATAACTATTCTTCAACTCCATCTGTTTAAGACATTTTATATATTGATTCAATTTTAGGATATATTTATCATATTGCATTGTATATTTCTACCATGGATGAAGATGTTTATACATTGTTTACATTTTAAGGTCACTGCCCTCATTTGCTGCACAGTTGTTTACAGATTGTTTAATATTCTGATATAAAGTCTTAGTCTTTAAGTTACATAGATATTAAGTATTATAGGTCAATAGTCATCCATGTTTGTTATACTTATAGACTAATTAGATTCTTCAGATACATAGAGATTGTATTCTGCATTGATAGGTAATCTTCAACCACCACTTTGAAGATCTGCAGAACATGCCATATAAATAACTTAGGATTCTGTTGATGTGAGATATGAGTGCTCCTGGCAACATCCACCTATTCCTGAGAGAATGTTGCACACTGAAGACACTCCACTTGGAGCTTGTTTTCTTATTGGTACAACTGGCCTTTGGGCAAGGAAATGCCCAAGCCTTGAGCCTTGACCACTGACAAAGTGCATGATGTCCAAACTGAACAAGCAGGATGCAAAAAAAAAAAAAAAAAAAGACTGTCAAACCTTGCCATGACAGAGTAAGATAGTTCTGAAATTTTTTCCTGCCTCTGAAAATGGCCTATCAGTTACTTTAGGCCTGAGCCAAAGTTGGTTGCTTAATATTGCAAATGAGTCTTTGGGTGATTGCCCAGGTAGCCAGTTGTCTCTGTCACCTACTGAACATTTTGGAAGCTGTTTGATTGCACTTCCTGCCTACTCAAGTAATATTATCTCCCTCCTCAGGCCTTCAATGGGGTTGAAGAATAGATAGTCATAGTTGCCTTGCTCTTATGATCTAGCCAAGTCATTTCTAATACAAGACTTAGACTCCTTAGGATAAATTTATTATTAAAATATTTAGCATATTTTCCTTGCTTAATATAGTTTACACTGGTTGTAATTCTAATTTTTATACTTGATATCTACTGTGGGACAATGGTATGTACCCCGTCACTTGTATTTTAAATAAACGCTGATTGGCCAGTAGTCAAGCAGGAAGTAGAGGTGGGGCAATGAGAACTGGGGAACAGGAAAAGCTCAGTCTGCAGTTGTCACCCAGACAGAGATTAAGAAAGATGTGACTGCCTCGCCGAAAAAGGTACAAGTCATGTGGCTAACACAGACAAGAATTATGAGCTAATGTAAGTTATAAAAGTTAATAAGAAGCCTGAGCTAATAGGTCAGTCAATTTATAATTAATGTAGACCACTGTGGGTTTATTTGGGACTGAACAATTGCAGGACTGGGTGGGACAGAAACCTCAGTCAACAAATGGTGCCCAACGTGTGGACAACTGCATCCACAGAAAACCTGAGAGAGTTTGGGAAGTGATTCTAGACACAAAATAACAGCGTAAAACATGGCTTCTTGCTAGCAGCAATTTCTTGGGTTTGCTCTCTTTGCTGGAGGCAAGTGCATCTCATTTAAAAGAGGCTTCCTGACTCAGCTTTAGCTGCGAAACTTTGCAGTTCTTTTAAGAGGCCCTGTCACCAAACATTTAAATGGTATTTATGAGTTGCTGACAGCATGCTTCTTGGTGGTGTCAGGGACCTAGAGATGCCATAAAGTGTGGTACTAAAGATGGCTCTGGCCAGGACCTCCGCCGTGAGGCTAGACTCTCAGAAAGCTAAGGAATGAGGTGGATCCAGCCATCAAAGCCACAGCTTTAATCCTAACCATATCACTTAGCAAATTAAAGACTTATGTGGTCAGAAAAAGAGAGATACACAGTAAAGATAGATTCGGACAAAAAAAAAACTTTAAATGGTTTACAGTGTGTTTAAATATATATGTGCGAACTTGGGAGAGAAAATAAAAAGGTTAAAGTCCTTAAAATAAAAAAGAAAGGAAGAGAGCAGTTGGGTGTGGTGGCACACACCTTTAATCCCAACACTTGAGAGGCAGAGACAGGTGGATTTCTTTGAGCTCAAGGACAGCCTGGTCTGCAGAGTGAGTTCCAGGACAGCCAGAGATACACAGAGAAACCTTGTCTCAAAAAGCCAAAAATTAAAAACAAAAACAAAAGAAGTTTAAAATAAAAGTTTAAAATAAAAGAGTTTAAAATAAAGCCACATAAAAATGAAAAATACACAGAGAGTCTGGATACTGTATGTTATTATGTTGTTGTTAAATTGTTTTATGGCTGAGGAAAGAGCAAAAGCTGCTAAAAAGACATTTGATTATAAATGCTGCTGGATTAATCATATATATATATATACATATATATATATAATGTTTTGACTTTAAATTTTAAGTCAAAAGATATGCTACTTTGGAGAAGAGATTTTGTTTTTGTTTCCACAGGAAATGAGAGGCTGTGGATTCATTCTGGGCTAAGAAAAATTAGATTTGATCAAGGAAGACCCCCCCCCCCAAAAAATCTTCAATAGGAGTGAATGACCCAGATGTCTGAGTTCTACATCCAGAACAGATTCAAGACTGTTGCCGGAAATGATCAAGCCTCACAGAATACTCCAATCAGGACTTGATCGTAATTCTAAATTTTCTTTAGGTTCCCATAAGATTATCAGTGTCCCCAATCAGCAGGAAGTAGCTGGAAAACTACACCCACATTCCCAAAAAATGGATTATGGATGTTTGCCTTTGTTTAGAATGTTGGTTACAAGTTGTTATGGATAATGGTCAGGAGAAAAACTAAACAAAGGAGATTTGATTCAGAGTTCTTGGTTTTTGTGGGTTTTTTTTGGGGGGGGAGGAGTGCTGTGGGACAATGGTCTGTATCCTATCAGTTGTATTTTAAATAAATGCTGATTGGCCAGTATCCAGGCAGGAAGTATAGGCAGGAGCAACCAGGTAGAAGTAGAGGTGGGGCAATGAGAACAGGAGAATTCTGGGGAAGATTAAACGGTCAGTCTGCAGTTGTCATCCCGGCAGAGAGAAAACAAGATGTGACTGCCTCATCAAAAAAGGTACCAAGCCACGTGGCTAACACAGACAAGAGTTATGGGTTAATATAAATAATAAGAGTTCATAAAAAGCCTGAGCTAATAGGCCCATCAGTTTATAATTAATGTAGAGCTCTGTGTGTTTATTTGCAACTGAATGATTCCAGGACTGGGCGGGACAGAAACCGCAGTCAACAGGTATCTGTTCTTAGTGTGTATAGTTTTGTATTGGGTTTGGAACTCTCCTATTTAGACAAAAGGGGATGATGGGGAACCTCCCTCAGCCAATGGCCTTTAAGAGGTTGGACCAGGTTGGGGTATGACACAGGTTACCAAAAGGTCACAGTCCTGCCAAGCTTGATCTCTTCTTCCCACAAGCCACACCTGGATGTTGGACCCCATTTCTATTTCCTTGCTGTGATCCGTGAGTTCCCTTTTAATAAAGAAAAACCTTAGAATACTCTATTTGGAGTTATCTTGGCATTATCTGCATCATAAAGTCAAGTCATAGATGGTCTAAATAAGTTAGACAATGAAAAACAAATCTTAATAATAACATGTGTTTGATGACTAAGGTTTATAAATTCCTAAAGTTATAATGATATATTCATACTAATAAAAACTGATTTAAAGATGCATATCTAACCTGTCTTTATTAATTTGTTAATTTTAGCCATTTGCAGAAACTGGGCCATATAAAAAAATTGTGATGTTAGAGTAAGCAATGAAAGACCAGGAAAACAAGGTTCCCAGTCTCTCTGGGAACTGTGCCTATGACTTAAAATTTATTTGATGCTAAAAGTTCTTCAATTCAAAATTGTAATTTTTGAGACTCAAAATCTTAACAGGGATAAAAATTATAAAATATTCTAATTCTTATAAAAGCTGCTAACTTATTGTAAATTGTTAAAGATAATTAAGACATAAAAACTAATGATCTGTCACCTCATGAAGTCCAGCCACTTGTACAGTTGCATTCAACCTTACTAAGCAAAAATTATGATAATGTTAATGTAAAAACTTTTGCTCGCTAACTTAGTCTTTTACAGTTGCCCCTATAGCTGTACAGCTCCCGGCTCCTGTCGTAGGTTTGGGATCTACACCATCTGCTATGTTTTATGGTGACCCCTGGATGCACTCTGACTGATACCAGTCCCTCATACGCCCCCACTTGGTCAGTATGAAGCAACTAAAAGGAGATCAATGCCCCCAAGCTGCTGGGGACAGTTCAAGTGATCCCTGAGAGGGGTCTGATGGGACATGGGCCATCCAACTCATCCTCTGTGCCGCTCTGGGCATTGTGTTCAGAACTAAACAGCTGGACTAAAACCTTACTCTTTGCATCAACAGACCTCTGACCCACAAGCCATCCGCTTAGCCTTCAGGACCGACTGGACTCTGGCTGCTGTGGTACTCCAAGGCTAGCACTGACCACTGCTAAGGATGGGATCGGTGCCCTCCTCTGTAAACAATGCTGCTTCTGCATCAACAGATCCTAACTGGTTTGAGACACGGCACAAGGACCAGACAGAATTCAGCCACAAGCCTCCTCCTCTGTGTGAGCTTCGGGTCCCTCCCACTCTGGCTCCTCCTTCCATATCTTTCTCCTTATTACCCCCACACTTACATTTTCACCCTGTCCTTTAAATGTTTTACTTCCTGAGCTACCCCCTAGACCCAAACAAAATGTTCCACATAATGGTTCCCAACGGCTCTCACCCCCCAACAGCTCCATCTGTTCCTGATACTGAGGAAAGGAAGCCATGGAGAAACTCACTCTGGCTGCAGGGACCATCCTCCCTTTTACCCCAGCCCTGTTTTCTCCTGCTCCCTCCCTAGGATGCTCTGCAGTTCCCAGCCGCTTCTGCTGGCTCACTCTGGTGTTGCAGTCCTGGCAGTGGGCACCCTGAACCTACTCTGTACCCACTTCTCAGCTCGCTAGCTTGCTCTCTCGCTCTCCTGCCTCTACCCCTCCCTCTCTCTCTCCATCTTCCTGGGCAATTGTTCAGTTTCTCTCTGTAACTTCATCCCCATATGGTAGTCCTATTTTTGGAAGGTTAAGGACCCTCGGGAACATGGTGCCTCGTTGACTGACATAGGCCGCTGTGGGCTTTGAAAGTCACACCTCCTGTTCCAGTTTAGCTCTGCTTCTCGGTCGTTCGCCACGTGACCAGTCACCATGCTGCCTCAGTCTCTTGCTCACATAGTCTGAGCCGATCTTGAAGCCACGCCAGGCCTACCAGGTCGGACTAAGGGCCTTAAAACTGTAGACCAAGGCACACCTTCCGTCCCTGAAGTTGCTCTGTCGGGAATCTTGTCACCGTGACAGCGAACATAACTCTCGCACACACGGTGACTGCTCACACAGATATTTATAAACGTGTACTGGAATCACGGCACAGATGAAGGAGGGTGCGCCTGAGTGCACAGTTAGAGAAATGACGGGAACGAAGAGAGGACTTCCTTCACTGGACTATCGGCAGATCCGTGGCCCTGAGTGCACGGGAGAACGGCTGATCCCTGGGAGCGGACTTACGTTTTTAGCGGAATCATCCTCGGACTCTGACGCCGAGGCCCGGTCCCTCTTAGACCTTCTCATAAAGAAGGACTTTCTTGTCTTACTACTAAAAAATTTTTTCTTCTTTGGGGAAAAGGACGATGCTTGAAGGGAATTAAGCGAACTTCTGTCAATCCCCATGGCAACCAGAGCCTTTGGAAGAGAACAGAAGCAATTAATGAACAGATTATTCCCCCCATGAACATGCAGATGACCTCAACCTCAGTGGGCTGTTCTCCTCTCTCCCTTAATACTGAACTCATCAGATTGCTCTTTGCCTCATTTGAATGTGTTAGCTGGGCTCTTGCTTATCCAAGGAGTGGCTTGGTTTTGCACAGGCCTCACAGTTGTCAAAGGCAGAGTTAACTCTTGCACAGTTTCCCCTTGACTAACCCTAGGCTGTGCTAGGGGCGATACGTATTTATGCCTGAGGACACTAAGGTCTTACCAGGGGCTTCCATCTGACAAATCTGTATTATACAGAAGATAACACAGAGTGTAAAAATAGGGCTCTTACCCTGAAAAACCTAGAATTGGAGTAGAGAATATAAGGTACCAGGGAAACTTTGTGGGGTGACCTGGAGCTGTAGTGGGATCCAGGGAGGGAATAACGAGCCGGCCTCTTGCAGCAGAACCCAGCCCTCCACCATGAGGGAATAACAAGCCTGCCTCCTGTAGCAGAACCCAGCCCTCCACCATGCAAATGTTCCAAAGAAAAATATCTTCAGATTCACATAAGAAAGTTTGTAGCTGAGCAGTGGTGGTGCACACCTTTAATCCCAGCACTTGAGAGGCAGAGGCAGGTGGATCTTTGTGAGTTTGAGGCCAGCCTGGTCTACAGAGTGAGTTCCAGGACAGGCTCCAAAGCTACAGAGAAACCCTGTATTGGAAAAACAACTAATTAATTAATTAATTTTAAAAAATTTGCAACAGAGCCTGAATTTGCACATAAATAAATTACATTCTGTAGCCAGTAATTCAGTGTGTGTTCAAGATGGTACAGGCTTCCAGAATTCAAAATTATCATGACTACCTTCTCAAGAATCCTGTGTCCAGACCAGCTTGAGACTAACAGCAGCGTAGCCCCCTGCAAAGGGCTTAAATTCTCAGCAAAACACAGGGTACCAAAGGGCTGAAACCTGGCCCCAAGAGGCAGCCTTCAGCTTCCATCACACTGCCTCTGCGTCCCCTCTGACTCTAAAGCCAGCCCCACTGTCTAAGCCCCACCTCTTTCTCCTCCCTTAACAGCTGCTGGGCTTCTTGAAACATCTTTTCCTTGGCCTCTGTCTCTGCAGCCACGTTCCTGTTCTGCTCTTCATACGCCATGGTGACAACGGCCAGCGTTAAGTTGAGCAGGTAGAAAGAACCCAGGAAGATGACCACCACAAAGAAGAAGACGAAGTAGATGCCAGAGGTCCGAAGGATCTGTGAGGGGCAGAGCACAGCTCGTTTCTGTTTTATCTCCCACAGCTCAGCACGATAATACAGTCTCAGATACTCAGACATCCAGCAGGAGTGTCCAGCCAGTGGCCAGGACAGCTCTGAATGCGGCCTAAGACAAGATGGTGAACTTATTAAAATGCAAGCTATTTCGCAATATTTTATGACTCAATCACATGGATTTTTTTAAAGATGTTTTTTTCGTTATGTGTATGTCCATAAGGGTATTGCCGTGTGTGTGTGTGTGTGTGTGTGTGTGTGTGTGTGTGTGTACCAGAAGAGGGTGTCAGGTCCCCTAGAACTGGAGTGATATACAGTTGTGAGTTGTATGACATGGCTGCTAGAAACTGAACTTAAGAGGGGCAAATGCTCTTAGCTGTTGAGCCATGCGTGGTATGTAAAAGAGAACTTTGTGAATGGCAAAGTCTTGCTGCAACATCAGGCAAAAGAAACATGTGTAACCCCACAACCTGCAAGCGCAGCGTGGCCCATGGTAATTCCTTTTAGCCCATTGTGACTCAGAGAAGTCACAAGGTTGGACACCCCTTCCAGCCTCCCGGTCACACAGCCACTCCTAAGGTCCTCTCTCACAGTGGAACTGCCCTACGTTCACAGAGAGGTCATGCTCCCTGACTTTCCTGTCTGTAACTCTCTCAATGATGTTTGCGGGCTTTCCAAAGAGGAGAGGCAGAAAAAAGGAGAGGAGAGGAGAGGAGAGGAGAGGAGAGGAGAGGAGAGAGAGAGAGAGAGAGAGAGAGAGAGAGAGAGAGAGAGAGAGAGAGAGAGAGAGAGAGAGAATTGCTAAGGGTAGAAACCTAGGCAGGGAAAACGCATGTAGAAAGAGATCTGTTTGTACTACACCACATTCAAACACTTGCTCCATTGTCTCGGGGTTTCTAACGCTATTTCGGAAGCAGAATCCAGTTGTGCTGCCGTTGTAGATAAGCACTGGATGACAAAGCGGGAATGGGAGGGTAGGTCTGAAATAAATGACGCATGAGTTGGTGATCCAGGGCAGAGGTCGGGGGGCACGAGGGAGAGAGAGAAGGTAAACAGGAACCTGTCGGTACAGCTTCTCCCAGGAGTCCTGAGTCATGACCCGGAACATGGCGAGAAAAGACCAGCCGAAGTTGTCAAAGTTGGTGTAGTTATAGTCTGGGTTAAATGAGGTTTTGTTGCATGTAGAATCACTGGGACAGGAGCTGGATGTTAGAAACAAAGGAACAGAGAATAGATTTTATTTCCCCCAGGCCAACTTTCCTGCCATGGCATCAACCTTCAGAGGGCCTTGGGCTCCCTCAAGAAAACATAGAGGAAAAATGGCCACCTCACCACTCCCCCTGCCTGCTGAGTTTCCAGGACGTCCCCTCGGGGTCTCTCATTGACCCTTCCAGTGGATTGATGAAGAAATCATATTGGCCAGGCTTTCACTGAAAGACTAAATGTGGACACAAGGTCCAATAGCAACATAAAAGCCCATGTCACAGGAAGATGGGACCTGCCAACCTCCGTCACGAAAACAGGAGGGGCTCAAGAGGCCTCACCCTCTCCACGAGGGACTATTAACAGTTAGGGGTGGCTGGAGAAGGGGCAGGCATCCCTTTCTTCAGTGGTGTAGCCGCTGGTAAGCTGCCAGTGCTCCAGTAGAAAACCACACACCCGTGTTTGTGCAAGCAACACTAATTAAACTGGGTGGGACACACACACGCACACACTCATACACACACACATGTACATATACGCACACACACACACATCACAAAAGCAGGAGGGGGACATTTTTGGAAAGAAGACAGATTTCATCAGGAGGAGTGGAGATAAGGAGGCCATGGGGAAAATCGCTAAAATTTATCATATACATATACAAAACTGTCAAAACAAACTGAAAAGCAAAGATGAAACGAGAGGGAGCAAAGATGAAATTAGGGTGAGGTACAGAAAAAGAATGAACTTTGGGACAATGGTGATTTGCATGATTTAAAATAAAAATTCTGCAGCTTAAGAAAAAGTATACATAGTGATCATTAAGTCTCTCTCTCCTGTCCCTGGGTCCCACCCACTTAACTACAGGTGCCAGGAACAATCAGGTTTATAAGCTTCCAGTTTTGCATGAAGAGAGAAACACACACTTTTTATCTATTTATTCATTCATCTGCACATACTTTTCTAATAAGCCCACAGAAGCATGTCTTAACCGCTCTTGTGGGGCCGTCTCATGAAACTATCACTGGTTCTCTTATGGATAAATACAGGGAGTATTTCTTTTGGTGTCTGATAGTTTTTTCCATTTATTTAACTTCTCAGTCCCCTTTGAGAGACTTGTAGATCCATCCCCCAAATTTGAAGTATCATTGAATTTTCTGTACATTTCTTGTGAGCTACCAATTCCACATAACTGGGGGGAAACCCACTATCAACACTTGGAAATAATTTGTTGTTTGGGGTTTTTTTTTTTTTTCACGACAGGGTTTCTCTGTAGAGTCCTATCTGTCCTGGAACTCACTCTGTAGACCAGGCTGGCCTTGAACTCAAAGATCTGCCTGCTTCTGCCTCTGGAGTGCTGGAGTTAAAGGCGTGCACCGGGACTGCCCAGTTAGAAATAGCTTTTATTTGAATAACACAAGTCTAAGCTTATGTAAGCCAGGCACGACAGCACGTGCCTGTAATCCCAGCAATTCGGGAAGCAGAAGGATCCTAAGTTTGAGTGGTCTGTAATGAGACTTTGTCATTAAAAGCAAAGGTTAGGAGCCGGGAAAGGTGGAGTTAAGGTCACTGGCTGTTCTTCCAGAGAACAAAGTTCCAGTCCCAGCACCTACGTGTCAGCACACAGACACCTGTAACTCCAGTCCCAGGGAAGCTGAACCCCTCTTCTGGCCTCTATAGATGCTACATGCACGTGACACACAGACATGCATGCAAGCAAAGAATCCACACTCATAGAAATGAATAAAATTTTTAAAAATAATTTAAAACTAAAGTAAATCGATAAATAAGTCTGCTTAGGCCCAGGAAAGTCCTCCCTGGGCACTCCCACCAGGCACAGTCATTACACGGAGACTATCTGCACATATTCCGAAAGGTCTTGGGGTGGTCGGTGTGGGAGGAGCACAGTCTGGACCTCTTACCTACTGCCGAACCAGGTGCCACACATGACGAAGTTGTCACTATTGTTTTCCTTTACAAAGCAGTCCTCTAAGAGATGAAAGTCATAGAATCAGATTAAGAAAAAGAAAAAAGAAAGACCGACATAAAAAAAAGAATAGCAAATATATCTGACTATTGTTCAAGCAGCTGGCTTTAATCCTCTGAAATGACCTACATGGGCCTCCAGAGAGGAAGGAGGTCTTAGAAAGAGAAGAGGGCAAAGGGAAAGGAGGTAAGAGAAATGAGAGATGGATCGTCACCATCATGTCCCTGTTCCGCAAGTAACACACATCATCACCCCAAACGGACCAGAGGCCAGTCCCAGGGAAAAGCTGGACAAGACCCAGCCGTGCCCGACATGAAGAGGCTGCAGCTACGTGGAGTTCAGGACCAACCAAAACGCAGTAAGTTTGACCTCAAGCCAGAGCAGGTGGGCACAGAAAAAGCACTAACTCTGCAAAAATAATAAAATACTTGAAGTGGGGAGGGGTCTTGTTCCCTTTGACCAAATGTCTGGTGCTCTTTAGCCAAATCCAGGCATTCTGAGCTCACTCTGCAAACCATGACAATTCAGTGGGCTGAGATCTAAAGAGCAAATACAGCAGCAGTCTCTGCTCTTGTGGGGGTGAGTCAGATTTTCTTTCTCCAAAGAAACTCAAGGAATGAGGGAATTCCCTTAAAAATATATGGAAAGCTCAGCGTAGATAGACAGAATAACCAAACGGTATGAGTGGGAGCTGATGGGGAGCAGTCAACCACCCACAAACCAAAGGGTAGAAGGGGGAACTCACTGTTGGACGTAGGGTTAGGGCCACAGTTGGTCTTGACACATTTCTGGTTCAGAATCCCCATGAAGAGCTGCTGCCCAACCAGGGCAAAGATGCTGAGGCAGAAGAGCGTGAGGATCATGACATCCACCAGCTTCTTCACAGAGCGCAGCAGGGCCCCGACGATAACCTTCAGACCTGAGGGGATGAGACATTTGGGGAGAAACACCTCTCAGTCCCTGACCAGAAATGGGCAAGGGTTGAGGAGGGGGTTAATGAAGGTCTCGGAGGCCGTGTGGAGAGAGCCATGCTAAGCAATGCTGTCAGCATCACCGTACGTGATCTCCAATTACACGGTAGAGCTATGGTAGCAAAGGCAAACAGAGGTGGCATAGACACCAACAGGACAGAACACAAGACCCAGAAATGAAGCCACACAGGTGCAGTCACCTAAACGTCTAAGACAAACATCAGAAAAGGAGTATCTACCTCTTCAACAAATGATGCCGGGCAAACTGAAGGTCCACTTACAGGCTATCAAAACTTGATTGGTACTTCTGCACAAAAGTCTATTCAAAACAGGTTAGAGACCTTACCATAAGACCAGAATCTCTGTCACGTAGCAGGGAAGAAAAAAAAAAACAGAATCTCTGAACCTGCTAGAGAAAAATAGGGGGGAAACTGGGCACTGGTTGCGCACACCTTTAAGCCCAGCACTTGGGAGGCAGAGGCGGGTGGATCTCTTTGAGTTCAAGGTCAGATTGATCTACACAGTGAGTTCCAGAACAGCCAGGACTGTTGCACAGAAAAATCCTATCTTGAAAAATAGAGAGATAGAGAGAGAAAGATGGAGAGAGAGAGAGAGAGAGAGAGAGAGAGAGAGAGAGAGAGAGAGAGAGAGAGATGGGGGAAACAATTCCTGACACGGTGGGCAATGACACGCAGGAAAAGACGCCGAGGGCTCGGGAGACAGTTCCAAGAACGGCAGCAAAGGAACAACCAACAAAACGTAAGGCGGCTCACAGACTGGGAGCAGACCTATGCCTGCCGCACAACTGCACAGGAGCGGTATGAAGAAGCAAAGAACTCAAAAAATTAAGCACTAATAAAACGATCCAGTAACTAAATGGGCAAATGAATTAAACAAGAAATTTTAAATTAAATTAGGTATATTTTAATTTCTCAACCCATACATTAAAAAATAGCAGTCATGGAATGATTTAATACAGTCTTAAACAGAAAAAGAAATAGAAAAATTTCAGGTTATCAAGGCCGCTTTTCTCAAAACAAGCTGCTCTTTAAAATCACATTTTCTGAGTGGGTCACCGAGAGAAGCGCTTTTGGCCGTGTCTGATTCCAGTCACGCCAACGGTCCAGGGAATTAAAAAGAAATCCCAGTGCCCACAACAACCACCTCAAAGGAGTTACACACGTTGGATTCTTCTGGTTGTGTGGTTCCTACCACTCCAAGAACAAATGATCAGTTTGTGTACAGAAGAATGCTCAGCATCCTTAACCATAAGGGAGATGCAAGCTAAAAGCTCACGGAGAGAAAAATACTTTCTTGAGGGGTTATGAGAGTGTCAGGGTGTGAATCACCAGTGGAGGCTTTACTTCCGATTACTGCTACGGGAGGGAGGATGGAAGAGAAGAAGTCTGGAAGGAGAGACAGGATGGTGGGGGGAAGAGAAGAAATGGGAAGGAAGAGGGAGAAAGGAGGAGCAGGGGAAAGAGTGAGAGAAGGGCTGGTGAGAACGCGGGTGGAGGGAGAAGGTAGGTATCCCTGTACATTACTGGTGGGGTTATAAATCAATGCAGATGCTATAAAAATCAACATGGAGGATCCTCAAAGATTAAACATAGAGCCACCAGAGGACATTGTTATACCACTTCTGGGTGTATGATCTCCGAAGTCAACATGCACTAGAGATGTCTTCACACCCATGTATATGGTGGTGTCACTCACAATAGCAAAACCGGATAGAACCCACCCAATGGGGTGTGGCTGTGAATCCACCCAATGGTATGTGGCTATGAACCACCCAGTGGGGTGTGGCTGTGACCCACCCAATGGTGTGTGGCTGTGAACCACCCAATGGGGATGGTTCTTCTGAAAAATCAAAAAGCTCCCACGCATGAAGCCATCTCTCTAGCCCCCATTTGAAAATGTCTTATTAATGTCAGAGAACATTTTAGCTCCGAGTCAGTCTTGAAAGTGGCTCACCTGAGACGACAGAAATTGCTTTCAGAGCTCTGAACACTCGGAAGGTACGGAGAGCCGATAGATTGACTTTGGTACCTGGAAAACAAGTTGCGATCCTAGGAGACAAAAGACAGGGAGAGCCCAGGTTGCTTGGTGCGGCTCCTACATCACGATTCCAAGAGGCCAGGGATTGGCAGCAGCTTTCTTCCATCTCTGTCCACCTTAGTTTTGAGACAGGCACTCTCACTGAGGGCTTACTGGTTAGGCTGGACTAGCTAATGGGCAAGCCCCAGGGGTCTATCTGCCTCACAGACCTGGTGTTTACAGGCACATGCGGCCACAACCAGCTGCTTTCATGGAGGAGCACAGCCAGGACTTTACCGACTGAGCCATCCTCCCTGCTCTGAAGCCCATGCTCATAATCACTGAGTCGTGCTGTCAACATCCAGGAGCACATAAATGGTGATCTTCAAATGTAGAACTCTGAGAGGAACAGCACTGCCTCTAATGACTTCTGCCACTGAAATGGGGAAAACATAGGCAAATGCTAACCTCATTGCCTGTTGTGTGCCAGGGAGTGAAATATTGTCACGCTGCCTTGATTTTTTTTATTTTGTTGACTCCATCATTCAGGTGTCAAGACGGTGCTTATTTCCAGGAAGAATTTCAGCACTCACCTTGGGTCACCCACAACTGATTCAAAATGAGCCGTGGAAGTTAGGGATGTGGTTCAGTGGGTAAAGGTACAAGGCATGCAAACTTGACAGCCTGCGCTCAATGCCACATCAAAAACCAGATGCCGTGGCACACATCTGTCATCCCAGCATTCCAGTGGCCATACGGGAAGCAGAGACAGGAGGATCATTGAGAGGCTCAAAACTGTGGTGCAGCACAGACAAGAGCAACCCTCCTCAACAAGACAGAAGGTGAGAACAGGCTCCCAGCCATTGTCCGTTCTGTAGTGTGAAAAGTTGGGTGGGGCTGTGATGTAGGAGGTGTTTGTGCTGCTTTCATTAGTCATTAAAGAAACTGCCTTGGCCTAGTTGATAGGGCGGAACCCAGGTAGGTGGGGAAGACAGAACAGAATTCTGGGAAGAAGAGCAGAGTCAGACAGATGCCATGATTCTCCTGCCTGAGACTGATGCTGGTTAGAATCTTTCCCAGTAAGCCATGACCTCATGGTGAACACAGGTTAATAGAAATGGGTTAGATCAAGATGTAAGAGTTGGCCAATAAGAAATTAGAGCTAATGGCCAGGCAGTAATTTAATTAATACAGTTTTCTGTGTGGTTATTTCGGGGGTTAAGCTAGCTGGGTGGCAGGACACAGCCAGCTCCTCCTACTACAGGGCTGGAGATCTGAGGAGGTGGCTTAGGCTACAATGTTTCCCCTGCAAGCAGGAAGACCAGGATTTGGATCTCTGTTGGTGTGGTAGTTTGAAAGAAAATGCCCCCCATAAGCTCATGGGAAGTGGAATTGTTAAGAGGTGTGACCTTGTTGGAGCAGGTGTGATGTTGTTGGAAGAAGTGGATGCTGTGGGGTAATGCTCTTGCACACTGTAAGGATTTGTCACTCATATTGGTTTAATAAAATACTGACTGTACAGTAGCCAGGCAGGACTAGGAGAATTCTGGGAAGAGGAAAGGCAGAATCAGTCACCAGCCAGATGCAGAGAAAGAAAGATGAGAATGCCTCACTGATAAAAGGTACCAAGACATGTGGCTAAACATAAACAAGAATTCTATGTTAATTTAAGTTGCAAGAGCTAGTTAATAATAAGCCTGAGCTAGTAGGCCAAACAGTTTATAATTACTATAAGAAACCTCTGTGTGTTTCTTTAGGATGGAATGGCTATGGGACTGAGCAGGACAGAAACTTCCTCTACAAGTCTGTCTCAGTCTCTTCCTGCTGCCTGCAGATCTGAATATGAAACACTCAGTTACCTCTCTACAACCATGTTGGCCGCATGCCACCATGCTTCCCATCCTGACTGGACCGAACTTCCCAATTAAATGCTTCCCTCTATAAGAGTTGCCATGCTTCTCAACAGAGGAATGAATCTAAAATGGCTGAAAGATACTTAAGGAAATGTTCAGTATCCTTAGTCATCAGAGAAATGCAAATCAACACAATTCTGAAATTCTGTATTACACATGTAACAATGGCCAAGATCAAAAACACTGATGACAACTTATGCTGGAGAGGTTGTGGGAAAAAGGGAATACTCCTGCATTGATGGTAGGAATGCAAGCTGGTACAGCCCCTTTGGATATCAGTATGGTGATTTCTCAGAAAATTAGGAAACAACCTTCCTCAAGACCCAGTAATACCACTTTTGGGTATATATCCAAAGGATGCTCAATCATGCCACAAGGACATGTGCTCAACTATGTTCATAGCAACACTGTTTGTCATAGCTAGAACCTGAAACAACCTAAATGCCCCTCAACCAAAGAATGGATAAGGAAAATGTGGTACATTTACACAATGGAGTACTACACAGCAGAAAAAGATAATGACATCTTGAATTTTGGAGGCAAAAGGATGGAGCTAGAAAACATCATTTTGAGTGAGATAACCCAGACCCAGAAAGACAAATTATCACATGTACTCACTTGTAAGTTGTTTTTAAACATAAAGCAAAGAAAACCAGCCTACAAACCAATCACAATCCCAGAGAACCTAGACAACAATGAGGACCCTAAGAGAGACATATGTGGATCTAATCTACATAGAAAGTAGAAAAAGACAAGATCTCCTGAGTAAATTGGGAGCATGGATACTTTGGGAGAGGACTGAAGGGGGGGAGAGGCAGGGAGGGGAGCAGAAAAAAATGTAGAGTTCAATAAAAATCAATAAAAATAAATAATTAATTTAAAAATAGAAATTTGGAAAAAAAAAAAGTTGCCATGCTCATGGTATCTCTTCACAGCAATAGAAACCCTAAGACAGAGGTAACCTGCCAACCATATTGTAACTGTCATTAATTCTCTCTTTCCCTCTGGACTGTGAGCTTCATGACGGTGAGGGCCACACTTTTAAGTTATATTGTGTTTTGTTCTTACAATCCTGTACTTAGAGATCCTGGCTTGTAAGAAGCCACAGTTGGTTAGAGAAAGAGTGAGAACACAGAAGATGGGTGTGTGCTGGGAGGCCTCTGGCTGGTGTCTGCCTGGTGTTGTTTAGGATCAACCAGTGCTACACCGAGAGACCCCGGCAAGCTCACGTCACCTTGGCCATTCTTGTGAACCTGCACAGAGCCCCAGAGGAAGCAAAGGGACCTTGCTCCCACCCCAAGTGTCTCCCACAAAAATCTTCTAACACTCTTACGCTGTTCCAATGACAATGAAATCCAGCCAGTTCCATGGGTCTCGGAGGAAGGAAAACTCATCCAGGATAAAGCCTCTTGCCAATATTTTAATCACAGCCTCTAAAATGTAAATCCCAGTGAAGATGTATCTACAAAACAAATCGTTCATAAAAAGAAGGGATGTGATCAGTGAGAAGAAAAGAAAAGGCCCACTTGGAATGTGGCTCAGCAGGCAGGGTGATTACCTAGCCATGTATGAAGTCTTGTGTCCGACCCCCAGACCCACATAAACCAGGCTTGCTGTGCATGCCTGTAGTCCCAGAACTGGCGGGATGGGACAGGAACAGGAGGGTCAAAGGGGCTGGAGGGAAGCTCAGTGGTTAAGAGCACTGTTTGCTCTTCCAGAGGAACAGAGTTCTGTTCTCAGCAGCCACTTGGAGTCTGACAGCTGTCTATAACTCTAATTCTAGGGGATCCGATGCCCTCTTCTGGCTTCTATGTGGCACACAGACATACATGCAAGCAAAACATACATACACATAAAATATATAAATAAAAATAAAATACCCTAAATGCAGAAAAACAAGAGTTGAAAGTAAAGGATAGAAAATCATATACAGCACAAAGACTGCTAAGAAAGGTGAATCAGCCATGCCCAGGGTAAAGAAACTTTAAAAAAAATTCACATAATCTCACTATGTGACCAAGACTGGTCCTTCTGCCTCCGCAGAACTTCTCCCGAGTCCTGGGATGACAAACATGCGCTGTCAGGCCCCATCCCGTATAGAGAAGTGTTTTTAAAGATTTATTTTTATTTTATTTATGTGTATGTGTGCATGCATATGTGTGGGCACGTGCACATGAATGCAGATGCACTCAGAGGCCTGAAGAGCGGTCAGGCCCCCGAGCTGGAGCTGTGTATAGTTGTGATCTCTCCGATGTGGGTGCTGGGATCTGAACCTACTCTTCCACAGAAGCAGAGTGCTCGTAACCAACCACTCAGCTTTCTCTCCAAGAAATATATGTATTTTAAACACATTTTTTTTTCTTTTTTTTTTTTTTTTTTTTTTTTTGGTTTTTCGAGACAGGGTTTCTCTGTAGCTTTGATGCCTGTCCTGGAACTAGCTCTTGTAGACCAGGCTGGCCTTGAACTCCCAGAGATCCGCCTGCCTCTGCCTCCCGAGTGCTGGGATTAAAGGCGTGCGCCACCACCGCCTGGCCTTAAACACATTTTTTTTCAGATCAAGTTGCCATAAGTAGTTCAGGCTTCCCTCCAATATGTGAGCGTCCTGCTCTGCCTCCTGGATGCTAGGACCACAGGCTTCTGTCACTGTTGCCTGGCTAAAAAGGGAAGCATGCTGACCACAGAAAAATGTGAATTTACACCGCGATTTGACTGTTTCCTATGCTGATGGTGGCAGAATGAACTGACACAAACTTTTCAGAAAATATTGCCAGCATATGAGTATGTATTTGAATGCATTATAATGTATATTTGATCCAGGAAAGCCCTTTCTAATCATCTGTCTTGAAAAACCAATAAAAGATTTTTTTTTCCAAAAAGATGGCTGGGAAGATGCTAAAATACTAGAGCTTTTGAATGATTATAGTTTACCAAATAAAATATCATATAGCCACCAAAATAGATCCTTACAATGGGTCCTTTCTTTGTGGGCACAAAGAAAATCATTTAAAATCTAGACACAAAAATGCATGTGTTTGGAGGTGAGGCATATGATCTAAACACATTCATGTATGAAATTGCTAAAGAATAAATAATGAAAGTTTATGTGTATTGTTTGTTACAAATTTTTTATGTTACAAATATTTTTAATTCTTCTAAAGCCAATTTTTTTTAATCTACAAAAAATAAAATTGAGCTGCCACCATTTATGCTGGGGAAGTAAGACCCACACTGCCAGCCCAATTCCCATTTTAAAACAGTCATTCTTAAAAGAAAGAATACATTGTTTTAAAATAAGAGTCTCACTGTAGCCCAGGCTGGCCTTAACTTCAATATGTATCTGAGGATGGTCTTGAACTTCTGATCTTCCAGTCTTACCTCCTAAGTGCTGCGATCATATGAGCTGGGAGCAAACATACCTCCACCATACTGAGAGGCTGAAAGAGGTGGAACCAGCATCCAGGGCCACAGCAACCACAACGCTTACAAAAAAAAAAAAAAAAAAAAAAAAAACACTGCTCCTTTCCAGAAAAGGGTTTCAGATATACAACAGGACAGATCCAGACGTAAAAGACCTCTAAATGAGACACAGTGTGTTTTTAAAATGTACATGGGCTCAGGAAACAGAGAAAAAAGAATATCAACAGTAATATGTTAAAGGAGTAAAGATAATAAAATAAATATTAAAAAGTAATAGAGTTTAAAAAAGCCATGTAAAGATGGAAGACACAAAGCTTCTGGATTGCGTATACTATTGTGTTTTCTTTGAATTTTTTTTACTGTGAATGCTCTAACTACAGAGAGACATTTCACTATAGGGGCTGGTAAGTTATACCAACATATCTATTTCAAAGGGACCTTGACTTTAAAATCTGAGTCTAATTTGGAGAAGAGGTTCTGCTTTTGTTTATGTCATGCTGGGGATGGACCCAAGGGCTTAGTGGTTTTGAGACAAGCACTCTACCAACTGAACCACATCCCCAAGCCCTCAGCTAGAATTAAAAAAAAAAAAGAAAGAAAGAAAAGAAAAGAAAAAAGAAAAAACTTTAGGGTATGTGGGTGCAGGGACAATACTTACTCAGAAATTTCCATGTCTGAAATTCTGTCCCCAAAATTGGCCATGAACATACAGTTGACGACCACCGTGCAGATGATAAACACACTGAAGAGCGTGATGCATACTGATTAAGGCACATACCGTGTGGGACGATCCTGACCATGGGATGGTGATGGGGACCTCTGAGCTGCACGCATGCAAGTGCATCTAGTCTCTGTGAGAGATGACGCCAAACAATGCAGGCCTCTCCCCACCTCTGGAGAAGATTCCCTGCCAAACAGCAGCCTCCTCATCTGGAGGGCTACCCTCTCCTTCCACACATCTGACTAATAGAGATGAAAAAAATAATAATCTGGCCCTAACAGGGGGTGCATGTAGCTCAATTGGTAGAAGTCCTTATCCAGCTTGCACGAGGCCTGGCCTCGGTCCCCAGCATTGCATGAACCAGGCACGGCGGCTCACACCTGTAATCCCAGCAGTATCAGTAATACAATGCCACCCTTGGGTCACAGAGAGTTTGAGGCCAGCCTGGCTATATGAGCATCTGATGCCACGTGTTCTAGGGCCTCCCTCACAGAGAGGGACTCAGGCTCACTTAGCTGGGACTGCAGCCTTGCTTGATACATCCTCATCCCATCTCCTGCAGTGCTGGAGGGTAAAGCCCAGAATGTTCTGCATGCTAAGCAAGCGAGCGCTCTGTCCTGAGTACACTCCCAGCCTGCTCAGTGCTAAGTAGGTACTCTACCCTGAGTACACTCCCAACCTGCTCAGTGCTAAGCAAGCTGTTTGTCCCCTCCCTAATACACTCCCAGCCTTCTTGGCCCTTCCTCTTTGCCAGCCTGCTTCCTTTCTTCCTTCTCTAGAGAGTTCTTCTCTGCTAAATCACTTAAATAAGAGTCCCTACCACAAACCCTGTTTCCAGGGGACCAGCGTAAACACTTATTATTGTTCTCAGCAGTATGCCTCTGTGTTCTGGTGCATGTTGGCCTTCCCTCTCACGGCTTAGTCTCTCACCAACCTCCACACACGCAGAATGCGTGATAATCCCCGTATGTCTTTGCCCTTTAAATCTGTGGCTACTAGTTCTGCATCTTAGGAGCCTAGAAGATCATATGTGTCAATGAACTGAGCCATGGCTGGCCTCATGGGGTGAGAAATGGGGTTGAATGGCCAGCATAATGCCCCCTAAGAGATAGAGGCCTCTCAATACACTGTTTTTGCCAGAGAGAAATGCAGGCTTAGCCTTGCTAGAGGTATCTGTTGTTTGTGTGTGCACAAGTATGTGGAGTGTGTGTGTGTAATGTATGTGTGTGAAATGTGTATGTATGTGTATGCAGTTCAAATGTTGACGGGATGAGACATGTGCATGGGTGCACATCTGTGCTGACTTCAGGCGTCTTCCTCAATAACCCCCCATCTTATACACTGAAGTAAGGTCTATCAATTGAACCCAGAGCTCACCCATTCAGCTAGTGTAGCTACACATCTCGCTCTGGGGATCCCAAAGCTGGGATAACAGGCAGGTTATCATAGGTGTCCAGCATTGATGCGAGTGCTGTGGATCTGAATCCTGGTCCTCACACTTATGTAGCAAATGCTTGACCAGCTAAGCCGTCTCTGCAGCCTGTAGGGGGCGCTAAGCCCTCTCCCCAGCCTGTAGGGGGTGCTAAGCCATCTCCCCAGCCTGTAGGGGGTGCTAAGCCATCTCCCCAGCGTATAGGGGGCACTAAGTCATCTCCCCAGCCTGAGGTAGGGTCCTTTAAAAAAAAGAAGAAAATCTGGAAATAGGACTGTTTGTGTTAGAAAACACCTCCGTGATATTTCAAACACTGTGCAGGTCCAGCAAGGTGCATCCTTCAGCATGGTGTGCTGATGTGGGATTCCCCTCTGTATGCTGTGAATATGTTTTATTAGCATTAGTTAATAAAGAAGCTGCTTTGGCCTGTGGCAGGGAAGAATATAGGTAGGCAGGAAAACTAAACTGAAGGCAGGGAGAAAGAAGGCAAAGTGAGGCAGATGCCATGTAACTGCCGAAGGAGAAGGACACCAGAATTTTACCAGTAAGCCACAACCTCGTGGTGATACACAAAATAATAGAATTGGGCTAATTTAATATGTAAGAGCTAGCTAGGGATATGCCTGAGCCATTGGCCAGTGTTGTGATTATGCAGGTCTGGGTGGCCAGGAAACAAATCCAGCCTCCATTACAGTGTGCTGCACAGGCTGCCAGCGTACTCCCGGAAGCCACTTTGATGCCTCCCGAGTTCTGCAGCATCTGCTTGTCCTGCTGCTTCTATGCTCACTTAGAATCGAGAGCCTAAGGGTCTGTCTCCTGAAGCTGAGGCTCCTAGACCAGCTACTCACACACACTGCCCCACATAGTACCAGATTCACCGCAGTAGCACTGTGGAAACAAGGACTGTTGGCTGCCTCTGCAACTGGAGCTGGGAGGAGACTCGGTTCTTAGAGTGCTTGTCTGGTGTGTTAAAGCCCAGTAAGCCTGGTGTTCATTTCCTAGCACTGCATAAACTGTGTGGAGGTGCATTCCTATAATCCCAGAGAGGAGGGGCCAAAGGTCAAAAGTTTGAGATCATCCTCTGCTGCATAGGGATAAGACCTTGATTCAAATTAATAATAACAATAACAATAGTACACCCATGGATCCCTGGGGCTTGCATCTTTCCCACAGCCGGGACTTGGGGAAAGGATATGAATGGACAGAAATCCGAATCACTAAACTTCTGACAGGGTTGAAAGGCCCCAAAATGAACAACGCCCGCTTGGCACTGAAGCGATATATCGTCCTCTTCTTGTTCAATACCATGAATGTCTGTGAAGAAATCACAACACAGACATTAACACATTGGCAGACAATATTCTTCAAGAACACATTTGGAGAGAATTCTAGGGCCCCACGGCCTGAGCCCTGTCTAGTAACCGCAATTTCTGTGACTTTGGAGGCCAACGGCTCCCATTACATGGTCTTGGATCCAAGATCAGTGTGCTGTGGGCTGTTAATGTTATAACACATGCTGGAGAACACAGCCCCAAAGCCACGGAAACCAGGGTGTGGAGTCATACCTGGGCAAGCCATCCATTGATGTGGAACTCCACAGGACATATGTGTGGAGCTGGACTAGAAGGAGCCTGCTTAGGAAGTGAGCTTGAACAGCCACATATAGCAGGTATCTTAAATTACTACCATTCTCAAAGACATTTCTGTAAATGTTCCTAGGCATGGAGGCGCTGCCATCTGTCAGTGATTGGGGCTCTGCTGGCTCTTACTGGGGAGATCCACAGGTGCTAGACATGGGACAGACCTGCCAAACGATGAGTCCCCACCTCTACAGAGCCCAGCGGGCTTTCTTACTTCCTTTCTGTTCCTGTGATAAAGCCATTACCAAAAGCAACTCAGGAGTAAGGGGATTAAACATCCCAGTCCACCTTGACAGGAAGTCAGGGCAGGCGCTCCAGGCAGGAACTGAAGCAGAAACCATGGAAGAACACTGTCTACTGGATTTGCTCTCCATGGCTTGCTCAGTTTGCTTTCTTACACAGCTCAGGATGATCTACCCAGGGTGGCACCTCCTGCTGTGAGCTGTGCCCTCCCACATCAATCTGATAGAGACATTTTCTCAACTAATTTTTCCTCTCCCCAGATGACCCTAGCCTGTATCAAGTTTACAACCAACCAACCAGTGCACATACGGTGCTCAGCTCTTCCTAACTTGTGCTCCTGGGCTCTGGGAACAAAGCAGCCCTGGACAAGAGCTTGTCACTCACCAGCTTCTGCCATCTGCCTCAAATTCCCTTTTCTGTTTAACAGTAGACCTGCTCTCCTAGCTGTCCTGAGAGCAGCAGTCACAACAGCCTCACAGAGTGGGAGGCATCGCCATCTTCCACTCCGTTGCTCCCCTGGTGTCAGGGGAAACACCGCCCGTCCTTGTGGTCGAGCGTGTTCTCAGATAAGGACAAACCATGATACCCAGGCCCAGAGCTGGGAGAGTCATGCAGTTCTGGCTCTACACCAGGTCATTCCGGCCACCTCTCTCCCATCAGTGAGTGGCTGGGCACACTGATCTGGAAGCCATCTGTCTGCAAGAGGGCCTTTCTTATCCCACACAACAATATGAAACGGGCCGTGGGGTCCTTCAGTGCTAGCAGCCTATGAGTCCAAGAAGGGTCCTGTGCCTTCCTTTAAGTAGAATTCCAGAACAGAGAGTGGCCTTCTCTCTGAGGACAGTCACCCCTGGCGACAGGGGGACAGTATGGTCCTGCTCCTGTATACTTTGGCTGTCCTGAGGCTTCCTCTTGCTGCTTTAAATATTTTAGCTAATGGTGCATTTAACAACACTTGCCAGGGCTTTAACAACAGAAGGATAGGGTACAGCTCCTCCAACCTGCTTGCTGACACATCTCTACCTCTTTCCTGTGGAGGAAAATCCAAAGGAGGGAGTGGGGACCTAAGTCACCAAGAACTAAGTAACTCTTAAGATTAGGTCCCCGTTGTTGGACCTTATAAACGCCGGGGTTCCTCGTCTTTAGGGTGGCGCCTCTCACATCAGTGTTGAGCACACATACCACCTGAGATTATAGGTGTACAGGGCTCAAAACAAGCTCCTTGCCTTCCAGTTCAAAGAGTGAGCCCAGGCTAAGAAGTGATGGCTCTAAACCCAGAGCCTGCCCCCCTCCATGAGGAGTCTGCGGCTCACAAAGTCATTGCCTGTTCTGTGGGCTTCCTAGCCAGCTCCAAGACAGAGAGAATTCTTTCAACCAATTCTTCTCCAACAACCATGCCTTCAAGAGGCGCTTGGGTTTCTGGAGCATAATAAAAGGAAAAATGAAGCCTTCTCTTTTTCTCGTCATCTCTCTGTCCCTTCCACATGTACTCCCCATTTCTTCTAACTGGTTCGTCTCCATCCCCATTGGTCTGGCAAGTCTGGTGTTTCCACTTAAACAACATACACCCAGGCAACCACTCTTTGAGAGGTCAGGTTTCCACTGGTGTCAGCAAAAGATGCTGTTAGCACCATGGTCATTATACTAAAACTACCCCCAAGTTCCCAGAATCCTCTGCTGGACCATACAATTGAGGACAGCAAGGTCTTCTGAGCCTTTTAAAAGAGAGAATCTGAATCCTGTCAGCGTGATGGCCTCACAGCCCAGGCTTCCAAGGAGCCAAGGAGAGCCCAGAATCATATTTCCTTATTTTAGAGTCATTCTACAGTTTCCTGAAAAGAAAATTACATCTAAGGGGGCTTGAGAGATGGCTCCGTGGCTAAGAACACTGACGGTTCTTCAAGAGGACCTGAGCTCAGTTGCTGGCACCCACATGACAACTCACAACCACCTACAACTCCAGCTCAGAGAATTTCACCCCCTCTTCTGACTTCTGTGGACACTGCACACACATGGTACATAGATGCACATATACAGACAAAACACCCATGCACATAAGTAGAAACTAATTTAGAAAAAGCAGAATTACATATAGGGATGGAAGATGGCTCAGCAGGTAAAGGCTCTTGCCAAGCCTGACAACCTGAGATTGATCCCAGAAGGCATGTGGTAGGAGAGAGAGCCCATTTCCCAAACGCTGCTCCCTGACCTCCACACATGTGCCACAGCACATGCATACACACGCGTTTACACAAAATAGAAAAGTAAATGTGAGAAAAGTAAAAAGCAGAATTATATGCAGTAGATAAATCGTGGAGCCTCCACACGGTCACCTGGGTTTGTGAGTAATTTGTGTGTGCCCACCTGATTACCACACACGTAGCCTTCGCTGACGGAATGCACACTTTACATCAATCCATGGGACTTTCGTTTATCTCACCTAACAGCCTAGAAAGCCTACTGTCCAGATGTCTTTAAGATGCCATCTGAAAGGGGCATCCCTTCACAGGACTGTCCGTTGCTGATGTCAGCACGGTTGACAGTTTAGAAAGTGCTTCCACAGCTTGTCTTGCCCTGGGGTGGGGACATCAGCCATTTGTTCCCACATTAGAGACAGGAAGTGAGGGTCTGGGTGACCATTTTTCTGGAGTCATGAAGTTAGTCTCGAGCAGTAGTGGCCTGACCTCCCTTCCCTGTCTGCCACGCTGGCCTGCTCCCTGTATTGACCTTTTAACCTTTTTGCAGACTGAGCCTCATCTCCCTCCCCGGCATAAGCATTAGAGAAAGCAGATGAGACCACAAGTTGGTTGTCAGAGTTACAAAGACAAGGGTGAAAGCAAGGGAGAAGAGAGGTTCTGCCTGCCCCCAACACAGCCCAAGAACCAGTGTAGTTATGAGCTCAGGACAGGACACCCGGCATCCATGAGGAAGTACCTTATGATCTCTGTAGAACGGGTCCAGGTCTTCCAGGGGCTTTGCGATCAGATCATGAGGAATGTCGCCATAAAGCTTAGGTAGCTTCCTGGAGGCCTTGAGGTCAAGCTGAGGCCGAGGCTGGGGCTCGGCCGCTGTCGTGTCTTTGCTCTTCTTCTTCTCCTTCTTGATGGCGATACGCTTCTCTATGGCAGCCAGGGAGTCAGAGGTGAAGGGGCGGAAATTCCTCTCATCTGGGAAGATCACCGGGTAGTACCTGTCCTCCATCTTCACCCTTGGGACAGAGATGTGCGTCAGAAACGGAGCTCTCAGGGTGGGGACAAGTCCTGGCGGTCTATAGATGCTGAGGTAACAAGGCTTGGGTATTGGCTGTCTGTGGGGTAGACCGGAGAGGGCTACCATATGGACGCAGTAGAAACTTAGGGCATAGAATTGATAGGGGATGGGAGGGACAGACGGGGGCGCTTTATATTCTGTGTGCTTTTCATGTTGTAGAAAGGGTCCTGTGTGTATACATTGCAAACTGGTCCTCTAGAAAAGCAGCAAGTGCTCTCAGCCACAGAGCCATCCCTCCAGCCCCAGAGCCAGCATGTTGACGCACGATTACCTTCAATCAATAAAATGATAAGGGAGATAAAAGCACCAAACTGGAACCAGACTCCATGTATGTCTGAGGGCCGGGAGGCGTACTTCCAATGCAATAGCAGAGAGAAGCAGACCAGGGGCCTGGCGCTGTTAGAGCCTACAGCACAGGGCACTCCAACCCTTCGGAAAACACAAGGCTGCTGAGAGCAGAACTGGAATTGCAGGCAGTGTAGCACGCTGCCCATGTGGTATCGGTCTGACATGCTGTGATACCATGCTCTTGAGGAACCCACAGGAAAAGAAGTAACTTACATTGATTCAAAATGCATTCATCTCCTCAAAAGAAGAAACGAGGGGGCTGGAGAGATGGATCAAGGGGTAAGTGTGCCTGTCACCAAGGCTGATGGGCTGAGCCCACTCCCCCAGACACATATGCTGGAAGGAAAGAACCAACTCTAGTAAGTCCACACCATGCTGTGGAACCTGGGTGGAGGGCGTGATAAAATGTTGTTAAAGAGTAACAAGGAAATGTCTACAAATGGGGTCAGAAACCTCTTTAGCTCTTCACAAGAGCCCAAACCTCAGGTCCCATGTTTCAGAGACAACTATTCCTACAAAGACTCACATGAAAGTGGGGCTAGGGAGGTGGCTCAGCGGTTAGGGGCTCTGACTGCTCTCTTCAATGGACCTGAGTTCAATTCCCAACACCCACACGTTAACGATCATAACGATCCATATATCTAGTTGCAAGGGATCTAGTGCCCTCTTCTGGTCCCTGTGGGCACTTCAAGCATGTGGCGCACAGACATATGTGCAGACCACACACCCATACATATAAAACAAGACTTTTAAAAGTTAAAATATTTTAAAGTAGGAAATATATCCATTCCAACACAGCAATTGATGCCAACACTGGAATATCAATACAATGAAGCAGGGCAGCAGTTGCTCCAGAGGTTAGCAGTACACGAGCAATTGGCCCAAGAGACGTTGCAATGGGTGAAATGCTCCATACCCTGTCTCGAAAAACCAAAAAAAAAAAAAAAAAAAAAAAAAAAAGAATTCAAAACTATTAGTTTTTTTAGAGATCACTGAATTGCAAGAAAATAGTGGGACAAACTAAGAAAAACAAAATAGGATACGAGCGAGAAATTCAATAAAAAGATATTTTTTTAAATAGCAAAGCAAGTCTTGGGAATGAAATGCTCATTGAGCCAGTAAAAATATCTGAGCAAAAAAGCCCCACTCCCTCTGGGACCAGCTCAAACAGAAGAGAGCCTCGGGACTTGAGCACAAGTGAGGAGCTTGAACAGTAGATAGTGGCAAAGAAAAAAACCTAAGAAATTATGAACGGAACATGCAAGAACTCTAGAGGGTAGAGGCAAGAAGACCAGAAGTTTAACATCATTTTTGGCTACACAGTGAGTTTGAGGCCAACCTGGGTTACATGACATTCAGTCTCAAAAATCAAAGACCAAATTTACATATTATTGAGCAAAGACACAGAAAAGTGTTTAGGGAAATGGTGTCAAAAAAAAAAAAACCCTCCCAAGTCTTGGAAAAGATATGGACATAAGTATATAGGAGGCATCATGACCAGATAAGTTTTCCTCCACCATAGTACAGCTACACACAAAAAAGAACAGAGGGAGAAATGGGGCCCTTCTGAAAAGGACTCCAGTATCTCCGAAAATAATGTCAAGAAGTGAGAACTGGGATTATATCATACTGAAAAGTGTCTTATAATGGTGGAAAAATAAACAGAGTGAACAGACAGCCTACAATATGGGAGTAAAATCCTCCCTGGCCATTCGTCCAGCATAGGATTAATGTGCATCATTTATAAAGAAATATACCAAGTGGACAAATAAGCCAATTGAGACCTGAGCAAAGAGTTACAGACTACTCTCTAAAGAGGAAAGGTTCACTGTCTTTAACCACCAAGGAAGTGCCAATCAAAGACACACTGAGGTTCCATCTAAGGCCGGAGCTTATACCTCATTGGTGGAGTGTACACCTAGCACGTGGGCGGCCCTGAGTTTAATCCCCAGTAGGATAGGTAGATGATAGATAGATAGATAGATAGATAGATAGATAGATAGATAGATAGATAGATAGATGATAGACAGACAGACAGATAGATAGACAGACAGATAGATGATAGATAGATGATAGATAGATAGATAGATAGATAGATAGATAGATAGATAGATAGAAGATAGACAGACAGATAGATGATAGATAGATAGATAGATAGATAGATAGATAGATAGATAGATAGATAGATGATAGATAGATAGATAGATAGAAGATAGACAGACAGACAGACAGACAGATAGATAGATAGATCTTATCTCACCCCAATTAGATTGCCTATAATTAAAACAAACAAACTAACTAAGGCCGTTGAAGAGGCAGAGGAGCAAACTGTACACACTGCTGGTGGGAACAGAAATTGTTAAATCGCTATGGAAATCCATGTGGAAGTTCCGATGAAAACAGAAGTACCGTGTAGACCAGATACAACACTCCTAAATTTACACCCTGATAACTCAGACAGCACCCAGCAGGGATAGCTGCACACCCACAGCTTTTGGGGACACTCACGATATCCAGCTTTTGGACTCTCCCTCAAAGTTCGGCAATGAACGAGCATCTCTTTAAATGAAATATATGTGTGCTGTTCAACAATAAATAAAAATGAAAATATGGTGCCTGCAGCAAGACTGATTGGACAGGAGACTGCCACGTTCATTGAGACAAGCCAGACTCAGACAAATATTACACTTTCTTTCTCTCACGTGTGGAACCTGGATGGGGGACAAAGTCCTACGGGATGAGTACTGAGGAAGAGGATGAGTGGAGAGCAAGGGAGAGATGACTGAGATCAAAAGTTATTATGTGCGCATGTGAAAATACAGGGACGCCCGCTGTTCTGTGCAGTCAACGTACACTAGTAAACTATTAAACAATAAGTAAGCAGCAATCACAAGTAAGAAAACTGGAAGGGTCAGAGAAGGCGGAGAAGTAACCGTTAGCAAACTCCATCCTTGTCTTACTAACAGACAACTCAGTAACTGTTACTTAAGCTTTGATAAATGAAGAACCTGGGAGTTCAAACATCCATGGCTGAGAGCAAACATGGGTAACACAGAAGCTGTGCATAGGGACAAAGGTGGGATCTGAAGTGCTGGAAGCCACTCCCCTAGGAGGAGAGAGGATGGTGTCCTAGAGAGCCAGAGTCACAGCATGAAGACACTCATGCCTACACACGGCCTTTGGGGTGCATTTATAAAGTTTATCAAAGTGACATGACCACCGTTTGGTACACCACCTTCATCCCGTCAGCCCTGCTCAGTGCCCTGAAGGGACCCATGTTTCGCTCACGGTTGGGGTCCTTTGTCCTCTGGTTGTGTCTAGACAGTGACTAGCACAGGAGGGTCAGGAATATCCTCTTCCCTCCTTCCTGGCGCTGGCTGCCAGCCACACTGGAAGGTTTCCATCTCTCCAGTCAGTCCTACCGGCCTTTCCTTACCCCTTCTGATATGGGGTGTTGTAGTCCCCCACCCTCACCAGAGGAAGAACTCCATCATTGCCTGTTTCCGTGACTGGGACCTCCCTGCACCTTTTTACAAAGTCCCTTCACTAAAACATTCTCCAAATGCCCAATTTGAAAGTGCCATTTGTTTCCTGCTGTAGCTGGTGAAGCCATCCATTCAATAGCATTTGGAGAGCATAGAAAGGAAATGATCTCCCACAAGCCACAGCCACCAAACACATGCAGGGTCAATGTGTTGGCCTGTTTCCCGTCAGTCTCCTTTGCAGGCTCATGTTCTACATGGCTGTCATTGTCACTTGCTCGCCGTTATTTGTGGTCATCTTCTCACTGAGCCCTGGATCATAAATACTTTAACAGCCGTAGCTACCACTTAACGGTGCTTATTCGGTTCCCGGTAAAACTGTGGGTGTGCAAATCCCATTTCATTCTCGAAACAATCTGAGAGAGGGGCTCTCAGCTAGGGCCTTTCATTTTCTCTCTGACTGGTCAGACCTTCACCCCAGCCAGTAGGAGAAGTGACTAAGAAATCACGAAAGGTTTGCAACTGCCCACCAAGAACATCTCGGATGGGATCCATCAAAGGTCGACCTGACACATCGTGGATTATTTCTGAAAATCTACAAGGTAGGAAGCATTACAACATGGCAATTTGACAGCAGTAGGCACCGGGGTTTAGAGAAGCCAAGAACCTTGCCTATGGTCCTGTAAGCAAGTTCTTGAGAACCTCAAGCCCAGCCAATCACTTGTCAGGTCTCAAACTGTCAGCTGCCCTGTAATTCCACCTAGTTATTCACCCCAAGGAAGTCAGGAGGAGGATCAGGAAGAGAAAGTCATACCGCCTCCCACGGGACTGAGCAAGGCCTACAGCTCCTTCACTGTGTGTGACATGCCTCCCAGGACCTTCCTGTTTCCATGTTTGTCTCAGGCATCCCACTGCCCCCCACAGGACATGCTCATCCATGCGCCAGGGAGGTAGGCTAACAGTCAGTATGTTCCATGGTGCCTTCTTGTCCATGCTGGGTGACGGGGCTGACCAAGTTCTCAGCTTTGGGGACCCCTAAGCCATGTTTATCGATGTGGATTACAGCAAAAAGGATGCCATCCCCATTAATAGATTCCATAAGAAGGCCAGGAAGTGAGTGTAAGCAGAGGCTCATCAAAGGCCCCCGTAGAACGTCAACTACAAGATTAGCTCTTCAACCAAGACACCACTCAATAATTTCTGGTTAAGAGTCCATAGGGGACCCAGAAAATATCTGGGAGAATTGTACCAGAGTCTCTTAAATGTGAGACAAGATTTATGCAAGCCTCTAGAAAACCCCAAATGCTGGCATCAAGTCCCCAGAGTGGTGAGTGTCCATCAGAGCAGGGCAGCCAGCCTCTCCTGTCTCCTTCTCCCAGGCTCTCTGAGAAGCACCTGGTGGGTTCTGTCACCTGACCATGTATCTCCTGTCTGGTCTCACCTCTGGTTTCAGTGGGGTATGGTCACAAAGGGACTTGATCTCTAACCTGCCACACACAAACGAAGCTCTGATGACAAGACCCAGCCCAAAAGGACAGAGGATCAGGGTAGCCCCAGCCCACGGCTTACCTGTCCTTCTGTGAGGAGGCTCACGGCAGAGTCCGGCTCCAGAGACTCTCACTCTTGGCAGTGGGCTGGAGCTCTGGGAGGGGCAGCTGGGAAGCTGGGTGGAGCGTGAGGAGGACAGCAATTGGGAAGAGAGCCAAAGTGATTCTAAAGAGTCGAGAAGGAAGCCCTGCAACCAGAGAAGTGACTGAGAGGGTACTTACATCTTGCCTTTAATCAGTGCTTAATCTAACTCTGCAGAGAGCATCATTAATAAAGAAACAGGTTGGTTTTTCTCTTTAGCCTCATCCAAGAGTGTGAGAGAAGACAGAAAATTCTCTCTGAAAAACCATTCTCTGCTCAGCCTTGGGCTTCACCTGTGGGCCACCTGAGCCTTTGTGGGCCACCTGAGCCTGGCTGTTGAAACGTATATTTCATGTTGTCCCTTGCAAGGGGCCCAGTCAGCCTTCCGCCCTCTTTCTTTTTCTTGTGCATTTATACCATCACCTAGACCTTGGAGAATTATATACTCTGCTTATGTGGAAGCCACAGGGAAGCCAAGATGATAACCTTGGCTACCAAACCAGTTCTGCAGGGGTCCTGTCACCAAGCCCCGAGACTTCCAAGTAAGCTGCCGGGCTGTGTGGTTGTTGCTCTTATTGTTTATTTTTCATTTTTTTTAGTTTCTGGAGAATGAGATTCATGCAGCTCTCAGACCCCCTCAGAGAAGGCTCTTTGTGCCCAGGATGGAGATTAATGCAGAGGTTCCCAGTTGGTCAGAGTGCAGAGATTAAGTGTCAGGGACTATGAATCCGCAAAGGGGGAGTCTATGTCACACCCCCAACCCCAGGACTCAGCGACATCAAAGAAGAGGACGTGGAAAGGTTGTAAGAGCCGGAGGCCAGGGAGGCTCCCAGGAAACAGGACAGACAACTGATGGGCTCAGAGCAGCTGTCCAATCCTCGTTCCAGGGTGGAGGTGGGAGGGGCTCAGAGATAGGGACAGTTGTTGGCTGCTGGGAAAGAGAGGGTTTTCTTTAAGGGTGCGGTCCTTGATGGATCAACCACGCTCCAGTGAATGGTCACACACCCACGAGCATATAGGCCCAACAAACTGCACTTAGAGTATGAAATTTAAAAGAAAAAATCAGGTGGATCTCTAAGTTCAAGGCCAGCCTGGTCTACAGGGCAAGTTCCAGGACAGCCAAGACAGCACGAAGAAAGTCTATCTTGAAAAACAACAACAATAACAAAAAAAATTTAATTAAAAAATGAGGATATGAAGTTGTGAGGGGTGAGAATGGATCCGGAATGAGTTATGGGGAGGACTGGGGGTAAAATGATCAAAACGGAGTGTACTCATTTTTGAAAAAGTCTGCCTGGCACATGTCCCTCTATAAACCATTCTCAGGTACTGTGCTAGTCAGGAGACCAGCAGATGCACTAGCTTCTACCAGCAGACAGTCATAGAAGCCTCTGTGAAAGAAATTGGACAAAGGCCAGCCCTGCCCCAGGGACACTGGAGACCACCTTCTCCCTGCTTTTCTAAGCTGAGAGGCTAGACAGATGCTGAAATTCCCATGCCTTAGTTTTCTCCCTGTAAAATGAGATTACTCTTTCAAATCTTCTGTTGGGAATGAATATGGCCGTACCTGGCAAATGCCTGACAACCTCACAGACTCTAGAGGTCAAAAGATAGCATCTCATGTCATTCCACAGGCACTAACCACCTTCCTTTCTCTCTTCCTTTCTTTTAAGACAATCTCTCACCTGCATGGATCTCACTCAGTATTGAGACTGTCTGGTCAGCAAGCCCCAGGGATCTGCCATTTTCTGCCTCCCCAGTGCTGAGATTAAAACACACACCACCACCCCTGGCTTTGTTTGCTGTTTTTTGGTTTGGGTTTTGAGGGGGTGTTGTTGCTTTATTTCTAATATTTAATAAGATTTTTTATTTTTGAGACAGGGTTTCACTATGTAGCCCAGGCTAACCTTGAACTCACTGAGATCCACCTGCTTTTGCCTCTGCCAGGTTAAAGGCATGTGCCACCACACCCTGTAATCATGCATACATGTTCATGTCTGCATTTGGGTATGTGCACATGTATGCAGGTGTCCGTTAAGGCCAGAAGTGTTTGATCTCTTGGAGGTGGAATTACACACAATTGTGAGTCACCGTGTGGGTACTAGGAACTGAACTTGGGTCCTCTAGAACAGCAGCACTTCTAACCACAGAGCCATCTCTCCAATCCGTTGCCTGAGCATTGCTTTCTCATCCTACCAACCCAGCATCCTAGGTCCTGAGGATAAGAACTGAGAGCTCAGACATGGAGGCAGCCTGTGTCCTGACACGGTGCACATAGAATGAATCAGAACTGGCAGCCTTTGTGTGAGTCAGGACAGCTCTCAGAAAAGAGGAGGGTAAAGAAGAGGAGGCGTACTCAGAGCCACTAGGCACATTTCTTACGTGAATGAAAGCCCGTGCCTTTGAAGAGGTGGGGGGCCTCCACACCCATTATCTTTAAAGAGCTCCCCTAGTTTTTTTTTTTAATACCAATTCTTTTCAAATATTTTTCCAAGCTATTAAGTTGTATCTGGGCTTCCTGAAGTTTCAGAGTCCTTGCAGATTCCTCTTCGAGGTAAATGCAAATGACTTCAAGTGTAAGGGTTAGTGACAGGGAGAGACATACACAAGCACACGCCACGTGAGCAAGGAGCCTTTGTCTCGCCTTCCCCCTTCAGCTGTTTTCGCACAGCAGTGAGAAAGAAGCCAAGACACCGAGACAACCCGCGAGCCGCCCATGTTTAGTTATAACATGCCTTGTAACGGTCAGTTCCATTCCATTCCCAAACCCTTCAAGACCTTCCCTCTCGGTTCATGGCTGTCCTCCTCTTAAAGCATCAGACAAACATTTCAGTGTGCAGGCGCTCACTCAGAAGATGTGTACAGGAAATGGGTCCAAAGGAAAAAGAGAAGGAACCCGGGGAGGGAACAGAAGCCAATAACGATGTGTCTTTGTGGCTAATACAGTGATTAGTCCCTCTGGGGACCCTCTGAGGAGCCATGAAGAATATATATGCAGAGTAGGAGTCTGGGACATTTATCTTCTGACTCACATTCCCTGGTGGCAGTGGAGCAATGGTCCCCAACCTCCACAGTGATTCCAATGGTCTTAATGTCCAGAGTATCATCTTCTTAAGTAGTATCCTCTCAAACTAAACAGACTGACCCATGTCACTGACACACTATTTAAGACATGAATGTGTGTGGTCCCTGAAGCTTGGACAGACCTTGAAGTGGCCTGTTCTGTGCCACCTTCTCGGCTGCCTGCTTTGGTAGGAAGCTAGCCACAAGACTGTGAGAACACTTAGCCCTGTACAGAGTCTGCAGCTGGAGGAATTGAGGCCTCTTGACAGAGCCAGAACCAACTTAACAGCTACATGAGTGAGTCACCTTGGGAACTTTGTCTCCTTCCAAGCCATGAGTTGTCCTTGTTCAAGGACTGAGCTTTCAAAGCCTGCAGAGGCACCCACTGAGACAGAAAACCAAGAGACACAAGGCAAACCTCAGAGTGGGAGGCTCTTAGTAAACAAGAAAGCTAGCCAGCATGGGGTTAGCCGAAATCAATGACAGGCTGAGGGAATGCTGCAGGGGCACCGAAGACAGCTAGTGTGCTCAGAAACATCACAGAAGATAGTTCTTACAGGAGGCTTGGGCGCTAGCTCAGCAAGAATCCATATAAAAAGCTAGCCACGGAGGACCTGAGTTCAGTTCCCAGCAACCAGGCCAGGATGCTCAGAGTCACCTGTAGCTCCAGTTCCAGGGGATCTGGTGCCCTCTTCTGACCTCCACGTGTACACACATAAAAATGAATAATAACAAGGAAAAGAATGGCAGCTGCAGCACTGGGGAGGCAGGGACAGAGGAGCTCAGAGGCTCACTGGCCAGCCCGTCAGGACCAAGGAATCCCGGGAATGGTGAGAGGACATGACTCAAAACAAAAGGTGATGGCTCCTGAAGAATGGCACCCAAGACTGTACTCTGCCCTCCACAGATACCTGCGTGCATGCACACACACAGAGTAGTTTCTATCCTCCACAGATACCTGCGTGCATGCACACACACACACACAGAGTAGTTTCCACCCTCCGCAGATACCTGTGTGCATGCACACACACACACACAGTAGTTTCCATCCTCCACAGATACCTACGTGCATGCACACACACACACAGTAGTTTCCATCCTCCACAGATGCACACACACACACACACACAGTAGTTTCCATCCTCCACAGATGCACACACACACACACACACACACACACACAGTAGTTTCCATCCTCCTCAGATACCTGCGTGCATGCACACACACACACACACACACACACACACACACACAGTAGTTTCCATCCTCCGCAGATACCTGCGTACATGCACACACACACACAGTAGTTTTCATCCTCCACATTACCTGCGTGCATGCACACACACACACACAGTAGTTTCCATCCTCCACAGATACCTGCGTGCATGCACACACACACACACACAGTAGTTTCCATCCTCCGCAGATACCTGCGTGCATGCACAAACACACACAGTAGTTTCCAACCTCCGCAGATACCTGCGTGCATGCACACACACACACACACACACACACACGGCAGTTTCCATGTATACAGGGTCTTCTAAAGGGCTGTGCCTGCACTCTAGTGCTAACCAAGGCATCAAACCCCAGCTCCTACAACTCCTTGCAGTACAACAGTAAGGACTGCTCCATCCCCTGACTCCACAGTTCATCCCTTGAACCTGGATGAAAGCTCCGTGCACTCCACTTCCCAGCTGCTGCGTCTATTATTAGAGATTCTTCTGGCTGCACGTTACCGATGCCTAACCTTAGCTAATATAGAACGGAGACTTCATTACAGGGAACTGGGGTGTTATACAGAAGCCAAGAGCAACAAAACCGCTGGTCCTCATGGGATTGAATTTGAATTCTGCTTGTCTCTTGTTTCTGCAGCTATGCAATGGCCTCTCTGCTCTCTTGTCTCCCTGTGCTCCTGTCAGACCTAACAGAAACTTGCACCCTCTGCTGTGGTTTTCTTGTGTCCACCTCTGTTACTTCCAGGTGCAAAACTCCTAGAGAAGGGACTGACTGGTAGCCCGACTCTGAACCGATGTGCAGAGGGAAGGAGATGGGGACAGGACTCTGTGCACCACCAGGATTAGGAAGAAATTCTCTTACAGAAACCCCAAATTCAAGTGGGGGTCCTGGGGAGACGGTTCAGACAGCGTAGTGATGACTTGAGTGCAAATTCCAGAACCCACACTAAAAAGCCAGGTGCAAGCACTGCCCATCTCTAAGCTCAGTGCTGGGAAGGACAGAGATGGGGTGGGAGGGTCCCTAAAGCTTGATGGCCAGCCAGTCTACCCAAATCCATGCACTCTGTGTTCAGTGGGAGACCCTGTCTCCAAAAAACAAAACAAAAAAAAGATGGTGGGGCTGGAGAAATGACTCAGTGGTTAAGAGCACTTGCTGCTCTTCCAAAAAACCTACATTTGGTTCCCAACACCGCACCACAGGGTCACAACTGCCTGTAACTCCAGCTCTCATGAATCTGATACACTGCTTTGGCAACCACAGGTATCCACTATCAACAACAAACCAGAGTAAGAACACCACTGAAGCCCAACTTGGCAAGTCAATGAGTTTGACAGGGGTTAGTTACAGGAGTATGGGTGAGGAGTTCCTGTTTAGTGTTCACTGAAGCCCAACCTGGCAAGTGGAGGAGATTGACAGGGGTTAGTTACAGGAATATGGGTGAGGAGTTCCTGTTTACAGTATTCAGCTGGTTTCCTAGTCCAAAGTCCCAAGGTCTTCCACGTTCCTCTAAAAACAGCATGGTCAGGCCTGTTACAGCACTAGTCTACTCCCTGGCACCAACTCCTGTCTTAGCTACTTCTCTATCGCTGTGATAAAACACCATGACCAAGGCAACTTACAGAGAAAGTCTACTTGGGACTTACAGGGTCTTACAGGGTGAGTCCCTGACCAGCATGATAGCAAGAATGGCAGCAGGCAGGCAGACAGGCAACAGGCAGGTAGCAGTAGCTGAGAACTTACACCTTGATCTAGAAGAATGAGAGAGAGAGAGAGAATTAGAGAGAGAGAATACTCAAAATGGAGCCAGTTGTTTTTTTTTTTTTGTTTGTTTGGGTTTTTTTTGTTTGTTTGTTTGTTTTGGTTTTTCGAGACAGGATTTCTCTGTGGTTTTGAAGCCTGTCCTGGAACTAGCTCTTGTAGACCAGGCTGGTCTCGAACTCACAGAGATCTGGAGCCAGTTTTTGAAACCTCAAAGCCCACCCCCCAAGACACATGTCTCCAAAAATTCTACACCTCTTAATCCTTCTCAAACAGTTTGACCAACTGAGGACAAAGTATGCAAATATATCAACTTATGGGGGCCATTCATATTCAAACTACCACAAAAGGAAATGATTTAAAGACAGTTGCTTCACAAGAAGCCAACCCAGCACATGAGCAATGAATGGTTCACAAAAGCTAGAACCCTGGAGCACACTGCACAGCCTACAGGCACTCAGCAGGTTGGAGGGTGCTCTTTCTATGTGTGTCTGTTGGTCTGAGCCTCTTCCAGGCAGCCGGTCTGGTGTCTGCTTCTTCCAGCCTATTCAGCTTGTCTGGTCTGGGCATGTCTCTTAGCAGTTCTTAGAGCCTTTATAAGCTCAGGGAGGGAGGGTCCTAGTGAATCTAGTCAGTTTCAGGGACTTCCTAAAGCCCTTGAGCTGTGTACTTCCCTAGTTTCCCTGCAGGATGGACTACTTCACTTCCTCTTAGAACACCCCATGCCTTAAAGAGCTTCCTTCAAAGATGGGCAGATTTTTATCTTGAAGGAAATTGCTACACAATACCCACACACATATGGCATACACACACACACACACACACACACACACACAAGGTTGCGGGCTTTGTCCCAGGCCATGACACGGCTAAGAGGTGAGGGACCTTCAGGAGATGGGGTCTAGCTGGAGAAAGCAGGTGGTCTGGATGTGAAATGTTCCCATGGGCTCACCACTTTGGGACACTTGGTTCACAGGTGCTAAGGAAGCAGGTGACCAAGAGATGGGCCTTGCAGGGTTAGAGCTAACCGACTTCCAGTCGGGACTCCCTCTGCCTGCTGATCTACAGGACTGCGCCAAGCCGTGCTGTGGGTTTCTGCTGCCACAGGCAGAACCCCAGCCACCACGGCTTCCCCACCACAGCCAACTGTATCCCCTCAACTGCTTCAAGTTGCTGCTGCTGGGTGTTTTGTCATAGCAACAAGGAAAGTAACTAACACAGAGCATCCGTGAAGGCTGACGGAACACTGCCTCTACTTCTCTCCTCCTCACAGCCTGGCCACCCTGAGGTGAATATCTTCTGCCATGTTTATCTCTGTGTGTCCTCCTCGTCATGGGCCCAGAGCAATAGGAAGAGATGTGTACTGAAACCTCCAAACCCTGAACAGAAAGGATCTTCCTTTGAAAGGAAACTATTTACTCACTTATTTTGTTTGTGTGCATGTTCACCCACACCTGACACACAGGTAGAGGTCAGAAGACCGCGTCCCAAGAATTGTCCTCTCTTTCCACCAGGTGAGCTCCAGGGATCAACTCAGGGCATCAGGATTAGCAGCAAACACCCTTACCAGATAGGCCATCTTGCCAGCCCCTTTCCTTCTTGAAGTTATTTATCTTGGATGTATCTTACTTATCTGTCACTGCAACAGGAAGCTGGCCAGCAGTCAAGTAGATGCAAAACTCATAGACACAGAATTCAGAATTAAAATAAGACCCAGCCTTGACTCTGTGCTGCTCTTGGTTCTTCAGTGATAACATCTAAATTTGTGAGATTTAAATGATCACAGGATCAGGTAACAATGGATTCATTGGTTCACGGTATCTATAGAAACAAAGGTAAGATGTCTGTGGCCGTGTTGAAAGCTAGCGTTAGCATGTTCACATGTATGATCTACTCAGCACCACAGCCCCACTCTACAGAGGTAAATGTTCTACATACATTCCACATCTTTGGCGGGCATGCGTGCCTGTGTGCACGTGTAGAGACAGGGTCTCTCAATGAACCTGGATCTTGGCTGGTGGCCAGAAAGTCCCTTCAGTGTTGGGATTACAGACGTACGTGACCACAACTGTTTACTGTTATTGCTATTATTTTATGTGGGTTCTGGGGATTTGAACTCTGGTTCTCATGCTTACCCAGCAAGCGCTCGTTACCTGCGGAGCCACCTCCCAGCACATGCTCAACATTCTCTATGCCCACTGCACCAGCGTCTAATGAACAGTTGCTGCAATGGTCTAGCCATCAGTTGAGAGTCAGGCAGGCAAGAGCTGCTTGGAGGAAGAGAGCTGGGCCTATGCAGGCAGACAGGCATGCCGCCAGCCTGGGGCTGAGCTAGATGCCCAAGTCTATACGGAAGCCTGGTGAAGGGACTGGCTAGAAGTCAAAAGGGATATAATCAGCTTAGAAATCACAATAAACTTGTTGCCATGCTAAATAGGCTTTAAATATTTCTTTAGTTTACTCTGGCTTTATTCTTCTTGGTTGGCCCTAACTGGGTAGGTGGGGGAGGTGGAGTCTTAAAGGGGCAGCACATAAAAGTGGGTGCATCAAGGTGGGGGCCGCCCAGCAGAGACAGGAGGATCCAGGAGCCTGCTGGTCCACCAGCCTAGCCACAAAGGCAGGTTCTGAGCACAGTGACAGACTCTTTGTGGGAAAACAGGGAGGGAAGGAATAGAGAAGGACGCATAAAGTGAGCCTCTGGCATGCACACGTGAGGACGCACGCACGGGTGCTCAAGCAGACACACACACACACCAATTTTTTTCTTCAGTGTCCTGCCATGACATCATACCTTGGGGACCACTCCTTGGGGAACACAGTGGAGCTGAGCTGCAGTGACAGGAAAAAACACACTTGACTGCTAGAACTCCTGGGGGAAATTTAACGGCATCTGGGAGTGAATCCCGTGACTCATGTACACGAGCAGAGACATCCGAAAACTCAGGTCCAAGGGCAGCAGCAGGACTAGGGTCTCAGACAGACTGACTGGAAGTCCCTCCTCCCGCTCTCTCTCAGCCTTGAGTTAGTCACTTGATGCCAGAGCCCATCCTGCTGGATCAGGGAGAGCCAGTTTTCTTCAGAGGTGTGACCCTGCTAGGCTGCCCATGCTCCTGTAGTTGGTCCTACACCCATGAGCACAGGAAGGGGCCAGGGAAGAGTTGGTGAATGTGAGGGATGGCTGTGACCAAATATGTTACAAGTGTATGAAACGCTCAAGGAGCAAAGGTGTTTGAGTACCACAAGGCGACACACTGTCTCTGTAATGTCTTCCGTGCCCACCCCTGACAACTTCTCTTCTGACCTGCTATTACCACGGCAGTATTAAGACACAGCTTGGCTCTCACAGGAGCTTCTGTGGGAGGCAGACAAATAAGGAATCTTTCTCGACCTTCCCCAGGCCCGCTAGACCTGCCTGCAGTTCGTCTACTCTCTCCCACACTCATCCATTTCGGCAATGAAGCAAATGTCTCTCAACATCTCCAGCATAACTTCGTTTTTAAGACAAGGGCTCACGTAGACCAGGTTAGCCTTTAACTTGAAAAGTACCTGCAGATATACAGCACCACACTCGTGTATGTGGCACCAGGACTCGAACCCAGGACTTCACACACGCTAGGCAACACCCTGCCAACTGAGCTACATCCATCATCCTTAAGCATAATATTTAAAAATTTTAAAGTTTATTATTATGCTCTGTGTGTGAGAGAGAGAGAGATGTATGTATGCACTTTCCACACTGTATTGTGTTGTAGGGGGTCCACTTGTTTGTTCCTGGCTACTCAGCCCCGAAATAACCACGCAGAAACTATATTATTTGCAATACTGTTTGGCCAATAGCTTAAGCGAATTGCTGGCTAACTCATGTCTTAAATTAACCCATCTCCATTAAACTGTGTATTGCCACGAGGCTGTGGCTTACTGAGTAAAGTTCCGGTGTCTGTCTCTGGCAGTCTACATGGCTTCTCTTGACTCTGCCTTCTTTCTCCCAGAATTCAGCTTAGTTTTCCCCACCTACCTCTGTTCTGCTAAGCCACTGGCAAAAACAGATTCTTTATTAACCAATGGTATTCACAGCATACAGACGGGAATCCCACATCACATGTGTAGCGCCCAGATGATAAATTTGTGGAGTTGGTTCTCTCCTTCCACCTTTACATGAGTTCCAGGAACTGAACTTGAGGTGTCAGGCTACTCTTTATTCACTGAACCATCTTGGAGACCCCTGAGCATAACATTTCTGAACCCCAGCCACAAGTCTGGAAGTCTGTGTCTGATGAGGGTCCCTCACTCACACACGCAGAGCCCAACAGAGCAGACTTGAAAGAAACCAACCCAGGTGATCTGACACTTGAGCGGAACAAGACTGTCTTGTTTCATTCACTTAAACATATTGACAAAAGAACTGGAGGAAGAAAGGGTTTGTCTGTCATGGGGCAGGGTGGCCAGGGCAGCAGGAGTGTGAAGGATGTCACACGACACCCACGGTGAGGAAAACAGGTGACTGTCTGCTGCTCTGCTCCTTTCTGCATTTGCACAGCCCAGAATCCCAGACAGGGAATGGACCTGCTCGCTGTGGGCGGGGCATCTCACTGCAACTGATTCCATCTCAGGGACTCTCAGGGGCTGACCTAAATCTAGACAGTCCCTCAGAGGTGTGACTGGAGGCTTGCTCCTTCGTGATTTCAGATTCTGTGAAGCTATCGATCAATTACTAACCTTCAGAACTGCTCCACTTCCTCTGTAAAATGGGTCCCATGCTCTTCTCATCTGCCCTGTGACACAAACCCACAACTGAGATTCTGCCAACACCCACTGGGGCCACCTTCTCCCTCCCTCCCTCCACTCACGCTAACATTTGCTAGTTTAAACCATCTCTTTCCACATCTGACTTCTTTTTTCTTGTTTTCTTCTTTTCTTTCTTCCTTTTGGTTTTTTGAGACAGGATTCCTCTGTAGCTTTGGAGCCTGTCCTGGAACTCACTCTGTAGACCAAGCTGGCTTCGAACTCACAGAGATGCACTTGTCTCTGCCTACTGAGTGCTGGGATTAAAGGCGTGCGTCACCACCTCCCGACTTCACATTCGACTTGTGTCGGGCTCCAAGCCTATCCTGCATCATGGGCCCAGATACACACCACACCCTGTCTGTCCAGTTAGGCTAAAAGCTGGTCCAGGACAAAGACTGTATCTTCTTCCCCAAATCTCTCAAAACCCAGCATGGAGCTCATACTAAGTCAACCCAAAGAGACTAAGGGCATGGTTCACTGAGTAGAGCATTTGTACAGCATCAACAAAGCCCTGGGTTCAATTCCCAGTGCTGCGTAAAACCAGGCATGGTGGACCGCATCTAGAATCCAAGCACTCAGGAAGCAGAGGCCTGGAGGGCCAGAAGTTCAAGGTCATCCTCTGATATGTGCTGAGTGTGAGGCCAGCGTGAACCACATGAGACCCTGTCTCATTAAAAAAAGTTAATTAATTAACACATGTTTCATGTTAAATGGGACAGAAGCTATTAGGTGAGAGATGGTGCAGCTGCTGCCACAAAAATGCTAGTGCCGTAAAACTCAAAGACGGTGGGAGTGGGGAGGAGCAGAAGGAAGGAGAGAGGAAGGGAGGGAGGGAGGCTAAAAGCTTATGCATAGAAGAACTGAGCATCAGAACCAGAGCTCATTTAAAAGGCGAAGGAAACACTAGATGGCTGTTAATGGCGTACTGAATATGAGAGATTATTACTTAAATCACTTGCTTTCGCTCTTTCTTATTATGAACAGTTAATTGGAGGGAAGAAAATGTTTTGGAGAAAAATCTCGGAGCTGGGCCTGCCTCTGTGGGGTGGAGGTGAGAACACAGAAAACCTCCTGCAGGCGCTGGCTGTGGTTTCTCCAGGACCACGCAGCCACCTGGTGGCACAGCTAACCCCGGGACCATGGCTCAGTTCCCAGCCTCAGCAGGGGCCACGCCCCATTTACCTGCACTCTGGTCCCCTAAAAAGCTCGAGCAGCTGATAGACACAGTGCCCCCCCCCAAAAAAAAAGAGGATGGGAGCAGTGTGATGCTCTTGGCTCCGAGCATACTCCATCCCCTGGCTGGGCCCAACTCTGTGCCTCACCTAAGGAAAGCTAAGCGCTGGTCTAGAAAGACGGCTCAGTGGGTCAAATGCTCACCATGCAAGCATGAGCAGTCCTCAGCGCACACATTAGAGACAGGGTGCGGTAGCATGCTTGGATCCCAGGGTCCCAGGGACAGGTTAGGTAGGGCTCACCAGCCTCCTTTGGAACAGGAAGAGACCCGAAGTACAGTAGATGCTGGTGAGATGGGGCTGAAGTTAAGAGCACTGTTCACAATTCCAGGTAGTTCTCCATCGTTGCAAGAGACGTCAGAGTGGCAGGAACTTGAAGCATCTAGTGACATTAATTACATGTTCAGATCCTAGCAATTGCAAAGCAAGCCAGGTGCCCTGGACTCCCTGTGATACGGGCTCCAAGAGAAACAGGGACCAGGGCATTGCTGGAACTTGCTGGTTTCCAGTCTAACCAAGAAAGCACAAGTCAGAAGGTTCAGAGAGAGATCCTGCATCAAAGTGCCAGGCAGAAAGTGACAGAGAAGGGCACACAATGCCCTCCTGTGGCTTCCACATACATACACAGGCAGACAAACTGGAATACACACCTGTGTCTATACTCATACAGACACATACACATACAAAACCAAACAAATGGCTGTTTGTTAAAAGCTAACATTCACATTCCACTTCTGTCCTCAACACACATATGCGTACTTGTACATGCATGACCACACACACACACGTACATCCCCATACATGCAATTAATGCTGGGTTCTTTTTTTTAATTATGTGGGGGTGGGTAGGTATGTGAACTTGAGTACAGGTGTCCCTGGAAGTCTGAGGCTTCAAATTTGTTGGAGCTAGAGTTACATGTGGTTTCAGTCTGCCTAATGTGGGTTCTGGGAGCCAAACTCACGTCTTTCATAAGAGCAGTAGGCACCTTAACCACTGAGCCATCTCTCCATCCCCCTCTTGCTTTTTAAAAAATTATGTGTATAACTATGCATGGGTATTTGCATGAGAATACAGTGCCCACAGAGGCCAGAAGAGGGTGTGTCAAATCCCTGGAGCTGGAATTTTGGATGATTGTGATCTGCCTGGTGTAGGTGCTGGGAATTGAACTCAGACACTCAAGCAAGTGCAGTATGCACTCTTAATTGCTGAGCCGTCTCCCCAGGCCCCAGGTAACATTCTTGAGTTGTACAGCTAACAAAGAAAAGAAAGAAAGAGAAGGAGGGAGAGAGGGAAGAAGAGACAAAGGAAAAAGGAGGGAGGAGATTTTGACGATAGCCTGCCAGTCTTGGATCTTATTACTAACCCCATGATGGACAGGAGGAGAACACCTGATAACATCAGCAGCAAAGAGGGAAACTGGGGAACACAGAGCTGGGTGACAGAAAAAATATCCTGTGCACAATGTTTACCTGACAACCCTTGAAAAGTCTGAGTGACACCGTCTTGAAGTCCACATCAAAATGTTGAGATCAGCGTGTCTGTGAGCTGTTTAACCAACATGATAGAGAGGCGATTCTGTGACTGCTGAAGCAGAGGAGGTGGGCGCTGCGATTTGGTGCAGGTGTAAGGTTAAAGACCCGAGTTTTCACTCACATTTCATATTTAATCTCACGTTTAAAGACTATTCCCAACCTTCAGTGTTATCACCAGAAAACAGTCAAACATTTCCATTAACTAGAATCCTTTGAGTAAAGCTTTCATTTTTCAGGAGAAAAAGCTTTCTCACAAGCTTGTTAATTAGAGGCTCACAGCCTCTCCTTGTAATTCAGAAGTCAACACCAATACCAGATGTGTGTGGTGTGTGTGTGTGGTGTGTGCGCACGCACACAAATCAAAATGCGAACAAAGAAGGGCGGATAAGAGAATAACTTTATATTTAAAAACCATGGTGCTTAAAGAGCCCAGAATTATATTTCCATCAAAATGGAGAATTAAGTACCTCGAATAATTCCTGAAATCAAAACAACTAACACAATGAATAAAACAATCAAAGATGAAAATTTAAAACATTTTAAAAGCTGCCATGATTTAAAGAGCAACCTATAAAAGAAGCAGGAGCTTTTGTGTCAAAGTTTTACTCCCTGTTGATATGCTAAAATAACCCAGCAAAAGCGACTTACAGGGCAAAGGGTCACAATCCAGTGGACAGTTCATCATTCCAGGGAAGTACCGTGCTGGGAACGTGAAGCAGCTAGTTACAAGACATGTGCAGTCAAGCACACAGGGCAGTGAGTTAACACGCAAATGCTTGCATGCTTCTCACATCCGCCACTCTTTTTTAAAAATATTTATTTATTTATTTATTTATTTATTTATTTATTTATTTATTTATTATGTATACAGTATTCTGTCTGCATGTATGACAGCAGGTCAGAAGAGGGCGCCAGATCTCATAGATGGTTGTGAGCCACCGTATGGTTGCTGGGAATTGAACTCAGGACCTCTGGAAGAATAGCCAGTGCTCTTAACCTCTGAGCCATCTGTCCAGCCCACGTCCTCCACTCTTACACAGTGCAGGATCCCCTGCGTAGGGAATGGTACTGCCCACAGTGAGCAGTTAACAAGCGAGTCTGTCTCTGCACAAACACAGACCCCTGTGATCTGGACAGTCTCACGGAGCCCTCCTTCCCGGGTGATTGTGCACTGTGTGAAGTTAACACTAGCACGAGCCACCTCTTGCTGGACAAATGTGTCGGAAACAGTTTTCACCTGGCACACCTCTGTCAAGCTCTGGGTGCTGGGTGCTTCCTTTCAGGTGGCTACACAAGATGAGAAAGGCAAAAATCCCAGGGTCCTTTAAAGTCAAATGCCTAAGGGAGTCCAATGTCACGGGCTACACCTGCAGTGAAAGGTAAACAAGCATCCAGGGGCCTCTGGGAGGCTTGAGGGCGCAACACAGGTCCTTTCTGATAACTCAGTATTTGAATTATAGATGGAAAATTTTAAAACAAAAAAATAAAATACAAGAGACCGTAAAGATCTTACAAAGTTCAGTTTCAGTGTGACTTATTTACAACCATGGACTGTCTCCCTGAACTGAGAGTCAAGTAAACACTTTGTTTCTTAAGCTGCTTTTGTTGGAGTATTTTCTCATAGTAACAGGAAGTGAAACCGAGATACACACACACACACATACTTAAATACCGGATTAGACACATATGAACAGAAAATTCGTAATCTCATAGTAACAGGAAGTGAAACCGAGATACACACATCACACACACTGAAATACTGGATTAGACACATATGAAGAGAAAATTAGTAATCTGGAAGGTTGACAAAAGTAAATTAAGTGAAAATATCACACAGAAATACAAAAAGACAAAAATTTAAAGATGTTTTTATTCTCTCTCTCTCATGTGTGAGTGTCTATGCGCGCACACACACGCATGCATGTTAATGAAAAGCAAAAATTATTGGATCCCAGGTAGCTGGAATTACAGGCAGTCGTGGTCTAACAGGTGTGAGTGCTGAGAGTCCAACTCTGGTCTTCTAAAAAAGTACACACTGTGAACAGTACACACTGTGAACAGTACACATCATGAACAGTGCATACTGTAAGCAGTACACACCATGATCAGTACACACCGTGAACAGTACACACCGTGAGCAGTACACACCATGAGCAGTACATGCCATGAACAGTACACACCATGAGCAGTACACATCATGAACAGTGCATACTGTGAGCAGTACACACCGTGAGCAGTACACATCGTGAGCAGTACACACCATGAACAGTACACACCATGAGCAGTACACACGATGAGCAGTACACACCGTGAGCAGTATGCACCATCATCTATCTCTCCAGCCCCTGATGTAAAATTTTAAAAACAGTTAAGGAGCATGGAGGGGGAAAAACTGAGAGCATAAGAAAACGCAGTATGGAAATGTTGTGGTAGTCATGGAGAACATTCCAGAACTGATAGAAAAGCACCACCCTACAGATCCAAGACGTTCAATAAATCCTAAACCAAACGACCAGTTTAAGAAATGAAAAACAAGCCGGGCGGTGGTGGCGCACGCCTTTAATCCCAGCACTTGGGAGGCAGAGGCAGGTGGATCTCTGTGAGTTCGAGACCAGCCTGGTCTACAAGAGCTAGTTCCAGGACAGGCTCCAAAACCACAGAGAAACCCTGTCTCGAAAAACCAAAAAAAAAAAAAAAAAGAAATGAAAAACAATGCCTATGAGAGTGAAATCTCAGGACTTCAACAGCTAAGTCTGAAAGTCCCCTGAGAGAAAAGACAGATCATGTCCCAATGACTGGCAGTTTAATTGATGACTGGCATCCCAGTAGCAACAGTAGAATCCATAAAACAATAGGGTAAAATGCCTAATGTGCCGAGAGAAAGGGGGAGACATTCAAGACTGTCAACCTGAGATTCCATGCTGACAAAACCATCCTTCAAGAACAATAGTGAGATACAGAAAACTTCAGTCAGGAGCTAAGGAAAGTTGAGTCACCCAAAGATCCCCACCAAAGAAAATAATCAAACAGATACTTCAAGCGGAAGAAAAACTTTCCTACATGGTAAGTCTGAGAGATGGGGGAGGGGGAGGAAAAAGATGTTAGCACATGGAGGTGGCTGAGCACACACTGCTGACAACCCCAGCAGCCACAATAATATCTGATGTGAGGCTCGAGAAAGCTAGCAGACATACAATACAGGATGACAAAAATATGTTAGTAGCAAGAGGTTAATAGCCTTGAAGCATTCTGGAACCCTCATATTGTCCAATTAGGCAGGAGGATCACCATACAGACTGTAGCAAGCTAAAATAAGCCGCTAAAGAAATAGACAGAGGTTGTATAGCCTTTTCCAAGCATGTTGAGAGGGAAATCATAACAACAAGAAGAAAAGATATTAGACATGGGGGTTGTCGAGCATTACTCAACGTGAAATGAGCCATGAGCTCATGACAAAATGGCAAATACTAGGGTCTAGGCAAAGGACTCAGTGGTTAAGAGGGTTTGCTCTGCAGTCCTAGGGACTGGTTCCAAGAGCCTACATAGTGAGTCAGGCATGTCATGCAAGCCTGTAACTCCAGACAGGAGAGGTGACAGAGACAGGAGGATCACTGAGGCTTGCTGACTTCCAGTCTTGCCAAGCTAACTTGAGTTCTGGGTTCAGGAAGAGACCTACCTGAAAGGAATAGACAAAGATGGATAGAGGGGGACACTCAACGCCCCCTTCTGGCCGCTGAGCATATGTTCAGGTCATGTACCCACACACACTTATATACACTCACACAGACACACACAAACACAAATAAATAAATAAATAAATATTTAAAAAAAAAAAAACACTATTACTTAACAAGCAGGTAAGACCCCTGTAGTCTGGTTATAAGTTCAAGGCCAGTCTCAGCTGCATAACAAGTTTACCTGCTGTACGTGAGCCCCTGGAGAAAGAAAGAGAGAGAGAGATTCTGATAGGTAGAAAGTGGCAGAATGATGGCAATTGTCAGAGTGTGGGCAGAGGGGAGGGTGGGAAGTCATTCGGTGGTTACAAAGTTTCCATACTGAAAGATGCAAGCAAGGAAATTCATCTCACAGTCATGTCTGTGAAGGTTACCCTCTCAGACTCCATACTTGGAAATAAAACATGTGAAGCATCTTCACTGTCAGCTTGCTGGCATCTGGAGCCACCTGGGAGATGTACCACTGAACCTGTCTGTGGTACTGTTTGCAGAGACCACATAATAAGAGATCAGAAAGTATGTTAAGGGTAAATAGCTGAACAACCCGATTACAAACGACAGAATTAAATTTTACTCAAAATTTAAATCCTTAGGTTGTAGATGTAGCTTAGTGGTAAAGGGATTGTCTATCATACAGAGTCCTGGGTTTCAACCTCAGTGCCACAAGACAAATAATAATATTAAATGAAAATCCAGTTATCACCTTCCATACAATACAATTAAAATAGAAGAAGATAGAAATGTAGAGATCCACACATTTTCTATGAGGGCCGTTCTTTGAGGTTCAGCCCTACAACATCTTGCAAGTCGTGTTTTATTTTAAAGATCTGTTTACTCTCTCTCTCTCTCTCTCTCTGTGTGTGTGTGTGTGTGTGTGTGTGTGTGTGTGTGTGTGTGTGTGTGTGAAAACCACGTGTGTACAATGCTTGCATCCAGAAGACATCTGATCCCTTGGGAACTAGAACTGAACCAGGTCCTCGGGAAGAACAGCAAGCCCTCTAACTACTGAGCCATCTCTCTGGTCCTTGAAGACACTTTAAATGTCTCAGACTTCAGGAATGTCTGGGGAAATGACATGAAAGTCTCATTACAGAAATACTAGTCATCTGTGGCCCAATATCACATCTCACTGGCTTGTCCCTGCTCCATCCATCCTGTGATGCCCACTTGAACCCAAGGCCTTTAATTTTTCCTGCCCACGAGTCAAGCAGTTTGACTTTCTCCAGACACCACCTTCTCATCCTATGCACACAGTCATATGTGTACCCTCGCACATGCCAACACGCACACACATGCAAAGAGTAAAGCGCAACAGCAGCAGCCTGCAGAGGGTCTCTGCTTCCCTCCTGGGTCTCACCGTTTGGGTTTAAACAGAGAGCCAGTGGTATGCACAGCTAAGCTGTCCTGGTCATCGTGTGTTTCTATCCGTCATCACTCTGTCCTGGTCTGTCCTGATGTCTGTCCTTCAAGGTGGTCTGAAAAGTTGTCAACCGAGAGAGACCAGTCCTCTCTCTGGCTAGTCCGAGGCTGCAACTTTTCCCCCACCAGCATGAGAGTTCTGGTGAGTTCCAATTCCTGATGTCCATTGTCTGTGTAGTGTGACGGTCAAAGCTGCCATCACTTCACCTATACTCCAGGGGGTTGGAGAGATGCAGCTGTTAGGGGTGCTCGCTGCTCTGGCAGAACCCTGAGTTCAGTTTCCAGCACCCACAGTCTTGGGGCTCACAGCCCCTGTAATTCCAGCTCTAGGGGACCCTACACCCTGTTCTGGCCTTCTTGGGCACTGCATTCGGAGGCACGTATCCACACACAAGCATATATACACATAATTATAAAATAACACAAATAAATAAGAAAGTATCTTCACTCCAGCTAGGAGACTTCAATTTACCAAGGAGTCAAAGGAATAACCAGAGCTTTGCTCTCTGAGAGGTCGAAGCTGGATCAAAACAGATTTTCAGATGGTCACAGGTGTGTGTATGCATGTGCATGTGTGCACACATGTGTGCATGTGGGTGTGTTGTGTGTGTTCACGCATATGTGTGCGCATGTGTGCACACATGTTGAGGGAGGAGATTCACTTGCTGACATGGGCCTGTGTTGCGGACAGAGGTTGGTGCCAGGATGTCTTCCCCATTCTCTTCTCCCCTTTATTGTCTCCAAGACAGGGTCTCTCACAGAACCTGAAGCTGGCCAGGATGACCCAAACAGCTGGCCGTTGATTCTCCTGTCTTAGCCTTCCTAGGTCTGGGGTTAGAGGTGTGTGCTGCCACATCCAGATTTTACATGAGCTCTGGGGGGTCAGACTCGGGTCCCCAGAATCACACAGCAGCTTTATCCACTGAGCTGTCTCTTCGGCTTTAGACATAGTTTTAAAACCAAAATATATCTGAAACCTGAAATTCCCATTGCAGGAACGATGGCCTGTCTAATGCCCAGATGCAGCAGCTCACTCTCTCAGCGGTGGCCGGACAACTGCGCTTTTCTCTAACCTCCTTCGGCCACCCTCCGGAAGACACGCGCAGTGGCCAGCATTCTTTACCAGGAACCCAGTTTCCAAGGCTACCGTTGATCTGACGTGGCTCTTGATTTTGTTCTCTTGTCTTCCTAATTCAGGAAGTCCTAATGTGAGCCACCATGTTTACAGGCCTCCCCCAAGGGGGGCCTCTCAGTTGTTATGTGTTCCTTCAGGAATATCACTTCCTGACCTGGTGGACAAACTCCGAAAGTAACTGTCTCCTTTTGACCTATAATTACATTTCCAAGAAGTCACTCAGAAAGCTGGAAGTGACTTGAAGCTGGCTCCAATGTGACCTTAGCTCTGTGAGCTGGTGAAAGGCTGAGCAGCAGCCACAGTGGCCAGCACAGTAGGTCAGTGCTATACCCACCCTGGCAGGAGTGGGCAGTCTAAAGATACGCTGTGCCCCTTCTTTTGGCCGTCAGACTATTAAAATAATTGAAATTTCTCCTGGAATCCCATGCTGGGAGGAAGAAAAGGCCAAAGCCTCATGCTAGGCAAAGGGGGAGCCTGTCCCCCAGGAAACAATGGCACACAGTTTTAACAACTTTGCAAGACAGACTGAAGCCCAGCAGTGATGAGTGGGGCCAGGACTGTTTAGCTATGCAACTTCTTGTCTGATATCTAACCCTAAACCTCACATAAGGACCCCGAGATGGGTTTGAGGGGTCACTAGGTCTCTTTGTGCCTCTTCTCAATGTGACCATATTGAATAAATCTCCTGCTTTTCAATGCCAGGTGTTTGTTTAATTGGCTTACTGGGCTGAGGAGATGTTCAGCCAGTGAAGCACCTTCCGTGCAAGCATGAGGACCTGGGCTTAAATTCCCAAAACCCACTTTAAAAGCCAGATGCAGTGGCAGGGTTCTGTAACCCCAAGCCCTGGGAAGGAGGGAGACAGACAGACCTCTGGAGTTCACCAGCCAGCTAGTCTGGCTGAATCAATGAGGTCCAGGTTCAGTGAGAGACGGTTTTAAAACGTAAGGTGGAGAACAGTAAAGGAAGATGCCTCTAACCTCCTCACAAAGACATAGGTGAACCCTCACCTATCTGCACATGTGCGTACACACTCGCACGCGCGCGCACACACACACACACACACACACACACACTGAAGCTATTCTGAGCCCTGTTTGACATTGTGAGGACCCAAAAGCTGAGTGTCGTGGATGAAATGGCAGCCACTCCGCATCCCCACACCTGGACCACCCCACGCCCCAGAATTCCTGGAACTTTAAATGGTGTGCAGGGCATTTGTTTGCACAGAGCAAGGGAAATTGACTTCCTCTCCAACAAAGTGCACAAGTCTCTCCGGCTCCTGAAGGCACCATTTTTTTCTTAATGGTTTAATGGGCCCTGAGTAGACAGTAGGTGAGCCCCTGGCTGAAAGGGGAAAGTCTGAGCTGATACAATACAGCCCTGCCGTGCTAATAAGGTGGAGTGGGAGCTGCTACAGAGCCTCCGCTGCCCCAGGAACCCAGAGACAGGAAAGCGCCCTGCAGCCTGCTCCATTGACGCGGGCTTAACGAAAGGCTTTGTTTATTAAAGGAAGAAAATGTCTCTGAGAGCAGGGGATCCACTCGAGCGATGAGCAGCCACAGTCGCGAGGCAGGAGCCACAGTCGCGAGGCAGGAGCCACAGTCGCGAGGCAGGATGGGGTCCCCTGAAATGTGCGCCACTACAGAGCAATGCAGGCGAGAAACAGGGTGAGATCCGTCCGGAGAAATCACCCAGGGAGGAAGTGCCTACGCCCAGGGTCGGGAGCCAGGAAGCCATACGCCCTTGACTACCATCTCTTCGGTCTTAGGGGAATCCATCTGGGCTCGGTATTCGCTGGGCTGGCACTTAGACAAAGGTGCCCCCACATGCCATAAACACTCCAAGCACTTGTTTTTCTTTTCTTCTCCTCTCTGTCTCTGTATCTGTCTCTCTCTGAGCCAAGGATGACCCTCAGTCTTGCCAGTTTGTACAGTGCTGAGGATGGACCCCGGGGTCTGTGTGTGCCACTGAGCCACACGCCCACCCACTCTGAGCACCATTAGTGAGTTACTTCAATTAGTGATCATGATAATCTCACAGAAAAAATAAAATCTGGCTTCTCCTGGAATAAGAGGCAATCTAACCAGTGAAATGTCAGCACTGGGGTAGACCCAAATGGAGTGAACTCTCCAGGTGAGCCCAGGAGCCATGTCAATTGTATAGCTTACTTCATTTATGGTACCTGAGTGTGTGGCTTTGTGGCCCCTACATCAGAAGACCTCAGTCATTTCTCCTCCACCCCAGTGAGTTGGCATTCTCTCTTTGTTTAATTCTACCTTTCCCAAGGTGGTCAAATCACTGAGGTTAAACCCCAGGCAAAGGTACTGAGACTTGGGAATCCCCCCCCTCCAAGGACTCAGAGGAAGCAGGACACTGGGGGCTGAGAAAGGATGCTTACTGACCACCCTGTGGAATGGAGTCGCAGGGGACACTGGGCCCTCTGCCGCCTGCCCTCTCAAACTGTGTCAGGCGCTTGGGTCTCACAGAAGCAAGTTATTTAACGTATCCATCCCTCAGTTTCCCCATCCAAATGTTTGTTTGTTTGTAGACAGGGTCTTTGAAAGCCCAGGTTGCCCTGCAACTTGCTATGTCGCTATGTAGGATGGCTTTGACTCTGGTCCTTCTCCCTTCCCTCCCAAGTGAGGGGATTACAGACTGAACCTCAGCACCCCTTGTCTGAACTTAAAAACTGAGCTTAAAAACTGCTCCTGCCTTGTGAGGAGGTTGGGCGGGGCACAGCAAAGATCTCTTTGGATTGTTTGTGACTGTCAGGTTTCTGGTTTTAATCCTTTGGCCCTAATATCAGCTTTGCCATTCCATGAAGAGAAAACAAAACCCTTTCTGCCTGAGCTGGGCAGTGTGGCACTCTCCACAGGGAGTCAGAGGGAAGCTGCTTGGAGACAAAGCTCTACACCACAGGCCTCAGTCCTGTGCTATTCCAAACTGGTCTCTGGTGATAGGAATCATCAGCTGGTCGATTAGTTCCCAAGGAACCGGCTAAGTGAGGTCCTGCTGAGGACGTCTCTAATTCTTCTTCATCCACTGCTTTGGGACAGTGTCCACACCGGTCACCTTCCTCAGCTCTCCACCCTCCCTCACACACCCCACGCCAACTACCAGTTCACAGGGGAGGGGGCTAAAATGGGCTGGACGGAGATTCAAGAGGGACATTTGTGGGGCTATGGAGTTTATTAGGAGGGTTATTAATGTCATAGACAGACAGATGGACAACAGCACGGCAGGGGCTGTGAGGAGAGGAAACACGGCTTCTATTGCAGAAGTGGGGATCTCTTCTTATGGCTTTCTGAGGATGGAGGAGGTTTGACAGCTGCTATAGAATGAATACTTTGTATTGGTATGGATCTTGGTTTATTGATACAAATTTAAGGTCAATTTTGTTATACTGTGTGTGTATACATATATTTCTGATCTTAAGGTATTAAAATGTAATATATAATTAAGAAATATAGGTTAATAGAAAGTCATCTACAATAGTCAAGCTTATAGTCTTGTTAGTTAGGTTTTCTAGATATACAGAGATTTATTTCAGTTAGATATTCTTCAAATCTTTCAGAGACCTACAGAATATGACATTTAAAATGTTTTAAAACCTTAGGACTTTTCATGACAATGAAACTCATCTGTTCCTGACAGCACCAATCTACTTCAAGAGGATGATGAGCACAGAAGAGGGTCCTTATGGAGTTTGCTTCATTTGGGCAAGAAACTGCTCTTGCCTGGACTGCTTGGTAGTAGTGTTGTGTGAATTGAACATGTAGGACCCACAGAGAAATGACTGCTGAAGTTGCCTAAAGAAGGTGAGACAGGCCTTTGGGGTTCTTGCTTCAAGAAAGAGTCTGCCAGACGTTCTACTGGACACAGAAGAAAGTGATGGACAAACTGCCAATATACGTGGACCTGTCTTTGAAATTTCCTGCTTCATAGAAAAGTCTACTGGATACTATGGGCTTGTAGACTGAAGATGGATGTCCCAAAGTTACAGAAGAACTTTGGGTGACTGTCCAGGCAGCAAGATGTCTCTGTCAATTCTAGAGTATGGGAAGTTGTTTACAATGCACTTCCTGTTTACTTAGGTAATATTATATCTTTCTGGAGTCTTTGATGGAGTTGGAGAATAGATAGTAATAATATAGTTTTCCTTAGTTATAATAAAAGATAAAGTAGATATAAATATTATAACTGTAATTCTTGCTTGACACCTGTTTTGTTATATGTAATTTTCCTGTGTTAAAGTTAAAACCTTCCTTTTTACTTAAACAGAAAAGGGGAGGTGATATGGGATTTCCCTCTGTATGCTGTGATTACCATTAATGAGTAAAGAAACTGGCTTGGCCTGAAAGGGTAGAACAGAGCTAGGTGGGGAAAACTAAACTGAATGCTGAGAGAAAGGAGGCAGAGTGAGGGAGAAGTCATGTAGCCCTGCCAAAGACAGATGCTGGGAAATTTACCTGGTGAGCCACAGCCATGTGGCAATACACAGATTAATGGAGATGGATTAAATTAAAATGTGAGCGTTAGCCAATAAGAAGCTAAAGCTAATGGGCCAAGCAGTGCTTTAAATAATATAGTTTCTGTGTGATTATTTCGGGTCTGAGCTGCCAGGAAACAAACAAGCAGCTCTCCTTACAACAGACAGCACATGCCTGAAACCAGGCAAGTAGCAGGGAAGGAAGGGGGTTAGGGGCCAGATGTGTGCCCACCAATTCCTCCTGATGTAAGCTCACTTCCCAAGGAGGGATCCTGGTACCTGGAGAGCCTTTAGCCCTGGACTGAGCCAGGGCCTTGTAGGAACCTTTGTCATCTGTAAAAGGAAGGGCTGTAGCTGGAGTTGTGGCCTGGGTGGCAGCTGGGACACTCCATTCTCACAGCAGGGGGATCTCAGGGTGGGACACTATATTCTCACAGCAGGGGGATCTCAGGGTGGGACACTCCATTCTCACAGCAGGGGGGGAATCTCAGGGTGGGACACTCCATTCTCACAGCAGGGAGATCTCAGAATGGGACACTCCATTCTCACAGCAGGGGGATCTCAGGGTGGGACACTATATTCTCACAGCAGGGGGGGATCTCCAGGCAATCTTGCTCCTAGCCAGCAGGTCCTCCTCACTACAATCTCCATAGACTGACCTCTCCAAACTTTGGTTACTCCTCCTTCAACTGTGGTCCCTCCAATGAGTCAAGTGCCCCCTTTGCCTGGAGAGGAGCAGGCAAAGGTCTGTCTGTCTGTCTGCTCTCCCAGGGGCCTCCCACCCCCAGCTCATTCTTTCCCGATGGCATTCTTAAGGAGGAATCTTGTTCACTTGCGGCCAGACCCCACACCTGTTTGGCTTCACGAGTGTCGGAATCTCTCCCCCATCCCACCCTATCCTTGCCTGCAGCCCACACCCATGGAACCAGTTCACAATTCGGCCTTGCCATTCCATTTCTATAAGGAACTGGGTACCAAATCTCCAGCTGAGCGCTGTGAGTAAGCCTGAAGGCAACAGGCTATCCAGCCTGCAAGCCAGCAGCATCCTTCCTATGCTCCATGCAAACAGCAAGTCAAAACCCCTTCTTCATATATAATTAAGAACTTCAAAGCAGTAAGAGCACTGTGCTAAACCAAGCACAGGTCCCTTCTAATTGTGTGCCCTGTGTGATCCACAACACATACACATGCACACCTATGGCTTCTCCCGAGTCCTCAACCTTACACCAGCTAATGCTCTTCCAGTTAGGTCCAATCTTGACCTGGACCACACAGGTCTGTGAAGGAGAAATACTGCACGTTCTCCGTACAGCCTCTCACACACTCTCTAGGCCCACTCCTGCCTTCTTCACACCCCCTGGGCCAAGCACATCTGCTCCCCTGAAGGTCCTACTTCTGGTTTCTGGCCATCTTCACAAACACCTCTCCCCTCTGTCTCTTACTCTGCCTCCCCACCTTTAGAGCCCTCTCCCAATTGCTCCCTCTGTGGTCTCAAGAACCTGCTCAGCAGGGTCCAGCCTCTCCTCTGACCCTCAGCACAATCTTGTTCAGGGTTTATGGAGCGACTGTATTCTAAAGACTGTTGGTAAGCAGTGAGAGGTATTTAAAAGTTTTATTGCAACTGTGATTTTATAAAATGAGATAATACATATTTGGATGGACTAAGTGGCCAACCCAAGGCCACACCGCAAGTTAGTGGCAAAGCCAAGATGGGAGACTGGTGAGGTCATAGGGACAATAAGGACAGGCATAAAGGAATAAGACAATACAGGAGCTTTAAAATAAAAAAATCATTGGGGTCTGGGGTGCAGCTCAGTCAACAGTGTTCTTACCTGGTGTGCACAAAGCCATGGGTTCAAGTCCCAGGACCATACAAACTGTGTGTGATGGCACATGCCTATAATCCCACACTAAGGAGGTAGAGAAAGGAGGATCCGAAACTCAATGTCATCCTTGGCTTCATAGTGAGCTCTAGGACAGCCTGAGGATATATGAGACCCTGTGTCCTCCCACCCCCACCAACCACCACCACCCAGAAAAACTTGCCTGCATGTTCCTTGGCACCACTGAGAGATGGAGGCCTGTGTCCCTTCCCTTGAACAATGACTGAGTACCCTTAAGTCTGGCATGCTGAGACCTCAACTTGGTGTACTAGTCCATCTAAATATCCAGCTGAGACCCCTACCATGAGCTACCTTGAGCAACCAACCAGGCGGGATTTAACTTGTAGTCCCAGCTGACCTTCCCAGAAGGATCCCTGAAGAAGAGTTCAGCTGTCTCCACCATATTCTGCTGGAACCCCTGACCCACACAGAGAATCTGAGTGTATAATAAAGCGGTTCCTCAAAGACAGTGAGGTCGGGGTGATTTGGTGACGTGATTTCCTCACGCAGTCGCTGGGATTCCCGTTAGGTGATGAAAAGGTGTTTAGGGAGAACCACGCTCAGAGAAAACGGACTTAGGGGGAAGCCCTCTCCATCCATCCTCTCCATCCAGGGCTGGTTTCTGTATGTGGGTTTGCCAGTGGCTGAACTCTGCTTCCAAATTTAACTTCTCAGCCTCAGCTCCCCTTCTCCAAAGTAAGAGTCAGGGGGTGATTTCTACTCAATGGAACTGTAGGAAAGCAAAGGTACAGACGTATTCAGGATGGTTGCGAAGCTGCCTTCTGCTCCCTGCCTTGGCAGATCCACCCTGACTCTGTCAAAAAACATTCTCCAGCCCAAGCCATTAGCTCCAGAGCCTCCCCTGGCTGCCTCCTTCCTCTGCAGTTTGCACCTTTCCAATAAAAGCTTCGCCTCTTGATTACAGAACAATGCTCCACCCTAATTGACTTCCAGGCATTAAAGTTTTACGGAGATGATCTCAGAAGCTCCCCGGGGAGCAGGGGAAAGTGCCAAGCAGCATCGTGCCAGCCCGTGGGGCCCTGGTGCTGGCAGAGTGCTTCCCAAACCATGGCCGACATTTTGTCAGAGCCCTTTCTAGGGAGCCAAAGTAAGGCAAGGGTTCTCTCTCCTGCCCTAAGCACTGGAGTGGAGGACCCCTGGGGTCTTGGAACCATGTCTTTCACTGACCTGTGCTGTCGGGGCAGAGCTGGACAGAGACAGACAACCCTCGCTGAGTTGCTGGCCACAGTTGACATGGAGTCTGTTGGGATGCACTGGAGTGAAGGGCATGTGTCTGACCCCAAGAAGGCAGCAAACACAAAATACAAGTCCTCTAAGGCAAGCAGGCGCTCGGCAGATGAACTGGCCAGAGTCATGCCTTGGGCTCAGGTGTATGCGGGGAAGGTGAGCTCTGGGTTGCTCACGCAGAAGGAGCTGGGGGGCAGCCGTACTAACTCAGAGCACCATGCTCCAGACTGGGGAGATCAGCTTCACCCCTCCTCTCCTCCACCCTCTCTCAGAGCTTCTGTTTACACCTCACACCTTGCATCTGTGGCGACCACAGAAAGAGCAGAAGCTACATTTTTGGTATCGTTACCTGCGGTTTTCTGTACGTGTGCACTCCCTCATCATTCTCGCCCCCCCCCACCCGAGACTAAACTCAGGATCTCATTCATGCTAAGCATGTAGTCTAAACCACTAAGCTACATGCCCGACTCCAACCTGATAACCTGATTCCTTTTGAATGTCCTCATAGCCTTTAAACCATCCTCATGGTTGCCACACCCTACGAAAGTGCTTTTGTACCTTTAATCGCAATCCTTTTTTATTGTACTTATTTAATATGTGTTTGTGTGTATACATGTGTGCACGCATGTGTGTACCTGTGGAGGTCTGAGAGCAGCTTGTGGGAGTTGGTTCTCCTCTTCTACATTGTCGTACTAGGGTTTGAAGTCAACTCATCAGGCTTGGCAGCAAAATGTCTTTACCCACCAAACCACCTCGCCAGCCCAACTTCAATCCTTTAAAACACCTTAATATAGTGGTTCATTTATTTTGTGTGGACGTAGTGTATGTGTGAGGGCATGCATAACACACCATGGGTGTGGAGATCACAGGACAACTTGTAGGAACCGATTCTCTCCTTCTAACCCATTTGTCCCAGGAATCTAACTTAGGTCCTCAGTCATGATGGAAGACACCTTTACACCTGAGCCATCTCCCTGGCCCCTTAAACCTTTTGTTTTGTCTTGTTTGGGGTTTTTGTTTGTTTATTAAAACAGGGTCTCATGTACCCCAGACTGGACTTGACTCACCAAGTAGCTGAGGATGACTTTGAACTCCTGACCTCCTACCTCTACTTCCTAAGTGCTGGGACTACAGGTGTATGCTACAGTCCTCAGTAAAATCTCAAACCTTACAGCACCCCCCAGGACTGGCATGGTTGCTCTCTTCCCTACAGGGGATCAGGCACAGGCTGGGTGGGTAGCTTACCAAATGTTCCATCTCCCAGCTGGGCCTGAATCTAGCTTGGTCCTTTGCTCTCAGTACTTAAGGACAAGAGGGTTTTGCTGGCACCGCAGTGCATTTCACCTTGTCCTGTCCACAGTTAGCTTTGGTTGTACCGCCCTGAGGGTTTCCTGCACCTTCCTCCTTCCCTGCCGCCCACACTCATCAGCCCTGTCACTGAACCAGTTCCCTCCCTGACCTCAGGGCCCTGGCCCCAGCATGGACTCAGAGAGCCCCACAGCACTGGTCCCTCAGTGACCCAGGGAGAAGAGAGAAGGGAAATTTCAACCCCTCCAGTCTCCTCTCTGCTCCACAAAGGGGTGGGGTTTGTGATTTTGAAGCCAAAGGTTTAATCTCTATTATACACACACAACATACCCAGGGCACTTCCATGCCTCGTGGGCCCTAAAAGCCCAGATGGAGAAGATTTAAGGCTTAGAGGAAGTCTATTTGGTGATAAAATATGTCCTGGGGAAAAGTTCACTTAAAGCAAATCTACTTAATGGGAGGTGACATTTTATAATAAGTCCTGAGACTGAGGGGGCAGATGGAGGCTTGATCTTTAAAAAAAAAAAAAAAAAAAAAAAAAAAAAAACTGAAGCTTACGATCCTTGATTTATTATACATTTAACTATATTTTTATTATAATTAGCTCTGGGACAGTGTTTAAAGGATAGAAAGGTAAATCAAGACTTGTTTGGGGTTCACTTTTCCAAAAGAAGACAAACACAACATGGATAACTATAGGGATGGAGAGAGGGAGCAACAGTCAAAAGCCCACCCTGCTCTTGCAGAACATTCGAGTTTGGTTCCCAGTGCCCATGTCAGGTGGCTCACAACCACCTCTAACTCCAGCTCTAGGGGTCCGATGGGCCCTTCCAGCCTCTACTGACACCTGCATTCACAAGTGCATACCACACACAGACACACACATACACACATAATTAAAAAGATAGGTAACTATGACACACGTATTTGACCTTCCCAGCAAGAGTTCTTTAAGATTTATTTATTTTTATTTTATGTGCATGGATGTTTGAATGTGTATATATGTTCCACGAGCAGGCAGTGCCTATAGGAGCCAGAAGGGTGTTGGCTCCCCTGAAACTGGAGTTACAGATAGTTGTGAGCTGCCCTGTGGGTGCCAGGAACCATCCTGAACATGTCCCCAGCTTCCCACAGCTTTTTTTTTTTTTTTAAAGAAAAAAAAAAAAAGGCAGCTTCTGCAAAATGGCCAAGGTCTTCTCCAGGGAAACACCCCCCTTCTGAAGCAAGGGCCTCTTCCGTCTCTGCCTGACTTCCTTCGGTTGTAAGCAGACATTCTGCCAGACCCTCCTTTCCTTGGAGACTTTGTAATAATTGCGGAATCATCCCTGAGCCATCCCTGTCACCTCCCTCCGGGAAGCCCTGCATCTGTTGTCACACGGGCGATTTCACTTCGCGGCTGGTTGGCATCGTGATCACAGTACCGGGCGAGAACGGCCACAGGAAGCTACAGAGAGAGCTGTGACTGAAGTCAGCTGTGCAAAGATCTGCCTGCGAGTGAAGATTTCACGGGGGCTGACCCCTGCGTCCTGACTTGTAATTATGGGTAGAATAAATGCCCAATACTGAGGTTCCCTGTGCTCAGAAATAGGAATTAGCAGTTGCAAGTTCCAGGTAAAACGGCTTCACGGGGAGAGGTTTGAAGACGGGCTCACCGCAGGAAGGCGGTCTGCTCTAGGCGGTGCTCCTTCAGGCAGAGCCTGGAGGTTTGAACCCTGGAGCTGCGTCCCACACCTAAAGCTAGGACACTGAGAGTGTAAAGAATGTAAACAACTGCTTAGCACTACTGCCATCTGCTGAGCAGGACGCGCTTTACCAACTTCGTCGTCGCTGGGACTCACTCCAAAGAGTGACAGACAGGTCGCGTGCACTTACCTCCGACCTCCCTGTACATAGGGTGTAGACTTTGCAAGCACTAAGAAGGCTTCAAATCCCTTCCTCAAGATGATCTTGAACCCCCCACACAGTTGAAGATAACCTTAAATGTATCCTCCATTCACCTCCCTAAGTAATGAGATTATAGACCTGGGTCCCCACGCCGGGTTTATGTGGAGCCGGAATCAAACCCAGGGCTTTGTGCAAGCGAGGCAAACACTACCAACAAAGCTGCACCCTCAGCCCCACTTCCCCCTATTTTATTTTATCTTATTTTATAAATATGGGTGTTTTCCTGGATGTGTGATCATGGACCATGCATGTGCCTGACCCCGTGGGATCTGTGGAACTGGAATTAGATAATTGTGAGCTGCCATGGAGGTGCTGGACCTGAACCCAAGTCGGAGCAACAAGTGCTCCCGACACTAGGCCAGCTCAGTCTTCTCTCGCACTTTGAAGAAAACTCTTCTTCAAAATCCAGGCCGGACAAGGCTTGCACACGCCTTTAATCCCAGCACTTGGGAGGCAGAGTCCCAGAGTCCTGAGGATCTCTGACAGTCTGGTCTACATAGTGAGTTACAAGCCAGCCAAGGCTACACAATGAAGCCCTGTCTCAAAAAAAAAAAAAATCAAAGTCAAATGTCCTATCTAGAAAGACATCCTCAATGCCCCAAAGCTGTTCTCATTTGTGTGTGTGTGTGTGTCCCTCTGCATCAAATTTTACCGATTATTTCCCAGCACTACACCTTAAACATTCAGTGATCCGTTTTCCTCTAGATAACAGAGTCCAGGTTGGACTATCAGTACTTATTCTTAGCATATGTCCCTACTACCTACTGCACTGAGGGTGTTGAGTTAACACTCACTGAATGAACAGTCAGGTGGAGGGTGCACACAGGCGCAGGTGCACACAAGTGCGGGGAGCATACAGGTGCAGGTGCACACAGGTGCTGGGTGCACACAGGTGTAGGGATACACACAGGTGCAAGTTGCATACAGGTACAGGGTGCACACAGGTGCAGGGGTGCACAGAGATGCAGGGTGCACACAGGTGAAGATATACATACAGGTGCATGAATGCACACCAGTGTAGAGTACACACAGGTGTAGAATGCACACAGGTGCAGTGATGCAACAGCTGCAGGTTGCACACAGGTTCCTGGGTACATACGGGTGCAGGGTGCATACAGCTGCAGGGTGCACACAAGTTCAGGGTACACACAGCTGCATGGTGCACACAGGTGCAGGGATACACACAGCTGCAGGGTGCACACAGGTTCAGGGTACACACAGCTGCAGGGTGCACACAGGTGCAGGGTGCACAGAGGTGCGGGGCACACACAGGTACAGGAGTGCACATAGGAGCAGAGTACACACAGGTGCAGGGTGCACACAGATTCAGGGTACACACAGGTGTAGGATGCACACAGGTACAGGGGTACACACAGGTGCAGGGTACAAACGGGTGCAGGGTGCACATGGGTACAAGAGTGCATACAGGTACAGGTGTACACAGGAGCAGAGTGCACACAGATGCAGGTGTGCACACAGGTTGAGGGATACATACAGGTTCAGGGTACACACAGGTGCAGGTGTGCACACAGGTGCCGGGTGCATACCTGTAACTCTGGCATTTAGGCTAAGGTAGGAGGTTTACAAATTCAAGTCTAGCGTGGACTGTATATTAAGACCTTGTCTTTAAAATAATGAACAAGCACCATGATCATGCCAAAGGGTTCTTGATCCATCAAAGTTATGTCAACCTTCTGAACTCTGGTTTTTATTTATTTTTATTTATTTATTTATATATATATATATATATATATATATTTGAGACAGGGTTTCGCTGTATCTTTGGAGTCTGTCCTGGAACTAGTTCTTGTAGACCAGGCTGGCCTTGAACTCAGAGACCCACCTCCCCAAGAGCTGGGATTAAAGGCACATGCCACCATGAGGTAAAAGCTATGCAACATAAAATTTACTGTTTTTAATGACTTTAAAAATATACAATTCATTATATTGTATTTAATGGTTTTTTAATGTATTTAAAGTGTCACATAGCATTATCACTACATTAGCCCAAAACACTTGAAAAGGAAGCCACATACCCATAACAGTCAACCCTCGTCTCCTCAGCTCCCAGCTCTCGGCAGCAATGAAATTAGCACATCTCTATGGCTTCTCTCTCTCTCTCTTTCTCTCCCCCACACCCAAGTGGTAGCATTTTTAAATTGTTTAATGTTTGTTTATTGTGTGTACATGTGCACATGTGTGCACCACAGTGCTCAGATGAAGGACAGAGCACAGCTCTTGGGAGTTGGTTCTCTGTTTCCACTACATGGGGCCTGTGGATCACATCACGTGATTGTGTGGATCACACTCAAGTGTCAGGCTTGATAGCAAGTGCCTTAACCCACTGAGCCACCTCATTAGCCCTTTCATTTTCTTATTCTGGATATTTCTCATAAATTAGACCACACATTACATGGCCTTTTGCATCTGGCCATATGCATTTGGTGTATCCACTCACTAATTATTTGATGGCCATTTGAGCTGTTTCTTCCTTTTAGCTAAAGTAGATAATACTGCTAAAGCTCTATGGACAAGTTTTCGTGTGAACATACGCTTGTTTTCTTCAGATGATGTGTCTAGAAATGAAGGAGCCGTGACACTTGGTAATCCTAGAGTCTTAGTCAGGATATCTATTGCTGAGATGAAATACCGTAACCAAAACACGAGATGGGTAGGAAAGGGTTTATTTGACTTACACTTCCATATCGCTGTTCGTCATAAAGGAAGCCACAGGAGCCCAAACACGGCAGAAACCTGGAGGCAGGAGCTGATACAAAGGCCATGGAAGGGTGATGCTTACTGACTTGTTTCCCATGGCTTGCTCAACCTGCTTTCCTAGAGAACGCAGGACCACCATACCAGAGATGACACTACCTCCAATGGGCTGGACCCTCATACATCAACCGCTAGTTAAGAAAATGCCTTAGAGCTGAGTCTTAGGGAGGCATTTTCTAACTTGAGGTTCCTTCCTTTCAGATAGCTCTAGCTTGTGTCAAGTTGGCATAAGACCCGCCAGCACAACTGACCCCTTGTCAACTCGATACACAAACACATCATTGTCAGCCACAACCTTTCCTTTCTCATCCATCCCCAAGATCTCACATTTAAAACATACATAACTATAAAAGTTCCACAGTCTTTACAAATTCAAACACATTAAAATTTTCGTCCCTTTTAAATAGCTGATGTCTTTCAAAATCGAAAGTTCAGTCTCCTATTGTGGGCTCCAGTTTCTTTTTACTATAAGCAATATCCCTATATCCTGTGTGTGTGTGCGTGTGTGTGTGCATGTGTGTGTACCATGGCATGCATGTGGAGACCAGAGGACAACTTGGAAGGGTCAGTTCTCTCCTTCTATAACGTGATACCTGGATATCAAACTCAGGTTGTCAGGCTTGTCAGCAAGTGTCTTTAACCACTGGGCCATTTTTCTGGTCCTGCTTCTGTGTATGAGTGTTTTGCCAGGGGTATGTATATATACCCCATGCATGTGTGGTGCCTGCAGAAGTCAGAAGGGGGCAGTGGATCTCCTAGAAAGAGACTTATAAATGGTTGCTAGTCACCATGTGGATGCTAAGAACCAAACTCAAATCCTCTGCAAGAACAAAAAGCAAGCCAGCTCTCCAGCCCCCTTCTTTCGCTTTTGAGACAGGATCTTGTTATGAAGCCCAGGCTGACCTGGATGCACACCCATCTGTCTTATCCTCCCAGGAGCTGAGAGCACAGGCTTGCACCACTCACACCGTGCACAAGCACCTTTGAAGTTATTTTTAATTCCCTATCTTATAGATATAATGCAATTTGTTTAGGATTGTCAAAGACAAACTATTTACTTAGTACATCTATTATTTCCCCTGTAGAAAAAAAAAAAAGATCAGAATCTGGAGAACAGATTAGAATAAAGAAAGCCGGGACTATAGCCTAGCAGCAGAACACCTGTCTCACTTACACAGTCCTGGCTTCTATCCCCAACACCACACACAAAAAAAAGGGGACGGTAAGAGATCCCACTTTGGGGCTGGGGAGATGGTGCAGTAGACACACAGGCTCAGTGGACACATGGGACTGGGGTGATGGCTCAGTGGTTACACAGGGATTGGGGGTTGCTCAGTGGATACACAGGGCTGGAAGGCGGTGGCTGAGTGGACACACTGGGCTGCCAGGGGTGGCTCAATGGTTACATGAAGCTGGAGTATTTCAGTGGTTAAGATCACTTCCTGCTTTTGCAGATGCCCCAAGTTCAGTTTCCAGCACCCATTTCAGATGTTTCCCTCCCACCTGTAACTCCAGCTCCAGGGGGTTCCATATGCTGCTCCGAGGATACTCACATACCCCTTCCCATCTGTACATATATAATTAAAACTTGGGGAGGAAGATAAAAATTTTTAGGAGAGAGATAGCACCTTGATTTTTCATGCCATCACAGGGAGACTGAGATTTTCAATTTTATTTGACAGATGGGAGGTGATAATGGATGTCTCTCATCTGGGGAGCATGAGAACCAAAGAACAGAAGCTGGAAGCTTAGGCAGGATGTGTGTGGTCCAAAGTGAAGGAACAACAGCCCCACTGTTCATGTGAGGCCGCTCCTGCTCCTGTCAATGGGCAGCAGGGACAGCAGAGCTCCCAGCATAGCCCGTGGTCTCGGCTCCCTGTGGGACAGGAGAACTGTGCTTGCTATCACTAAGCTGATCATTAAAGTCCAAAACTTATTTTGAATTTAACCAGTTACATCCTGGACAGCATAGGCAGGTTAAGCCGATTCATGCAGACAAAGTTTTTCACCTTCAAAACAGAAATAAATGCTTTTGGGGGAAGGAAAGCATGCCTAATTGGGGCTTTGAGATGCATGAGTTGAATAATACAGCATCCTGTTGTTGAATAAAATCGTTGTGCTGGTTTCTGCGCACCTTGGTGGTTTCCGTCGAAGCTCCTTCCCTGCCTTCTGCATCCCACCTGAGAAGCTGTTTTCTCCCGTCCATCTCTGTGTAGGTCACCGTGCTTAAGCTACAGTGCTCACTGCTTGCTTTCTCTCTCGCTCATTTCTATAGTCACTCCTGCAATTATGTTGCTTTCCTGAGGACGGCTAAAAATGTACCTGTAGCGAGAGATTGTAAATGCAAGATAAATGCTTGATGAGCTGCAATTAGGGGTTCCCGAAAATAAATACCAGGTGAAGGCTGGCACTGCGCATCAGAGAGCGCGGGAGAGGTGAGGGACACATTCCCTGCGTTTTTAACAAAGGACCAAAATGAAGGAGATTCATCAGTAATACCACCACTTAGAGATAACTGCCTTTAATAGATGACATCATTAACAGAGGCTACTGACCCTCTGCCTTGGCAGACAGATCAACCCAAGTGTCCCAGAAAGCAATTTCAAAGGTGTGGGACACACAAAGCTTCCCGTGTATGGAATTTGTGTTTCAACATGACAGCTGTGGAGGAGCCTAGCCTGTGCTGGAGATAATGCCAGGGCAGAGAGGAAGAGGAAGAAAAGCCCCGTGTTCTCCCTTCCTTTCTTCTTCAGTCTTATGTCGGTGGCCAGCCTCAACAAAATTACCTTTCTTCCAGAATGGAGGCATGGAAATTTAGAAATATAGTAAAGAGTACAAAGACACGAATGAAAATAATAAAACACAGAAACATATAGGGTAGTATCAGGAGGGAACTTCTGTGAGTACTGAAAATTTGTCCATGTTTACTTTTCAACTGGTTAATACACCCCTGATTTCAAAAGGCAGGAGCAGAACAGAAGGACTGCATTAACACACAAATTGAAAGTCTTGGGGTACAGTCACCCCTCAGGCCCTTGACTCAGGCCCTAGACCAAACACTCTGTAGGCAAACCACTCCCTGCGTGGAATCCCAAGTTATTTCCATGAAGGATCCTGGAACTTAGTTGGATCCTTAGTCTTTTGTTTTAGGCAGGAACCAGCTACTTCCCTATTTCAGGAGCACAAGGTCTGGCGACTAGCCACACCTGTTGACAATAGCCTTGATTGAGCAGATCTCTGATTTACCTTTGTTTGAGTTAATTGTCAATGAACTAAAAACAAGTCCCAAACTCTCTGACCTTTGGCCTCTTTGGGCCTTCACAGTCTTACACATACATACATACACACACAGAGGAATAATGTGCTTCAGAAGAGGTTAGTCTTCATCTCGACCCCACAGGAGCTTCGTAAGGTAGTTTGTAACACAGAATCCACCTTGGGAAAGGCAAGGGCTTTTCCTCCATGCCAGTCAGACATTGGTCCCAGGCTGCCACGGGCAGGAAGGCAAACAGCGTGCTTTCCAGGTCTCAGTGGCCAGGGTGTCCTCAGCTGCTGGAGGGCAATCCCTAAGGCAGACGAAGTGCGGGGTGCAGGCTGTAGCACCTGCTTCAGCTCAGGGTCTGTACACAGAAGCAGTAGAAGCGCCTGCTCCCTGCGCTCTTTGCCTTCTGACGCAGGGTACCCTTCCATGTTCCACCCACCATGTCAGGTACTGGAGCTAACTTGCTCCAGCCTTGGTTATGTCTGAAAGAAGTTTCTGGATGCAAAGCAAGAGCTCTTCCCCCTCCCCTGCCCAGCCACATCCATAGGATGAAGCTTCTGTCTCCCTCATTTAAATATTGAGTTCATAACATCAATATGATGGTAGCAGGAAGGCTCTGGTGAGAGCATCAGGAAACCAGTGAGGAACAATTAGGAATTGAATAGGATTAGCGTTCTTGGAAACACGGGGGGGGGGGGGGGGGGGGGCGGTTACGGTTCTCACAGAGGACCAGAGTTCAGTTCCCAGCACCCACATCAAATGGATCACAACTACGTGTAACTCCAACTCCGGACCTCTTACACCATCTTCTGTCTTTGGAAGGCAACTACAACCTATGCATGTGTGCGTGCGTGCACACACACGGGTATGCATGTGTGTACATGGGTGTGCGTGTGTGCTAAGCCAATGTTTAAATAAAACACACGAGAGCTTATTTCTTCTCTCCCTGCCATCTTCTTTGTGTGAGATGATACAGTGAGATCTGCAAACTTGAAATAGGTGTTCCTCAGATACCAGCTCTGAGGAGGACTTAGACGTTCGAGCCATGATTTGTTCAGAACACCACCATCTGAAAAGGAACTGCTTCAGTTGCTTGCTTTCTCCTCCATATTATAAAACACCTGGCAGAAGCACCAGAGAAAAGAAGGATTTATTTGAGCTCACGGTTTTGGGGTGCAATTCACTAAGGTTGCAAAGGCATAGCAGCAGGTGGCTGGTCACGGCGCAAATGCAGTCAGGAAGCAGAGAGATGAACGCTGTTGCTGGCTCATGTTCTAATTTCCGTTCACTCTGGAGCACCCAGTCCCTGGAATGGTTCTGCTCACATTTAGGGTGGATCTTTCTACTTCAATAAACCCAGGCTAGGAACCTCCCTAAAGACATACACCAAGATGCATCTGCTGGATGATTCTAGATCCCATCACAATATTGCTATCACAGCGCAGACTGCCATCCAGAGGTCTGCCATCTGTCTCCGCTCCAGGCAGCAGGTCACGTACGGAGTAGAAACAAAGACGGCCAGTCATTGCCAAGTTTAGTCTTGATGCCCGGTCAGAAGATCTGCCTGGATTTTGAACTTCTCAGTCTCCAGATCCATAAGAAATACCGAGTCATCCCATGTACAATAACTATCCTAAGACAACTATCTTTTTGTTAGAATTATTTCAAACAAAGTATTTGAAAGCTAGGGTTTGTAGCAAGCACTTGTACTCCCAGGCCTCCTGCAGTAAGATTGAGACAGAATTCCTGGATGCTGGCATAGTGTAAGGGAAGAACCAGTGAGCAGGGCACCATGTCACAAACAAGGTAGAAGGTGAGGACCAACATCCAATGATGTTCTCTGACCTCCAAATCCATGCTATGGCAAGTGTACACACACACACACACACACACACACACACACACTACACATGCACAGAAAAGGGCTTCTAAAAACAAGATACCTGAAATTTAAAGTTGCTCTTAAGATTTTTCTCTTATCACTGTTTTTTGTTTTATTTGTTTCTTTTAGTTTTTAAGACAGGGTTTCTCTGTGTAGCCCTGACTGTCCTAGAACTTGCTCTGTAGACCAGGTTGGCCTCACACTCACAGAAATCCACCTGCCTCTGCCTCCTGAGTGCTGTGATCAAAGGTGTGCGCCACCACCACCCAGCTGTATCACTGGTTTTAAGTAACTATGGTATCCTCCATATTGCTTTGTGTGTGAGTGTGTGCTTGTGCACACTTGGCTATTCCTGGAGGATCTTGAATCCATGAAGTTCTAGTTTCCACCAACCTTGTGAAATGTTCATTCGTTATTTCTTTAACTTTTTCACATAGGGTTTTACTACATAGCCCAGGCTGATCTGGAACTTGCAATCCTCCTGAATCAACATGGCATCTTCAACTTTTTTTAAAGATTGATTTATTTATTTTTATTTATTTATTTTTTATATGGAACACATCACGAATTTGTGTGTCATCCTTGCGCAGGGGACATGCTAATCTTCTCTGTATCGTTCCAATTTTAGTATATGTGCTGCCAAAGCAAGCACGATTTATTTATTTTTAATCATCTATTCATCAGGGAGAGGTGTGGGTATCTCCATGGGAGTGTGGTGTCTGCAGGGGCTGGGAGAGGGTCTTGGATCCTCTGGAGTTACAGGTGGTTGGGTCTTCTGCAAGAGTGGCCGGCATTCTAACTGCTAAGCCGTCTCTCCAGCCCCTTCCAATGTTTTCTCACGTCTCTTCCCACTCTTCCTCTCCTTGGGAGCTCCTGCTGTGCTCCCTGTTGTGAAACATTTTCTTACCCTGGCAGAGATCTGTTACATTTGTTTGTGCTGCATTTTTTTTAAATATTTATTTATTTATTTTGTATACAATGTTCTGTCTGTGTGTATTCCTGAAGACCAGAAGACGGCACCAGACCTCATTACAGATGGTTGTGAGCCACCATGTGGTTGCTGGGAATTGAACTCAGGACCTCTGGAAGAGCAGGCAATGCTCTTAACCACTGAGCCATCTCTCCAGCCCCCTGTGCTGCATTTTTTAATGTTGTAAGAATGGGCAATTACTTATGTAAAGATGTGTCACATCTGTTTCATTTTGCCTTCCAAAGACACCTAATGGCTGAATGGCCAATAACTAGGCAGGAGAGGGATAAGTGAGGCTGGTGGGCAGAGAGGATAAATCAAAGGAGAAGTCTAGGCTCAGGAAGAGAAGACGATGGAGAAAGAGAGGGACACACCTGTGGCAAGAAGTCAGTAGCGACCAGCCAGCCAGACTGCGGGGCAGAAGCCGTGAAAGTCAGAATACAGAGGCCAGAAAAGGAGGAAGCCCCGAGGCAAAAGGTAGATGCTGAGAAACAGGTTAACCTAAGTTAAAAGAGCTAGCCAGAAACGAGCCCAAGCTAGACCGAGCATTCAAAACTAGAAAGTCTCCACTTGATGACTTGGGAGCTGGCTGGTGGCCTAGCAGAAAAAGCCTGGTGCATTGCCCTAGGTTTTTTCCTTCCAGTTTGTCCACACTGTAGCTCTGTTTGACCCTTTTTGTATATTCCACATCTGTACTTAATTTTCCCAACACATGTGTTCAGTTTTAATAACTACCTTAGCTTCTCTGTTTAATTATAGTATCTCTGTCCAGTCCGGGTGTTTCAACGACATGATTTCTACCATCGCTATGGATCGTATTTTCTAGCCTCTCTATTTGCCTGGCCACTTTGTACAGGAAGGTAGCGACTGTGAAATTTACATTGGCGCATGTCAGTGAATACTTCTGTGTTCCTGAATTCCTGGGCTCTGCTCTGGAATACCAGTAAGTTACTTGGAAAGGGTTAGTTCCTTTTGGCTCTAGGGATTCTGTGTGTTCATTTGCTTTTGAGAAAGGGTTATGGATCCCAAGCTGGCCTTGAATTCACAGGGTAGCCAAAGATGACCTTAAACTCCTGATCCTCCTCCCTCTACCAGCCAAGTGCTAAAATTGTAGGTGTAGAACCCATGCCTGGTCCTATCTGTATGACTGTCTATCTGTCTTATCTACCTATGTACCTCTCTATACGTGTGTGTGTGTGTGTGTGCGTGTGCACGCGTGTGTACATGCATATGCTTGAGCACATACACTGCATGGAGTGTGTATGGAAGACAACTTGTAGAAGTCAGTTCTTTCCACCACGTATGTTCCCTGGACCAAGCACACACACATATGATGGAGTCTGAGAAAGAGGTAAAAGGACAACCTGTAGAAGCTGGTTCTTTCTTCTTACCTTGCAGGTCCTGGGAATCCACCTCAGTTTGTCAGGCATGGTACCAAGTGTTCCAACCTGCCGAGACATCTGTGGCCCCCCACATGTGACCCTTTTATTTTATTTTATTTTATTTTTATTTTTCTGGGATCCGTCGATCCCAATACATTTTTCAAAATTTTTATTTATTTATTTATTTATTTATTAAAGATTTCTACCTTCTCCCCGCACCACCTCCCATTTCCCTCCCCCTCCCCCATCAAGTCCCCCTCCCTCATCATCCCTAAGAGTAATCCGGGTTCCCTGCCCTGTGGGAAGTCCAAGGACCACCCAGCTCCATCCAGGTCTAGTAAGGTGAGCATCCAAACTGCCTAGGCTCCCACAAAGCCAGTACGTGCAGTAGGATCAAAAACCCATTGCCATTGTTCTTGAGTTCTCAGTAGTCCTCATTGTCTATTATGTTCAGCAAGTCCGGTTTTATCCCATGCTTTTTCAGACCCAGGCCAGCTGGCCTTGGTGAGTTCCTGATTGAACATCTCCATTGTCTCAGTGTGTGGGTGCACCCCTCGCGGTCCTGAGTTCCTTGCTCGTGCTCTGTCTCCTGCTCTTGATTTGGACCTTGAAATTTCAGTCCGGTGCTCCAATGTGGGTCTTTATCTCTGTCTCCTTTCATCGCCTAAATGTTTTTCTTTGGGTTCACCTTCTTAATTAGCTTCTCTAGGATCACGCATAATAGGCTCAACGTCCCCTATTCATGGCTAGAAACCAAATATGAGTGAGTACATCCCATGTTCCTCTTTTTGGGTCTGGCTCACCTCACTCAGGATAGTGTTTTCTATTTCCGTCCATTTGCCAGCAAAATTCAGGAAGTCATTGTTTTTTACTGCTGAGTAGTACTCTAATGTGTATATATTCCATACATTCTTCATCCATTCTTCCATTGAAGGGCATCTAGGTTGTTTCCAGGTTGTGGCTATTACAAACAATGCTGCTATGAACATAGTTGAGCATATACTTTTGTTGTATGATAGGGCATTTCTTGGGTATATTCCCAAGAGTGGTATTGCTGGGTCCAGGGGTAGGTGGATCCCGAAATTCCTGAGAAACCGCCACACTGTTTTCCAAAGTGGTTGCACAAGTTTGCATTCCCACCAGCAATGGATGAGTGTACCCCTTTCTCCACAACCTCTCCAGCAAAGGCTATCATTGGTGTTTTTTATTTTAGCCATTCTGACAGGTGTAAGATGGTATCTTAAAGTTGTCTTGATTTGCATTTCCCTGATCGCTAAGGAAGTTGAGCATGACCTTAAATGTCTTTTGGCCATTCGAACTTCTTCTGTTGAGAATTCTCTGTTCAGTTCAGTGCCCCATTTTTTAATTGGGTTGATTAGCCCTTTACGGTCTACTTTCTTGAGTTCTTTATATATTTTGGAGATCAGACCTTTGTCTGTTGCGGGGTTGGTGAAGATCTTCTCCCAGTCAGTGGGTTGCCTTTTTGTCTTAGTGACAGTGTCCTTTGCTTTACAGAAGCTTCTCAGTCTCAGGAGGTCCCATTTATTCAATGATGCCCTTAATGTCTGTGCTGCTGGGGTTGTACATAGGAAGTGTTCTCCTGTGCCCATGTGTTGTAGGGTACTTCCCACTTTCTCTTCTATCAGGTTCAGTGTGTTCGGACTGATATTGAGGTCTTTAATCCATTTGGACTTGAGTTTTGAGCATGGTGATAGATATGGATCTATTTTCATTCTTCTACAGGCTGACATCCAGTTTTGCCAGGACCATTTGTTAAAGATGCTCTCTTTTTTCCATTGTATACTTTTAGCTCTTTTATCAAAAATCAGGTGTTCATAGGTTTGTGGGTTAAAGCTAGGGTCTTCTATTCGATTCCATTGGTCGACTTCTCTGTTTCTATGCCAATACCAAGCTGTTTTCAATACTGTAGCTCTATAATAGAGTTTGAAGTCAGGAATGGTAATGCCTCCAGACAGTCCTTTATTGTATAAGATTGTTTTGGCTATCCTGGGTTTTTTGTTTTTCCATATAAAGTTGATTATTGTCTTTTCCAGATCTGTGAAGAATTTTGATGGGGATTGCGTTGAATCTATAGATTGCTTTTGGTAGAATTGCCATTTTTACTATGTTGATCCTCCCAATCCAAGAGCAAGGGAGATCCTTCCATTTTCTGGTGTCCTCATCGATTTCTTTCTTCAAAGACTTAAAGTTCTTGTCAAATAGATCTTTCACTTCCTTGGTTAGAGTTATCCCAAGATATTTTATGCTATTTGTGGCTATCGTGAAAGGTGATGCTTCTCTGATTTCCCTCTCTGCTTCCTTATCCTTTATGTATAGGAAGGCAACTGATTTTTTGGAGTTGATCTTGTATCCTGCCACATTCCCAAAGGTGTTTATCAGCTGTAGGAGTTCTTTGGTAGAGTTTTTTGGGTCGCTTATGTATACTATCATATCATCTGCAAATAACGAAAGCTTAACTTCTTCCTTTCCAATACGAATCCCCTTGATCCCCTTATGTTGTCTTATTGCTATTGCTAGAACTTCAAGCACTATATTGAAGAGGTATGGGGAGAGTGGACATCCTTGTAGTGTTCCTGATTTTAGTGGGACGGCTTTGAGTTTTTCTCCGTTTAATTTAATGTTGGCTGTCGGCTTGCTGTAGATAGCTTTTATTATATTTAGGTATGATCCTTTTATCCCTAATCTCTCCAAGACCTTCATCATAAAGGGGTGTTGAATTTTGTCGAATGCTTTTTCAGCATCTAATGAAATGATCATATGGTTGTTTTCTTTCAGTTTATTTATATGGTGGATTACATTGATAGATTTGCGTATGTTGAACCAGCCCTGCATCTCTGGGATGAAGCCTACTTGATCATAATGGATAATTTTTCTGATGTGTTCTTGGATTCGGTTTGCCAGTATTTTATTGAGGATTTTTGCATCAATGTTCATGAGTGAGATAGGCCTGTAATTCTCTTTCTTGGTTGGGTCTTTGTGTGGTTTTGGTATCAGGGTAATTGTAGCTTCATAAAAGGAATTTGGTAATGACTCTTCTGTTTCTATATTGTTAAATACATTAAGAAGTATAGGTATTAGCTCTTCTTGGAAGGTCTGGTAGAATTCTGCATTGAAACCATCTGGTCCTGGGCTTTTTTTGGAAGGGAGATTTTTGATAACCGTTTCTAATTCTTTGCAACTAACCGGTCTATTTAGATCATTCACCTGTTCTTGGTTTAGCTTTGGTATATGGTACTTATCTAAAAATATGTCCATTTCTTTTGCATTTTCCAGTTTTGTGGCATACAGGCTTTTGTAGTAAGATCTAATGATTCTCTGAATTTCCTCTGTGTCTGTGGTTATGTCCTCCTTTTCATTTCTGATCTTATTTATTTGTGTGTTCTCTCTCTGTCGTTTAATTAGTTTGAATAGGGGTTTGTCGATCTTGTTGATTTTCTCCAAGAACCAACTTTTTGTTTCGTTGATTCTTTGGACTGTTTTCTGTGTTTCTATTTTGTTGATTTCTGCCCTCAGTTTGATTATTTCCAGTGTTCTACTCCTCCTGGGCACGTCTGCTTCTTTTTTTTCTAGAGCTTTCAGGTGTGCTGTTAAGTCCCCAATGTTTGCTTTCTCCGTTTTCTTTAAGTGGGCACTTAGTGCTATGAACTTTCCTCTTAGCACTGCTTTCATCATGTCCCATAGGTTTGAGTATGTTGTCTCTTTATTTTCATTAAATTCAAGGAAGACTTTAATTTCTTTCTTAATTTCTTCCTTGACCCAGGTGTGGTTCAGTAGTTGACTGTTCAGTTTCCATGAGTTTGTTGGCTTTCTGGGGGTAGCATTGTTGTTGCCTTCTAACTTTAATCCGTGGTGATCTGATAAGACACAGGTGGACACTGATATTTTTTTGTATCTGTGGAGGTTTCCTTTGTTTCTGAGTATGTGGTCAATTTTCGAGAAGGTTCCATGAGCTGCAGAGAAGAAGGTATATTCTTTCCTATTTGGGTGGAGTGTTCTATAGATGTCTGTTAAGTCCATTTGCTTCATTACCTCCAACAATTCTCTTAATTCTCCATTAGGTTTCTGTCTGATTGACATGTCCATTGGTGAGAGAGGTGTGTTGAAGTCTCCTACTACTAGTGTGTGTGGTTTAATGTCTGCCTTAAGTTCTAGTAATATTTCTTTTACATACGTGGGTGCTTTTATATTAGGGGCGTAGATATTCAGGATTGAGACTTCATCCTGATGAATTGTTCCTGTTATGAGTATAAAGTGTCCATCTCGATCTCTTCTGATTGATTTCAGTTTGAAGTCCGTTTTGTTAGAAATTAGTATGGCCACACCTGCTTTTTTTTTAGGACCATTTGCTTGAAAAACCTTTTCCCAACCCTTTACTCTAAGTAGATGCCTGTCTTTGTGGTTCAGATGTGTTTCTTGCAAATAGCAGAATGTTGGATCCTGTTTTCGTATCCAATCTCTTAGCCTGTGCCTTTTTATAGGTGAATTGAGACCATTAATATTAAGTGATATTAATGACCAGTGGTTGTTTGCTCCAGTTATTCTTATTGTTTTTGGTAGTAGAGTTTGTGTGTCTCCCTTCTTTGAGTTGTGCTAGTGAAGGGTCGCTAGATGCCTGATTCATTGTAGGCAGTGTTAGCCATGTTGGATTCCTTGGGTTGTGATTTTCCTTCTATTACTTTCTGCAGGGCTGGATTTGTGGCTACGTATTGTTTAAATTTGTTCTTATCCTGGAATGTCTTGTTTTCTCCATTGATAGTGAACGATAGCTTGGCTGGGTATAGTAGTTTGGGTTTGCATCCGTGGTCTCTTAGTTTCTGCAGTACCTCTATCCAAGACCTTCTGGCTTTCATGGTTTCCATAGAGAAGTCAGGTGTAAGTCTGATCGGTTTACCTTTATAAGTTACTTGCCCTTTTTCCTTTGCAGCTCTTAATATTCTTTCTTTAATCTGTATATTTTGTGTTTTGATTATTATATGGCGAGGGGATGTTTTTCTTTGGTCCAGTCTGTTTGGTGTTCTGTATGCTTCTTGAATATTCAAAGGAATTTCATTCTTTAGGTTGGGAAAGTTTTCTTCCATAATTTTGTTAAAAATATTTTCTGTGCCTTTGAGTTGTGACTCTTCTCCTTCTTGTATCCCTATTATTCTTAGGTTTGGTCTTTTTATTGTGTCCCATAATTCCTGAACGTTTTGTGATGAGAATTTGTTGACTTTGCTGTTTTCTTTGATCAGTGCATTTATTTTCTCTATGGTGTCCTCAGAATCTGAGATTCTTTCTTCTATCTCTTGTATTCTACTGATTATGCTTGATTCTGTAGTCTCTGCTCGTTGACCTAGATTTTCCATATCCAGCTGGTCCTCAGTTTGTGTTTTCTTCCTTGCTTCCATTTCAGTTTTCAATTCTTGAACTGTTTCCACTACTTGTTTGATCGTTTTTTTCTTGGTTTCCCAGGGTATCATTCACATATTTACTCATTTCTTCAAACTTTTTGTTATACTTCTCATCTATTTCTATAAGGGCGTTTTTTACATGTTGTTTAAGGGACTCTATTGCTTTCATAAAGTCAATTTTTTCCACTTCTTCTGTGTTAGGGTGTTCAAGTTCTTCTGATGTAAGATCATTGGGTTCTGGTGTTTTCATTTTGTTTTTCAGATTGTTTGGTGAATTCTTGCCTTGGCGCCTGCCCATCTCCTCCTATCGATGCTATCTAATAGGTCTTTTAAAGCAGGATCAGGTTTCCCTGCTGGGTCAGGGGCCTCACTTACAAGATGCCCTCACTCCGTTTCCTGTCTCCCACCGCAGGCCAAGATCCTTCTCACCACTCAGAAGGGTCTCCAGGAACAGGGCCAGGCTCCCCTTTCGCCAGGGATCCTGCCAACAAAAGGCCTACCACTCTGTGGGCCAGCCACCAAAACAGAGAAACTCCCGCTGCCCTCTGTCCCGAGCTCCTGACCCAGAGCCCAAACAGGCTAAACTGGGTGATCCCGCGGCCCCGCCATAAGGGAGGGAGAGTGAAGGGGGCCCCCTGGGTGCAAGCTGGGATGGGCCAGGAAGAGAGAGGTCGCAGCAGAGGAGGAGCAGCACCAGCAGAGGGGACCAGCCCTCACAGACTAACCGAGGGGTCAAGGAGGTCTGGGAATGCCCCTGCTCAGTTTCCTGTGGCCCGCCGTGGGCCAGGAACACTCTCCCCACCCAGGAGTGTCTTCAGGGACAGGCCAGTGGATCTCGCCAATAAAAGGCCTCCCAATCTGCAGGTTAGGCCCCAAGAAACCTACTTGATTTAATTGTAGTGGGACGATCTGCTCTCAGTGTGGGCTTCACTGTTTCATGCTTGGACTATCCCACATCCGCCAGTCTCCGCCGCGTCGGCCCACCGGTCTGTCTCCGCCAGGAGCATGCGTAGGCCCGCCGGTCCCATGTGACCTTTTTAAATGTGGGTTCTGGGGATCAAATCCAGGTCCTCATGCTTGCAAGGCAAGCACTTTACCAACTGAGCCACCCTCCAAATATTCCTTCTGGAGTGAGACTTGGCACAGCCACAGGCTGCCTCTCTCCCAGGTACTCCCCACACATTTAGTCTATGGAAAATCCTCACCAAGTGTCTTAGTTAGGGTTTCCGCTGCTATGATAAAACACCACAACCAAAGGTAAGTTAGGGAATAAAGGGTTTATGTGGCTTCCACTTGCACATCATAGTCCATCATTGAAGGAAGTCAGGATGGGAACTCCAACAGAGCAGGAACCTGGGAGCAGAAGCTGATGCAGAGGCCATGGAGGGGAGCTGCTTACTGACTTGCTCCATGTGGCTTGCTCAGCCTGCTTCCTTATAGAACCCAGGACCACCAGCCCAGAGACAGCATCACTCACAATGGGCGGGGCCTCCCCTGAGAGTCATTAATTAAGAAAAAGCCTTACAACTAGATCTCAACTGAATCTCCTTCCTCTCTGATGACTCTAGCGAGTGTCAGGTTGACATAAAACTAGACAGTACACCAAACTCTTATTCCAAAACTGTGGTACAAGATCTGTTCCCAGCATGCCTCATAGTTTCACCAAAGTGGTTGCTGTGGCTGGCTTACCTCTCACTGAAATCTTACCTTTAGAACTGAAATCCACCCAACTGCTCACTTACAAGCTCTCAGGATAGTCTTGCTAAAGATCTGCCTTAGTATGTTTGGAATCAGTCATGGATTCCTGCGGGAGAAAAGATGAGACACTATGGAGCCGACTGGGTGACCTGAACCCATACCCTGACACTATAGAGCCAAGTGGGTGACCTAGAACCCATACCTGACACTATGGAGCCGACTGTGTGACCTAGAACCCATACCCTGACACAATGGAGCCGACTGGGTGACCTAGAACCCATACCCTGACACAATGGAGCCGACTGGGTGACCTAGAACCCATACCCTGACACAATAGAGCCGACTGGGCTAACTAGAACCCATACCCTGACACAATGGAGCCGACTAGGTGACCTAGAACCCATACCCTGACACAATGGAGCCGACTAGGTGACCTAGAACCCATACCCTGACACTATGGAGCCAACTGGGGACCTAGAACCCATACCCTGACACTATGGAGCCGACTAGGTGACTTAGAACCCATACCCTGACACTATGGAGCCAAGTGGGTGACCTAGAACCCATACCCTGACACAATGGAGCCAAGTGGGTGACCTAGAATCCATACCCTGACACTATGGAGCCAACTGGGGACCTAGAACCCATACCCTGACACTATGGAGCCAACTGGGGACCTAGAACCCATACCCTGACACTATGGAGCCAACTGGGGACCTAGAACCCATACCCTGACACTATGGAGCCGACTAGGTGACCTAGAACCCATACCCTGACACAATGGAGCCAAGTGGGTGACCTAGAATCCATACCCTGACACTATGGAGCCAACTGTGTGACCTAGAACCCATACCCTGACACTATGGAGCCAACTGGGGACCTAGAACTAGTTCTCAGGAGACTTTTCTTCCTTCAGCTGCACATGGCATCTTCTTTATACTCACTTGAGACTGCATCTTAAGCTGATTGTGACCCTGACTGTCAACCTGACAGGATCATTAAAAGACAAATGTCTAGGCATGTCTGGAAAGGACGGTCCAAATTTGGTTAACTCGGGTGGAGAGACCCCCACACGTGGGCTTGGGTCCTGACTCCAGGCCCAGTGTAATCTGCTGTGCCCTCAGGCCCCTGCACCAACTCTCCCACCGGCGTGGATCCCACCACTGTGGACTGCATCCCTCAGACTGTGGCCAGAACCCTTCTATCCCGTCACTTTTGTCAGGTGTCGGGGCTTTGGTTTTGCGACAGGATTTCTCTGCTGACTGGCAGTCCCAGAACTATGTACGTAGACACTGCTGGCCTTGAACTCACAGACATCTGTCTGCTTCCTCTTAGCTGCTGAGATCAAAGGCATATACCACCACGCCCATGATCTGGCAGGTATTTAACTAAGAGAAAAGCAACTAATCCTACTTCTATCTCAGGCTAAACTAAGATAGAAGGCTGGCCATTCCCTACCACTCCCTCAGCTGCACTATTGGTACGTGACAGGCGCATTGGCTGTCTGCATCTTTACAATCCTACCAATCATTCCTTTGATCTGTCCCCGTCATTTTCTCCAACAATGCTTTCCCCGTATAACTGTAAGTACAGCTGGAGGATGAATTGCTAGAAAAGGAACCGCTAAGTCACTTTCTGGGTGATTATATTGAATTACCCTCACACTCTGAATATGTAAACGATGGCTTTCCCACATCACCTGAACACAGTGTCTCATGAAACCTTCAGGTCTTTTCTGAGCTGTAAGAGAAAAGTGGTGCTCCCTCAAACACATATTATCTTCATTATGAGTAAGATTAAGGACATTCCCATACAAATTCAATCATCTCTTTTTCTGCACAGTACCTATTCATGTCCTTTGCTCATTTTTTTTCTTTTGTGTTTTGATGTATTCTGTGTTAGTTCATAATCATTCTTTGTATTATTAAAGAAACCAGTTCTTTGTTGTGTGTGCTGCAAATGTATTTCCCCAAGTGGTCCAGGGCAACCAAAGGAGGCCAAAGCACAGCTCAGTGGGTTCCGGATGCAGCTCCAGGTGCTCAGGACTTCACCCCTCCTCCTCGCACAAGGCCCCGGCCCCTCACCTTCTCATGCACAGCAGCTCAGCAATGAAGACCTAATTGGCTTGCAGGAGAAATGGATGCATTGGACTGTTGCCATGGAAACTGCCCCTCCCACCGCATTTACCATTCAAAGGCTTCTTTGGGCATTTGTGTACAACAAATTAGTGAAGGGAGATTTCCAGACTTGTGGGCCTGGTTTTCAATGCAGTTTGAAGGTGCTCGGAGGCACGAAGAATGCCTGTGGCTTCTGCTGGGAGATTACGAGGAACAGAATAGTGTTAGACCCCAGCTTCAGGGGAGGGCTGATTTGTTGAAGATTTGGCAGGTCTCAGCTCTGCTTGTAATTTTCCTTCCTTTCTCAGCTTCCACTGATGGTCATTAATCCACAGAGCTTGCTGGTCTCAGGGGTGGTTTATGTTGCCCAGCAAAAAGCAGGAACTCCTCAGGATATTTTCTCTTCCGGACTCTAGTGAAAGCCAAGACCACTGAAGACAGTCCATTAGAACGTTAGGTGGGGTGAGGCACCAGAAGACAACTCAACGCCCTTTCGTCCTTTCACCCTTTCGAGGCTGGGGGAGGGGTCAGTGAGAGTAGAAAGGTGCTGCAAGGAACGAAAACCATGAGCATCACAGACAGCAGTCATGCTGATGCTGGTGCTCAGGGCTAGCTCGAAATGAACGAAAACCAAGAGTATCACAGACAACACCCAGGTTGATAATGGTACTGGGGCTAGCTCTACCGGTTCTAGGATTTCCAGTGCTGGTAATGGCCACACCAGATGGAAGAAAAGGCCACTGGCCTGCCTGTCATTTCCAAAGGACCATATTTCTGAGGCACTGGGTTCTAAACACTGTGGTTTCAGGGTTTTTGGTGCCCCCCAAGTGTGATCCTGAGATTGACGTGTGATCTTACAATTGCTGTAGCCATAGGTGTTTTGACTGCCATTGAGGAGGAAGGCCCCATCATTTTGATTAGGTGGGAGCCTCAAAGTACACTTAGTTTGAGTTTTAAAATGTACCCTGACACCTGGGGCCGACACAGCACGCGTGTGGGGGTCAGAAGTCAACTGGCAGGAGTTACTTCTCTCCTTCCACCATGCGGTTTCCATCAGGCTTGGCAACAAGCACCTCTACCTGCTAAGCCCTCTTGACGGCCCAGAATTACACTTAAGGTAAATAACCTGCTATGGCATCTCCTTGGACATGTGCAAGTCTGTGGGTAAAATTTACACCTACTACACATTTCTGCCCCAAGCTTTAAATCCTCAGCTCATTCAAGTCCTTCATAAAAACCACACGCCAAAAAGATAACATTTGTGGCAGTGTCGTTACATTGTTTTTATTTTGTCTCCTTGGTAAATCATCAAGTTACCCCTCTTATCTATGGTGACTAAGTTTCAAGCCTCCCTTGGGTACCAAAATTCTGGGATGCTTAAGGATCTTATAAAGCACAGTGTGGAAGCTCCCTGTACACTCTAAACCATCTCTAGGAGTAAAATTCAAATGCTATGTAAAAACTGCTTGGTTTAACGAATAATGATAAAAAAGAAACTTTATGTGTTTGGTAAATGTGCAATCTTTTTCCAAACACTGTTAATCTGAGTGGCTTACACCTATAGATATGGGACCTGCTGACCTTACCAAATTATGCTTTATTTTCACTTAGCTTGTCCTCCTAATAAATTATGGCATTTTTATAAAAGAAAATCTATTTCTTGTAGAGGTACTTTGTGACTTTTCATCTCTGGGGAACAAGTATCAAACATTCTAAGGTCTGTCCCAGACAGTGACTTCCAAATCAGGGACCACATGGATGGCTCTCTACTGCCCTCCAGTGGGAGATCTGGACTGAGCATTCGTGACACCAACTCCGAGGTAGTGGCTGTGTTCAGGAATAAGCACACTGGTTTCTTTTCACTTGGAAGGGAAATTTCAAAACGGCATTTAAAGCAAGTCTCTCTGACAGACGAAAACATCATACATTTATGTTTGGACATAAACATCTCCAGTGTCTTCTTAGAGTTTCTATGGGAAAACACAGAGATTGCAGGGGATGGGACCCATATCAAGTGGGCAAAATAAAAACAATCTAAAGGATGTATCACAAGGATGGGGAGATGGTTCGGTGGTTAATAGCATTGGCTCTTCTTCCAGAGGACCAGAGTTCAGTTCCCGCTGAGTTACATCACTAGTCCACTTTCATTTTGAGAGGCAGTAATTTTATTGCATTTATTACATGTCAAGCACATGCTACACAATTATATGATCATTTCAACGAGTATGTTTTACTCACCCTTAGACAACTTCATGTGTGTTGTCTTGATTTTAGGCAGCCCAACTCACCTCTTCCATCCCCCCAAGGAACCCCATCTTCTCCTTCCCACTCCCCCAGGGACCTTATTTCCTTCCCCATCTCCTCTGGACACTCAGCACACTTTTCGCCTCCATGTCCTTCCCGTGTGTTGATGGCCCACTGAGCACACTCAGCGCCGCCTGCTGGAATGTTCGTAGACCTTTGCAGTAGCTACAGCTGCAGCGATTTCACCGGGCAATGACCAAAAGACAGCATTCCGCAGGCTCTGCCCCATTCTCCTGCTCTTAGCTCCTTCCACCCTTTGTCAGATGTCTCTTTAGGGTTAAGCACTTAACAGTCACTTATTGCCCGCTCTTTGAGTCTCGGCTTTAACTGCTGCTCACCACAAAAAGAGGCGCCTCTGGCCATGGCTGAGGACAGTACCAATTCGTGGACAGAAACATCCAGAAGGAAGTATGACAACTTGTAGTTTAGCAAAACAACAGTAGCAGGTTCCTCCTTGGGGCCATGGCCTCCCGAGTCAGGGGATTTACAGGACCAGGTTCACAGGACCAGGCCTGAATTCAAAAGTAGCTGGTTCCCCCCATAACTGTCATGCCACCACCACACCAGCGGCACATCTTGCCTGGCAGGGTTGTCTGCAGGGATATCATGGATGCTCTCTCTTCCCTAACAGCCTGCACAGCGCCTGTACCTTCCTCCACTATGAAGGCTGGTCATCAGGGAGGAAATTTCCAGGTCAGTTCTGTCTGGATGTTCCTACGTTCAGCTACCAAAGTGTATAGCATCTTCAGCAATAGTGTCTTACTACTTAGTTTTGGTGGGCAACCAAGAACAGTAGCAATGGCCTGTACTGTTTGGAGGGCCTCTAGGGCTTCCCCGACCCTAAGTCAAAGGAAGCTATCCCATGCCTGGTATTGAGATTTTCATTTAATAAACCATGTCTTCTGGGAAAATAATCATCCATTGATGCAGGGTATCTATATTCAAATTTCTATTTCTGTATATGTATTTTCTTTTGAAGATTGACTTCTTTTATGTGTATGAGTGTTTTGCCTGCATGTGTGGGTATGCCATCTACATGCAGTACCTGTGGAGGCCAGGAGAGGGCCTTTGGAATTGGAATTACAGACACTTAGGAGTGCCCAGGTGGAGGGATGCTAGGAACCAACCTAGCCTTCTTCAAGAGTAACAAGTGCTCTTATTTTCTCAGCTGTCTCTCCAGACCCATTATATTTTTTAAATTAGTTTACAAAGGTAGTAGTTTTCCATAGGGGTTATTGTTATGCCCAAATCCGTGAAGTCCCTGCAAAAGCCAACAAGTAGACCAAGTCCCATATGTAAAAGCAAAGAGCCTTTATTTTACTCAAGTTTGCAAACTCGGTCTCTCCGCATGTCCAACACATTGGAACAACCAGAGAGCCCCAAGCTCAGTTAGAATTGGTTTTTTTTTTATAAATATTTTGTTCAGGATCTTTTAAAAAAATTTTTTATGATTTATTTAACTTTATTTTATGTGCATTGGTGTGAAGGTGTCAGATCCCCTGGAACTGGATTTTGAGACAGTTGTGAGCTGCCATGTGAGTGCAATTCCCAGGTCCTCTGTGTTAGGAATATTTCCTAAGCGAGCTCTCTGACGACGCAAAAATTCCCAATCAAGCCAAATCAAAACAAGCCGAATTAAGAAATATCCAGGTTTAATGGGAGATCTGCGCTCTCGGGTGGCCCCGAAGGGGAAACTGGAAGCCGCAGAAAAGCGACCCCCGGGAGGAAGAAAGGGGGACCACGTGTTCTTCTTTTGGGGGATCACTTAAGTACCCTGAGGAGTGGTCCTGACCCCACCCCTGGGGAGGGGTCAGGACCTGGCCTGCTGAGATTTGAAGTCCACACCAGGCCTGGAGGCTGAGATAGATGCCAGGGACTGGGGCCTAGGTTCCCAACCTAACACTCTGGAAGAGCAGTCAGTGCTCTTAACCCCTGAGCCATCTCTCTAGCCCCTGGAATTGGGTATTTATAGTAGTAAAGGTGAGAGTGAGGGGTTTCTGAGGTTTAGAACCCCTGATTGGCTGACATTTGTCTAGGGATGTCCTGGTGAGTGTGTGCTGGCAGGAGGTCCTATCTACAGCGGTTGGAATGCCAGGCATTTCCTTTGAATGGTCAGTCTGGGTGGTGCTAGGTAATCTCAGATTGTGGTTCTTTCTGCAGCCAGCTCAGGCCTCTTATTAAATTTATCGATGACCGAGTTTTACTCTGGCAGGTGATAATGGTTGGAAGTAAAGAACCTCCTTTGGGTGACCTGTCCCTACTTAGCTTATCGTGGCTGGCCTTTCCTAGCCAAGGTGATGATTTGAAATATTTTGACTGTCTCCAATCAGGGACAATGCTAACATTACCTCGCTTAACTTCTAAGACCCGTATTACCAGCTATAGTGGCACAAGTCTGTAATTCCAGCACTTGAGAGTCTGGGGTCTGGTGAGATAGCTCACTGGGTAAAGGTGCCCTCTGCCAAACCAGAGTTAGAGCCTCAAGACCCACATACTGGAAGGAGAGAACCGTCTCCCACAAGTTGTTTTCTGACCTCCGAATGAGTCTGAAGTCATTCATACATACATACACACATAGCACACCCTAGCCAGCACATTCTACACAGTAAGACCATGCCTCAGAAAATAACAGCAAAAAAGTTTTGCTTTTTTTTTGTTTTTAATTTAAAAGCTACAAATATGGAGATGAATTGGAGACATGGCACAGAGCCTAAGAGCACTAGCTGCTCCTGCAGAGGACTTGAGTTCGACTCCCACAACCCACGTAATGTTTACAAACAAGTGCAACTCGGGTCCACGGGATCCGACGCCATCTTCTGACCTCACTGGGTACTGCGTGCACACAGTGCACATACATACATTCAGACAAAACACAAAGCGATAAAATTTAAATTAAAAAATATTCATAATAAAGCTAGGGCGGCCTCTCTTCTGCATGCTGGCGCCTGCGGCGGCTCTGCCTCCATCAGCGTTACCGTTCACACGTGGCTCCTTCTCCGAGGTGCAAGCGGCCCGGGAAGCCTACGCCCTGCCTACCTTCTGCCCAACCAAGGGAACAGGGAGGGACATCCGCCGGCGCCGAGCCTCTCCCGGAAGTGACGTCGGAGTGTCAACATGCAAGATGGCGGCCCATCACCGGCAGAATACAGCCGGGCGGAGGAAAGTGCAGGTATGGCGGCCCTGCTCCGCAGCCTTGGCGACGCCGCCGTCGGGTCGGCTTCCCCCGCGGGCGGGCGGGTGCCTCGGGCCGCGACCGGCGGGGTTCGACGGCCGGAGGATGACGGGGCGGGGCGCAGCCTCGCGAGGGGTGGGGCCGCGGCGCCAACGGCCCGAGGCGGCGGCTGGGCGGACTGGGCGCCCGCGCGGGCCTCGCGAGCGGTCGCCGGGAGCCGCCGTCCCGGGGAACCGCCGTCCCGGGACAGCGGGCCTGCGGCGGCGCCATGGGCCTTCTGCCCGCTCACCTGCCTCTGCTGTCGGCCGCCTTCCTCCGGAGCGGCCGCGACCCGGCGGCGGAGGCCACGCGGCGCCCGCGGGTGGGTGAGCCCCGACAGCGAGGGACCTTGCGGGGGCGTGGCGGGACTGGGCCGCACGTGGGAGCGTGCGCTGGAGGAAATGACAGTTTCCCCTCCTTTGCAGTGGGGTTCGCCTCCCCCTCCACGGTCCTCCCTGTGCGTCTTCCAGTCCCTGTCTCCGTAGCGTCGGCATAGCGGGTGATGAGTTCGTTAACCCACAGCGTGGGTGTTGTGGGTTTCCCTAAATCGCTTTGGTGTGGTGTACGTTTGAGTTCTGCTTGCTGTCTTTGGAGCTGGGTCCTGGAGCTCATTTGACAGTACTTCCTGTCCTGAGCAAGGTCAGCCCCCCTGCACCACAGGAAACCAGGCCGGGTGGAACCTGTCTGCTGCCTCTACTCTTAGCACCTAACACGGGTCAAGGGGCGTGGTGTTGAGGGCAAGAGGGTCAGAAATTCAAGGTCATTCTTTGGTACCTAACAAGTTTGAGAGCAGTCTGAGCTACACATCAGTCTGGCTCAGAAAAAAAAAAAAATGTTATCTGCTACCTTTTATCTTAAAGATGGAGGAATTTATTTTAAAGTCCTGTTTGCCTGCAGGTAGATTGTGTGCAGCTTGGAAAGGTACATTGTGTCATCAGACAAGTACTGAGTACATAGATTGGGTCCAAAGAGGGAAAGAGATTGAAAGGGTTCCACAGTCACTAACACTCCACAGAAGAGGGGACCAGGGGACAGTAACCCCAACATAAGGTTCTAGACCTGTAAAATTTTCTGAATAAATATCCTCTTTAGATTCCCGATCTCACTGGCCAGTTCATTGTTCCTATGTATTCGGTAGGTGGTTGTTACAGTGACTGCAATTGGGCTGAGGAGATGGTTCGGTCTGGTAAAGGGCCTAGGGCACAAACATAATCTAAAATTCTGTCCCCACTTAAAAGGGAGCCTGGCAAGTTGGTTGACATTTGTGATCTCAGCTCTCGGGAAGCAGAAACTAGAGGATCCCCGAAGCTTCATGGCCAGCTAGTCTTGCTGGTCAGGAAGCTCCAGGTCCAGTGAGCAACCAAGGAAGACACCCAAGCCAAGCTCCAACCTCCACACTCGTGTACATACATGTGTCTGCATGTGCTGTACACCCCCCCCACACACACACACAAATAATAAAAAATTTAAAGAATAAGTGAAATTAGAGCAATCTAAAATCCCTTAGATTTCCCTGAATAGGTGTTGTTTTTCTTTTAAAGGGCATTCGTGATGGGATTGCAGTAACCCCAGCTTCCAGGCCAGGTGGTGAGAATGCCGTTTCCAGCTAAGCTGTAACTTAGTCATGTTCTGCACACTAGGATGTTGGTTCTCAATAGAGTAAGGATTATCACTCTCTCAGTTTGGGGGCAAAGGTTTAAAAGACAAGGGATGGGAAGATGGCTTGGGGAAGAAAGGTGCATGCTGCCAGATCTGGAGACTTGAGTTCTGGGACTCACATGGTAAAATGTGAGAACTGACCATGTTATCCTCTGACCTCCAAAGGTGCTTTGTGGCACCACCATCATTCATATAGATAGATAGATAGCACCACCATCATTCATATAGATAGATAGATAGATAGATAGATAGATAGATAGATAGATAGATAGATAGATAGATACATACATACATACATACATACATACATATGCTTTAAAGCATCTAAAAGACAAAGCTATGAATATACCTCAGTGTAGAGCACTCATCTACCTTGTGCAAGGCCCTGGAGTTCAGTCCCTAGCATCTTTAAAAAAAAAAAAAAAAAGTAAGACAATAGAGATCAAGGAGAGTAAAGATGAAAATGAAACGCGGCAGAAGCAAAAACAAAACAAAAGTTTAGCTGCACTGGGTATAGGCCAGTGCATGCAATGAGAGGGGGGAGATGGTGGTCAGTGCAGGGAGGGTGACGGGGGAGATGGTGGTCGGTGCAGGGAGGGTGACGGAGGAGATGGTGGTCGGTGCAGGGAGGGTGATGGAGGAGATGGTGGTCGGTGCAGGGAGGGTGACGGAGGAGATGGTGGTCGGTGCAGGGAGGGTGACGGAGGAGATGGTGGTCGGTGCAGGGAGGGTGACAGAGGAGATGATTCTGCTCTTAACCACTCAGAAAGAAGCTAGAGTGTGGTGTTCAGCACTTTGTTCAGCAACAAGCAGATTGTAACTAGACACTATTTCCTAACAAGAGTGAAGTTAGCCTGCTGAAGAGAAAGTTCAGAATTTGTCCGGTAGGTACAGAAGCGGTGCTAGAAGCCACAGAGATGATCTCATCTCATTGTGCAGAGAAGTGGGGACATGTATGCCCACTTCAAGAAGAGCAGTCCTGTCCTGCTGTCCTCCACTCTCTCAAGGCAGCAACTGTGTCCTGCGTCACCCTAGGGCTGCTCAGCCTGCTCACTCTCCGCACCTCAGGTTAGCTCGATCCTCCCTGAAGGAGCTAAGGGTCCTGTCCTGTAAGCTGTTTAGGATCCTCTGACTCCTGCCCACTGGATGGACTTATCCTCTCCAGTCAGAAGTGACATTGCTTGAGAGCCATGCCTGTGCTTTCCCAGTTTGCTACCTGACTTATGTGACATCTTACTTTAAACAGAGTCATAGCACTTACTGCTTTGTCTCCTGCCTTGACAAAACCTAAAGGCAGCCCCTTTAGTTCACAGTGCCTTACTATAAAAATGTGTTCTGTCCTTTCCTGGTGGCACACCCCTTCATCCCCACCCTTGGGAAGCAGAGGCAGGCCTGATCTACATACCACATTCTAGGTGCCTAGGGCTACTTTGTGAGACCATCTCTTTAAAAGAAATTATTCTACAAAAATTACATATATATCTGTTGGCGGAGACCACTCATTTGTTTCCCAGCCGCTCAGACCCAAATAATCACACAGAAACTATATTAATTAGAACACTGTTTAACCAATAACTCAAACATATTTCTAGCTAGCTCTTATATCTTGAATTAACCCATTTCCCTTAATCTGTGTTTCGCCATGCAGCTGCAGCTTACCGGGTAAGGTTTTGACTAGTGTCTTTCTTCCTTGGCAGTTACATGGCTTCTCTTTAACTCTGCCTACTCTCTTTATATATCTCTGTTCAGATTTCCCGCCTTGCTTTAATCTGTTCAGCCATTGGTTGAAACAGCTTTATTCATCAACCAATAAAGCAACACATATACAGGACATCCCACGTCATATTTCTTTATCTTTCTCTACTTATATAAGATTATTTTTTTAGGAGTCTTGTTATTGTGGAAAACTAAATAAACATGTTTGGAAATCTCAATGTGTATAGTTGTCAAACAAAATATGAAATATTCATGTAGTGGGTTACTTTGCAATTATCAAAAAGTAAACTAGAGGCTGGGAAGGTTGTGTTGTTTGTAAAGTGTGTGCCACATGAGGGTCTATGTTCAGATCACCAGAACCCACAAAAAGAAAAAAGAAAAAAAGCCAGGTGTGGTGGCATGTGCCAAAATCTTAGTATGGAGAAGGCAGAGACAGGAAGAGCACTGGAGCTTGCTGGCCATCTAGTCTTGAAGAATTGATAAAGTCCAGAGTCTGTGAGAGACCATGGTCAGCCTCAGATAAAATAAAATGGAAGTAATAAAACAGAAGGTGCTGATGCTTGACCTCAGCCCTCCGTGTGCATTCTCTCTCTCTCTCTCTCTCTCTCTCTCTATATATATATATATATATATATATATATATATATATATATATATATATATGCTAGGTCCATATAATCAAAACAGGAAGGTATCCTGAAGTAAGAGCAGCAAGTTAACGCAATATGTTCCCATTTCTGAAAAGTAAGATAGTGGCTTTACTGGACAGTGTGTTGTAATGTGGTGGTGCATGCCTTTAGTCCCAGCAGAGCTCTGAGTTCAAAGCCAGCCTGGTCGACAGAGTGAGTTCCAAGGACGGCCAGGGCTACACAGAGAAGCCCTGTCTCAAACAAGCAAAAAATCTCGAGTGTCAGTGCTGCTCCCTGGAGTGATATTCTGTGGTCTGGGTCAAAAGGACACAGGGTACATTTACTGTAAAGATACGTACCTTGGGGCAGCAGAGATGACTCACCAGGTAAGAGCACTGACTGTGCTTGTAGAGGACCTGCATTTAATTCCCAGCATCCACAGGGTGGCTCCCAACCTTCTGTAACTCCAGCTCCAAGGATTTGATTTCCTGTTATGTCCTCTGCAGCACACATGTGGAACACATGTGCGTACACTCAGGCACATACACATAAAATAAATTTTTTTGAAATATGCCCCCGTATATACTTTAGTATTTTTGTTGTTGCTGCTGTGTGTTTTCGGGTTTTTATTTTTGGTTTCGTTTTGTTTGGAGACAAGGCCCCACAGTGTAGTCTCCCCTGCACGCCACAGGTGGTCTTCCTGTCTCAGCCCCTTGAGTGCTAATTACAGGCATCACCACTCTGCTGTTTTCAGTCACTTTACATGCATTTTTTATGTTTATGCTTGTAAATGATAAAAAATAAAACCTTCCATTTTGGGAAAGGTGGGGAAATGAATGTATTTTGCCTCTTGACTGTGTTTTGGATGAGAAAACAGTACCTTGAATTCTAAAGTCAAGTTACAGACAGGCCTTGTGATTTAATGTTGTTGAGTAGCCAGTGAAGAAGGACCCACAAAGAGTACTCAACAAGTACAGGTGTTGTGTGAGTGAGTATAAGCAGGAGTGTTTTCGGCTCTTGGGGGCTTTGTGGTGTTAAAATGATTCAGCTCTGCGCCATAAGCATTGGATCTGCCCTTAGAGCTCTCAGCTAGCCATGGAGAGTCTGTAAATGAACAGGGATGGCTGGATTCCAGCACGCCCAGTTCACAGAAAGAAGGTTGAGGCTGGATTTGTCCGTCAGGCACTTGTTACTAACCCCTGGTCTAGAAGGGGCAGACTAGAGACTATAATTGTGTTTGTGTGTGTTAGAGAGAATATGAACATGTGTCCCCGTGTATGTAACTGTAAACATGGGTGTTTACACACATGTGAGCTCAGAATAACCTTTGGTATCCATACTCACTTCCCACCTTGTTTGTGACAGTCATTCACCAATGCACATGCTATCTAGCTGTCCATGAGTGCCCTGGTCCCCTCCTGTCTCCACCTCCTGTGGTACTATATAAGCACTGGGATTCCAGATGTGTGCTATTCGGCCTGGTGTTGATGGTTTCTGGGTATTCTACTGCATTCTTATGCTTTTGTGGCAAGTGAAGCCACTTACTCACTGAGCCATTTCTCCAGCCCTAAAATACTTTTTAAAAGTCAGCTGAAATAGAGTTACAAATAGAAAGTCATTATGGAACTAGACAGAGGAACAATTGTGAGATTATGGTTATAGTTGGCCAGTTTTTCCTGGACTCAACTAGACTAGCCTGCTTTCTAGAAATAGCCTTGCTCAGGAGCTATGTGATCCTATTAACAGGTTGTTGTAGTGATAAAATTAGTTAGATTGTCTAAGGATGGAGTGTGTAAATTGGGAACTTTGTAGGGTGTGATAATGTTCTCTTTGTAAGGTTTGTATTGCACAGGTGTGTTGATTTGTCATGTATCTAGATGTGTTTCGCTGTGAATTTTGTTTTAAATAAATTATATATAAACATAAAAACATAAGCAACTAGACAGCGGCACGTATGCCTCAATGTCTGAAGAAAGGTGTCCTGATGTGCTGCTGTCTGAGAGATGTGAGAGGGTAAGATGAATCGAGTGCACGGGTGGATCCCATAAAGCAGATGTGGACAGTGTTCGCTGAAGTGTGTGGAGTGGGCATGTGCTGTTTCATTGTAGAATTCTTTCCAACGGTACGTAGGCCCTAAGGATTAAAAACTGACCATGGAATAGCCCGGTGGTGGTGGCCCACCTTTAATCTCAGCACTTGGGAGGCAGAGGCAGGTGGATCTCTGTGAGTTCAAGACCAGCCTGGTCTACAGAGTGAGTTCCAGGGCATCCAAGGCTACCAAAGAAACCCTGTCTCAAAAAACCAAACAGCTGATCATGGTAAGCAGTAGGAGAAACACGTGATGGTGGTGCTGATGGTTTGAGACGGGGCTCTCTGTGTAGGCCCGGCTGGCCTGAAACTCAGAGGCCTGCCTGTCTCTGCCTTCATGTCTGTGCCACCAGAGAAGCTCTGCATGAAGTGACTGGAAAGGGTTTGGAGGAAAGGCAGTGAGACAGTTTCTAAGCTGTCTAGACCAAGAACACTCCAATGAGACTATCCAATGAACGTGTCCTGAGGTAGGAATGGCGGCCTGTTCGTGGACAGTAAAGAGGCCTGGGGTTAGGGAAAGAGGAGTAGAAGATGGAGTCAGAGACCCGCGTCATGTGGTGGTAAGCTGTGAGTGCGGTGAGGAGTAAGCAAGTTGTGAGCAAAGGAGCAGTGTGGCACACGCTCCTTCCTCCTTATTGCTGTCCCCTGTGTCTGTTTTCAGTCAGCCACAGCTTGAACAGGATAGAAGTGAATTCAGGGACGAGTAACCCACGAACTAAAACCTTGAAGAGTAGAACGGCCACCAGCTCAGATGCGAGAGCACAGGAAGTGTGGAGCTGGGGGGTTGGGGGGCTGGTGTGCTCTCATCTGCTGTCTTTCAGACACCCAAATAGAAATTAGTGCTCAGCCTTGACGAGCCTGAGGGGGGGCAGCTTGTAGGAGCTGATTCTTTCCTTCCACCATGTAAGTCCAGGGGATGGAACTTGGGTCATCAGGTTTGGCACCAAGTGCCTCTACCCACTTAGCCATCTCACCAGCCCTCTGGGTTTAAATGTGCCACTTCCTCAGTCCTCTCTTTTTTAAAAGTGAATTTTGTTTTTATTCTGTATTTTTATTTGAAAACTGTTCTGTTGCTGTGGTAGGCAGAGGGCTGGCCCCAGAAACGCTGGTGCCCTTCTCTCCGGGACTGACTGGTGCGTCTGTTGTGCTGTATAAGGATTTTGTGAGTGTGACAAGGTTACAAGTCGTGAAACAGGAATTATCCCGGGAGCCCTCAGGCAGAGGCTTCCCCACCTGGAAATGGAAGGCTGAGGAGATGGGAGATTTGAACGCCAGGCTCCATGGCAGGCCGTTGAAAACCATGGGGAAAAGCAGGCGAGGGAATGCAGACAGCTAGCCGGAGCCGAGATGGACTGACCTCTGCTGACTGACAGCTAATGAAGCAAGGGCCACAGGCTACAGTCACAAGGAACTAAATTGGCCAGGATGGTAACTTGCAGATAGCTGGCACTATTAGGAGGTGTGGCTTTGTTAGAGTGGTTGTGGCCTTGTTGGAGGAAGTGTGTCATGGTGGGAGCGGGCTTTGAGGTTTCCTGTGATCTGGATACCACCCAGGGTCTAAGTTGACTTCCTGTAGCCTGCAAGGTATAGCACTCTCAGCTCCAGCACTTCCTGCCTGCACGCCGCCATGCTCCCTCACCATGATGATAATGGACTGCACCCCAACACTCGAGAGGCAGAGGCAGGTGGATCTCTGTGAGTTCAAGGCCAGCCTGATCTACAGAGTGAGTTCCAGGACAGAGAAACCTGTTTCAAAAAAAAAAAAAAGAAAGAAAAGGAGAGAGAGATTGAGATGGTGATGTGAGATGAAATGGGGTAAGGAAAGCCATGTTTCCTTGAGAACCAGAAATTTGAAATCAGCAGAGGGAGGCATTCTCTGGTTGTTCTGCATTAACTGTCGGTGGCCTCGGGGCCGTTGAGGTTTAGATGCTGAGGCAGATGGAGGTGGATCTCCCACATAGCTGCTGAAGAAATGAGTGAGACAGTGCTTACTATGTGGCATGTTGGAGGTCTACTACCCCGCTATTTTTCTCCTATTTCCTTTAATTGGCCCTTGCAAAATACATGTTTCTTACTAAAAGTTTCCTTGCAAAGCTCACATTGTGTCTGTCTGATTTTGCAGGCAAATGAGCATAGTCAGGTATGACTTCTCATCTCTGCCTTCGGTTGTCACAGTAACATTATAGTGAAGTCACTGTTGCCTGCTAAGGTTTGCCCAGGTCTGCCTCTCTTGGCCTGCTCTTACTTCCAGTTAAGCTCTTCCCTTAGAACACCATACCAGGAGGACTTCTGTGCTCTCCCCAGAATCCTCCACATTTAAATTGTACCTGGCAGCTGGTGCTAATTACTTAGAAGTTGTTAAGAGTATTGGATGTCAGGCCTGGGCACATACTGCTCCTGCGGAGACGCCGCTTTAGTTCCCAGCACCCGTGTCAGGCAGTTCACAGCCATCTGTAACTCCAGCTCTCAGCACCCTCTTTTGCTCTCCATGGACAATGCAGTCACACATGCACAGACTGCATGCATATGCCCATAATTAAAATTTAAAAAATCATGAATTCTATTTTTTTTTCTGTCTTTCTGTATTTAGACATTTTTTTTTCTTAATAACCACAGTGAGTTGATTGGGGTGGTTCCACTTTCTTGATTCAGGCCTGGCTTCTCCTGAGAATCCCCCTGCTGTTGCTTCTCTGGCAGACAGTAATGGAGGCCAGCATATAAGAGTAGCATTTGTGCATGGCTAAAGCCCTTGGGGGTTTGATATTGTCCCGGACATCTCACAGTAGGAACTGGGGTTCTGCACCAGGCCCTTGTATTTACTCTTCTCTTCTGAAGGCACAGTTTTGAAGGCAGGTTGTCACTGCTGGACTTCAATGTAAAATGTCTTAAGAACCCATTACGTTGGGAGGCAGAGGCAGGCGGATCTCTGAGTTTTAGGCCAGCCTGGTCTATAGAGTGAGTTCCAGGACAGCCAGGGCTACACAGAGAAACCCTGTCTTGAGAAAACCAAAACCAAAAAGGAAAAAAATCTTATGACTTTATAAATTCTCCTTCTCCCTTTAGTGACTGCATAGAGTGTCTGTAGAGTCAGTTTTTAAATACTTGGCATTATTACCATGCTGGAGGGGTCACATGCCATGGCACATGTGGAGGTCAGAGGACAGCTTTGTGGAGTCACTTCTCTCCTTCCACCTTGACATGGCTCCCAAGGACCAGATTCAGGTTCCAGGCTTGTGTGACCAGCACCTTTACCTTACGAGCCATCTTGCCAGCCCAGTGTATGGCAGTGTAACCATTTCATTATTAAAGACACTTTCTATTTTTCATCATACTACAGTTTATTAGAAAAATGCAATGGTAGAAGCTGGGTATGGTAGCACTTAATAAAAGTACTAGCACTTGAGAAGCTGAGGCAGGAGGATTGATTGGGAGTTCAAGGCCACCCTGGGCTATATAGAAAGTTCCAGGCAAGCCTGGGCTATATGGTGAAATCCTGTCTCAACAAAAGAAAAAATAGGGTTATAAATAGTAAAGGAGGTCTTTTCGAGAGTAAACGGAAAAAAGATGATACAGATTGTGTTAAAGACAGGGATCCGTAAGAAAGTTCCATTGTCCACCAGTGGACAAGAAGGAACAAAGAAAGCAGGCACAGCAGTATCCACACAAGGACGTGAGGACCACACTCTGCACACAAGGGTGTCTGCAGGCGTGAGGACCACACTCTGTGCACACAAGGATGTCCACAGGCATGAGGCCCACACTCTAAATTGAAAGGGCATTCTAAATGCATAGCAAAGCCAGTGGATGGTCAAAGGACAAAATCCAGAAATGTCACAACACAAGAAGATCCTAGAAGGTTAGGGGATGGCCTGGGGTAGGGTAAGGTGTTGGGAGCTATAGGTCCCTTACCCCTTGATTATCTTTGCCTGCCTCAGACCCTTCACCTGCTGGAGTGAACTTAGCAAAACAACTTGTTTACTGCTGCTCTGAGCACGAGACCCTGATGGTAGGCTGGTGGGTCTGCAGCTGAAAGATCCCAAGAGCTGGGGCGTGGCCAGAGCCCTGTATAAGCTGCCCCTGAGCACAATAATCTTGGCATTCCTGTATCAAGTGACCCATGTCTCCATCTCCATGTGTCTCTGTGTGCCTGTGTATGTTTAAGTCTCTCAGTTCAGTTCCCGGCCACTCCTCTAGTGACGGGAGCTACAGGCAAAGAACCATATCATAGTACAGACGCCTGGGTCTGACAGTGGAGGCCCTCAGCAAGATCGGGAACTAAGGGACCGCTGAGAGATCGCCCATAATTATATAGAAAAGGGGCATTCTTGGCACTCTTGTCTCAAGGATGTCCCCATGGCCCTGTCTGTCTGTCTCTGTCTCTGTGTGTATGATTTTAAATGTTCAGCCTAGTTCCTGTAGTGAGTAGAACGCAGGAATGGAACCGGTGGAGTTTTACAGTAAGGTGTCCAGGATAGAGCACAAATGAGGCTGCTTTGAAGGAGACTGAAGGCATGGGCTTGGGAACAGTTGTGCTGGAGGAGCTAAAGGAGCATTTGTGCAAGGACATCTATCTTTGGTTTTTGTTTTTTTTTTTTTCTTTTGGGACAGGGTTTCTCTGTGTATCTCTGGCTGTCCCAGAACTCTGTAGACCAGGCTGGCCTCAAACTCAAAGATCTGCCTGCCTCTGCCTCCCTGCGTTTTTTCTTTGTCAGGCTTGAGGTAGAACCCAGTGCCTTGCACGTGCCAGCCAATTCTCAGTCAGCCCTCGTATCCAAACTTCCTCGTCTCTTTCAAGTGTGAGAGAGAAGAGAGACCTTTCCAGTCACCCAGGGCTGTGTATGCTTTCACTCTTCCCAGAACTACGGAGTGAGGCAAGGTGGCACCTTTGGAAGCTGCTCCATCTGTGCTAGGCTTTGGGAAAAGCTGCTCTGGTGCTCACTCCCCCTGGGCCGCTGGAGAAGGGCATGCTGGGAGAGAGCATTCGGTGCACCAGCCATTGCACAGTCTTCTCAGAATGGGACTACAGGTCTTGTCCTGGCATCTGTCAGCCAGCGATAGGCAAACCAGGAAGGGTTGGGGGCAGCTTTCTCTTCCCACGTTTTCCTCCTTTTTCTGACCGACTGTTCTCAGGGGTACTGGTGGGTGAAGGTTGGTGGAGTGGATTAGACAGATAGAGGCAGACAGGAGGTTCAGGAGGTGTCCAGGCAGTCCTGGTTATCCTGAGCTGGGTTTGAAGTGCCCTGTAGTCTCCGTGGAGTAAGATAAAGACAGAAACTGTTAGTTTGCTATTGGAACTAGCCACTAGTAGGCTACACCTCACCATGGCCTGGCTCTTGTTGATGTCTGCCAGGTTTCCTATGTTATTCGAGATGAAGTGGAGAAGTACAATCGCAATGGAGTTAATGCCCTGCAGCTGGACCCAGCACTCAACAGGCTCTTCACCGCAGGCCGGGACTCCATCATCAGAATATGGAGTGTCAATCAGCACAAGGTGAGGCGGCTTGAACCAGTGGTTTTGTCTGGTGGGCTTCTTCTTCAGCTCTGGCTTTAATCTCTGAGCACTGAGTTTCATAATATATTCTGTGAAGACAATATCCACAGAGTTCTGTAAGGCTGTGAGAAAATGCCTTTATTAACACAGGGTCTCCAAAATTATTTTGCCTTAAGAGTCCCCTGCCACAAAGGAGCAGAAATATTTGGCTGGTGGGGGATGAGCACTTCCACAGGATTTTGCTGTCGTTATGAACTTGGAAAGTCTCTTGATAACTGTGCATTTACAGTCCCTCACTGTGTAAGCACGAGGCTCTCAAGGCTGGGGTGTAGCTCGGGTGGCAGGGTGTTTGTCCAGCATGCACAAGGCCCAGGGCTTGATGCTCAGCACTGCAAAACAGATAGTGACATCTGCAGAAGCCTGAGGAGTGGACGGAGAGGGCAGCCTCCATGGTTTCACACCGCCATTAGCCAAGAAGACACTACCATGTTGTAGGGACCTTAATCACTTTTTATAAGGAAATTAAATATTTGTAAAAGTACATAATTCAACATTCTGTTCTATTTTCAGCATCATAATCAAGAGATTTTTCAAATATATTGACATGCAAAGGGGTCTGCAGTCGAATGGGAGGGAACTCCAGGGTTTGTTTGAGTGTTGCTTTGTGAATGATACAGAGAATGGCACTGGGGAGGGAAAGGAGCATTTACACAACTCTCAACTGTGTGTCTGGTCGTCTCTTGTACTCACAGGCAGTGAACTGGAACTCAGCCTAATCACAGACCCCTGGTGCCAGCACCTGAATTTTTTTTTTAAGTTTGTGTCTTTTTAGCCAGCCCTACAAACCGGTATTCACTGAGTCAGGGAGTCATTGGCACAGCTGCCAGATAAGGTTTCTTGCAGTGGACTCAATCTAGCAGGCTCTGAGTTCTTGAGGAGACAAAGACAGTGTCAAAGGCATGAAAATAAGAAAAGTGTGTTGCCTTTGCTGTGCTGTAGAAATTCTTTGAATTATAATGTTAACTTTTTGAGAATTTCCAGTATTTTGAACAAATTAAGGGAAAATGCAGATTACCTAGAATCTGGTAGTCTATCTGGCCTACACTCAAACATCTTTTTCCTGGTCTTTATGACAAGTTCTTAGATATGCAAAAGAGCTGTTCCCTTGCCCCTGAAGTGTGTAAACTTGCTTGTGTTGGTATGGGACATAACTTGATATTATGTCTAAAAGGCTCTGGTAAAAGCCAGGGGGTAGGAGTCTGGCAACTGGGTTGGGGTGCTGGTGCCCTTGCACCTTGTCTCCTTCTCTGAAGGACAAGCAGCATAGGGACTCACCGAATGGAATTACAAGCTAAAAGCCCTTAGGCCAGACTCGAGAACCACAGGTGTGCTGGTGTAAGAAATCCCTACCTGTCCTCCAGCACTCTGTGCCCTGTCCATGCCTAGCCCAGAACTGTCAATTTTGCCACCACAAGGTATAAAACTTAACCTTGGGAACCTAGGCTTTTATTATGGTTAATATCCTGAAACAAGCTTGGTTAAATCATCAGGTCTCTGGAAGCATCGCCTGTTTAGGGGAGTGTCACTCTAGTTAATTTAAGTATGGTATCACATTAACTGAAGAATCTGAGCTTGATTCTACTTTGTCATGATTGTGCTCTCTGTTGTAAACTCTGGTTTTTCGTTTCAGCAAGATCCATACATAGCATCCATGGAACACCACACCGACTGGGTGAATGATGTCGTGCTCTGTTGCAATGGGAAAACGTGTAAGTGCTTCTTGGGCTTCTTGAATTTTTAAATTCTGTTTGATATGACTTTCATTCTTTATGTAAGTCTGCATGTGTGCAGGTTTGTATGCATGTGGACACTAGAGGTGGGTATCGGGTGTCATCTTCCATGATGCGTCTCTCACTGATCTTATAGTTCACTGATTGCTAGATTAGCTAACTTCTGAGCTCCTGGAATCTGCTGCTTTCACCCCCCCACCCCTCTCCAGCATTGAAGTTATAAGAGGTTCAGGTGTGTGCTTCCACACCCAGTTTTTTTACGTTTGTGTTGGCAGTGCCTAATGCCTACACAGGAGGCACTTGGTGCCATGCCCCAGCCCCTGTAAGACTTTTCACTGACACCAAATACATGCAAAAAAGTGCACACATACTGAAACCGCAGTGAAATATAACAGGATTACCAGATGCCTCCTTGTGCCGTTCCAGACCTTCCTTTTAGCTGTTCAGCATGAGCACACAATTAGTTTGACACAAATTTGAACTATAGATAAATAGAACTCTATACTGTATATAATTTTTTTAGCCTTAGTATTACGTTTTTGTTATTTTGATGAGTTCCATTTCTTGGTTTTGCAGTCTGAATTTCTCAATTAAATTAAGGACTTATACCTGGGAGATTAGAACAGTTTGTTCCGTATAATTAAAACCAGTATAATTAAAAGCAATACTGTGTGTGTGTGTGCGCGCGCGTGTGCGTGCGTGCGTGCGCGCATTTACATATGAAAAGAGCTTTTAAGCGTGCATGTATGAGCAGGTGTTTGTGGTAGCATCACTTGGCTGTTAAGTGGCCCAAAGCTCAAGCCCCTCTAGTAAGTCCTTGCTCAACTCTGTCTCTTGTAGTAATATCTGCCTCCTCTGACACGACGGTCAAAGTGTGGAATGCACACAAAGGATTCTGCATGTCCACACTCAGGACACACAAGGTAATGTCCACGGTTCAGTCTTCCTGTCGTGTTGGGAGCTCAGTTCTTTGTGGGACTCGTGTTCTTACAGCATAGATCATAGTGTGTCTGTTCTGTTACAGGACTATGTAAAGGCCTTAGCATATGCCAAGGATAAAGAGCTGGTAGCATCGGCTGGGTTGGACAGACAAATATTCCTTTGGGATGTGAATACTCTGACAGCATTGACTGCCTCAAATAACACTGTCACAAGTAAGGTGTTTGAAAAACATTTTTGAAAGAGATCTAAGTTGACATAAAGAATGTTATACAACATCTTTGATACGTTTGCGTCAAGATGGTGGTTCATATTTTGAGAGTACTTCTGCATACAGCTTCTAGCCCCCAGGATTGTGATTGAACTAGGAGATAGCCCATCGCTGCGCTGTAGACTGAGTAGCTTCTCCAGATGGAAGCTGACTATTCCATGTGTATTTTTTAGCTACATAGCTATGGTGTGAGTCCCTGCAGGCAGAAGAATCTGTCTTGTCACACCGTGTGCCTCCGATAGTGTTGCTGCCCCAGACACACACAGCCAGTGTTCTGAAGAAGGTGATAGTTGGCAATGCAGGCTCTTTTCTGACTTTAGAGTCTTACTGGATTCATGAGCTTTTCATGGCCAAGATGAGAAATACCCAGAAGAGAATGTTCCCATACCAGCTGAGAAGTCTGTTCAGAGCAGCCTGAAAGAATCTAGCAGTTCTAGAAAAGCCCAGTAAGACTCAGGTGCTTCTAGAGGGATGTAGAGGTGTTCAGTGTGGCTGTTTGATAAACTTCCAGGTCAGGCTTACACAGATCTAGACTTGAAGTTCGATACTACAATAGCCCAGCCTATGGAAGCCTCTAGACTAAATGTCTGAGGACTTCTTATGGGAGCAGAGTTTGGCCTAACTTCGACCAGAGGAGGTGTTGAAGACTCAGACTCAGACAGCGAGGTTTCTGCGCTGTATGGTCTCAGCTTATGTTATTCCAGGGCTACCGTGGCTTGGCTGAGATAGTTACAGCGTGACCAAGTCTGCTGGGAAGACCGCTAGAGAGACTGCATTTACAACTTGCTCAGTGTTGGTTTTCCCAGCGGTGTGGATCTAAAGGGGCTCTGCCCGTTGTTCCCTTGGGGTTTTCAGGGATCCAGCAGGTAGGCCTGCCTGGTCTGTCCTAGGCCTCTCTTTGTAAGGCCTGCCTCTAAGGTACACAGGAACAGAAACTTGGCCTTAGTGAACATAGATCCTTCCATAGCTGGGCTTACTTAGATTGTAAGGGAGGCTGTCACTCAGGTTTATGAGTGTAGAACCCATGCTAATCATAGTTACCTTTGTTGGAATGCTTACAAGCAGGCATTTCTAAACCTCTCACCTGTGCTTGCTCCTCGGGCCACTGGGTGTGTATTTGTGAGCCGGTTACCATGGAAACACTTTCACTTTGGCTTCCAAATCAAAGGGTATAGACATGATTCTGGTTAAAGTGTTGCTTTAGATTTTGGGGGTTTGGGTTTTTATTTTTTTTTTTAATCTGATTTGTGTATGAAATGGTGTTTTCATTTTGCATTTCTTTGAATAACAGTGGCTTTGGAACAAATCAGGCCCGTCTTTGGAAATACACTGCTTTTATGTGGGTCAGTTTTAAATGGCAGTACAGTTCCACTTGACAGATATTGAACACTTACACATATGCAAATCCAGAAAAACAAATGTTGATGATGATACTGTTATTTGGAATTATCTCTAGTATAGATAGATTTCGTGTCCTTAAAGTGTTTGTGAAGTTTCTGGATCAAATGTGTAAGCTTGTGATCTTTGCTGACAAGTTGCTGAACACCTGGTCACTTTGTTAATACTCAACTCCTTTTATCCTCAATAGCTTCTTCCTTAAGTGGGAACAAAGATTCCATTTATAGCCTGGCCATGAACCAACTGGGAACAATCATTGTATCAGGGTCCACTGAAAAGGTAAGGATAGCCTGGCCAGTGTCTCTGAACCTAAGAAAATGAAGTCCTTAAAAACATGCCCAGAGCTGGGTGAGGTAGCATGCGGTAGTCCCAGCACTCAGGAGGCTGAGGCAGAAAGATTTGCTTGAGTCCAGAAATTCACAACCAACCTAGACAGTACAACCAATTCCTGTCTCAAAAGAAGCTAAAGAATAAAATAATAATGACAGTGATTTTGTCCAATGGATGATAAAAGAAGTGTTATTTGTATACATCAGAGTGTAACTGCAAAACTGCTGTACGTGGCGTGGGGAGATGACTGTGGTTTTTGGCCTTAGAAAGGTGTCCTTAAGCTTAGCAGCCTTGGACAGCATACATTGGCTGCAGCAGTGTTTCCTCCTTAGAATTTAGTAGTTGACATTTGATATGAAAGTCGGCTGCTTTCAAAAGCTGGTTCTGTCTGTGTTCGGTTTGTATAATACTCTAAACACTGGCAGGTTCTAAGAGTGTGGGATCCAAGAACCTGCGCGAAGCTCATGAAGCTGAAAGGACACACGGACAACGTGAAGGCGCTGCTGCTGAACAGGGACGGCACACAGGTAGGCGCGCTTTCAGGCCCAGTTGACGGTTCTAGCGGAAGTTCCTCTGTCTGCGTGATTGGAGAGGCTGACCTGAACCATAATCTGCATGTGTAATTTATATCCTAATTTTTGGTCTTTAGAATACTAAATTGTGGCTCAGTGGTTAGAGTACTTGTTGCTCTTGCAGAGAACTGGAGTTCTATTCCCAGCACACAGGTCCAGCAGTTTATAGCCTTCTGTAATTCTAGCTCTGGGGGGATCTGGTTCCCTCTTCTGGCCTCCGTGGGCACTGCACACAAATGACATATACTCACACAGATACACATACATCTAAAAATAAAGTAAATCTTTAAAAAATAAAAAACTAAGTTGAAAACTACCAAGTCCAGTCCTAATGCAGCTGTAACTGCATGGAGGCCACCACAGCTGAAGTGCTGACCTTGTAAGCAGGAGGAAGCCTTGCTGTCAAAGCCTTGGCCTGCCTGTTAGTGGAGGTCTCGGTTGTCTGGCTTGGGCAGGTGCCTTGTTGCTGTTTGTGTTGTCTATAGGTTTAAGTCTCTAGCAGTGGCTAGAAGGCCTAAAGCTCTTCCTAGCCACTGTATCTGGGTCCTGTGTCCTCTTTGTAATATATAATGTTCTTCTGTATGGGGCGGTTTAACTGTCAGATGGAGATCCCTTAAAGTCAGCTATATTTGCTATTGACCAGTAATGTTAGTGGGGCTCGGTTTTAAAAGCTACCAGTTTGCTCTTAGGGTAGGTCACCTGCAGGGTTCTTCTGGTAATTCAAGTTTCAGACCTAACTTAGGGGTCTGGGATCATGTCAGGCAACTTTTCCAATGGTAGCCAGGTCCCCTACACATAGGCACCTCCTACTGCTGTCGTTGGGAGACAGGAATGTCTGGTTGGCGTTTGTCTGGTTTAATAGAGTGTTGCATTTGTCTGAAATAATTTCTTGTTGGATGTCTCACATTCTAAGCCAGTGGAAGGAAAGAGGTCAAAGTGGAGGGTGGGAACTGTTTGTGGTCCTGCCAGCTCCTATAGGACAGGGAGTGTCACCAGGGACCTTGAGAAGGAGGGTGCTTACAGCACTGGGCATCCCTGAGCCCTGCCTCGTGCTGGGTGTCGATGGCTCTTTATTAGCAGGTTGTGTTTTCCTGTGGCTTGCTCACCTTGTAGCCACAGAGTGCTGGCTGCTGTTGCGATTGTTCTATGTTGTGTGTTCATGTGACCCAACCTCTGTGCTTCCTCCTCTGCTTCCACCATGCAGTCTGCATCTGGTAACTAAATGTTGCACATCTTCAGTGTCTGGACTTCCAGAGCACCGTCTTTGCCAGACCTTGCTGTCTGTGGGCGTATGTTCTAGGATCTGAGGGATTGGAGCTTTCCTGAGAGATTGGCTGCGTCAGAGTAGCATCTTCTGCCCTAGGAAGCCCTCCTTAGCCCTATACCAAAGAACGTGTGAGTCCTCCCATACCCAGGTTGGATCAGTCATCCCCTTGTGAACTAGTTGGAAGAGGTGACTAAGTTTCTGGTGCTCCTGGCAGTTGGTGAGGGAGTCTTCTACTCAGTGTTCATGTAATTCACCTGCCCACGGTCTCACAGGCTCCTCAAGTCAAGAGGTGGAGCAGTTACGTTAACAATCTACCCCACCCATCTATTTAAGAACCACCAATTCTGGGCCACAGCTGCGCTCCTCTGAAGCTATTGCTTAGTCACATCCTCCAGCACCAGCAATTGCTTTGTCCTTTCCCAGGGAAATGAAGTTTTTACGCTTTCTACAAGTTGTCACAGCAACCAGTTAGGAATACTGAGCATGCCCAGTATGGCTGTGGGATGACTCAGTCAGCCTGTTTCTGTCTAAGTCAGTGTACTCATCCCTAATCTGTGTGCCTCCAACTTGTCTGTAGTTGATTCTCCTGGACCTTGAGAATGTTCAGAACTACCAGTGTTGACTCACAACTCATGTGAGAATCGTTCAGAATCACAGGAGTCAGTGCTGTCCTTGGCTAGACCTTGTTTCTGGTTTCTGTCTGAACCACAAGAAGTCCAGAGCCGTGAGCAAGAGGGTGAGACAGAACTGTAACACAGGATCCCAAAAGGCTCTCTGGCCAGAGCACTGCCGTCAGCCGTAGAGCGTGGGAGTTACCCGGGAAACCTGCTGGGCATCTGTTGGTGACCTGCTGTGGTCCTGCCTCCATGGTCTGGGTGGGACCCAAGAGTTTACATTTTAATAAGTTCCCAGGAATGGTGTTGTGCTGAGTTCACCATCCCCTTGCCTTCAGCTGCCATCCAACTCTGTCTGCCTCAGTAACTGAGCATCCAAACACAACTCACCTTAGGGTTTACAGAATCAGCAGGCGCTGGCTAAAGAGGACTAGGGCAGGTCCCTCAGGCGTCCCTGATGGAGCGTGCATGCTCTCTGTGGTCATTTCGGACTGGCATGCTCCTGGGAGCACCCTCACCTTGTTTCTCTGTTCACAGTGCCTCTCTGGGAGTTCTGACGGGACAATTCGCCTGTGGTCCCTTGGCCAGCAGAGATGTATAGCAACATACCGAGTGCACGATGAAGGCGTTTGGGCCCTCCAAGTCAATGATGCCTTCACTCATGTGTACTCTGGAGGACGGGACAGGAAGATTTACTGCACAGACCTGAGAAACCCTGACATTCGGGTGCTGATCTGTGAAGAAAAGGCACCAGTTCTCAAGGTATGTTGAGTTTTCCAGTTTTCCAGCTAAGGTTGTGACCTTGGTTAGGCCTGTGCGGCAGAATCTGCACTACGCACTGACCAGACGTGGGGGTGGGAAGACCCTCCATCCTCAACAGGGTAGGAAAGTGTCTCAGGCCAGTGAGGCGGCAAACTGACTTTGGGGCACACCCCTGGCACATGGATGGATGGCTTCCTGCTGGTAACTAAATCCTGGTGACACCGTTTCAGCCATGCTGCTGAGTTCTCCTGCCCTCCCTAAGGGGAGGGACGTGAGCAAACAGAAAAAGAGGCACAGACGACAAGGTTCCAGCCTTTGCAGTGAGGAAAGGAAGAGCCGTGCAGGAGGAGAGCCCTCTTCAGACTGCACACACTGCCTCCCAGCAAGAGACGTGATCTGGGTGGTGCCCTAATGACCAGCAAACCATCCTCTGGGGAGCAGAGCATTAAGGCTGTGGAGGTAGCAAGCGTGAGAGAGCCTCTTCCTTGTGAGCACTGCAGGTGCTGGGGACAGCAGACTGACGAAGGTGGCACACACCGAGTAGAAATGTCTCCTGCTGTAGGAAGAAGAGTGGTTCTGTTTAGTATAAATGGACATCTTAACATGTACGATATTCTGAAAGGACCAGAGCGCATGTGCTGATGGGATCCCCGTGAGCCCCTCCCTGGGCAAGGGGCTAATTTCGCATTTGGTGTGTTGTTAGGATTTTTTTTTCTACAAACTGTCTCAAAAAAGGAAGAAATTGATTTGCCTTTAAGGGAAGAATGTAAGCCAAGCATGGTGGCCATCCAAGGCTAGCTTTAAGGGCATAACAAGAGCCTGTCTCAGAAAATTGTGTACGTGTGCATACACACACATGCACACACACAATATATAAAAACTGGAATAGCAGACACAGTGTTGCTTTTGCCCCAGAAAGCCCTCATCCTTTTGAGTGTGTCCACTTGGGTCCCAACAGTTAATCTAAATTGAAATCTTGAGCCTGTCCACAGTGGTACCTGTCTATATACCAGCTGTTGCAGGAGGCTTCTGAGTTCAAAACCAGCCTGGCTGGTGTAGTGAAATTCTAAAAATATCTAACTGTGTACATGTACACAGGCATGAGTGAACAGCTGTATGTAGCTCACTGGTACGAGGGATACTTGCCTGCCATAACATAGCATAAGTCTTATAAGACTCTCTCGTTATCAGACTGAACGCCTTTGGTGGAGACCCCCTTCCCTGTGCGTCTGTAGCTCACTGCTAGAAGCCTGTGCAGGCACTGTTTAGTTGTTGACTGAGGAGTTGGTTGGTACTCCTGGTGTGTCACCAGGCTAACAGCTCATCTCTGTGATAACAGAGGCATGAGCTCTTGGCAAAGAAGACTTTGTGTTTGGCTTTCAGATGGAGCTTGACAGATCAGCAGATCCCCCTCCTGCAGTCTGGGTTGCAACAACAAAGTCCACAGTAAACAAGTGGGTAAGTGTGTGACCGTGCTGTGGTGAGTCTGTAGGCGTGGTTGGTTTGCTATCCCAGATATGCCAGTTAGCAGCAGCAGAGACTCGGTGTGGTCTTGTCCATGTGCCTCTGTGAATTCAGGCGTGATCCCTGAGAGTGAGAGAAACCCTGAAATTTTCTGGATGACATTAAGCTTCTTTTTCTGTCACCAGCTAGGCTATGTGCTTGCTGTGCTTAGCAGAGACTGTTGCCTGATTGCAGCTGTCCGTGTTAGACGGTGCCAGCCTCTAAGCTGCACCTGAGAGTGGCTGTGCGGTGGTGCACAGCTATAGCCCAGCACGTGGGAGACTGACAGGTGGGAATGCTGCACAGTCAAGGCCAGCCTGGGCTACACAGCAAGACGCCGGCTGTTTCAGTTAAACACAAAAGGAATGAAGTAGGCAGACCATATACCCATTTTTCTAAAGGTAATAAAGCAGGAAGTTGGCTTCTGACTCATTTCCTGTCTTCATGGCATGGAGAGCAGGGGTAGAAGGAGATCAGGCAGCCAAGTCTAAGTGAAGGAGTTGAGCTGCCTTGCATAGCTGACTCTGGGAGCTAGTGGAAAGGGTTTATGTGCAGATCAGCTACCTTGTTTGTGTGCCTGTTCTTGTGCCCATCAGTGATAGTCTTCGCTGGAACACGGCCCTGCTTGGGGCTTAGTTAGTGTTCTGTTGCTGTGGTAAACACCAGGGCAGCTTACAGCAGAAAGCATTTCATTGGAAGCTTACTTAGTTTCAAGAGGTTAGTCCATGACCATTATCTTGCTTAGAGGAGACACCATGACCATGGCAACTCTTGTTTGTTTGTTTGAGTTTTTTTGTTTTGTTTTGTTTTTTTGGTTTGGTTTGGTTTTTTTGAGACATGGTTTCTCTGTCCTAGAACTCATGTTGTAGACCAGGCTGGCCTCAAACTCACAAAGATCCATCTGCCTCTCTGCCTCCCGAGTGTTAGGATTAAAGGTGTGCACCACCACCGCCCAGCTACCATGGCAACTCATATATTTCATTGGAGTGGCTCACTGGCAGTTTCAGGGGTCACTATCATCTGGAGGGGGGAGGCAATGTGCAGGCGGGCATGGTCCTGACTCCATCTTCATCAGAAGGCCACGGGGTGTGGACTGTCTCACTGAGCGTGGCTTGACAAGGTGCGCCTCCACGGTGACACACTTCCTCCAAGAAAGCCACACCTAATAGTGCTCTCCCTGTGAGTTTATCGGGGGCCAGTTGTGGCAGGGAATGTGGTGCCAGGCAGGTGTGGCACATGAGGCTGAGAGCGCACATCTGGTCTAAAAGTTGAAGGCAGAGAGAGTGGGCCTAGTGTGGGCTTTGGAAACTTCAAGGCCCACCACCCCGTGACTCTTATACTCAAACAAAGCCACACTTCCTAATTCTTCTTAAAGAGTTCCACTAACTGAGGACCATGCGTTCAAATACATGAGCGTATGGAGAACATTCTCATTCAGACCAGCACAGGGACCTTGGGTTTTGTTTTTGTTTTCATTGTCTTTTTCTTCCCTCATTACTGTTTGCTGGGGATTTCTTGCTGTTTGGCCCTGTGGTTCCCTGCTGTGACGGTGTGCCCTGATCAGTGTGACCCCTGTGTGCTTGCTGCTTCTGTGGCTTTCAGTCTCCTCGCTGACTCGGAGTGACAAGCTGGAGAGCATAAAATGATGACATGATAATTTTGTTCCTTTAGACACTGAAGGGAATTCATAATTTCCGAGCCTCTGGTGATTATGACAACGACTGTACAAATCCCATAACCCCCCTCTGCACACAGCCCGACCAGGTTATTAAAGGTAAGAAGGCCACAGCAGCACACACTTGTGATGAGGTAGAGTCAAGAGAGATGTGGGGATAAAGGTACCGCATTTCTGTGTCTGCAGTGCTGCTGGGGATGTGTGCTTAGGAGGAGAAATGGGGGGTATCTTCATCCTATCCGTTCCCAGGTCATCTCTCCTGCTCCCTGGACACCCCTTAACACATTCCCATGCAAGATTATTTTAGTCACCTCCTGGTCCCATCCGTGCCGCCCATGTGCACAGGGTGTGGTTGTGGATTTTTTTTTTTTTTTTTTTTTTTGAGTGATGTCTAGAGTAGTGCAAATCAGGAGTTTCTGTGGGGCTTCAGTACTTGTTTGTGCACTGAGGAGATCTGGCCTCCCTCTGCCACCTTCCCAGACTCAGTGATGGCTTTGTGTGTTTGATCTGTGTGAGTGACAGCTGTGGTGTTCTGCCTGTGTTTGCCGCAGCGTCTTCAGTTCTGACTGCTGCAAACAGGGCATGACAAGTTTTGTGTTCAGTATACCCAAGAGCTTCATGCCATGTGTATTCTGGCACCATTCTCAAGTTCGTCTCTTACCCTATAGTACAGTAGCCATGTAAAATGCCTCTCATCTTGTCTTTCAGCACAGCACACACCAGACAGTCAGATGTGAGCCTCAAATTCTATGCTTTGGCTAGCTGAGAAAAAAAAATTATGTAATGTTAGCTCCAGGGTTAGCCTCCTACAGCTCTTCCCGCTAGGTAAGAATGGGTAGAAACTGGTCAGGAGGACTGAAGGAGACAATGGAGAGAAGCGAGAGCACACGCCAGGCTGGCACACTGACCAGTACTTGCTGCTCATGCCTGACAGCTTGAATTCTCTCCTCAGAGCCCATGTAAGGTGGAAGAGGAGAACCAGCTCCAGAGTTGGCACCTGACCACATATGTGTGTACCGTGGCCGTGCCTACACATGTGCCACTTTCTAAGGATGAGTTTTTTTCTTTCACTAATTGTTCTTTTTTCTTTCTTTAGGTGGCGCTAGTATCATTCAATGCCACATCCTTAATGATAAGAGACATATATTAACCAAAGATACAAATAACAATGTGGCATATTGGGACGTGTTGAAGGTAAGCGTCTTTGAGATTGGTGGTTATGGGGCCATGCATTCCCCCTAGTTTTCCTTATTTGTACATGACAATCAAGATTTATTTGGGGTGGATACTTTAGATATAGCATGATGTGGTAGCTTACATTTTTAAGCACCTAAACCATTTCCCTGGTTGCTATATTATGAATTGTTTAGAAAAAAAAAAAAGGCTGCCTTACTTTAAAAGGGTCCACCAGAGTTCTTGTCCTTTGTGCTATTGGCATTTCAGGCTGGATAATTCATTGGCTGTAGGGAGGGATGTTCTGTCCTGCCCTTTCTTTCTTTCACAACGGGCCCCATGTAACTGAGCAGATCCAGAGAAGCCTCAATCACCCATCGGCAAAACTGCTCGATTCTTCCCTGGTTACCTAACCTCACCCCAGTGCGGCCCTAGGTCATGCTGCCCTGCGCTGACTATTTCCATGGCACCTGAGAGTCTTGTCAGAACAGCATCTCTGTAAAGTTGAGCTACTGGTTTTCTGTGTGTGGCTCAGTTGCCCACTCTTGATCTGGTTAGCTGCTCTCAGCAGAAACCTACTGTCCAAATGGGATCTAGTTCTGCTTGGGTGGAGCTCTGAGCTAGTGTGAACAGCCTCTCATGTCCAGATAATGAACCTTGAAAGGTTTGAAGTCACATGATCTGGTATCCTAAACCTAAGGGGGTAAAGAAGACAAGGAAGCCTGGGGACGTGGAAGACTGGGCAGAGCTGTGTTCTAGTCTGTAGCCAGTGGCCAGTCACATGACCTGCTGGACGGACTTCATCCCCAAAATGACTTTTACCCATTTCCTAGTGATGTCAAGTGCATATTTCAGAACCCTGCAACACAGAGCTCAGCGCACAGGAACCATTCTGCTGCAGCGAAATGGGTGGGAAAGAGGATGGGAAGAAAGAAAGTGGAGAGTGTGAAGGAGAAAGGTTATGAGGATGTGTCTTCGGGTCTGCTGTGGAGAGTGAAGGAGAAAGGTGATGAGGATGTGTCCCCGGGTCTGCTGTGGAGAGTGTGAAGGAGAAAGGTGATGAGGATGTGTCCTCGGTCTGCTGTGGTTGGAAGTGGCAGAGGTAGAAGATGACAGCCCAGCTCTCGGGACAGAATGGTGTGCGCTATCGTGGGCAGACAGCGCGCAGTCCGCAGGGTACTAGATAGAACAACACAGCAATCCCAGCACTCGGGAGGTAGGAGCAGGCAGATCTCTGAGTTCAGGCCAGCCTGGTCTACAGAGTGAGTTCCAGGACAACCAGGACTACACAGAGAAACCTTGACATGGAGGAGAAAACAACAAAAGCTCTACAGGTTCCCAGGAAGGAAGGGCTCGAACACACCCAGAAGGGCACCTTTTTCTTGCGCTGGGAGAAAGACAGAAGGTTTTCTGTCCACACTTACCTGTTCACTCATGTGCTCTTCCAGATAGCAGGGATGGTCCCTTGTGCTGCAGACTTTATGTGGCAGAGACGGTGGAGGTATGAGGGAGGGGCAGTGTATCCTGTGTGTTCTCCGTGTGGGCATTGTTGTAGCTCAGATAAAGGCAAGAGCCTGTGATGACTGCATCTGAGTGGAGCCAGGACTTGGGTTTCCAGAGAGGAAAGGAGATGGTCTGGGGGTAGGGTGCTGGCCTGCATCAAGGAGTGTGTGTGCAATGCAGTAAATGACAGACTCCTGGGAAATTGACGTTCCCAGGGCTTGAGTATGTTGCCGTGGTGTAAGCTCTCCCTAGGTCATTGGGAGGGAGCAATGGGATGTGGGAGAGTCCATGTCTGCTGCCTGTGAGGAGCCGACTATGGCACTAGGTGAATGTGAAGGCAGTTTAGTATTAGCAGAATTAAGTTACAGCCCCACTCCCTAGAAAAGATTGTTTTCATTTTCAAAAAAATTAAAAAAAAATTTAATGTGTATGAGTATTTGCTTGCATGCATGTCTGAGTACCGTGTGTGCCCGGTACCCAGGGAGATCAGAGGGGGCACTGGATTCCCTGGACCTGGAGTAATTGGATGATTGTGAGCCAGGTGGGTGCTGGCAACTGAACCATGTTCTTTTCAAGACCAACAAGTACTCTTAAGCACTGAGCCATCTCTTCCAACTCATTAGTTTAAATTTTTACTAACAGGTAGTTATTTAAAGACCTTAGAATAAAAGAAATCGGCTCCTATGGTGAGGGCGGAGTTCAAGACAGGGTTTCTCTGTGTAGCTTAGGGACCTGTAAACCAGGCTGGCCTCCAACTCACAGAGATCCACCTGCCCTGCCTCCCGAGTGCTGGATTAAAGGTGTGCATCACGCTGCCCATTAGCTCTGTTCTTCTTAAGGTATACTTTAGAATTATTTAAACAAGTGTAAAATCTGGAAGAGTGAAGTGTCAGTGGGTCCATTACTCCATCCTGACCCTTGTGCTTCCTTGTGCAGGCGTGCAAAGTGGAAGATTTGGGCAAAGTGGACTTCGAAGACGAAATTAAGAAAAGATTTAAAATGGTGTATGTTCCAAATTGGTTCTCAGTAGATCTGAAAACAGGGGTGAGTTAGCAATCAGTATTTGTGTAATTTTGGATAACTGCAGATCCCTAGCACACCCTAACTATTCTGATGGAGTTTGATGTTTTTAAGTAATGTGCAATTCCTTTTTCCCCCATGTTAATAAACCGTCATTGAAGCCTCTGGCATTTGAGTAACGTGAGCCATAGCGGCATTGATTCCCATGAAGCATGGCTTGATGCCTTAGTCTAGTGTGCGGGTGCTGCAGAAGGGAGGGCGTGCACTGATGTTGTTGTCTCTGGCAGATGCTGACGATTACTCTGGATGAAAGTGACTGCTTTGCTGCCTGGGTTTCTGCAAAAGACGCTGGCTTCAGCAGTCCTGACGGCTCAGACCCAAAATGTGAGTTAAGTGTTTAGGTGGAGCTAGGCAGGGATTGCTGGCTAGTCATCTTTGTAGTGTTCCCCTTTTTTGTTGTGGTTTGGTGTGGGGTTTTTTGTTTGTTTGTTTTTTGTTCGATTGAGACAAGGTTTCTCTGTATAGCCCTGGCTGTCCTAGAACTCATTCTTTAGACCAGGCTGCCTTAACCTTAGAGATTAAACTGCTTCTGCCTCCTGAGTGCTGGAACTAAAAGTGTGCTCCATATAGGACGATTATTGTATCTTCCTCAGCATTCTTGTAAGAATTTGGTGTATAGAAACCAGCACATACGTACAGATAAAGTATTGCCGGCGTCAGGAGAGTATCTCCGTAAATAACATCATGTTATTTAGTTTTTAAGGAATAGCTAAGCCAGGCATAGTGACTCATGCCTGTGACCCCAGCACTCAGGAGGCTGAGGCAGGAGAATAGTGTGAGCTCCAGGGCAGCCTTAGCTACCGTGTAGGACCCTGTGTGACTCGTGAAGAGCAGAGCCGTTCCCCTGCGTCGGAGTAGGAAGAAAGAAGATGAGAAATCGAAGGCCAGGCTGAACTCACAAAGAAAAGACAGTGCCACTGTAAAAGCCACCAGATTTGTGTGGAATGCTGTAGGCACTCAATGCCGCCCCCTCTCCCAAGAACCTGCTCTCCTTTGGGTGTCTCCAGCTGCCCTGCTCCTAGCCTGCCCTGCCTGTAGTTGGCTTCTCCAGCATCAGATATAACATCCGAACATCGCTCTTCCTCTGTCTGAGCTTGGAGATCACACATTCTCTCCTGTTTCTCCTGTTAACTTGCAGTGAACTTAGGAGGACTCCTACTACAGGCACTTCTGGAGTACTGGCCGAGAACACATGTGACTCCCATGGACGAAGAAGAAAATGAAGTCAACCACGGTTAGTGTAAATGTTCACAAAAGCAAGAGTTGCTTGGGGTCAAAGGGTACTTAACACAGTGTGCTGAAGTGTGACGTGTATCTGTGGTGTGCCCAGTTCATTGTCTCCTTTCTGCACCAGAGTGAATGTCAAGTGGACTGAGACAGCTTACAGAGATGAGACCACTGTGGGGTGTAGCTCTCACAGGTGAAAGAAACCCCATGTTTGATATTCAGAACAGAAACATGCTGTGTGGTGGTGGGGTGCACACCTTTAATCCTTGCAAAAATAAAACAGAAACATGACCAGCTCCTTCTGTGCGGGGGCAGTTAAGACTCCTGGTATGTTGTTTGTTTTGATTTGGTTTGGTTTGGTTTTTTTCAAGACAGGGTTTTTCTGTGTAGCTTTAGCTGTCTGGAACTCATGCTGTAGACCAGGCTGGCCTCGAACTCCCAGAGATGCCTGTGCCTCCCAAGTCCTGGGATTAAAGGTGTACACCACCACTGCCTGGCAAGACAACTATTTATAAATAATATTTCCTTTCCCTTTTTTTTTTCTTTTCTTTTCTTTCCTCTTTTTTTTTTTTGGACAAGACTCTTGTAGTTCAGACTAGCTCACAGTTGCCATAGCTCCTCCCACCTATAGCTCCCAAGTGCTGGGATGGCAGGTGGTGCCACTGTGCTCCGGTTTACAGGGGGCTGGAGGCTGGCAGGGCACATGCGTGCAGAGCAGGCAGTGGGTCAGCTGCATTTCTCTTGTATTAAAACCCTCCAAAGGGACTCTATTTACAGTGGGTAGCATGCTGACTTCTGATCAGATCCTCTAAAATACAGTCAATATAAAATACCAAATTCTTATTTTCAGAAATTTAATGTTTGTTTTTTACCTTTATTACTCTTTTTAATATTTAAAAAACTTTTATATGTGTATGCCATATGTGGGAATGTATGTGAAGGCCACACAAAGGCATCATATCCCCTGGAGCTGCAGGGTGCTGGGAATTGAACTCAGGTCCTCTGGAAGAGCAGTCTTATCTGTGAGCCATCTTTCCAGCTTCCTCCACCAATTTTTCTAACTCTAAGTAACAAGATTTTTAACTTTTAATTTTTTGACTTACTTTTACTTTGAAATGTATCAGTGTTTTCCTGCTAGTGTGTATGTGCAGCACTGTGTGCCTAGTGCCCATGGGGGACAGAGGGGTATTGGGTCCCCTAGAACTGGAGTTACAGATGGTTGTGGGTGCTGGTACTTAACCTGGGTCCTCTGGAAGAGCAGTCAGTGTTGTTAACCACTGAGTCGTGTTTACAGCCTGTTGTAATGAGTGTTCAGAAGCTGTGGTCTCAGCACTAACAGCCTGCCTGTCTTTCCTAGTGAGCGGGGAGCAGGAAAGCAGAGTCCAGAAGGGAAATGGGTATTTCCAAGTGCCCCCCCACACCCCTGTAATCTTTGGCGAAGCTGGAGGTCGCACACTGTTCAGGTATGGATGAGAAGGACCAGAGGCCTGCATGAGAAAGACCTTGCTTGATAGTCCAACCCTTTTGATAGGAAGTGCTGGCTCAGACGTGAGCAGCGTATCACTAACTTGTAAGAATGTCTGCAGTTGGCTTTTCCGTCTGCTTGAGATAGTTAAATGCTCAGTGCAGTGAGTGATGCGACAGAAGGGCCAAGGCAAGAGTCACAGCCCCTTCCCCTCAGATTCCTGCCTCCAGGCAGCGTCTCTGGTGGTACTTCCTCTCACTACTGACTGCCAGGCAGAGATCAGAAAGCATACAGCAGTTCCTGCCCACAGGGGACTGGACCAGGCAAGATAGGCTGGGCTGCTCCTGGGAACTGTTAACTGCACTGACTCAACCTGGGCTCCCGGGAAATCCTCTCTGGACCCCCAGGAAAGGAAAAGCTGATGTGGCTCACACCCAGCACAGCTGTGGGGAGCTGGGCCAGTGTCACTAGTGTCGCATAGTTGTCAGAAGTGTGGAAGACGTCTGTCCTCCCAAGTGTAGTAACCAAACTAGAGCCCTCAATGCAGGCCAAGTCCGTGTCATGCACCATGGCACTGGTTAGGCCCTATGGTGACCCAAGTCTCCCTGCTCTATCTACTGCCACCTCTGTGTCCTCAGTGAGCACTGTGAGGGTTCCTCCTCCGATGTCCCCTTGTCATGACACTGACTACCTGATGGATTGTGTCTAGGCTGCTCTGCCGGGATTCCGGGGGCGAGACTGAGGCGATGCTTCTCAATGAGACAGTACCACAATGGGTGATTGACATCACTGTGGATGTAAGTGTCCCCCACCCCCACTTCGCCCTCTGCATTTTCCCAGATTGTGACATTAAGGACTGTTGTAGACAGCACAGTCTTAAACTATAGCAAAAGTCACCTGTCGCCGGGCGGTGGTGGCGCACGCCTTTAATCCCAGCACTTGGGAGGCAGAGGCAGGTGGATCTCTGTGAGTTCGAGACCAGCCTGGTCTACAAGAGCTAGTTCCAGGAAAGGCTCCAAAACCACAGAGAAACCCTGTCTCGAAAAACCAAAAAAAAAAAAAAAAAAAAAAAAAAAAAAGTCACCTGTCAAGTGGAGTCTCTCTGCTTTTCTGAAGTTCTCAAGTTGTAGATGCATCTGATAATGGTTTACATATCGATTTTTATTTGTCAGGATTCAGTTATGATGATAATATATGCTTATTCTATAAGATTGGTGTTTGGGGTGAGGTGCCTCTTGCCACCCACCCTCCTCTCAGAGCCAGCACCTACTAGGAGGCTGACGCAGCCTTGGCTCCTTTCTTCACCTACATGAGCATATATTATGTGTGTATGTGCAAGTGTATAGCTTGTTTTATTTTGCACAAGATCTCTTACAGTGTTCTACAACTTTTTATACTAAAGGTGTGTCTTGGACATCTGTTCATGCCTGTACTCAATGGACTATTCCCTTTCGATGACAGCACCCTATTCTGTTGTGTAAATGTAGCATTCTTTATTTGATCAGCCCCTTATTAGTGGACTTGGGTTGTTTCCAATGTTTTCTGTTGCAAACAGTGCTGCAGTGAATGTCCATGCATCTTTGTGTGCTTCTTAGGATAGATTCCTAGAAGAGGAATTGCTGGATCAAAGGGTATGCACATTTTAAATTCTGATAGATAATGCCGAATTGCCTTCACAAAGGCAATTTACTTCTGAGCCAAGTGTGCGAATGTCCAGTTCCCACAGCCACACAACACTGGACACTTTAGCTTTGCTGTACGATGGGCAAATACTGTCTGATGACTTTGATGTGGCATTTCCCTTTATTCATGGTGAGGTTAAGAGTCTTTCATATTGGCCATTTGCATCTCCCCATCACCTGCCTGTTTGTGTTCTCTGCCGTCCCTCTAATGGGGTCATTCTCTGACTGACTTGTAGGTGATCTTCTGTTGCATGTTAACCTGACTCCTCTGTGTCTTCATTAAACTTTTACTTTGTTCAAGGTTCTTTCCCAGGTGGAAACCTAGTTTTTGTGTAATCACATTAAGTCATGACTCTGGGTTCTTCCGTGTTTTGTTAGGTATTTCCTAATCCAGAATCGGGGTGGGGAAAGCCTCCTTTCTTAGGCTCTTTGTACCTTCTCATTTTCTTGCCTGGCTCTGTAATGTTATTTATTCTTGTGTTTGGTTTGCGGTAAGGCTCTAACTGTGCCGGTGCAGCCTGTGGAGTCTCTTGTCTCTGCTAATCTGGAAGCTGTGTCAGTTCGTGCACTAAATTCCTGTAGACACTGCTCAGTCTGTTTCTAGACGTTCTTACATCCTCTTGACTATTTTGTATATTCCTAAAGCCATATGAAAAGGGATTTAATCTCTTAAAGCTTTCAAAAATTTGCTTTCTACCCCAGATATACAACCCAAGAACTTAAAGCCAATGTTACACCTGTGGCCTTCTCTGTCCAAGTTTCCCATAAACTACTGCTTCCTTTGAATGTAGAACTCATCTGGATGCATTACTGACCCTGTGGCATGGCTTATGCCCTGAGAAGGATGACCAGATGATGTCAGCCATCATTTGAGAATGGGTATTTTCTTCATGGTAGACCTCTGTCTGTCAGGGGGATAGCAGGAGAGCCCCCACTGGTGATGGCCACCCATGCAGCAAGTGAAGGCTCTCGGGCTCTCTCAGGACTCTTAAGCTTCTGGTTGGACTTTTAGTCGTCAGCCCCAATATTTTGATTTATACAGCTTTAAAATTTTAGGTTTGTTTCCCTGTAATGCCTTGTATAATAATTTTAGAAAGGCCATGCCGCAAAGCCTATTTTTGGCACAAATATTGCATATAATTTGTCTTAATCTATTTTTACTATAAACTAAACATCATACTTGGTGATAAATTTTTCTCTTAAGGCACATTCAGTTGATAACTTACTATAAATTACGTTAAGTCATTGTAAAAATAGCTACTTGTAAATCTTGTTTTCCTCTTGACAGCATTTTAGTTTATCAGCTAATAGAAAGTATTATACCTCTTCAACTTTTAATGTTTCAGAAAAATATGCCCAAATTCAACAAAATTCCTTTCTACCTCCAACCTCATGCATCTTCAGGAGCAAAAACTTTAAAAAAGTAAGTAACTATTGCTTCCTTATCCCAGTCACTGCAGATGCCTCTGTCCTTACGGTCGCTTCGTAACAAGGGAGACAGGTGCTAGGTTGGAGGCTGCTTATTGTGAAGCTAGTCTCCTGCCAAAATTTAGATTAGCCCATAATTGCTGACTCACGCCTTTGCAGTCTCAGCACTTGGAGGCAGAGGCAGGAGGCCAGCCGAGGCAATATGATAAGCTCCAGCCCGGCCGAGACCAAGCAAGCCATATGTGGCGGCACACATCTCTAACCCCAGCTCTCAGGAGTGGGCAGAGGAGGATCAGTTCAAGGCTGTGGGAGACTGTCTCTAAAGGACAAACCTGTGTGTAGTAGCTGCTTTTACAGATACTTAGGGAGGAATGAGAACGGGAAAATAACCAGCTTCCGAGCAGAGCTTTCCAGGAGGTTTCTAGAAGGACCAGAACACGTACAGATGGGTGGACTGCCAAAGACACAATTCCTAAGCAGAAACAGCCTCAAGATACCAAAAATGGGTATGGGGGTGCATGTTCCCACTCAGGGTGGAGTAGGAAGACATGATTGTATGCCAGGTCGCAGAGCGTGCCATGACATACCACCAGAAATTCCTGATAGGTAGATGTGGCTCCAAGAGAGGCTAACAGCAGAGAGGTTGAGGGCTAGCAAGGAAGTGTAAGCCATGAGCATGTATGTGCTAGCAAGCAAAACCAGCAGGACTGCTAAACTGTCACTGGATTCGCGAGCTCACACAGAGGAACCAGTTCCCACTGGCCAATCAAGACACTTGAGGAGTAACCACCATGTGGCCATGTTCCATCTGTACCTCTGCCTGCATGCACATGTGCACACACTGGATCACAAGGTGCAGACATCACTTCAAGTAGACTTAATGACTGAACCTCAGGCTCCTTGAAGAGTTTAAAACTTGCTGAGAGGTTTGATGATTGACTCATACCAGAGATTAGGGCTTAGTAAAAAGGGCTTCCAGTTGTGTAATTTACGACAAGCCAGCTGCTGGGTTTATGGTCTGGAGCAGGCTGTGGCTTAGTGTCTAGCCTGGGGTGTTTGTTGTTTGCTTCTAGTTGAAGGCACAGCAGTGGGAAGTAACACTGAGCCCTGGGTAGTTAATTGGTGGGTCTACCCAAGGCTGCCTTCGCTTCAGGCAGTACTTGGAGTAAAATGCAAGTAGCCATTGTGTGTGCATGAGCCCTAGAGGGCACCATAGGAACTCTGACAGCTCTCAAATGGATCAAGACCATGACTAAATACATATATTGATTTTAGATGTCTGTGTGACTTTAGTTATTGACACAATGAAAAATAATAGGAGTTTTCATGATGTCAAAACATGTCATTGTCTTTTCTAGAGACAGACTCTCTGCCAGTGACATGCTGCAGGTCCGGAAAGTGATGGAGCATGTCTATGAGAAGATCATCAACCTGGACAATGAGTCTCAGACCACCAGCTCTTCTAATAACGAAAAGCCAGAGCAGGAGAAGGAAGAGGATATTGCTGTGTTGGCAGAGGAGAAAATTGAACTTCTGTGCCAGGACCAGGTGAGTGGATCTCAGGAGCATAGCTTCGTCGTCTCCCTGCAGAGATAACCACAAAGTCCAATACCGCATGCTTAGATTCTTAAGCCGTTGGCCTCCAGGGGCTCTGAAGAGCCTCTCGCTCCCCGCCGTATCTTGGAAAAGTTCTTCAGCACACCTTAAGGAAATAGATGTACAGGAAGAGGACACAGCTTTATAGATGCCCACATCTGTAATGTGCCTGGTTAACAGAGGCAGTGGCATCTTGATTTGCAGGGTGGCATCTGTCCTGTTAAAGAATTTGGAATGGAGGTGGGTGGAGAAAAGATGGAATTACAAGCAAGACGCACAGTGTGTCCTCAGGCAGGGCTGAGCCAGTGCTGCTGGTAGAGCCGCAGAAGCACAACTTCGGATTCCATGGATGGAAGTAGAGAGGGGGCAGTGGGGAGCACTCTGGGCCACCTGGCAGAGCCCCTGGTTAAGGATGCCTTTAGTGACCTTAATGTTTTCAATGCACTTTGGCTATTCAGGTTTTGGACCCAAATATGGACCTCCGAACAGTAAAGCACTTCATATGGAAGAGTGGTGGAGACCTCACGCTCCATTACCGTCAGAAGTCCACGTGAAGAGTGGGCCGTGCTCTGGGTTATTCATCAACCTTCCTCTGTGGCCCCGAGTAGTCCTAGGAAGCCCGCCAAGCCCTACTGGGAGCAGGAGCTCCGCCGGCCGATTTGATGACGTGACTAATCGAGATGTAATATAGAAGCAGGCTCCATGCATAGGTTAAGGTGTCCCCAGGGATCAGTGCAAGGACAGACGAGCCCCAGGCACTGTCCTTCGAGATGTACAGAGAACCTGCAACAGGCCAGTGCAGACTTGGCTGACTCCTTGGAAGGACCCACCTTTGTCTCTTAGCACTTGGTAGAGAACATCAGCTGGGCCATCTGTCAGCGCATTTCAGTTTCAAACCCACGAGTTCTGCAGCTTTTCTAAGTACATTCCACTCATGCAGTACCTATGAAGGCTTTTTCCAAATTTGTCATTACAGAGAACAAAAGTTGTTTTCATCATCATGTAAGAGTTATTTCTAATGGGAACCATCACTGCCGCGCAGCTCAAGAGCCAGCCCATTTCAGGAGAAATGGCCACGAAATGCCCAGTCTCGGCTCTGCTCTGTAGGAAGACCTGCCACTCCAAGGCTAGGGCGCAGTACTCGGACTTGCAGGCAGCAGCCTGTGTAGTGAAGTACTGCCCCGTAGTCACCTGGCCGCACGACAGCGCAAGCAGCTATGGCCACTCTTTCTCCTCTAGCGCCCAGTCTTCCTCACAGGCAGAGCCAGCGGGAGCCACAGCTTCCTGCCCTGGGTGAGCAGCATGACGCTGTCAAAACTAAGGCCATGCTGAAGTTTCGGTTTCATTTGAATGCTTCCTAGAGTTTATGTTATTAGAGTAAAGAGATCTCACAGTGAGTTGGTTTGATATTTATATCGTGGTCCATGTTTGTTTTTCCAGTTTTATACGCGGGCTTTTGTTATACCTGCGTCCAGATCTTTCCTCTGTCTTTCTAACAATCAAAAGCTTTCGTAGACTCACCAGATCTTGTACAGAGTATTAACTTATTGGGGATAAACACTTCAACTCTGGATTCTTCCCAAGGTCATTGTCATTCACCCACCCTACTCCAGAAGACAGCCTTGAACAAAGCCAGAAGCACAAGTGCCTTCAGGGGCAGTTTATTCCAGTCCAGTGGCCTCCCTACCGCGTGGCCTGTCCCCCACAGGAGCAGGGACTGGGGAGAGCTGGCTTTTCTACATCTTCACGGGTTCTGCTGGGGGCAGCTGATGGGTCCAGGTCCGTTCCTTACAAATTGAGGTATCGATCCACACAACTGCAGAACGGGGTCCCCTTACTGCTAACTGTGGAGCACAGACATGCCATGGCCTCCACACCTTCAAGTGAGCAAAGACATTTCCCAGGCATTAAAATGTTCTCCCTCAGAGCAACTGACGGCTTTTTTACTGAAGTCCTTTTTGTCTGTGTTAGACACAACAGTGCACTCGGGGTGCGTGTTTTTAGTGACGGTCATGGGATGGGGTGGGGTGCTGGCCCTCAGCACTGTTTGCAGGAAGGGCCTCTGCACTAAGGGTTCTACTGGCTATGGCCCAGCACTGAGCGGCGGGCAGCTGTGCCCCTGTGGTGGATTTTACCTCCCAGCATGGTTGTACTTTCTTTTCCCCTCTAGTCAAAATAAGTAATAAGTTTCCAGAAAATTGGACAGTCTGCAATGCCGGAAGGGTCAGAGTCTGTATTTCAGGTTGTATAGAATAAAGCTTTAGTTAAAACACTTCAGTGTCTTACACGTTTATTTTCCACTTGTCATTTTCCTGCACAGCAGACTACAAGGAAAGAAAACACCCTCAGCATCCATCTTAACCTGCTCATGGGGGTCTCTCGGGGAACAGAACCTTCCAGTTAGGGCAACCAGGGGTCAGAGTACCTAGCTACAGAGCTAAGGTTAGCTGGCCCCAGAGCAGTCCTGTGGTGGGGGCCCTGCTGTGTGCCCACATTCCTGGCACTCACCAAGAGGCCCTGGGATGCCTCCCTCATAGACCTGGCTATAAATGTATTCCTAGTGCCCATCTGGGACTTGGGCCGGTGCTTCCGAGCACAGTGAGTGCCCTGTACATAGAGTTACAAGCGGTCTGTGGACACAGATGGGAAACGACCAAAGGCCGCTGACAGTGATGATGCAGGAGACTGCAGCTGCAGAGGACATGCCTGGCACCGCCTGTAGAAAGCCAGCAGAGCCCGCAACCTCCCCTAGCCTTGGCCTCTAAACTCAAGGCACCTAGAGTTTTCGGGACAGCTTCCCTCACACTGAGGACAGACAGAAGGCCTGTACCCACTCTCACCTGGTCTCTAAAGAGGGGTTTCGATGAGGAGCCATCAGACCTGGCTGAATACCTTCTGCACTCAGGCAGTTGTCTGTATGTGGGGCCTGGTAGGAGGGGGTCACAGGACACCACACAGAGTGTGTGCCCTCCTGTGGGGAGGGGAAGGTGTCACTAGCACAGGTAGATCCCTGAGAAGGGCCTTTTCCAACTTGAGAAGAAAGTGGCCAAGTATACACCTCTCTCCTCCAGCATAAGGATTAGAATGGGAAGGGAGGGCCCTGGGACTTGGAACCCCACCTCAGTACAGGGGGGGCTGCTGGAAGACATAGCCTCTCTTGTCCCTCGTCTTCACACTCATTCAAGATCGGGCCCTGCTGCCTCTCCCTACCCACGAGGCTTCAATGCTGTTGCTCCCAGCTTCCCTGTCCCTTCAGGACCATGTACTGGGGTAAAGGTGGGACCCTAGGAGACCGCGGCAAAGCCCATGCCTCTGGGAGCTATACAGACAAGCTAAGCAACACCAAAGCTCACGGACCCTTCTCACAGCCCAGGCTGCGGTTCTGGGGCGACCCCCTCGGTCTCTGTGTCTGCTGGCTCCTCAGTCTGTGCCTCCAGCAGCTCTGCAGACAGCCCATCCGGTGAGGATGCAGAGGTGAGTCCATCAGGGAGAGTCAGCTGGGGCAGGTGGTCCTGGGTCTGGGCACCAGGACTGTCCGGGAAGGAGATCTCAAACTCGGAACCTGACCACGTGGCTTCCCCTGAAACAGAGTAGGGCCAAGGAGGCCCAAGCTCAGCGGTCACTCCCCTGCAGTCAGGCTGTGGTGGAGGTTAGACAACATGTGAACCCCTAACCCACCTTCGAATCTCAGGGCAGCCCTCCCCAAACCCAGGGTTTCTCGGGGCGTCACTGAAGGTCACTCACCACCCCGCTCGTGCGAACTGCTACTGGAACCCATGTCCTCTGGTCCCGAGGCTGAGAGAGCTGTGGAGGTCAGCACTGTGGAGGATGACAGGCTGGGGCACACACTGGTATTGCTGCTGTCCAGGAGAGACATCCCCGACACATCCAGGAAGCCTGGGGAAGAGAGCAGCTCAGTTCTCTGCTCACATAAAACCCCAACTATTGGAAATCTGGGAGCCTGTCTCCCCCTGCCATGTTCCTAACTTGCCTTTGGCCCTACCAATACCCTCCACCAAACCCTATGGAGGCTGTCCCTGAGGGACAAAAAGAGTTGAACATCGTGGGGTAGACCATGGCAATGGGCCCAGACCCTTCTCTGCCTCTGTCCGTCTACCCTTGACTGGACGACACAGGTTAGCAGGTCCTGAGGAAAGCCGGGGCACTGCTACAGGAGTGTAACCCTGAGCCTGCAGCCCACTTCAGCACCAGGGCTCCAGCTGCCTCAGTCTCCCCTGGAGCCTGTCCCATACCTGGGTCCATGACCCGCTGCACTGGAGGTGGAGGCTGAAGAGGGATCTCCATGGAACGTGGGCATCCCCCAAAGTCAGCAGCACCATGGCTAGGACTCCCAGGACCAAGGAGCTGCCCTTCCGTGAAGCCACTGGGGACCTGTGTCAGGGCCTAGAGATGCCAGGAAGGAAGAAATTGGGAGTCAAGACAGTACCAATAAAGATTCAATATAGAAACAGGTGTCCAACTGACTGCGGCCCACCCCAGCACTATAAATAGTATCTGTGAGTGGTGGGGTCAGGCCAGATCCTCCCTGCAACAGACACACTGAGAAAGGTTTCTGACACCCTGGGGGTATCCACAAATACCTGGGAATACTCCCTGAGCCTCACTTGAATCCAGGCACACATGGGGACCATGCATCCTAACGTGTCTGCCACTGGCCCGGCCGTCCCTCCCTCACTGCAACACAAGGTTCTGTCCATTTCAGGGTCTCAATTTCCCACTCACAAAATGACCACCAGTGCCTCGTCTCTACTCCCAAGGCAACTGAGTCAGAAGCGTGTTTCCCTGAACCCAAGCAGAGCCTCTCTGCTTCTACTGCATACGGGGCAGATGGGCCTCCTCCAGGCACAAGAAGCTCACAGGCCCATGGGAGGCTTCCCCAGAAACTCCTCCCATCCCTACATAACAGGTCTCCCACATACCTCCGTGTAGTCACTGTGCCTGGAACCCAGCTCTGTGCTAGAAGAATCTTGAAGGATGGGCCACGGTGGTGGGGCACCAAGAGGCAAGTCACTAGGTTGTGGAGTGTTAGCTGCCGGAGTACCAGACGGGGAGGTCCCGCATGGCTTTTTGTAGTGGCCGGAGGGCTGTGTGGGGATTCGGTGTAGATATCCATAACCGATACCACACCCCAGACTATGGAAGGCCAGAGACATTCAATCAGGGTTGTCCACGACACAGCCCTCCCTACCTATACCACCCCCACCCACAACCATGACTGAGCATCCTGGGCAGGGATGAACCTCAGGACCCTGGGGTACAGTTCCGTCTCCTCCAAGGGATGCCAGAAGCCCAAGCCCACCGGGCCAGCCCACCCATCTAGCCCTATAGCCCGTGACCCCAGGAAGTACCTGCCCTCTCCACCCCAGGCTGCATTGGGAGTCACAGTCACCTCCCGGCAGGAGTCGGACTCAGAACTATACACCATCAGCTTCAGGGGCTTCCCCTCGTGGGATTCAATGAGTGAAAAGAAGTCTTCAGACTAGGAGAAACACAGTGTCTGAGGGCTGCTCCCAGCGCTGGCCTGGAAGCCTCAAATGAGACACCTATGCACTACACATCTGTCCACAACCCTTCAGGGGGCCTGGAAACAGTCGACATGGGTTCCTTACCTCCTGTAGAATCTGATCAGAGCCAACCACATAGTCTGTGTAGGGACACAGGCCAGCCAGGGCAGCAGGTGAAGAGGGCTCCACGTCCTGAGGTAAGAAAGAAAAACTAAGACTCATGGCTGAGCAGAGAGAAGAGGCAGGGGGCTGTCTCTCTAGGAAGAAGGACCCTTGTCCTCTGTTGCCAAGCACAGCCTCAAGCGAGACTTCCTTCTTACAGGGCCCACTTCTCTGCTCCCCAGGTTTACAGTCTAGCCGACAGAGGGCAGCACCTGCCTGCAGTCCAAAATCTGACCTGCGGCTCCACCGCCGCGTCAGTCACAGGCCAGTGCCTGGGAAAACGCTACCCAGGGTGAGGGCGCTGGTTTGTGGGTGGAGTGTAAGCATGAGCTCCGGGGTCTGAAGGGAGGAACCCATCTCAAAAGGTACTGCGTGAGAGAAAAGGTGCCGGCATGGCACCGGGCTGCTGATGGAGGAATTACTTTCATTTAATAAAGAAACTGCCTTGGCCCATTTATAGGCCAGCCCTTAGGTGGGTGGAGTAAACAGACAGAATGCTGGGAGAAAGAAGCCGAGTCAGGAGTCGCCATGATTCTCCCACTCCAGACAGACGCAGGTTAAGATCTTTCCTGGTAAGCCAGCTCATGGTGCTACACAGAATATTAGAAATGGGTTAGATCAATATGTAAGAGCTAGCCAATAAGAGGCTGGAACTAATGGGCCAGGCAGTGATTAAAAGAATACAGTTTTCGTGTAATTATTTCGGGGCATAAGCTAGCCATGTGGGCGGCTGGGTGCCGGGGACGCAGCCCGGCCGCTCCCACTACTACAGGCTGCCACGCTTGGACATACACAGCAGGTAAAGGAATGAGCCACAAAGCCTGGCGCCCTGAGCTCAGCTGCCTTGTTGCCCATGTTGCAGACAGAGGCTGGAAACATGAGGACTAAGAAAGTGGCTCCTTCCTCCTAGGAGAGTTCCACTGGAGCTCGGGTGTCCAGCCCATGGCCTTATGGCCACATGCGGCCCGGGACAGCTATTAGAGGGTGGGGGGTGGAGCCATCAGTAAAGCACTGGCTTCACCGGAGTTCAAGCCCCAGCATCCAGGTGGTCTGCGTCAGGGCTAAGGAGGTGGCGACAGGCAGAGCCCAGGGATTCACAGGCCAGGAGTGTGGTCCAGCTGCTGAGCTCAGGCCAATGCGAGAGACACTGCATCAAAGGAGGTGAACAAGATTCCCAAGGATGAACCCAAGATTGTCTTTTTGCCTCCACGTGCACTCACAAATGAGCATGTATGTATCCATGTGCATATACATCCATATACATCCATATATATATGATTGGCTAGCGAGCCAGTTTAGAGCAGAGAATGTCAAGCTGGACCTGAGTTCCACCCCCAGGAGCCCACGTGGTGGAAGGAGTGTTGTCCTGACCTCCACGTGTACCAGAGCACACATGTACCCACTTGTACCCACACAAAATAAATGTAACTATTTGTGAATAAAAACAAAGCACTAGGGGACTGGAGAGATGGCTCAGAGGTTAAGAGCATTGCCTGCTCTTCAAAAGGTCCTGAGTTCAATTCCCAGCAACCACATGGTGGCTCACAACCATCTATAATGGGGTCTGGTGCCCTCTTCTGGCCTACAGGCATACACACAGACAGAATGTTGTATACATAATAAATAAATAAATATTTTTTTTAAAAAAAAGCACTAATTATGAGCTGTTTTGTAACCAGGCTGTGGTTTGGTAGCGTGAGCTTCGTAGATGACAAAAGCATGCTCTAACACCACAAAAGGAAGAGGTGCGCTCCCAAAACCCACACGAAAAGCCGGGCACCCCGAACACATCACCCAAGCCAGAAGCGGCCCCACTGCTCCTAAGGAGTGCTCGGGTGGCTGCTTTACCGGCCCATTTCCTACACAGCTGTCTTTGCAGTGAGACTGCAAAGATGCCCCAGAGAAATCGTGGGAGGCAGCTAGAGCCCCAACCAGCAAACCTTCCATCAGGGCACTCCCTCCGCCAACCCAGGAGACTGAGCATCAGAGAACTCGGGTGCCACCAAAGCACACAGGTACCAGGTGTGTATGTGTGTCTGTCACTGAACGCTAACATCTGGGGCGGCTGTTACTGAGGTTGGCTCACGTGGCTGCTATACAGCAACAGGTCACAGAAACCACCATGTGGTCTGTCCCTATTCACCTGGAGCAACCATCAACACTGTGGACAGCTTCCAGCAGCTCATTCTGCCCCACCCTTCAAAAGAAACCATGGCATGGGGCTGCACAGACAGTTCAGAGGTTAAGGGTACTGGCTGATCTGGCAGGGGACCCAAGTTTGATTCCCAGGGCCCACATGGCAGCTCATAACCATTGGTAATTCCAACCCCAGGGGACCAAAGGTCCTCTTCTGACTTCCAGGGGCACTGCACACACGTGGAGCACAGACGACAGATAATACATGCAGACAAAACGCCCATATACACAAAATAATAAAACAAAATTTAAAAGAAAGAAACTAAAGTACAGAGTTAAGAATGCCCAAAGGTGCTAGGTGTGGTGGGCGCACACTTAATCTGGCACTCGGGCGAGAAAGGCTGATTGATGGGTCTGTGCAGTTTGTGGCCATCCCGGTCGATACATTCCAGGCCAGTAAGGGCTACACAGTGAGACCCTGTCCCAAAACAACAAAATGGAACCGGAATGCCCAAGGTCACACAGCTCACAGAAGCAATGTTCATCTGTCCTCTGGGGACAGGGACACTGGGGCAAAGCCATATCCCAGGGCTTTGCTCTGCCCTCTGCTCCCTGCCCCACCCACCGGCGGCCTGGCCAGCCTGCCCCTGCATGCCCCCGCCCTGCCCAGTCCCACACCCTGCCGGTACTCACCAGCACATGCCACACGTGCTCGCTGGCCCTGCGGAAGCTGCAGAAGCGCACGCTGGCTCCCAGCAGGCCCTGGCCGCCCCACATGTTGCTGGGCACCACCTCCACCTCGCGCACCTTCATGGTCTTCATGTTGAAGACTTCCAGCTTCACCGGCTTCTCCACATTGGCCTTCAGCAGGGCCTTCAGTGTGTCGTTCTCCTTGTTCTGCATGGGCCAGGAGGGGCTGGCTCAGTCTGAGGCTGCCCCACACACACACAGGTCAGGGCGTGGATGGCCTGTGTGAGGGCATGCTCGAACATTACTAGGTCCAGCTGCATGGGCTAGGATTGGGCCTGCAGCCACTGTGGCCATGAGTCACTACCCAGCTTCAGGCACCCCGAGTCCTGCCAAGCCTCGTTCCCTAAGTCTGCCAGAAAGCACAACAAAGCAAGCAAAAGACCTCTTAGGCCCATGTCCAAAGGCCTTATATGCCTTGAAAGGCCGCCTTCTTAGGGCTGGTGGCCACCTCCAGAAGTCCCTCTGGCCCTCGACCACCCAAGACGAAGCAGGCTGGGCGCCCCGTGGGGATAGGGAGAAGGGGGGACCCTCACCAGCCTCGAGTGTCCAATGGTGATAATGAAGTCGAAGTAGGGTTCCAGGCCTGCCTGCTGGGCTGGCGAGTTCTCCTGTACCTGTCACAGGGCAGAAGCAAGTCATGGCCCTGCCCTGACTCACGCAGGTTCCAGAAACCCTGTTCCAGGGAAAAGAACTCAGGCCTGCACAACTTCTCTGGCCATTGCCAAGGTTCCCCTCAGCTCCCGCTCACTACCTCCTCAGACACAAGATTACTCTGAGGAAAATGACCTCTCCTGACTGTGACATACGATGATTCCAGAAAAGACTCCCACCGCCCTGGGAGTAAGGGACACCCAGGGAATACGGTCCCCCACCCAAAATCTGGGCTGCAGCTGGCCAGGAGGTCAGGAGGAGGGTGGCCAGGAGAGCCCAGACATGCAGGAGAAATGCTGTCAGGCCCTGCTGGTCCCTGAGTGGCCAGCCTCGCCCCCGTCCAGCAGGCAAGGACGACAGCCTGATGGCGAAGGAAGGAAAGCAGATCCCAGGCTCGGACCTGACCGGACCGGACTGGACCGGACCGGCCTCTACATGAGTTCAGCTCCGCCCACCACACAGTTCTGCTCCAGGAGTTCCCCACCCCTTTGGGTGCTCCCTGCCCGTCTCAACTACCAGCTCACTAAAGAACAGCCAGTACAGCCAGCTCCCCATCTCAAGCTGTCCCCGGGACACACAACAAACAACCTCACAGTGCCTTGCTCAATGCAGCCTTTGTCCCCAGGTCCTGAATCCTAAAGATGCACCAAGGCCATTGGCTCCAGCCTTTTGCTAGAACACTTGATTACTCCTTGGGCCAGGCATCAGCCAGGCCCCAAGGTGACAGTTCAGGTGACAAGGCACAGGACTCGTGTGACCTCAGATCCTTGGTGCTTCACTGGATTCCCCAGGATGAAGGAGAACTTTCTGGGAGCCGGATAAGAACACAGTATCTGAGGTGCCTCCAGTTCAAGGCCAGTTGTGCCCTGACATGGCAACCCCCTCCTAACGGCAGCACCAGCTGAGTCCCTGAGTGCCACCTGGAGCTGCCACAGCTGCCAATGGGAGTAAGCCCATGTTGGTTGCTGGCCCATCCCCAAGGGCAAGCTGTCCCTGGCCTGTTTAGGGACTTCAAGTCCTGCTCCATCCCTCTAGGGGCCCTACTTCTGAGATCTGCCCTCTGCCCCTCTTAGACCAGCGGTTCTCAACCTTCCTAGTGCTGTGACCCTTTAATACAGTTACTCATACTGTGGTGACCCCAACCATAAAATTATTTCCATTGCTACATAGAACCGTAATTTCACTACTGTTATGAATCAGAATGTGAGTATCTGTTTTTTGATGCTCTCAGGAGACCCCTGTAAAAAGGTTGTTCAACCCATGCAAGGGTCACGACCTGCAGGTTGTGAACCACTGCTTTAGAGGCTCTGGAAGACCACAGGACTAGAATATCTTAGAGGGTGGGGGGTCCCCCCAAAGCAGGGCCACTTCCAAACCACCCCAACTCCCTTGGGTAAGGCCATTTTGCTCCTAAGAGGCAAGTGTCACTGTCCTTCACATGATGTGAGCAACCCACCACAGTAATGGAGCCCAGAAGCCCCGGTGTCCCTGCCCAGCTACGATCTCCACCCACTCAGGCCTGTGGATCCTCTACACTGTCTACACTGCCCACTAGAGCTCCAACTACTGAAATGATCTAGGCTGTTGCCCATCTTAACCTGTGCCTGCAAAACCCACTGCCTTTCCACCCTGCTGACACCTCCCAGTGCGCCTCTGCCCCCACCCCACCCCCAGCCTACGGCATGCTCAGCCTTTCCTAACCCCGCACCTTACCTCCCAACCAAGAACCCTAAGGAATGAACTGGGAAAGACTCTCTACAGGAGCTGGGTGCCAAGTATCCCAGATGCTAACGTCTCCTATGCTTTAAAGCGGTCTGTATCTGAGCCTAGAAAACGCAACCTAATGACAGCAGCATTTTCTGTGTATGTGAATCGTTCAGTACTGCTCACTGCCTGAGTGCTGAGGGCAAGGTCATCACCAGCGTGCCTGGGAAGATGGGAATGACAAAATTCAGACGTGTTACCTCCCCGTTCTTCAGCTCTTAATAATATAAATAAATGGCAGCCTTTAATCCCAGCACTTGGGAGGCAGAAGCAGGCAGATCTCTGTGAGTTCAAGGTCAGCCTGGTCTACAGAGCAAGTTCCAGGACAGCCAGGGGTGTTATACAGAGAAACTTGTCATATATATATATATATATATATATATATATATATATAATTTTATATTATATATTTTTGTATACATATATGTATACATACACATACATACATACATAGGGAGTGATAGGGGACTGACGAGGTGACTCAGCAGGTGAAGACACTTGATACCAAATCTGGCACCCACATAGTGGACAGAGAGAACCAATTCCACCAACCTCCACATATACATGAAACGTCACACATGCATACATACACACACAAATACAAGTGAAAAAAAGCCCTTTAAAAAGTGTGTGTGTGTGTGTAGGTAAAGTCATCTCCCACTTAAAGTCTCTGATAGGAGCTGAAAAGATGGCTCAGTGGTCAAGAGGACGTGTTGCTCTTGTAGAAGACCTGGGTTCAGTTCCCAGCACCCACCAGATGGTTCACAACCATCCACAACTCCAATTCCAGGGCACCAAACACCCCAATCTGGCCTCTGTGGGTACCAGGCACATACACACATTCTTACACATAAAAATGAAAATAAATCTAAAACAGTAACCAATATCTCCAAATAAAGTACCAAGTTTCCGGACTTGGGAAAGGTACTCGGCGGCATCCCGGGCAGCCAGGAGTCCTAGGTTGGAACCCCAGCATCCAGGAACTCAGGACCTGGGGGCTTAGCTCAGCGGCATCCCCAGTATCCAGGAGATCAAAAGTTGGGGACTTAGATGGGGACATCCCCGACATCCAGAGGCCTAGGCTGGGTTCCCCCACACTGCAAAACCAAAGGCTATCCAAGTCTTCAGGACAACATGGAAGGCCCTGCACACCTGGCCTCATCCTCCACACTCCCCTGACCACACCACGCTGCACACCAGCCAGTTGCGGTGTGATTTCTCTTGCACCCTTGCAGAACCCGCCACCTGCCCCCTGCAGCTCTCCCCTCCACTCTTTACTTTCAAACGTTGAACAGACATCTTTCCCGTTCGGGTACCACTCTTCATCCCTAACCTAAGCTATTTTTCTTGCTAGCAGTTACCATGTAGCACATGTTTGTTTGTATGTTTAAGATCTGTGTGCATGCTGGGCGGTGGTGGCACACGCCTTTAATCCCAGCACTTGGGAGGCAGAGGCAGGCGGATCTCTGTGAGTTCAAGACCAGCCTGGTCTACAAAAGCTAGTTCCAAGGACAGGCTCCAAAACCACAGAGAAACCCTGTATCAAAAAACCAAGAAAAAAAAAAAAAAAGATCTGTGTGCATGTGTGCACAAGGAATGCCTGTACACCCATGTGTGCAGATGCCAGGTGTATGTGGATGCCTATGGAAGCCAGAAGAGGACTCTGGATACCCTAGAGCTGGAGCTGTAGACAGATGTGAACAACCCAGCATAGTTACTTTTGCTTATGCAAACACACAATGCCTGGAACTGAACCTGGGTTGTCCAGAAGGCAAGGGTTCTTAACTCTGAGTCATCCCTCAGCCTACCGCATATGTTTCCGAGATAAGAGTCTCCATGTAGCACACAGACTGTCCTCACACGTGAAGTCCTCCTGCCTTTACCTCTAACAGCAGTACAATAGCAGTGAACCCCGTACCCCACTACACATAGTTCTTATGGCCTTCCTCCTCTACAGTTTGGCTTCCAATAGACATGCTCTGTCTCCCGTGTTTCCTCTAGTGCCTGAAGTTCTGCCTGCCACAGAGCATATGTTCAAAAACACGTCTATAGCTAGGTGTGCAGGTGCTCAGGTGGAGGCAGGGGGGACCAGGAGTTCAAGGCCATCCTGGCTACAAGAGGTCCTATATCCAAAAACAAACACAAACAAACAAAGGGATTGGAGAGACAGGTCAACAGTTAAAGAGTTAAAGGTTCAGTTCCCAGCATACATGGGGGGCAGCTCCCAAATGCCTGTAACTCCAACTTGTACAGGCACTCTCACTTGTGTGTGTGCACGCTCGCATGCACATACACACGATACACCTCTGTGAAGGGTTCTCATCCTCTGACCTAATCAACCTGATCCCTTCCACAAGCCCCCCCCCTTGCCTTCCCTGGCACCCACAACCTCACCACCCATACCCCTTGTGTGAATATGCTTTAAAACACCCCTGGTGGGATGCATTTCAATGTCTGCCAATCCCCAATCACAAATCTTGTCTCCTTCTGTCTGCAAAGCCACCGCGGCTTTCCTGCTAGGAACCACTTCTTAGCCCTGATTCCAGCCTTCCTTTGACGTAGACCAGAGAAGCACGGTGGCTCAGGAGGCAGAGGCTGGTGGATCTCTGAAGGTCCCATCTAGGCCAGCCTGGTCTACATAGCAAGTTCCAAGCCAGTCAGGGCTACATAGTGAAACCATCGCAAATAAAAAAATAAAAATAAATAAATAAAATGTAAAAGAGGCCGAGAAAGGAAGGCTACTGAGAGTTGGAGACCAGCTTGAGTTACAATACTAAGACCCTGTCTGAAGGCAGGCAGGCAGGCAGGCAGGCAGGCAGGCAGGCAGGCAGGCAGGCAGGCAGGTTGACCACCAGCCGGGCGCCAACCTGATAAACATGCCTGCCTGCACACAGCTCTGCATCTACCCACTTCTCAAGGAAGAAGAGTGGGGGAGCTGGGTTCAAAGCCCTTCCTATCCCCAACACCATATTCCTCCACCTCTTTTACCAACCAGGTTATAAACCACTTTGTCTCTACTTCCCATAAGCCTGTTCGCTCGTACCTCCCTGCAAGTGACACGTAAGGCCTCCCCCAAGTCTCGGGGTGTTTCACTCTGGGATCCCATTGCCCACCCTGACTCCAGTCATTCTGGCCACCTCACCCTCCTGCAGTCTTCCTGAAGCCCTCGCGCTCCTCCAGCCCCTTGCACTGCGTCTCCCAGAAGGGGGCCTCTGGTCTCGGGTGCGCTGAGCTTACTCAAGCTGGCAGGGAGGTCACCGCGGGCCCCGGAGCTGTGCAACCCTTCCCGATGCCACCCCGACTCAGCGGCTTACCCCGTGCAGGTGGAAGCCCTCGCCGCCCGCCGGCTGCTCCGTGCTCGCCCCTAGCCCCATGTCCGCCCGCTCCCTCCGCTGCGTGGCTTGGTCACGTGGGGCAGGCCACGCCCTCCCGGATGTCACAGCTCTTAGCAACAGGCCGGCTGCCAGGTTACCAAGGACGCGTGCGCCTCGGACTTCCGGCTGCGAGCCGGGTCGCGAATTGGGCAGCCAGAGCTGGGAATCCCGCTCAGCCAGGCATCAGCTGAGCCGGGCTGCAGCAATGAGCAGCGATGACTCCTCCCTCATGGTGCGTGAGCGCTGGGCCGCCTGTGCCCGGGCGTCTTCTGCTGCCAAGACAGCTCTGCCCTGGCCTGTCCCTCTGCCTTCTGGCCATTTCTGCTCCGGGGCCACCTCTCTGCTCCGGGGCCACTTCTCTTCTCCCTGGCCATTTCTGCTCCGGGGCCACCTCTCCGCTCTCTGACCATTTCTGCTCCGGGGCCACCTCTCGGCTCTCTGGCCATTTCTGCTCCGGGGCCACCTCTCCGCTCTCTGGCCATTTCTGCTCCGGGGCCACCTCTCTGCTCTCTGGCCATTTCTGCTCCGGGGCCAACTCTCTGCTCCCTCATCATCTGCGCTTGGCCCACCTCTGCCTGACTACACACCCAGCTACGCTCAGGCCATCTCTACTCTTGGACACTTCCACCCCTAACCATCCCTACCCCTCTGTCCACTCCTATGACAGCATCAATGAGTCGTCCTATCTTCCCCAACTCCCCAGCCAGCCAATGTATTGCTTCCTGTGTCCTCTGTACCCCCAGCCTCAAATTAGTACCCTGACCTGACCCTGTTCCCTGTGCTCCCCAAACTAAATCCATATCCATTATCCTGTCATATCCTCCTCTTAGCCTCCCTCCCAAGCCTCTCCCGTGTCCCCGCCCCGTCTCAGTAGATGCTATAAGCTGTTTCTCTCTTCTGTGTCCCACTCTCAACCCTAGTCCTAACCCAACAAGCCAGATGTCTCCAGAGTTCCCCTATTTGATTTTATTTCCTAAGCCAGAGCCGCCATGTCTCCCCTAGACACCCCTAAACTGGTTTCCCTACGTTGACTCGTTTCTTTAGAATATACATTTGAGGTCCCTGGAGCCGTAGCTTAGTTCCTAGAGGATGCACCAAGTCCTGGGTTTGATTCCTACCACCATACAAAACAGGTCTGGTGGTATGTGCTTGAAAACCCAGCACTTGAGAGGTGAGGAAGGAGGGTCAGGAGTTCAAGGTCATCCACGGTTATGTAGCTGAGTTTGGTGCCAGTTTGTCAAAAGAAGACTCTGTCAAAACAATCTTAAAAATCTGAGAGCACTACTCCCCTGCTTAAACCATCCCAACTGCTTCCTGTTTAATGCCCTGAGTTGATGTCTAGGCTCTTTCAAATGGCCTGTGAGGCTTTTGCGACCCAACCACATCTATCCTCAATTCAACACCCACAAACCTTAGAGGAAGTGAGACTTGACTTTGAAATCTCAGTGTGATCTCTGTGGAGCTGTATCTCCCTGACCTTCAGCTTCTTTGACTACGACGATGATGGACATAGAGCCCATGACAACGGTCCCTAGCTTGTTCTTGCAGCTATTCCTACATTCGTTCCAATTATTGCTCCGTACTCCCCTCCCCCCGCATAACAAGCCTGAGTTTGTTTCCATTGCATCTTAGCCAGAATCTGTTGCCACCGCCCAATCACCTATAAACTCTGTCCTACAAAAACTACCTGGAGTGACTCCCAGGGCTGCAGAAGGAGAAGGCAAGGCCTGGCTGTTGCCTTTCCCTTCCTGAGTGTAGAACTGAAGAGGAGTGCGGCCTGCCTGGGTCAGAACAGAGACGGGGACAGAGGCTATTCCAACCATGTCTCCTCGCAGGCTTCGATCATTTACTACAGCCAGGAAAAGTACTTCCACCATGTGCAGCAGGCTGCGAGTGTGGGCTTAGAGAGGTACAGCAATGACCCTGTACTGCAGTTCTTCAAAGCTTATGGAGTCCTCGGGGAAGGTAAGGCCTTGCGCTGACCCCGGGTACCATCCTCGCCCTTATCCTCGGGCAGCATCCCGATGCCTAGTTCCCATGGAAACAGCCTCACACTGCCTGCAGAGTCCCGCTGATAACCCGTGAAGTCTGTATTCAGGTTGGATTTTGAGATCTTGGCTCACTGTACCTGCCATGAGCCTCAGTTTCCCTATCTGCAGAATGAGTTGTTAGAGGGGGGGGCTACATGACTGTTGAATTTTCCTCGTGCTCGGAAGCTGAGAGCTGGAACTTCGGGAAAAGAGAAGTGGGAGGCTTGAGTACAGGAAAGTGGGTCATAGACGTGAGAGGGCGGGACTTAAACAGAGCCCAGGCGCTGAGACCTGTCTGAGCAGCCTATGGCCAATGTTGGGGACATTCAGGATAAATGGAACTGAGAATGTCCTGTGCCTCTTCAGAACTGACTCCAGCCCCCTAGGGTTCCCAGGCTCATTCTAGGGCACACCTCCGGGTTCCAAGGCTCTTAGCCGGTGGGCCAGGTGTAGTGATGTGCGCATGTCCTAGCGCTAGGAAGTTAATATTATTTTAGACTACACGTCAAGTCCCAAGCCATCTGACGTATATGAGGACCTTTCTCAAAGACAAAATACAAAGTAGGGTTAGAGACGATGGCCCACCAGTAAGGAGCATTTACTAGACCGATCGTTGATGGTGCACACCTTTAATCCAGAGCACTCAGGAGGCAGAGGCAGGTGGATCTCTGTGAGTTTGAGACCAGCCTGGTCTACAGAGCGAGTTGCAGGACAGCCAGGGGCTACACAGAGAAACCCTGTACCAAAACAAAACAAAACAAAATAAACAGCCAAACAAAACCCAAGCCACCTAAGGTCATCCTCTGACCTCTGATCACAGACACACACAGACCTCCCCTTACCAGCCTGGACCACAGAGCCAACGGCCTTCAGAGAGCTTCACCCTCCAGGAAGTGCACATTCTTGGGAACCTTTCAAATCAGGTTGTCCCTAGAGGGGACCTTTCAAATCAGCTTGTCCCTAGATTGTGTGTGTGAACGCAGGTAGCACTTACCTAACAGGGGTCCCCTGTTGTCTGTCTGGGACCCCAGAGCAGAACAGTGTATAATGCTCTTTCTATAGACCGTATCCATGATGCCATCAGTGAGCTGGAGAGCATCCAAAGCCACCCAGATATGTCCCTGTGCTCTGTCATCGCTCTGCTTTATGCTCACAAGTGCTGCGACACCATTGGTGAGTGGACCAGGCCCCTAGAGGAAAAGCCACTGCACAGACAAAGCCCTTGGAGGGCTATTGAAGGAGGGGCAAACACAGACCACTTGGATCTGCTGTTAGTCAGCCAAAACAGACCATCCCTCATGCTCACCCAACAGGCCTCAGAGAAGACCTGATGCCTGAAAGGGAGCAAGCAGAAAGCATGACAGGAGAGGTCATCCCTCCAGACCATGCATTTGAAAGTGTCCTTCATTCTTCACCAAGATTCTTAGAATGAAAGAGAGAGAGAGAGAGAGAGAAGAAAGAAAGCCAGTCATTCTAAATAATTGTGCTTTTAATCTCAAGTCTGTAGGTCAGAGAGAAGTGCCAATGTAGACTCCCATCTCTTGCTCAGGATAGGGCGTGGACCTCAGCTAGGGATTCGGGCTCAGTCAGTCTGCTCAGCACACCGATGAACGTGGGGTGGGGAGGGGTGCCTTCCAGACAGTAAGCTGAGCCCATGAGTATACACTCCCGTGAGGCAGTCATCACTGGTGCAGATGAGAACCTCTTGGTCTCACTAGGCCTCTTTCTCTTCTGGATGTAGACGGAGAAGCAGTCCAGGAGCTGGAGAGCAACTTGAAGGAAATCCGCAAGACGGCCAGCGACACTGCCCTGTACTACGCCAGCCTCTTCCTCTGGCTCATAGGCCACCACGACAAGGCCAGGGAATATGTTGACCACATGCTGAAGGTCTGCAGTGGCTCCAAAGAGGTACGAGAGCATCTCAGGGCCACAGCCAAGCAAAGCAGTATCCAGACACATCGTCAGGGTTACTCCCTGAGAGCCCTGGGACCAGGGCCATATCCGGGCACTGAACCTCACACCTGTACCTTGTCTAAAGCCACGTCACATTCGTGCGCAGCGTCCTGTCTCTAGACTGCTTTCCTATGGCCTATCTTTTTTTTTTTTTTTGAGACTGGGTCTATGCATAGTCTTTTCCTGAGAGACACAAACAAGCACACTCTCACCCATCAAGGACAGACCAAAGTACCAATATCCTCTGAAGTCCAACTTGGTAGAACAATGAGTCTATTGGACTTGACCCCAAAGCAGCCACACAAACCAAAACAACCTCACCACAGCCTGAATGACCAATTCCCCATAACCGCATAGACGGAATCTCTCTTGAAAGGACCCCCCCATGTGTACCTTAGCACCTCCCATGACCACAAGGCCACCTGCAATTAGGGCAAAATGACATGCACCCAGCAGTGAGGTGCAAGCTGGTCTACGTGAGGCTCCCAACCCCTTCTGTGAGCAAACACAACAGCCTTGCTCTCGAGAGTGGCTTGTGAGCATTTACAGCTGCTTCTGGTGATGGTGGCACCAGCTGTTATACCCAAAGCCTGACCCTGCAGCTCGACAAGGTTGCATGTAGTTCACACTGCAGCCAAGGATAGCCTTGAACTTCTGTTCCCCTGCCTCCACCTCCAGAGTGCTGGAGGTGCACTTATTCAATGCTGAGAATGGAACCAAGGCAGGCACCATGCCGTACATACCCATCCCAATACAACATTTTTTTTTGTTTTGAACTTATTTTTTATGTGTATGGGTGTTTTGACCACTTTTATGTCCATGCACCATGCTAGATACCTGGGACTAGAGTTACAGATGGTTGTGAGCTACCATGTGGGTCCTGGGACTCATACCAGGGTCCTCTAGAAGAGCAGGCCAATACATTTAACCACTAAGCCATCTCTCGAGCACCCTCTGCCACCGTATTCTTTAAATATCCTGAATTAGTCGCTGACATGTAGAAAATCAGACGATTTGGCCAGCAAGGTGGCTCAGTAGGTTAAGGCATTTACCACCAAGCCTGATGACCTGAGTTTGATCTCTGGAACCCGTATGGTGGCACATGTGTGAACACACGCATACACACACATACTAATATATACATACATATATACATACATGAATGTAATAAAACACTTTAAAGAAATCATAAAATTTAAATAGACAATCAGGCATGGCATGATGGTAGCACATGCCTGTCCCCGTAGCACCTGAGAGGCAAGCAAGAAGCCAGTCTGGGCTTTAGGGCAATACTCTATCTCAAAAGGAAAGAAGCAAGAAGGGAAAGTCCAGGTTCCCTGGTTCTTTTGAAAACCCAAGTGAGCTGTCAGACACTCTGCTCTGCCCTCTCTGCAGCGTCTTGATGGACCTGAGTGGTCAGTACCTCATGCTGGTGCTGATCTGGGACTGGAAGCCCATTCAGGCTGTACATTCTCGGAAACCTCGTAGCAATGTTCACGAGTGTAAGCCTTCGTCCGTGGGGAGGGGTGAGAACTGACATGTCTGAAACAGATGCACTGTGCGCAGCTCTAGAGGGAGGCATTGTCTCCTTAGGAGAGAAAAGAGAAGCATTGCCCTGGACTATCAAGAGGTGCTCAATGCTGGGCTTTTCCCAAGCACCCCTCTCCTCCGATGCTGCTTCCCAGGCTTAGCCCTCCCTGTAACTGGAAGAAGCTGTGTGCTGGTCGGAGGTCCAAGAGCAGCCCCGCCCTAGCCCCAGGGCTGTTGACCTGACTGCAGTGACCAGTCCCTGCTGCTACAGGAAAGGGGCCTGAGTGAGGAGCGACAGAGAGCTGTGGGGTGTGGAGAGCGGTGGGGATGTAAGAAGGAGAGGTCCCTGTGAAGGGGAGAGCTGCCAGGCTAACCTGTGAGTCCTTAGGAGATGGATGTGGACTGATTTGAAAAGTGAGAGGCGTCAGGATGTCACAGGCAGTGCAGGCAGGAGTGACCACCCGGCAGAGGAGGTAGCCCACTGGGATCTGCACGAGGTGATGCCCACCCACGATGTGGAGATGGCAGAGGGCGGGAGGTGAGCTAGCTCGGGTAGAGGTTGTGAAGGACCCAGGACTTTTACCTTTCCCACTTGTTCTCCTCCCAGGGCTACGTGCTCAAAGGCTGGGTGGACCTCACCTCCAATAAGCCCCACGTCGTGAAGAAATCCATCAAGTACCTGGAACAAGGAACTCAGGACACCAAAGATGTGCTGGGGCTGATGGGCAAGGTGGGCAGAGGGAAGTGGGGGAGTCTCTGGCTGGCTCACTGGAGCCAGAGAGCTGCCAGGTGAACTCAGGCCAGATCTGAGATGCGGGCCCAGAAAGGGCCAGCAGCCAGCCCACGGTCACACCAGTCCAGAGCCCACTCGTCCTTGCTTTGTGTGGCAGTCCTTCTCATTCTGTTCTGTGTTGTTTTGGATGCTAGGGAATTGGACCCAGGGCTTCGCACGCACCAGGCAAGCCCTCTGCCGCTGGGCTACATCTCTAGTCCCTGTTTGGTGTCTTGAGATAGGCTCCCATGAACCCAAGGCTGGCCTTGTACTCACTATGTAGCTAAGGCTAGCCTGGAGTTTCTGGCCTGGCAGTACCTTCCTCAGTTTGCCTGGGCCTGGGTCAGGCCGTCTTCCTCTTGGCCTCTTCCACCTCTGACTTTCGCTCCTCCCATCCCACCTCCATCTTCCCCACACTTGTTAGTGACTTAGCAGCCACAAGAAAGGGGAGGCATGCACTCTGCCAGTTTTGCATTTCCTGATCTTAATTTGAATGATTTTTTTTTTATTTTCCTTTGTGTCCCTCATTGGCTCCGTCTTTGAGAGAAGAAAACTGATCTCTTGCTATCTTTCTATGTGTCTGTCTGTCCTTACAAAATGACTACATCATCATTAGATCACAGAGGGACAGGAGGGACTGGGAGACACCACCAAGCCTGGATAGAACCCAGGGACTCACCCATGCTAGGCAAGCACTCTGCCAACTGAGCCATCCCAGCCCTCAAGCCTCTCTGGAAGTCCTGCTCTGGCCCTCAGAGCTCCTGGCGGGATACCCCAGGGGAACGGTGACTAACACTGAGTCCCCAGTCACACAGAATGAACATCTTCCCAGCTGGCTACCTGACAGCTGGGCCCCTCCAGTTAAACTCTGGGTCTTTGGGCTCTAGGCGGGTCAGAGGATCTGGACTGCCCATCCTGCCCCCCATCCCCTGAGGTTGAATTTGCCCCTGCATCACTGGTGGAGGCTCTTCTCTCGGGCTCCCACAGGCAACATACTACCTGATACAGCAGAACTTCTCCGGGGCCCTGGAGGTGGTAAACCAGGTCACTATGGCCTCAGGGAACTTCCTGCCGGCCTTGGTCCTGAAGATGAGGCTGTTCCTGGCTCGGCAAGATTGGGACCAGACGGTCGAAACTGGACACAGGTGAGGGAAGAGCCACGTGCCAGGCCTCCTGCCTTTTAGGTATTCTGGGGTGCCGGGGATGGAACCCAGGGCCTTCTTCAAGCTACAGAAGCACTCTACCACAGAGCTATAGCCTCAGCCCTCTCAAAATTTTATTTTGAGACAGGGTCTCACTAAGTTGCCCAGACTGGCCTTGAACTCATTCTGTGGCCTAGGCAGATCCTCCTGCCTCAGCCTCGCAAGTAGCTATGATTATAGGCTTAAGCCACCACGACTGGCCTGTTTTTCAAGTTTGGTTTGTAGTCTAGGTTGTTCTGAAACTCACCATGTAGCACAGGCTGGCCTCAAGCCTATGGCAATCCTCCTGCCTCAGCCTCCCAGGTGCTGGAGTTACACCTGGCTTGGTTTTCTTTTTCTTTTTTTAAATTTTGCTTTGCTTGTTAATTATCACCAACATCGTGAATGTGTGTGCAGAGGTCAGAGGACAAGTTCCGGGAGTTGGGTCTCCCCTCCCACTGTATGGATCCAGGGGTCGAACTCAAGTCCTCAGGCTTGTGCTAATACCTTACCTACTGAGCCTTCTCTCTAGATTTAGGTTTAATGCTTTTGAGACAAGGTATCACAATGAAGGCCAGACTGTACTTGAACTCAATGTCCTCCCGGCTCTGCCTCCAAAGTGGCTCCTGTTACACTGGAGGGGGCAAAGAGGAGACAGAGGAGCTGTGAATGGTGACAGGGTTGGCTTCCGGGACAGAGGGGTGAGGGCAGCAACTGAACATTGACTCATTGCGTCTTCCTGGGTCCTGACTGGAGGAGTGTGTTGTGGATTATTATTTTAACTAGACAGAGATGTGTTGTATTTGTTTATGCTAAAGAACATTACTTTACTGTGTAAAGGTGTGTTACTTTTGTTTATGCTGCATTTGTTTAATTATGTAAAGATGTGTCACTGTTTCGCCTTGCCTGCCTAAGGCACCCGATTGGTCTAATAGAAAACTAAACAGTCAATGACTAGGCAGGAGAGGGATAGGTGGGGCTTGCAGGCAGAGAGGATAAGTAGGAAGAGAAATTTAGGAATGAGAGAAGGAGAAAAGAACAAGGGAGAAAGAGAGGGACATGCCTGGGGCCACCAGCCAGACATGGAGACAGCAGGAAATGTAAGATATATATAAGATATACATAAAGAAAGGAAAGAAGGAAGGAAGAAAGGTAAAAAGCCACAGACAAAACGTAGATAAAGAGAAACAGAATAAAATAAGAGCTAAGATAAGGCCGAGCATTCATAGCTGATAAGAAGTCTCCGTGAACCCACAAGAAAGCCTGGTATAGGGTGAGGAAGGGGACAGCTGTGGACCTTGTGCAGACAGAGCCACCAAAATGAGGCACGGCGACGGCGTGGGAGCAGCTGGCGTGAGGACCAGCAGGCAGGCGCCACCACGGTTGTTCTTTATTATCTTATGCATGCAGGTGTTTGTCTGCATGTGTGTCTGTGTACTGTTGCATGCCTGGTGCCTGAGGTCTAAAGAGCACATCAGATCCCCTGGTACTAGAGTTAGAGATGGTTATGGGTCACTGTGTGTGGGTGCTGGGAATCAAATTTAAGTCCTCTGCAAAAGCAATCAGTGCCTAATCCACTGAGCCATCTCTCCAACCCTTCAATTTCAATTTTTAAACCATAGTTTAATGAGGGGCTGGAGAAATGGCTCATAGTTTAAGAACACTGATTGCTCTTGCAGTAATCTCTCTCTCTCTCTCTCTCTCTCTCTCTCTCTCTCTCTCTCTCTCTCTCTCGTGCGTGTGTTTGTGTGTGTGCAGTCTCACATGTACCATGGCAAGTGTGGAGGTCAGAGGACAGCAATGTGGAGTTGACCTTCTCATTCCATCCTTTGTGTGGGTCCTGGGGATTAGGGAGAGAACCCCTCTTGTGTGGCAACTGCCTTTATCCCCTGAGCCACCTAAAAGTTGTGTTGCTTTGCTTTGTGGTTTTGGCTTCCAAATGGAAAAAACAGCAAGAGCTCCTGCCTTGGGGTCTCCATGCTTTCAGAATCATTAGCCCTGGCTAGACCTCTTTCAGTGTGGGTTACCCCAATCCCATTGCAATTTTGTTGTTAATTTGAGTAACCCTGAGCTAAGTGTGGTGGCATACACCTGTAATCCAGCTCTCTGGGGGTGGAAGCAGAAGGATTTTGAAGCCAGCCTGAGTTACAATGACTACTGTAGCTCCAGCTTCAGGGGATCAAACAGGCATACACACATACATATAATTACAAAATAATAAAACTAAAATGAAAAGGAATGGCTGTTAAAAGGTAACTAGATGTTTCTAATATCCCATCCTCGCTGAGCTGTGAACACTGTCAGTTCATGTCCTTCTTGTCCAATTCCAGAATCCTTGAAAAGGACGAAAGCAATATTGATGCCTGGCAAATTCTAACTGTGCACGAGCTTGCGAAGGAAGGAAACACGGCCACGGTGAGTCACCCCACGGCTCAGAAGCTGAGCCAGGGACGGGTCTTCACACTCAGTGCTGAGGCAGAATGGTCAGATACGAGGTCAGGTCAAGACCCCGCCCCCTCCCAAGACAGAAAGAGACAGAGAGAGGAGAGGTACTGAGTGAGAAGGGAGCACCGGACAGACGGGATACAAAGAGGAACCCACTGTAGCCCCAGCTCCACCCAACCCTGGATTTGCCTTTGGAATAACCAGAAATACACCGTCCTTTGATGAGGCCGGCAAAGCAGAATCTAAGGGGGTCACCGTAGGAGGAAGGAAGTTCTGGTTCCTTCCATCGGCAGAGCTCTGAGATGGTGGGTCTCTGGGTTGGGGTGACATAGAGGGACAGTTCGTACCAGGGGAAAACCCTGGACAGGCCTTCATCAGGCCTGATAGCAGCAGCTCAGCATCTTGTGCCCCATCTCCACCTAAAGTTCTGGGACCTCCCGGGCAAGCACCCTGGCTGCAGTACTTCTCCTGTCTCACTGAGGAGAGCAGCCCCAGCTGGGCTTCTTCCCCCTCCCCTTTTTCTCCCTCTCTCTTGCTTTCTGGATCTGTGCTGGGGGCCGGCAGGGCAGAGGGCAGGGGAGCAGGATGTCCAACCTTCTCCTCCACCATGTGGGTCCCAGGGCTAGAACTCACGATGTCAGGCTTTCCCTCGGAACCCCTGGACTTTTCCTGCGTGGCTGGATGCCCCTCCCAGACTTCCTAATCCCTTCCTCTGCTGTGCTGGGGAGTCGGGACAGCAACACCCACTTACAGCACTGTAGAAGGTCCCGTGGAACAACAGGGGTGCCCTGTTACCCACATTTCAGAATAGAGCTGAGGACTCTACTGTTGCAGGCTGCAGGCTGCAGGCAGGGACTTAAGGGCAACCGTGTGGTCACATGAGGCCACTTAGAGCAATGGCCTCTGCCTTGGTGGGGCTGTCAGAGCAGCTTCCTCACATACTCGAGGCAAGGGCCAGGGTCATCCCTGGAGGGAATGATGTCCCTTCAGGCTCCACTTGTGGGGCTTTGAAATAGTCTTGTTGCCTTGGTCATCTGGGACAGGCAAAGCCGAATCCCAGAGGGTGGCATCAGAGCTAAGTGAGGAGTGGCCCCAATCGCCCATCTAATGTGCAGCTAAGACTGAAAAAAGTTCCGCGCAACTCTGGTTTTATGTTTTGGGGTTCAGTTTTGCTTTGTTCCATTTATAGACAGGGTCTGGAACTTCCTGTGTAGTAAGGATGTCCTCTCTCCCACCCCATGCTACCTCTACCTCCTGAGTGCTGGTATTACAGGCATGCACCACCATGCCTGGTTATATGCTGTGTACCTCAGGGTTTCATGCATACTAGGCAAGCACTCAACCACCTAAGGTAAGTCCCCAACCCCCCACATTGTCTGTTTTGTCCCTGCAGGCTACCGATCATGTTAAAAATCTAATCAAGGCACTAGAGACTGGAGAACCCCAGAATCCCAGTCTCCACCTTAAGAAGATTCTTGTGGTCAGTAGACTGGTAAGTGGGCAGCATCCAGTTTCTGGCTATGCCCCCCATGAGAGGACCTTGGCTTCTCTCTATGCTCTGAGCACCCACCCCCCTCCCCTTCCCCTGATAACAGAGACATAATAGACCACATGTCCTCCACCAAGGTACCCCACGGAGGTGCTACAGTGACCAGGGAGATGGGGTCTGAAGGGCTTCAGAGTGATAGCTCAGCCATGGGGTAAGGTACCACTGCCTCTGCTATGCAGAAAGAAGCCTGCCCTGTTCCAGGATCCATATTCTTCTCTTCTCATAGGAGTGACCTAACAGACAGTCCACCTGGGCCTCTGGCATCGAAGGTCCAGACAAAGTTGCCAAAGAACTTGTCTTTTGTAAGAACATTCACTCCAAGAAAGGTTTACAGGAAAAACTAAGAATGAGGCCAACCCTGGGCTGCAGAGACCAGAACAGGGTTGCTAAGTGCTGCTGGGTGACTGTCCCCCTCCATGTGTGTGTCTGAGTTTCTCAGCTGTGACCTTAATAAGTGGCATGGGACATGGTTCATCACAGCCACTTCCCATCACCAAACTCAAATAGCTTTTCAACAAGCTTTAGATAAAAAATAAAAACAGAGGCTGGAGAGATGGTTCAGTGGTTAAGAGCACTGGCTGCTCTTCCAGAGGACCTGGGTTCAATTCCCAGCACCCATATGGCAGCTCACAACTGTCTGCAACTCCAGTTCTTGGGCATCTGACACCCTCATACAGACATACATGCAAACAAAACACCAATCCATATAAAATGTAAATAAATAATCTATTTATAAATAAATATAATACAATGCAATGCAACACAATAAAACCCACAAAACTAAACCCCACCTTCTGGTAATAAGTTGGGAGTGGTGATGCCTATGATCCCAGCACTCAAATGGTTGGGGCATAGGATCAGGAGTTCAAGGCCAGCCTCGGCTACATAGCAAGTTAAAGGCCAGCCTGGGCTACATGAGACCCTGTCACAAACACAAAACAACCTGTTGGTAACTACTAAGATCAGTTACTGATGAATGGTGGTGGCGCACACCTTTAATCCCAGCACTCGGGAAGCAGAGGCAAGTGGGTCTCTGTGAGTTCGAAGCCAGTCTTGTCTACAGAGAGAGTTCCAGAAAAGCCAGGACACAGAGAAACCTTCTCTCAAAGAAAAAAAAAATCAGTTACTGTGGCCAGCCAAGAATATGTTTGGAGGATACTATGACTGGAGGCAGGTTCCTCAGGAGATGGATAGCTAGCTACACACAGATCCCAGGGATCTCTTGGGCTCTTTGAGTCCTTCCCAGCTCTGCTGAAATGACTCCACTTCTGGTGTATCTTCACCCAGGCAGCTGGACTGACTCTCTGTTCCCATCTGTCCACTCTTGGCAGTGCGGGAGGCACCAGGCGGTCCAGCGACTTGTGAGCGGCTTCCTGGAGCGCATCTTCATGACCACACCTTCCTGTGCCCTTGTGGCCACAGAGTTGGGCTATCTCTTCATCCTACAGCAGCAAGTGAAGGAAGCATGCTTGTGGTACAAGGAGGCCATGAAGCTAGAGGAGAACCGGCTGGCTGCCTTGGCAGGTCTCCACGGGCCGGGCAGGGTGGCGTCCTGCTCTCCAGACTGTGTGTGAGTTTAGGGGGTACCGTCCTATGGGGATCTTCCAGTGAAGCCACCTATTTAGATGGAAGCCCAGGAATGATCCATGCTGTGGCTGGAGCACCCACATCCTACATCAGCAAAGATGGGAAGGTTGGCGTTTTTCCATGGGTGTTGGGTCTCCTGGAAGTGGAATTATAGACAGTTGTGAGCTGCCATGTAGGTGCTGGGAATTGAATCTGGGTCCTCTGGAAAAGTAGTCAGTGCTCTTAACCCTGAGTCATCTCTCCAACCCCTATGGAATACGGTGTTTTGTCCCTTAAGTAAAGGGCACAATCAGCTGTGTGTGTAGGTGTGCACCTGTCAACCCAGCAGGTGGAAGCCAGGGATCAAGAGTTCAAGGTCGGGCTGGGTGATGGTGGTGCACGCCTTTAATCCCAGCACTCGGGAGGCAGAGGCAGGTGGATCTCTGGGAGTTTGAGGCCAGCCTGGTCTACAAGAGCTAGTTCCAGGACCGGCACCAAAGCTAGACCCTGTCTCAAAAATAGTGATTAAAAACAAGTTAATTACCCTAGTCTATAAAACAGGCAGACATGGCTTAGTAAGTGTTTGCCTGGCCGGTGTAAGCCCTCCAGTCCCCACTACACTACCACTATAGAAACAGTCACCCTGAAAGAAAAGAAGGGGGGCTACAAATATAGCAAATTCACAGTGTGATTGAAACATCACCAACGTAAAGATATAAAAATATGTTTATTCCCCCTAATAATCAGGAGAATATGGATTAGAACTCATTCCTTTGGTCCTTTGACATTGTGTGTATACCTGAGAGGGGTGTACGTGTGTGAATGAGCGTGTGTATGCACACACACCCCCACAGAGGTCAGAAGAGGGTGTTGGATCCCCCGGAGCTGGAGTTGCAGGCAGTTGTGAGCCCTCTGTTGTGAGGACTGGGAACCTAACCTGGGTCCTCTGGAACATGTTTAAATTCTTAGCAGGGTTGGCAAGATGGCTGAGTAGTAAAGTGGCTTCCTTCAAGCCCGACAGCCCGAGTTCCGTCTCCTGAACCCCATAGGAGAGAGCCAACTCCCACAATTGCCTTCTGACCTTCACATGCACCGCATGGCACACAAGTTCACGCATGTGCTTGCACATACACAGTCTTGCTCCATGCATGCTGTGCCCTGAACCCCTAAATCTGTAGATCTTCGGGTTATGTGTTGCTGTGTGTACTTTAGTCACAAATACTTAGAAAACCATGGGAAGGGTTAAACCACACGTGGCTAATGGTGCTTCTCACTGGAGCCATTGTTAAACCAACACATGGATGGGGGATGATTCTCTCTCGGCCTTTCCGCTTCAGTTCTCTGCCCTACACCTGCCTCGCTCCTGCAGTTTGTGAAGATGTGAGGCGACCTCCTGCCTGGGCCCTTCCTTTCCCGTCTCAGTCTGCCCCTGAATCTGCCCGGCTGCTGGCTCTGCTGCTTGCTCAGCTTCGTTCTTGTCCCATCTACAGGGAGCATCTGGTGCCAGATCTTGCAGGGCCAGCTGGAGGAGGCGGCGCACCAGCTGGAGTTCCTCAAGGAGGTGCAGCAATCCCTCGGGAAGTCTGAGGTCAGAGCTAATAGGCAAGGATGGCTTCCCTATGGAGTCTCCAGCAGAGGGCGATCCCAATGGCCGGCCTCACTGCTCGGGCCAGCCTCGGCTCCCGGGCCAGCTCGGCTCCAGGCCCCAAGCCTCTCTTCCACAGGTCCTGGTCTTCCTGCAAGCCCTTGTGGCATCTAAGAAGCAAAAGCCAGAGCAGGAGGCCACCGCGCTCCTGAAGGAGGCAGTGGAGCTGCACTTCTCCAGCATGCAGGGCCTGGCCCTGAGCCCCGAGTACTTCGAAAAGCTGGACCCCCTCTTTCTGGTCTGCATTGCCAAGGAGTATCTGCATTTCTGCCCCAAGCAGGTTAGGGGGATGACCCATCTTCTCAGCAGGGGCCTAAAGTGCAGGTGTGATTGGCAGTCACACAAGGGACAGAAACAAGGGCTTTACCTGGCCAGTCAGCAAGCCCAGCTGAACTGTGAGGAAGCGGTCAGGAATCTAGTGCTTCTGTGGTGTTTATTTGTTGTCTTGGTTTTGAGACAGGGTCTCCTGTAGCCCAGGTTAGTCTCTAACTTGCTGTGTAGCCAGGGATGCCCTTTGAACCCCTGATCCTCCCACCTTCACATCCTGAGAGCTGCCACCACAACCAGTTTATGGGGTGCCATGGATGGAACTCAGTACTTTCCACAAAGCAAGTGCTCTATCCCCTGAGTGACAGCCCCAGCCTGTTCCAGGTCTTTTCAAACAGGAACAGGCTGAAGCCAGATCACCTCAGAGGCTTTTCTGGTGCAGAGCCGGATGTCCCAGGTGATGTGCAGTGTCCTCTCTCTCACAAGTTCCCAGGCCTGTCTGAAGCTGGGGCACAGGCTCCGTATTTGGGTGGGGCAGTACACCGGCCAGCCATGCACCTGTCCTTGTCCTGACAGGAGCTGTAATCCCAGCTCTCAGGCAGCAGAGGAAGGAGGGTTAGAAGTACAAAATCATCCTTGGCTATACAGGGAGTTCAAGGCTGTCATGGGCTACATGAGACCCTGGGCAGATGGTGAGGGAGGATCAGGGGGCAAGTGTTGGTAGGAAGAAGAGGAGGTAGGAGAAGAAATAAGGCAGCCACACATTTAGCCTCTGATCTTCCCACAGCCTCGGTCACCTGGCCAGCTCGTGTCTCCACTTCTTAAACAAGTCGCTATGATCTTGAGTCCTGTGGTGAAGGTAGCCCCGGCCATGATGGACCCACTGTTTGTGACGGCTCAGGTCAAGTTCCTCTCAGGTGAGCAGCAAATGCTAGCAGATACCTGGTGGAGCTTCTGTCTTAGGGTGTAGCCACAGGCTCCTTGCCTGGGATTCTTTTCCTGTTTGTATATATGACACACACACACATACCTGCATACATACATACATACACACGTATGTACATACATACACACACAGAATACCGCTGTGAGGAAACTGGAAGGCCACGTGGGACAGGAATAGTATTTCCGTGAGGCCCCAGATGGCGAGGCTTTCACTGAGGCCACAGTCAGGTCTGCCAACTTCTCCCATGTCCCAGTTTAGGCATCAGAGAGAGGAAAGGAAAGAACATTCTGTGGGCGGCCAGTTGTTCTCTGCGATACACAGCCCTCCCCTGAAGCACTTCACTTAGGGCCTGCACCATCTCCCTGCCTGCGGAATCCACTGTTACCACGTCTCCCGCTGTCTCTACGCTGAGGGCTTTCACTCACCTGAGGGCTCTTAAGACTTTGTCCTCAAGGCTCTCTGGGCCAGGTTTACTCATAGTTTTAATGTCCTCTGGGTCCAAGGCCAGGGAAGAAGAACTGTCCCAGAGGTGCTGGCAGCTACCAGCAGGTTTGGAACCAACGCTAGGTCTCCAAGAGGTGAGGTTGCCATGGTGACCTCTTCCTCTCCACAGCACACAAGAAAAGATGAGGGAGTTTGGGACCCAAAAAAGGTGTATCCCAACTTACAAGTGATGGCTTCCAGGCGGCAGCTATGTAGAGGCCTGACTACAGAAGGAGAAAGTGCCCCTCCTAGCCTTCTGCACCCTGGCATTTAGCTGCCACTATCAAACCAGGACAGCATGCCTGGCTTCAGAGGGGCACCTAAGTTTCCTAGTGTCAGGAGTTCAGACCTCCACGGCTTGAGTTTAAATGAAGACTTTGACCCTTGGGATAAATTGCTTACATGACTACATCCTGAATCCCATATCCAAAAGACAGTATGTCAAGGCCCAAGTAGGTATAGGGCCTCATTAACATGCACAAGGTCCTAGGTTTGATTCCCAGAACCATGAAAAATAAAGATAAAATACAAGGGTCAAAAACAAAACTTACAGGGTCATGCAGATGTCAAGTCTAGTCAGACTTTAACAAGCCTGGCAGGGCAGTCATTAAAGCATGTTTCTTGTGATTGCAATGGCCTGAGCTTGATCCCTCCTTGTGATCCTAGTGCCAGAGAGGCAGACAGGGACAGGTGGAAGCCCGGGGTGGGCTGGCTGGCCAGCCTAGCCTGCATGCTGAGCTCCAGTCCAGAGACCAACCCTGTCTCAACACAAGGTGAATGGCTCCTGAGGAATGTACTGGAGTTGTCTTCTGGTGTGCAACACACACACACACACACACCGCATATTCTCTCTCTCTCTGTCTCTCTCTCTGTCTCTCTCTCTCTCTCTAACTGGGTAAAATACCAACATTTGACAGAGATTTCTGTAAATACCAGATTTCCAAATGGTCACATATGTGAAACCCATTCTTCCTGTACTTGTTGGGTCTCGGGGGCTCCTAAAGCTCTCTTATGCAGGCTTTGGTTCTGTGTCCCTAGGAGAGCTGGAGAACTCCCAGAGCACCCTGCAGCGCTGCCTGGAGCTGGATCCCACCTTTGTGGATGCCCACCTCCTCATGTCCCAGATCTACCTGGCTCAGGGCAACTTTGCCATGTGTTCCCACTGTTTAGAGCTGGGTGTCAGCCACAACTTCCAGGTGGGAGCTCTCTGCACTCTGCGGCCAATCGAACACCCCTTTCTGGACCATTGCTGGGGCAGGGGAGCATATAAAGACGTAGGAACTCTGCTAGCCCACAGGCAGGGCAGGCTCATTGGTTCCCTCGGAGAAGCTCCCCAGGCTGCCATGTGAGCAGCAGAGGTAAGCTAGCCCCAGTTCCACTCTGCCTCTCCTAGGTCCGAGACTACCCCCTCTACCACTTCATCAAAGCCAGGGCCCTCAACAAGACTGGTGACTATGCCGAGGCCATAAAGACCTTGAAGATGATCGTAAAACTGCCCACCACAAAGGCGGAAGAGAGCAGGAAGAGCCGAGGCCCCTCCGTACGGCCCAGTGAGCGGGCGTCCATCCTGCTGGAGCTAGTAGAGGCCCTCCGACTGAATGGGGAGCTGGTGAGAAACGCCTTACATGGGGCTGGGGATTAGGCCATGAAAGCATCGGGACCAGAGTCCAGATTGCCAGAACCCCCAATGCGTCTGAGGGTTCTAGGTTCAGTGAGAGAGACTGAACTTGATGATAAAATGATCACAGAGGATGATACCTGATGTCAGTTTCTTCCCTGCTCATGCAAACATGAGTGTGCACCTGCACACTCACGCCTCCACCCCCCAACGCGAACATGCATACACACATGCGTGCACACTAAACACATAGACACGCAACAAAGAAAAAACCGCTTTGCTCCCATTCCCTGGGCTGGGGCACATTTGGAGGCCCCAGGAGACCAGCCTGGGGCCAAGCTCTGATTTTGTCTGAGGTTCACTTCACTTGGGCTATGATCTGAGCCCTTTTGTTTGTTGATTAGGTTTGGTTGAGACAGAGTTCTCTAATGTAGCTCCGGCTGTCCTGGAACTCACTATATATACCAGGCTGACCTCAAACCTGCAGAGATACCCCTGCCTCCGCAAGAGGCAAGAACAAGGCTTGGAGGAGCTGAAATCTGTATGATACTCTGGCCTCAGCAGCCTTGCCAGCTCACAGGATGCGGTCTGCCCTGGACCATCTCTGTGACCAAGGCCCATATCTTTCCCTTGTGATGCACCTGACTGAGATGGAAAACTAGCCAGAAAGGGTTTTTTTTTCCCCCTTTAAAAATAAAGGACTGTGAAGATGGCTCAGTTGGTAAAGTGTTTGCCATGGAAGTGTGAGGACCTGAGTTGGATCCTGGAGGAAAGGGGAGGTGTTGACTGATGTTTCTGTCCCACCAGGTCCCACAGCCATTTAGTCCCAAATAAGCACACAGAGGTCTACATTAATCATAAACTGGTTGGCCTAGTAGCTCAGGCTTCCTATTAATTAATTCTTACATCTTACATTAATCCATTATTCTTGTCTGTGTTAGCCACATGGCTTCGTACCTTTCTCAGTGAGGCAGTCACATCTTGCATCCTCTGTGACTGGGTGACGACTGCAGACTAACTCTTTCCTCTTCCCAGAATTCTTCTGTTCTCATTGCCCCACCTCTACTTCCTGCCTGTGCCTGGCTACTGGCCAATCAGCATTTTATTAAACAAGTACAAGAAACAAGTCTTTACAGTATAAAACCATTGTCCCACAGCAGGGAGGCAGCATGGTGGTTTGAAAGGAAATGGATCCCAAAGGGAGCGACACTAATGGGAGGTGTTGGAGTAGGTGTGGTCTTGTTAAAGGGAGTACATCACTGTGGAGGAGGGCTTCGAGGACTTACATATGCTCAAGTCACACCCAGTGAGATAGTTCACTTCCTGTCGCCTTTGGACCAAGATGTAAGGATGCTCAGTTACCTCTCTAGCACCATGTCTGCCTGCATGCTGCCTTGCTTCCTGCCATGATGATAATGGACTAGACCTCTGAACTATGTGAGCCACCAAAATTAAATGTTTCCCTTTATAAGAGTTGCTGTGGTCATAGTGTCTCTTAACAGCAATAGAAACCCTAACTAAAGTCTGGAGAGATGGCTCAGTGGTTAAGAGCTTTGCCTGCTCTTCCAAAGGTCCTGAGTTCAATTCCCAGCAACCACATGTGCTCACAACCATCTGTAATGAGATTTGGTGCTCTCTTCTGGCCTGCAGGGATACATGCAGGCAGAACACTGAATACCTAATAAATAAATAAATCTAAAAAAAAAAAAAAAAAAAAAAAAAAAAAAAGAGGAAACGCTAACTAAGACACCAGTACTGGAGAGGCAAAGGCAGGCAGATCTCTGTGAGTTCAAGGCCAGCCTATAAACAAAGCAGGTTCCAGGACAGCCAGAGCTGTTACACAGAGAAACCCTCTGTTCAAAAAAGCCATGCTTGGGCGGGGGGGGGGGGGGGGGGGGCGGGGGAGGGGGCGGGGACACGACACATGACTGTAATTCCAGATGGGGAAGTGGAGCTGGGAGGATCTCTGGGGCTCACTAGCCAGTCAGCCCACTCTAATGAACAAGCTTCAGGGCCATGAGAGACTCTCAGAAAATCAAGTGGGTGGCTCCTAGGGATAACACCTGAGATTGACCCCTGGCGTGTGGTTACATGTGCTGGTATGCCTGCTCATGCTCGAGCATGCAGCTGTAACTCACACACACACACACACACACGACTCTCTGGGTAAATGTGTGAACATGGAAGCAAAACTACCCAAAGTAACACAAGACAGGTAGAGACAGATGTTCTACCTGTGCAGAACCAGGAACTGCCCACCCAACCTCAGCTGACAGCTCAGCTGTTCCTAAAGCTAAGGGTTCATCTGTCAGGCATCAGGAAGGGAACTGGGTGAAGGACAACAAGCCCAGATGTTCCCACTGGGGACAGAGAGTAGGGGAGTGGGGCTGGGGACGGACTGGGGCCCGGGATAGAGTGAGACAGCTCCCCCTGCACCTAGGGGCACAGGGGCACCCCTAGGGTGGCCAAGCTCCAATCCAAGCTGATAGAGGTCTCAAATGCAGCACCCTCTACTTCTGTCCATCCTCAACTCAGGAGAACAAGCAGGTGATAAGCTGAAAGTCAGTTCTGCAGTCAGACAAAGAGAGGGGTCATGAGATGTGAGCCCAGGGTTCTGCCCAACTTCCTTAAAAGGCACTCCCAGAGGAGGTTGCAGTCTGGCGCAACAGTGCCAAAGAGTGTTCTCACTACAGCCTAGCACTTTGGGGTTTGGAGGACTAGCGTTGTTTGACTTGGTTTTTTGTTGTTGTTGCTTGTTTGTTTGTTTGGTTGGTTGGTTGGTTGGTTGGTTAGTTGGTTGTTTAGTTTTGCTTTTGCTTTTTTAACTTTTAAAGTTGCATTTATTTATTTTTGTATATATGCATATATGAACATGTATGCATACATGCATGCGTGCATGGAGGTCAGAGGACAAATTTATGAGAGTTGGCTCCCTCCTCCCACCATATGCACCTGGGGATTGAACTTCGCAGCCAGCACCTTTACCTGCTGAGCCGCGTTGTCACCCCTTCACCAGATTGGCATGAAACTCATGATCCTCCTTCCTCAGCCTCTTGAGTGTTAGAATTGTGGGTGTTCATCATCATGACTGGCCTCCCGGCGAAACTCCTGTGGAAAGGGTGTGGTTGGATGAGCTGTCCCCATTAGAGAAGGCACAATCATGACAGCAGCGTCTTTGTGTTCTAATGACCAGCCATTGCCTCCACAGCTGCTCTGCAAGTGGCCAAGTATCTTCTTGGCACAGGCGCACCCCTGGACTGGGACTGGAACAGAGGTATAAATGTCCTCGGGTCACCTGTAATAGATCTTAACAAAGAGAGGGTCTGTTTGGTCCTCCACCTTGTAGCACGAAGCCACCAAGATCATGCAGGATGCCATCAATGAGTTCAGCGGCACGCCGGAGGAGATGCGCATCACAGTCGCCAACGTGGACTTGGCGCTGAGCAAAGGCAACGTGGACTTGGCCCTGAGCATGCTGAGAGGCATCACGCCCAAGCAGCCCTGCTACACGGAAGCCAAGGAGAAGATGGCCAGCATTTACCTGCACACGCGCAAGGACGTGCGCCTCTACATAGGCTGCTACATGTAAGCTCCACCCACGCGGCAGGCGGCTGGCACGCTTTCCCTGGAGGCTGGGGAGGGTTCCCTCCTGTTATATGCCTTCAACTTGGTCTCCAGAGTGTATCCCCAGAGTGCATTAGACCACATTAGACCCCGTAAGTCTCCCTGGCCGAGGGTGAGTTCCGAGGACCCTCAGCCCTTCCCCCGCGCTGTGTGTTTTACATTATGGTGGGAGCATATAGGTCCGGATTCCAGCACTGGTGCCAACGGAACCATGAGAACAACTCACACCTTGGCCCTGCTGTCTGCCTTTCCTTGGTGCAGGGCCTCAGGGGTGATCAGTGCCGGGTGGGCGAGGAAAGCATGGAAGTCGGAAGCACCGTCCCTGACTCCTAGAATTTGGTATTAGAACCTCAAGAGGTCCTTCCCAGCCCCTTTCTCTGGGAAAAACTAGGCAGTCTGGGGCTTGAGGAGCTGGGAGGGTAGGAACTGACCAACAGGGATTAGACTTTCAGGGAAGCAGTGTGGGGCTGGGGTGGGGCTCAGTGGCTGTGTGCTTGCCAGACATGTCCCATGACCTGGGTTCTAACCCAGCGTCTCAGGAAAAGGAAGTATAACTGGGGGTGTAGCCCAGTTACGGAGTGCTTAGCTTAGCATCCCGTTAGCTCCACATTCAGTCTTCAGTGTGACATAAGACCAGGTGGGGCGACCCGCCGCTGTAACCCCAGTACTTGGGAGGTAGAAACTAGAGAACCCGAGTTCATAATCAGCCTGAGACATGGACCCTGGGCTCAAAAACTACCAAGTCCAAACATGCAAAACAGTATGGCCGCTCATGGAGAAGACCAGAGGGCCTCGGCCATGGCCTGGACGAACAGCAGGTGCGAGCCTGGCTATTAGTGCTCCCCAGGATCTCTGGGACTCAAGATGATGAACAGATGGACACTCGCCAGGCCCAGGCCTGAGAGAGGAAGTTGGTTTCTCCCGTAGGGAGCTCTGTGAACACCTGCCCGGCCCCCACAGCAGCCTGCTACTGGGTGATGCTTTCATGAACATTCAGGAGGTAAGGAGAGAGACTCTCTGGGCCTTGCTAACTGGCTCCCAGGATCACTTCTCTGGTGAGAGGAGAGAAAGACACCCCCTCCATACTTTCCCCACCAGCCTGAGAAGGCCCTGGAGGTGTACGATGAGGCCTATAGAAAGAACCCTCACGATGCCTCCTTGGTCAGCAGGATCGGACAAGCCTACATGAAGACCCACCAGTATGCCAAGGTGAGGCTCCCCTAGGGAGGGCCAGCCACGCAGGGAAAGAGCTTAGAAAGCCCACGAGTTGGGGGTCTAGATGGGAAGGTACAGCATTTTGCTCCAGCTTCCTGCTGAAAGCGTGACGGGGAGTGGGGTGAGCACACCAGTCTGCACTGTCTGCCCTCCCTGTTTCACCTGAGGCCTGAGCCCCGCTGGGAGGCGGGAATGGGGCTTCCGTGTGCCTAGGGGCGAGGGGCGATCTGATGTGGTGGCTGCTGGAGGGACATGGTGTCAGCAACCCCCACGCAGAGCCAAGCTGAGGCCAGTATTTCCCGTGTGCACGAAGGCCATTAATTACTATGAGGCCGCCCAGAAGATCAGTGGGCAGGACTTCCTGTGCTGTGAACTGGCCGAGCTGCTGCTGAAGCTGAAGAAATATCACAAGGCAGAGAAGGTGCTGAAGCAGGCCTTGGAACGAGACTCTGGTGAGGCGGTGTTCGAACTCGCTCTGACCCCTGTCCACATTAGCTAGGGATCTGAACCCAGTCCTTCCCACCAACCCACGGGCCAGACTAGCTGACTGAGACGTGTGTGTGTGTGTGTGTGTGTGTGTGTGTGTGTGTGTGTGTGTGTCTCTCTCTCTCTCTAGAGGTCAAGGACATTCCATCACTGATGAATGAGGTCAAGTGCTTGCTTTTGCTGGCAAAGGTTTACAAGAATCATAAAAAAGAGGATGTGGTTGGAACGCTGAACCAGGTAACTGACCCAAGGTCTTTGTAGCTCCTGATGTCGGGGAGGAAGGAGGCTCAGCCCACGGGCCTGCCAGGGTGCAGACCTTCCTCAAGAGAGGCCCATCACCCTCTCGTCTGAGAACCCTGGGCTGGGCTGGGCTGAGAAGGGCCGGGAGATAGTGACTTTGTCCTTAAGAAGAGTGAGGTGACCGTCGGCGTGAGAGTGGCAGAAAGTCCATGCATTGAAAGCTCTGTGAAGCTATGTTTGTCCCCCTCTCCTTCCCTCCCTCTGTTCCTTCCTCCTGCCCTCCCTAGCTCAGTACCTACCTTCCTTCTTTTAGAGACAGGGTCTTCCTAGTTTACCCAGCTAACCTAGAGCTCTCACTATGTAGCCCAGGCTGCCTTACGGTAGTCTTCCTACCTCAGTGGCTGAGTGCTGGTATCCAGGGAAGCACCGCTATGTCCGGTTTCTCTGCTCTTTTTTAAGTTTTCACAGCGGTGCTTTGGGCTAAACACTATGACATTCCCATCTGACTGAGAAAACCTTTCAAGGCATGAAGACTAAAACCCAGAGCTAAGTACAGATGTTTATGACTTGAGGTGATTTGGCTGAGAGTTCTAGAACTTTTCAGAACTGTAGGTCGAGTTCTGAATTTTTATTTTTCCTGGGCTAGAGATAGATGGCGCTCTTCTGCCTGGCAGATGCTAACAGTGGCAGCGAGCAACAGCTTCCCAGGGGCCACTCACTGCCAGGCTAGCCCAGTGCTCTACAGTGTTCTTCTTGCTAAGCTTTGGTGCTCACGGTGTTCAGTACAGTCAATGCTGTTTTCTCCCAACACAGGGTTTGTCTGTGTAGTCCTGGTTGCCCTGAAACTCACTTTGTAGACCAGGCTGGCCTCAAACTCAGAGATCCACCTGCCTCCCAAGTGCTAGGATTAAAGACTTGCATCACCACTGCCCAGCTCTAGTCAATGCTGTTTCGTAAGATTTAATCTTATCAATATAATTGTTTACCTACACATATGTATGTGCACTGCATGCATGCCTTGTGCCTGTGGAGAGCAGAACAGGGCAATAGATCCCTTGGCACTGGAGTTATAGGTGGTTGTGAGCTGCCCGATTTGGGTGCTGGGAACAAAACACGGGTCCTCCACAAGAGCAGTGTGTGCTCTTCAGTGCTGAGCCATCTCTCCAGCCCAAGAATTTTGAATTTTTATTTTTCTGAAACAGCATCTCACTCTATAGCCCTGGCTGGCCTAGTACTTACTGTGTGGGTCATGACCCCTATGGGGGTCAAATGGCTTTCACAGGGGTCACCTATCAGAATGCACAGATATTAACATCACAATTCATAACAGTAGCAAAATTACAGTTATGAAGTAGCAACAAAAATAACTTTATGGTTGGAGGTCACCACAACACAAGGAATTTTATTAAAGGGCCGCAGCATTATGAAGGTTGAGAATGACTGACATAGACTAAGCTGGCCTTGAACTCAAAGATCCGTCTGTTTCCCAAGTACAGAGACACCTGAATCAACACATCTTTTACTTGCATGTATTCACCTTACAATGGGTTTATCATAAGTCAAGGAGATGGACCTGAGATTGAAGTCTGGCCTGTACCAACACATCTTCTTCCCATACGGGGCTGCCCTGATCCACACGCCCTTGGCCATTCCTGTCGGGCCTTCCTCACTTTCCACCTGCAAGAACAGGTTCCCACTTGTTCCCAGGGCAGAGTCGTCGTCTGTCCGTCGTCCCGTCGTCCCCCCCCCGTCCCCCCCCGTGTTCCCCCCCTCCCCCCCCCCCCCCGCCTCTGACCACTTGAGGTACAGGGTTTCTCTGTGTGACAGTCCTGGCTGTCCTGGAATCACCAGTAGACCAGGTTGGCCTTGAACTCACAAGATCCTGCTAGCCTCTGCCTCCCAAGTGCTGAGATTAAAGGCGTGCCTTCTAGTCAAGCCCTGATAAGGTGCCTTATCTTGTTTACCACCCAATCTACTTATCTCTTTGTCCTTAAGGAGCCAGCACTAGTTCTCACTCACTTCTAGCAACTTGGCTATCTTTCCTGTTCCTCACCTCCTCCATTCACTTCTTGGAAGCGAGAGAACTGCCTCATTTTCCAGAAGGGAGATAAACGCAGAGCAAATGTGTCCGCCAAAGCACAGCCCCGGGACATAGTTGAGTTGGTAGCAGGCACAAATGCCTTGGTTCTCCCTTCAGTACTACACAAACCAGGCATGGTAGCACAGGATCTTTGATTATATAATGAGTTCCAGGCCAGCGTGAGTACGGAAGACCCTGTCTCAAACAGCAATGGAAACCCATCCCGGGGCTCTCTGGAGGCAGAAGACAGTCTCTGTAAGTTTCAGGCCAGCCTAGTCTACATAACAAGTTCCATATCAGCCAGGACTACATAGTGAAACCCTGTCTCAAACAACAAAAAGCCAGCCTGAGCTTGGTTGGCACATGCCTTTAATCCCAGCTCTGTAGAGGCAGAAACAGGACGGTCTCTGAGTTTGAGGCCAGCCTGATCTACTTAACAAGTTCCATATGAGCTAGGGCTACATAGTGAGACCTCATCTCAAAAACAAAGCAATAAACACCACTAGTAACAAATGCCCAGCCGGCTCTGGGCACCTACTGTATGTTGCTCTAGCCTGCAAGACAGCCCAAAGCAAATCGACACACAGCCCCAAGGTGTGGTGGAGGCAGGGCAGGCAACTAAAGACAAGTTTGCCCTCCACTTCTGCTCCTTGGGGGGTGGGGCGGACAGGGGCAGGCGGGTTGGGGGGCAGTGCAGGCCTCCCTCCCGTGTGCTGAGGGAGTGGCCCCGATTTCCTCAAGGTGCTCTTTCTGACATTGCCAGCTATAGAACACACTGGGAAGTCCTGTGGCCTGGCACCTGAGCTGGGGGTCTCTGATCCTAGCCTCACTGGTTCCCCCAGGCCTTGGACCTCCAGTCCCGGATACTGAAGAGGGTTCCCCTGGAGCAACCCGAAATGCTCCCCTTCCAGAAGCAGTTGGCAGCCTCCATCTGCATCCAGACCGGGGAGCATTACGTGACAGGGAAAGACTACGACAGCGCCGTGAAGTCCTACAAGAACGCCCTCTCCTACTCGCCAATGGACAACAAGGTGCGTGGCCCTCGAAATGACACCGTGGGGGCCGGGGAGGTGGCCAGGTGGCACAGCACTTGCCTAGCGCCCACAGAGCCCTGGCTTCAGTCACCATTCACTACAAACCAAGTAGGGTCGTACCCAACTGTAACCTCAGCCCTTGGAAGGTGGAGGTAGGACCAGGAGTTTGGGGTGGGTATCCTTGCCGAGAGAGCTGCTGCAGGTGTAAAGCCAGAGGGAAAGAAGGAAGGCCAGCTTTGGGCCATTTATGAAGGCTAGAAATAGGGAAAGACAGCCCTGGAAGTCTCATTGGCCTGGCCTTTGTCAGTTCCCGCTGGTGGGGGTGCCACTGGTAGGGATGCGGGGTGACTCGTGGTTGCCAGGCTGCGTGGGAATCTGGCCCAGGTTGAGTTTCCAAGCCAGCTGAGAATCGTGGCAGGGGTGTGGTGCCAGATGAGGAAACAGTTCACACTAAGTTCACACTCTTCTAAAGAGCCTGGACATTGGAAGAGTGACCTTGGTTTAGTGTCCCCCGCCTGTGCCCCCTCCTCGCATACTACATAAAACTTGTCATCTCAGCACCTGGCAGGAGGCAGGAGGTCATCCTCGAGTACATAATGAGTTGGAGGCTAGCCTGGGATACATGACCCATGAAAGACATGTCTCAAAAACATAGTTAAATATGTTGTATGAAAAAAAAATAATAAAAAAATTAGCTTGGTATCTGTTCACCCTTTGACAGGCCTTGGTGACTGTGGGGTAGGGCGGGCATGACCCTTGCCTGAGATTGGCCTCAGGCAAGAGGAAAAGAGTAGCAAGAAGGAGATTCTAGCACGTTGTCATCTGTCCAGGAATCCAGGACACAGAGGAGTCCCCAGAGGAAGCAGCAGAGGCCAAAGGATGAGATTAGTGGCTTAGCCAGGCCCCAGCTCATTCCGTTGGTAAAACCAACAGAACGGCAGGGGAACTGGGTGAGAGGGAGGCCTGCTTTCAAAGCCAATAGTCGCGGAGGCGGCGGCGGGTTCGGAGGGAGCCAAAGGTGACTGCAGCGAACGCGGAGCTGGCTTGTTTTCCTGTCTGGTCTCCGCACAGGTGGCGTTGGAGCTGGCGCAACTCTACCTGCTTCAGGGGCAGCTGGACTTGTGTGAACAGCGCTGTGGCCCCCTCTTACAGATGGAGCAGACGCACGAGAGAGCTGCGGTGGTAGGAGCTGCCTGTCATGCTGCGCACCGCCCCGAGGGCCCCCGTGACAGATTCCTAATTATTTAACCTCAGACAATTCACTGTCCCACCCTAAGAGCTTTGGGGCCCTGTCCCAGCCTCCTGATCTGTCCTTCTTGGGGAGGCGGGGGGGGGGGGGGGTGGGGGGGGAGGCATGGGAAGGCCAGCAGGGGGCAGCAGCGTCCTCGAGGCTAGGCTGGGGGCGGGGCACGATTGGACCAACTTCAGGGGAAACCACACCCCCTGTTAGGTGAAGGTCGGGTGACTGTGAAATCACCCTCCCTGGTCAGCCTTCTCCTGGGCCACCCCAGGCCTCCGCCTTGCAGGGTAGAAAGACACCTGCAGTCCTCCGGGGGCTCACAGGCTCTCCGGACCAGGGAGGCTACCTGGGGAGTCTTCTACTTTCCTTCCCGGCCAGCCCCCACGAAGCCGCCCTTGTGTGTCTTCTAATAGATGCTGGCTGACCTGATGTTCAGAAAACAAAACTACGAAGCGGCCATCAGTCTCTACCGCCAAGTGCTGGAGAAAGCTCCAGGTACTCGGGGCCAGAAGACCGCCTCCCCACCCAGCCAGGATGGCTATCCCAGAGAAGGGTGGGCCTTATCCCCTCCTTCCTGGCTGGGCAGAGGAAGCCCCTTCCTTCCCAATTGTTCCCAGAGAAGCAGGAAACTGATAAAGACCCAGAACGTGGCAGCCCTTCCTGAGTCCAAGGGGGCCAGTTCCTGGACCCAGGCGCTTGGCACTGGAACCAGGACAGCCTGTCTGTCCCTATATCGCAACTACTGGGACTCAACACAGTCCCCTCTATGGTCACACCCACCTGGAAGCCGGTAGGCATTCTCTCTGGGTTGGTTAGCCACACCCCTAGTTGCTACTGAATGAAACAGCAGCTTCAAGGGTCAAACCTGAAACCCAAGCCAGAGGCCCAAGCCTCTGCGGTCCCACAGGACAAGCAGTTGTGCTTAGCAGCAGAGTCTCCCAGTCAGGCTGCCTGGGTGTGAAGCCTGGTATGCCCAGTAGCCATGCAACCTTTGAAAACCTACTCACTCCTCCATGCTCAGCGTCCCCTTCTGTCGAAACGGGGACAGAAAGAGGGCTCAGCCCTGTAGTTAAATCACAGGTAGGACATCACAGAGCCAGGTAGGGGGTAAGTGCTGTGTGTGTGTGTGTGCGTGCGTGAGAGAGAGAGAGAGAGAGAGAGAGAGCCCCTAGAGGTCAGGGGACAACATGAGTGCCCTGCTCTAGCACCTTCATCTTGTTCCCTTGAGACAAGATCTCTTGCTGAACTTGAACTTGGAGATAGCCAGCAAGCCCCAGAAATCCTCCAAAGTCTGCCACCCTTTGCTTTCCAATGGGTGCTGGGGATTCGAACTCAAGTCCTCGTGTTTTGCTCGGCAGGTGCCTTTCTGACCAAGGCATGTGGATATTCTAAGCACTGTATCATTTACTCACTTTTGTGTATGCAATTTCTCTGCTCAGCCTAAACAAGTAGTGTCTCCTGAGACCTCCTCAAGGTCCAGTGTTCCCTTCTCCCGCCTCAGTCCTCAGAACACCAGCCTGGTGTGGTGCTGTCCACTGCATGCTGCAGATTTCTGCTCTCTCTCTCTCTCTCTCTCTCTCTCGCTCTCTCTCTCTCTCTAGACAATTTTTTGGTATTGAATAAGTTGATTGATCTGCTACGACGGAGTGGCAAGCTTGAAGAGGCCCCTGCTTTCTTTGAACTGGCCAAGAAGGTGTCTAGCCGGGTGCCTTTGGAGCCAGGGTTTAACTACTGCCAAGGCCTTTACTGCTGGTGAGTTAGCCTGGAGCATACTGAGGAGCCGTGGTAGGATAACAGGCCTCCCTAGCAGATAGCTAGGGTCTTGCTCAGCAGAGGGGAAGCAGAGAGCAGCCTCCAGAAAACACTCAGACCAGATATCCAGAGTGCCCCCCATGTGTCCACGCACCCTGGTCTCCACATGCCTTACACAGCTCCTCTGACCGACTCCTGGCATTTCCTGCACTCTTTGTAGGCACATTGGACAGCCCAACGAAGCCTTGAAATTTCTGAACAAAGCCCGAAAGGACAGTACCTGGGGCCAGATTGCCACCTGCTACATGGTCCAGATCTGTCTGAACCCTGATAATGAGATTGTCGGTGGGGAGACCTTCGAGAGCCTAATGGCTGACAGCAAGTAAGAGGGCTGGGGTAAGCACGGGGTGGGGGCGCACAGGAAGGGGCCTCAGCCAGGCCAGGTGAGGGCCACAGAAGCAGGCTGTCAGCCCGAGCCCCATGCCTACAGCTCCACCAGTAGGAAAGAATCCCAGCAACACGGGGTGCGCACTGCAGAGAAGCTCCTGCGGGAATTTTACCCACACTCGGACTCCAGGCAGACCCAGCTGCGGCTGCTGCAGAGCCTCTGCCTGCTGGCCACCAGGGAAAAGGCGAATGTAGAGGCGGCTCTCGGGTCCTTTATCGAGATGGCCCAGGCTGAGGTGCGAGAGCCAGGGATGGGTTCTGGTGGGCAGGGGTCAAGATGGGGGTGATAGCCAAAGTGCCCCAGTGTACCACTCACGCTTCCGCGCGTGTGCAGAAGGACAGTATCCCTGTATTGCTGGCCATGGCACAGGCCTACATGCTACTGAAGCAAGTCCCCAAGGCTCGCACGCAGCTGAAGCGCCTCGCCAAGGTCCCGTGGACGCTGGATGAGGCCGAATACCTGGAAAAGAGCTGGCTTCTGCTAGCTGACATATACTGCCAAGGCGGCAAGTTCGACCTGGCCTCGGAGCTGCTTCGCCGCTGCCTCCAGTACAACAAGGCAAGGATCCACTGGGGTGGGAGAATAAGGGAGGTGTGAGCATGATGGGGAGAGGTAGAGTCAGAGGGGCAAGTCAATGACAAACCCGGAACCAGGAGCCACAGGTCAAGGAAGAAGCCAAGTTTAGTGGGGTCAGGCACGGCTGGGAGAGGAGCGAGGGAGGTCGGTGGGCTTGAGGGATGCGCAAGGATTAGCTTCTGACAGATAGGATGCTAGAGGAGGGGCTTTCTATGAAGGGGTCGTGCCAGCTTTTGAGTAAGGAGTGGGTACACAGTTAAACCCTCAAAATGTTGAGGGTGCTCTTGGGTGTCCCTGTGTACTTTGGGTTAATGCTGCTCACTGCCATCCCGTTGCCCCCTCCTGGTCCCAGCCTGAGGACCATGGTGGCTGCTTTGGGGCAGGCAGACACGCTCACTGGCTTTCCCTGCAGTCTTGCTGCAAGGCCTATGAGTACATGGGTTTCATCATGGAAAAAGAGCAGTCCTACAAGGATGCGGCCACCAACTATGAGCTGGCCTGGAAGTACAGTCACCAAGCCAGCCCTGCCATTGGTAAGACAACAGGCCAAGGTGCCCGGGGGCTAGTGCCCAAGTCCCGCATCCTGGCGGTTGACAGAGCCCGAGGGCTCCCCCTTACCAAGGCATCCTCCCTACCTCCGGACAGGTTTCAAACTGGCTTTCAACTATCTGAAAGACAAGAAATTTGTGGATGCCATCGAAGTCTGTCACACTGTAAGTCGTCAGCACAAGTGGGATGATGCAGGAACCCCCTGCCTGGTTCCACACGTCTGATCTATCTCTGTACCAGGTCCTGACGGAGTACCCCAATTATCCCAAGATCAGAGAGGAAATTTTGGAGAAAGCCCAAGGGTCCTTGAGGCCCTAGCTGTGACTGGAGAGGGCTTGAGCCGGTAGAAGTCATCGGTCTATACACACTACATGGGGGAGAGCAGGAAGTGGACCGGTGGAGAAAGAATTGGGAAAATGACATATTCTCGCCATTTCTGTATTGTCTGTGGTTTATTTTGACTCATGCCTCATCTGGCCTGAAGGTGTCTAGAAGCTTTATGTCTTTAAGGCCTAAGAAGCAACTTTCCCTGGGGCTCTCTGGCCCCTTCCTCATGGAGCTCACTTTTGTTCCAGACTCTTGAAGAAGCAGAACAAAGAGATCTCCCAGTAGAGCAATGGCTGGGAAAAAGCACCCTATAGCTATTTCAGAGTGTCCCCTGCCCCAATCTTGTTCCCAGTATCTCGGAACTAGAGAAGCAACTACCCCTCCCTACCATGATGTCCACTGAGCCTGCCCTGGCAGTGGGCTCAGACCGTAGGACCACCTGCAGAAGGGCCTGAACTAAGACCCTGTGCAAAAGGGTCAACAGATTATCAAGGCCCATTGTCTTCATTGTATTCATCCACCTCCCCCAAGCTGGACCTCACCTGGTAGGGACAAGTCACATTCCCACTGAGCCACATCCTGCCCCTGCAATCACCACACTTTGGATTTTGTGAAAGATACTGGCCAGCCAGCTCTCCTTCTAGGAAACCATTTAACGCCTGAGCGGGCAGGCGGCAGGCGCAGTGCGGCAGTCCCTATTCAGATGCTAAGAGAACTCACCTTTGCTGGGTTCCCAGTACACCTCTCCCAGTTTCTCAGGATGGAATTATGGGTCAGTCCAGCCTTGGGGGGATGGGGGGAAGTGGGGACTCTGAACTGGGTATCTGGAGGCCCCTCCCAGGGCAGGGGATGTGACTTAGCTGGTGGACCCCTTGTTCAGTGTGCATGACGTCCTGAGTTTGACACACACCCCCAGCACACATAAGTCACACCTGGAACCCCAGCACTTTGGAAGGTCAAGCTCATCCTAACTGAGTGATCTTGGGCTACGTAAGACCCCATCTCAAAAAAGAAAGACTCCATCTCCCGAATCTTGCATCATCCTTTGCCAGTAATATCTAGAAAATCATTTTTGGTAATGGGTTGGAAGTGAGGGTGTCATGATCCCCAGGTACACACAGTACCCCTAAACTCACCTTCTACCCTTAAATTGAATAATGATGTGCTTACCCATGTTTACTGATAGCTAGCTCAATAGTTAGGAATTCTTGGGCGCTGTTGAAAAGGATAGGTCTCATCTGGTAGTGTGTGCCTTTAATCCCAGCAGCATTTAGGAGGCAGAGGCAAGTGGAGCTCTGAATTGAAGGCCAGCCTGATCGACAGAGTGAGTTCCAGTGAGTGAGCTACCACACAGAGAAAAACCCTGTCTCTAAAAAGAAGAAAAAGGATGGGCTTCCCTTTTAAGCATATTGCTATATTCTAAAGAAAACTTCCAGGCCAGCCCGGTCTGCATAGGGAGTTCCAGGTCAGTCAGGGCTCTGAAGCTGGTTGCAGTCTCAAGACCAAAGACTGAAGCTAGTGAGACAGCTCAGCAGGTAAAGGTTCCTGTCCCAACTCTGATGACCTGACTTGAATCCCTAGGTCCCATGTAGTGGGAAAGAATCAATTTGCACAAGTTGTCCTCTGACCTCCACACAAGAATTGCGGCATGCGTAAGCTCGTGTTTATACACAAAATAAAAATAGGCTGACTGAATTAATGAATAAAGCAGTCTCAAAATAAAGGCCTCAGTGTGGGTAGAACGTAGATGTATGGTGGCGATGGATGACCTACTATTCCAGCACTGGGGAAGTGGAGATTGACATCACCGTCCACAACAAAGCAGGTACAACCTGGGCTACATGAGACCTTGTCTCAGAGGGGGAGTGTGTGTGTGTGTGTGTGTGTGTGTGTCGGGACAACTTCCTATAATCCCAGGACTTGGGAGGTATTGGCAGGAGGATCTGGAGTTCAAGGTCACCCTCAGCTACCTGACAAGAGAGTTTTAGACCTTCAGTTGCCTGGATGGCTGCTAAATCTTGTTTTCCATCTTTCTTCCGGTGCTGGAGCTAGAACCCAGGGCCGTGAGGGTGCCCGGCTGATACTCCATTGTGCACTCCAGCCCCGGCCCCGGCCTTTGTGTAACACTGCTGACCATGTGCATGGATCTAGAATGCTACCCTCTCTCCGACAGGGATGACCAGGTCTTTTTCCTCTGCTGTTTGATAACAGGGTTGTTGGGACAGGTTTATTAGGTGGTCTGTGTTTGAGTTTTGGGAGCGTGCTGCTGTAAGAGATTGATATTAATCATGTTTTATCTGTCTCCATTTAAACAAAACTCCCAGAACTGACCCTGTGACCCTAGATGGGAATTAAAGGCCTCAGTCTGAGCGGAGCAGGGACGGAGTCTGTGGAGGAGCCTGTAGGGGCTGTCACCAGGCACTCTCAGAAGAGACACAATGCTGCATGCTAGCGCCATCTCTGCACAAGGGTCTCCAGGCCCTGGTGATGGAAGGGGTGAGGAGGTAGGTCAGAACGTACCAGGAGACTCTACTCTGAGAAGTTTAATAAGCTAAGCCAGTACACTACACGTGGCCCCTCTGCAGGCAGTGATCCAAGCCCTCAGGCCGTGGTGGCACATGCCTTTAATCCCAGATCTCTGTGTTCAAGGCCAGCCTGGTCTATAGAGCAAGTTTCACACACAACAGGCTCCAAAGCTACAGAGAAACCCTGTCTCAGGGCTGGAGAGATGGCTCAGTGGTTAAGAACACTGACTGCTCTTTCAGAGGACCAGATTCAATTCCCAGCACCCCACATGGCAGCTCACAACTGTCTAACTCAAGATCTCTGACACCCTGACACATACATGCAGGCAAAACACCAGCGCAAACAAAGAAAGAGAAAGGGTCAGAGAGAAACAGAATGGGTATCAGTGTGCTCACAGGCTTTCGAGCTGCTGCCCGGGTAGAGTAGTCATTGCACAGGATTGGAGAAACCCAGCAATCTGCACAGTCCCTCACCAGGGAGTGAGCCGGGTAGCGCACAGTAGGGGGCTGGAGCATAGGCAGGGGTGCCTGAGGTCATTCCGTGGAGAACTCTGCAAGTCCCTTCAAGCTCCAGACTGGGATTCTCCAGAGCAAGGGGCAGCCTGGCCTGCACCACTGGCCTAAGGCCTATTCTGGCTGCCTTGGGACAGGTCTGACAGGTCTGGCTGGTAGAGACACTTCCGGAGCAAGCACAAGTCCCCAGGGACTACAGCTGCTGATCCCTGTCACCAGGCCAGGCCTCCCGTAGCCACATCTTACTGCCCTGCCCTTCCTGGACCAAGACAGTAGCTTCTGGGCCAGGGCCCAGACCAGTGTGTATGTATGCAAAGGAGGGTGCTCTTGCCCAGTCTAAGCAACAATTCTGTCGCCTTACAATTCCCCGCTGCGGCCCAGACAGCACTGCGGAGGAATGGGTTAAGGCAGAGGGAAAACTTCCATTTGCCAAGCCAACCTCTTAGCTGGCTTTCTGCTTCCAGGCTGACTGGCCCGCCTGGAAGAAAGCCCAATGCGCTGGCCCTGTGGCATCAGCTCGGCCAGCGGCTGTCCATGCTACCCTGCAATGTCCGGCCCCACTGCTCCCTGGGGGTGCACCATGCTCCCCACCCCACCACAGAGACCACACTTAAAAATAGAGCGTCTTTATTGGTACCTGTCAGCTCAGGTACAATGTGTTCCCACAAGCACACAGGCTGGCAAGGCCTCCTGGGCAAAGAGCAGGGCCTGAGCCTGTGTCTCTTGGCACACACACACATACAAAGAAATGAATAAATTATAGTTCTGACACTTAGAGACAATATAAAAATGCATACAAAATCCAACGTCAGCTAATGAAAGGCATAAAAGCCCTCAACAAGAGCCACCCCCTGCCAACTGGCCGAGGGGCACATGGTGGGCAAAGGGTGGAGTTCAGTGCCCAGAAAGCCCTGAGACAGTGATGGGGCACACTTTGGGGTACGCTTCATGCCCTAAGGCAGGCCCGTTGCCCCTCCTTGGGGCCTCTGGCTTCCCATCCTACAGGAACGGGCTCTATAACCCATGGCCTTGGGGGAAAAGGGAACCGGGCACAGGACAAGTAGTAGCCAGGCAGGGGCAAAAGAGGTTTTTGGTCAAGGCTGGTGCAGCGCACACCCTCAGCTCAGGAGCCAGGCAGCTGACGTGGGTAACAGGCTCAAACCCACGCAGTCCACACCAAGGCCCAGGCAGGTAGCGCACACTGAAGGGGTTCTGCCCCAACACTGCCCACCTGCCAGAGAGGCTCGACCACTGATGCCGCCCGCAGTCCCCAAATAAATTACAGGAATAAATTACATCTTCACAGTCCAGAAGATCTAGTTCCTAGGCTTCAGAGGAACCCATAAGCCTCTGCTCTCAGCCCTGTTGCTGTCTTGGGACAAGGAACCTATCACAGTGCAGAAAGACAGTTCCTGAGGCTCCAGGAGAGCCCCGCCCCTCTTCCTCCTTCTGGGACACACTGGGAGGTGGAAGACCTCTGTTTGAATACAAAGAGACCAGGCATTGAAAGAGGGACACCCCTCCCTGCCCCCTCTCTTTAGTACAGAATAAAAAAATAAAAAAATAAATAACTTCAGAGTGTTAATGTAAAAATAAGAGGGTGCATTCAGCACCCATGGCCAGGACCAGCCCACGGGAGACCGTTACATACATACAAAGACCTTGGGGAACCCCAAAATCACACAAAAAGCAGCAACAGGGCTCTGGAGGCAGGGAAATGGCACCTTGGTCCTTACACTGGCACAGGCTCCACCAAAGGTGCCAAAGCAGTGTCCTCAAACTGGCTCTCCAGAAGGGGTGCCAGGACATCGGTAACCGGCTCTGACAGGCCCATGAGTGACTCCAGGAAACAAGAGCTGGCATCCCTTGGAGGAGAGAAGCTGGGCAAGGGGTGGAGGGCCTCAAGGCTGTCCTGGCTGCCAGATACCCTGCGGGAAGTATAGTGAGGACCCAGACTATAGTCCGGCAGAGCCTGGAGCAGCTCAAAAGAGTCACAGGAGGATAAGCTGAGGTCCCAGGAGCCACTCTGCGCGGCCTCCACCCCAGGGGACCCGGAACCGCCAGGGAGACTACCTTCCCTCAACCCTTCAAGTCCACTGTTCAGGAAGCAGCTGGCGTCCAGGTTGGCATTCTCATCCAGGATGCCCGACGCAAGGCTAGAGTAAGACTGGCTGTGAGTACAGCTGGCCAGGCTGCTGGGGTCACCGGCACCAAAGATGTCGGCCAGATGGAAACAGCTGAGGTTATCCAAGTTACCCACACCCCTTTCCTCCTCCTCCTCTTCCTCCTCAACACCGAGGTCAGAGTCACTGAAATTCAGGATCTGCACCAGGCTGTCTTCATCCACGCCAGACCTGAAGCTGGGACCCGGCAGGCTGGGGCAGGCGAGGTGGTCCGGAGGCTCGCTGCCGCCGGAGGACGAGGATGCGGAAGAGTCGGTCACGTCACTGCTGCAGCTGTTTTCTCCCAACTCACCGCTCACGGGGGGCTTGGCCAACGGAAAGGGGGAAACCAGGGCTTGTTCAACGGGACTGTCCTGGACGGGAGACTCCAGGTCCCCCAGGCTCTCGGCACCCTGCTCCATCTGCAGGCGGGTGAGTGTATGGATGAAGTGTGTCTGAACTCTTGCCTGATTGAATTCCACACGGCCATTGGGGTTCTCACAGCCCTCACTGCAGCAGCCACAGGGGAAGGATGTGTGATCCATCTGCAGAGAAAGACAACGCACAAGTCAGGACTCAGTGGGTGCTTAAAGCCCGCCGGCTCAGCTCTCCACCCCACCAAATCCAGTAGGTTCTGCTTTTTTTTTTTTTTTTTTGGTTTTTCGAGACAAGGTTTCTCTGTGGTTTTGGAGCCTGTCCTGGACCTAGCTCTTGTAGACCAGGCTGGTCTCGAACTCACAGAGATCCGCCTGCCTCTGCCTCCCGAGTGCTGGGATTAAAGGCGTGCGCCAAGGTTCTGCTTTTTGTTTTGTTTTTTTGAGACAGGGTTTCTCTGTGTGGCCCTGGCTGTTCAGGAATTCACTCTGTAGACCAGGCTGGCCTTGAACTCTGAGATCCACCTCCCTGTGCCTCCCTAGTGCTGGGGTTGAAGACACGTGCCACCAAAGCCTGGCTTGAAACAGGGTCTCACTGTGTAGCCTTGGCTGGCCTAGAACTTAGTATGTATAGACCTGGCTGGCCTTGACTTTACAGAGACCCGCCTGCCTCTGCCGGGACTAAAAGTATGCGCCACCATATTTGGAGGATTTTTTTTTTTTTGATGGTTTTGTTTAGGTAGTGGGGGTAGGGATTTAACCCAGAGATCTTGAACATAGCAGGCATACCCCACCCCCATTCTCCCCAGTCCAGCTGCACACCTGGCATTTGATCCCGGCCAGGCTACAACTGCAAGTCTCGGGGTCACAGACTCCATCACAGCGACAGCCACAGTCCTCCCGCGACTGGCGCAGTGCCTGCAGCTCCCGCTTCTCTTCTCGGTCGATCCTTCGGACACCCGAAGCACGAAGTAGGGCCCGTCGCTGCCGAGGTGGATGGGGCTGCAGGAAATTCACTTCCTCCAAGCGGCCACCCGCTACAGCCGCTGCCAGGTCATCCTCCACAGAGGCGTCAGGGATGGCGTCCGCCGTGAGGGGCACGCCTGCCCCTGTCTCTGGAACTCCAGCCACGGAAAGCTACGCACACAGGAAGGATGCGAGAGATTTAACAGATGTGTCAACCATGTTGTCCTAGGTCAGACACAAAACCCCTTCTCTAACCAGACACACATACTAGCAATGTCAGCTCTGTCTCCAACCCTAGGAAGTCTAGAACAACTCAAGCATTATGCTTCAGGCCTGACTCTCGTCTGAAACTGCCTACTTTTCTTTTGACAGGGCCTTGGCCTCAAACTTGCTAGGTAGCTGAGGATGACCTTGAACTTCTTACTCCTCAGCTCCCACCTCCCAAGTTCTGCACCAGGATGCCTGGTTTATGCGGTGCTGCTAACGGATGCCAGGACCTCCTATACATTCGGCAAACATTCTATTTGCCCGAGTTATAGCCGCAGTCCTCTCTACCCTCTTTGTACACCTGCCCTGACACTGAGCATGTGCAGACCGACTCCATGGGTCTCCATACCTTCCACCTCAGCGTCTCCAGCTTCTCCTCCTTCAGCCGCTGTCGGAGCTTCTCACGCCGAGCGCGGACCTGCTCCTGTGTAAACTCAGCTAAGGAGAACAGGCGGCAGGCGCTGTGGCGAGGAGCCATGCCCAGGGTGCAGCCACCACGGCTGGGCACACTGGTGAATCCCTGGCACCGTGGGAAATAGTAGACAGTGATGCCATCGAAGGTCACGCGACCCGGATGTTCCCGCGGAGCCCGCTTCAGGATGGATGGGGCTGGAAGAGACGAGGAGACGGGCAGAAAGTAAGTTCTCCGTGCGGTATCATTTCTAGGAAGATGCTTACCCGCCATTCCCTCCACCCAGAGGCCTGGGTGATGTGGAGAAACTGAAGGCGGCACCCAAGTCAACATTGGCTTACTGTTGTACATCAGTCCAAAGGACCGCATAAGAAGATTAAGCACCCCGCCATCACTATCAACCAATTACAGTTTTCTGTAATTTTTGTGCATTTGCTAAGCGTTCTTTACATGTAATAAAGGCAATAATTCTGTGTTTAAATGTATCGAGGCACTGAAGAAATGGCTCAACAGTTAAGAGCACGGGCACCCACACGGTTGCTCATAACCAACACAACTCCAGTTCCAAGGGTTCTAACGCCCTCTTCTGGTCTCCTCAGGTATAGCATGCACATGGTATACACATGGTATTCACACACATAAATTAAAAAAAAAACACTTATTGATGTTTTCCTTGATAGTTTAAGTGTTCTTCAGAAGACTTAATCTTTCTGTTTCTAAGTTATTGATTACATATTTAGTTGGCTCTCCCATGTGGGTTCCAGGGGTTGAACTCAGGTCATCAGGCTTGGGGGCAAGCACCTTTACCTGCTAAGCCACCTCGCTAGTGCTATTTAAAAAGAAAAAAAAAAGCTTATTTACTTTTAATAAGTACATGTGAGTGTATGCCCTGCATGCAGGTGCCCCTGTTAGAAGGTGTCTGATCCCTAGTGCTAGAGGTACAGGTGATTGTGAGCCGTCTAATATGGTTGCTAAGGTCCTCTTGTGGCCTAGAACCTGATACATACACCAGGTTGGCCTTGGACTCAGAGATCCATGAGGCTTTGCCTCTCAGTGGTGGAATTAAAGGCATCCGCCATCACGTCTCACTTATAAACAAGCCTGCCCTGAGACTACACAGGAGACCTTGATTCTAGCCATGGCGGGGCACTTCTATAATCCCTGTACTATGGAGGCAAGTTGGAGGACAACTTGGGCTATACGGGATTCTGTCCTCAAGACTGGGGCGGGGGGAACTAATCAGGAAAAACCCTTCAGAAAAAAGCTAAAAAGCAGTAAAACAAGAAGGAAGTGGCTCAGCAGGCCATGTACACAGGAGATAGAAGATGCAGGACCAACTCCAGCTGGGTTCCTGGGAGGGCAGGTGTACTGGGAAACTAGAAAGGCAACAGAAGACAGCCCCTTAGGAAGGCCTCAGAGCCCCAGGACTCCCAAGGTCAAAGGGAAGTCAAGGCAGGCCCAGGTGTCTCTGGCTAGGAGAAAGTAGGAGAGGCACCCCAAGGCTGCAAAGGGCAATTTCACCTTTGGAGAAGGAAAGGGTATGTGTGTGGGGAGGGGCTCCCAGGACGGAAGACTCACGAGTGAAACTCTGGAGGCCACTGGAGTCCTGATCGGGCTGGAGTGCCTGACCACATGGTCCCTCCTCATCTGAGTTCCAGGCAGGGAAGACAGAAGAACCGGGGGAGGAGGAGAAAGAGAGACTGCCGGAGGAGGAGGAGGAGCTGGAGCTGAAGAAGTCGTCTTCCAGCTGGTCAAACTTCCTCTTCAGTAACCCAGCCATGGTGGTACGGAGGGGCTCTAGGAGTGGAGGACAGATGACCTGGAAAGAGAAGAGATCTCTGAGCAGCAGGCTCCCAGCCTAACCATGCTTCCCCATCCTGGCTCACCTCATGGTGTACCCCAAACTCCATCTGGGCCCTCCAGTCCTGCCAGAAGCTTCAGGCTCATGGTAGGCTCACCAGCAGGGTCTTCAGAACCAGAACCAGACAACATAGCACCTCTCCATCAAATGACTCTAATCCCAGAGACTTTGACCTCCCAAGACCCGGCCCTGATAGCAAGCCTTCTCGGGAAAACAGCCAGGTACCTTCCCACTGCCTCACACACACACACACACATGCTGGCGCACACACACCACCAGCAGCCAGGTACCTTCCCACTGCCTCCTACACACACACACACACACACACACACACACACACACACACACACACACCAGCAGAGCCAGAAGGCAGACAGACTGACAGATGGACTGACAGAACTCAGCCTGCCCTGGCTCATCCTCCCAGGAATCTTGGAGGCTGACTCACAGGCACTCGGGTCTGTGTGCCTTTGTGTGCTTGTGTGCAGGGCTTCTGCAGCGGCCATCTGCACAGCCTGCCTCTAAGGGCAGCGCTCCTCCACTGCAAAGGCCCGCCACCTTGCCCACTGACGGCCAGGCTGACTAGGCACTCTGGGAGTAGCCACTGGGTTTGACATTGGCTCCACTCCAGGCAGAAGGACTTCCCCAAGCCCCTCCCCTCCCCAGGATGGAGCTTCTTAGAGTTTCCCTCAGAAAGTCCCATGCCACAGGAGAAAAAGTCCCCTGCTCTAGGCTGGACTGCAGGCAGGATACTTTGATCTCACAATCCACCTATGTTTTGCCTTCTACTCTAACATGGTTAATTCTCCTTAAAACAAAACAAAACCTCTAATAGTGAGACTGACCCAGAAAGCTGCAATCCAAGCCTCCCTTACTTGTGGCTTTTCTGGACCTCTGGCAGGGTGCGGTCACTCACCAGTCAGGCTGGGGGGGAGGGGGTGAAAATGCCTTCCCTAACTCCCAGGGCTTGAACCAGTAACAGCCCCTCCCTCCAGGACTTGGGGACCAGAGAATGTGGGCTGAGGGAAGCTAATGCTGCGTGACTGACTGGCTAGAGTCCTGTGGAACTCACTCCTTCAGGGCTGAATGGCCACAGCTGGGACCCCTCCCCCAGCACCATCACAGGAAGTGAAAGGGGCAGGGAAGCTGTAAGGGTCTTCTCCACTGAGGTGTCTGTCATTCCTACGGTGTCATGCCCTATTCCAAGCCTTCCTGCAAGCCCCTGATCTGAGGGCACCAGCTGTCAGCCCACTCAATGGATAAAAGTACTCATGGAAGTGACAGCCTCCACGGCAGGCATGGGAGAACCAGGCCAAGACCCCACCCTGGACCTGGGGGAGAGAGGATGACAGGTGTTTCCGGGGCAGCTTCTCAGCCTTGGCTACCCCCCTTCCCAGAGTCAAACCGCAAACACAAACAGCTCGGTTGACCTGTAGGCTCTCCCAGGAGATGTTTGGGCATGAGCCAGGCACCCTGACCACAGACACACTCATACACACAAGCTGACAGGCAGCCCCTAAACATCCTGTCACGGCCACCATCACAGTCCAAAGCATGGGACACGACACACACACACACCATCCTTTTCTCTAATTCCAGGTGCTGTTCATAAGACAAAAGGTCCATCTCTGAGACACCAAGACCAAGGGCCCATTTCCCCTGGAAATACATAATTCCCAGGCCCCAAATTGAACCCTGTCTGTTCCCCATCCCCCATGCCATCTGTTCCTCTTCCTGTGTTCCCTGTCTTAGCAACAGCACTGCCACCCACCCAGTTGCTCAAGCCAGAAACCTGCAGCCACCCCTCCCCAGTCCTCCCCCAACCCTTCTTGCACCCATACCCAGGCAGTGCTCAGTCCTGGAGTTCACACAGAGCAGGCAGAGATTCTGGAGGTATCCTAGTGGCTAACCAGTGCCAGAATTCATTGGCTAAATTTGAACCCTGGCCTGGTTATTGGCTGGGCCATCCTGGGCAAATTCCTTAACATCACTGTCTCCAATGGTCTTGAGTCCCCAGAGACCAGGCAGGGCGGTGCACACCTGATATCCCAGCACTTGGGAGGTAGAGGCAGGAGAATTAAGAGTTCAAGATCAGCCTCAGCTATGAGATACAGTGTCTCAAAGCAAAGAAAACAAATTAGAACCTCTAGGACTGGGAGGTGTACAGGAATCAATACCCATCAAGTTCTCTCTCAGTGATTTGTGCTCATTGAGTGTGCAAAAAACAATCAGCTCTAGGACTCATGAGACTAAACACAGACGAGTGAGTGCACCAAGAAACACGGACCAATATTATCAGAAAGTAGAACCAGTCGGTGGGGACCCCAATTGTCTCTGCCCTCTCCACAGCCAGGCTAGAGAAGGCAGCAGGAGGAGTGTGTACTGCGGACAGTTGTGCAGGGGTCCTGGGAGAAGTATGGGAAGATTGATGTTCAAGGTAGTTTGTTTTAAAATTCCTCTAGCTGTACTTTTTATATTCCTATACTGTGTGTGTGTGTTTCTATGCAGGTCACTATCTATCAAAATTTGGGCTGATGGTATAGCTCCGTGGTGAGGTGCTTGCGCAAAGCCCTGAGCTAGCTTCTCAACACAAGTGTGCAGTTTACCACCTGTTCCATGTCTCTGCCCCCACCTGCTACCACCCATCCCTCTCTTGAGTCGCCCTAGACCCCACAACCAGGGTAGAATGAAGACGCTACCTTGCAGGCCCCATGCTGAGCAACACTACGTAGTTCCTCACACGACCCTGTCCCTGCCAACCTCCTTGGCTTCTGCACAGACTGGAACAGCCCAGCCTTACATCCTTCCAGAATCCACAGCTTGAATCTATAAAGTCCCAGGTGAGGCATGAGAACTGCCTGGAGTTTCAGGCCAAACTGATTTACAGAGTAAACCCCCTCCCCCAAAAAGGCATCTCCAAACAAACCTCAAAAGCTCCCCGCTTCTGCCTTTTCAGGGGTACTGCTATGGACAGAACACTTTCCAAGCCGGGCGGTGGTGGCGCACGCCTTTAATCCCAGCACTCGGGAGGCAGGCGGATCTCTGTGAGTTCGAGGCCAGCCTGGTCTACAAGAGCTAGTTCCAGGACAGACTCCAAAGCCACAGAGAAACCCTGTCTCAAAAAAGAAAAAAAAAAAAAAAAAAAAAAGAACACTTTCCAACAAAAATACTCCTCTACTGAAGATTAATCTCCAGTGTAACGGCCTTGGAAGCAGGAGCTTTGGGAAATAACAGTATCTTGAGTGAGAAAGGGTCTCCTGTAGCCCAAGATGGTCTCAATTCCTCATCTCCCTCCCAAATGCTGGGTTGACAGACATACCCTGTCACGGACCTGTACCTCTGAGGGCCAGGGACACGGCTCAGCTATCTGGCCCACATGAAACCCTAGGTTCAGTTCCTTAAAAAAAGAGAGTGGCTGAAGGGCAATTAGGAGCACTGGCTTCTCTTCCAGAAGTCCTGGATTCAATTCCCAGCACTCACATGGCGGCTCACAACCATCTGTAACTCCAGTTTCAGGGGATATGACACCCCTTCTTGCTTTCAAAGGCATCAGGCAGGCATGTACATGACACACAGACCTACATCAGGCAAAACATTCACACACAAAAATTAAATCATTTTTAAACAAAGAGATGGAGGACCTGTCCCTCTATTATAAGGAAACAGTAAGATAGTGCCCATCTACAGATCAGGAAGGGGCCTACGCCAGGTTGGGGCCTTGATTTTGGATGCCCCAACCGCCGGAAACAGAAAAATGTCTTTTGTAGGCGGTTCAGACTGGCTGAAATGGCTCAGAGATCCTGGATTTTCCTCAGCGCTCTCTCCTTATCTAACCACAGTGTAGTGGCCTCCCTAACCTCAGCCATAGTAAACCTGGCCCCAAACAAGCGGTCAGGACAGTCCTTTGCTCACGGGTCTCCGTGTGACTTTTTCCTGCTCCTGAAAGCTAATTTAAGGAGGGGACACATGCCCATCCCCCAGCCAGGGTCAGAGCTCAGTGTTCAAAGGTGGCTTTGAGGGCAAGGGAGGGAAGCTCACTGGGGCTGCAGGCAAGGGTGAGATGGCATCTCAGAGGCTCCCATTCCCCAAGAGTAAACAGACAGATGTCAGGGAGGGAGGTGCAGCCCAGACCAGGGCTCCACAGTCAAGTGTATCCAGATAAGAACTAAGGCCAAAGAGTTTTCACATCCAAAGCTGTGAACATCCCAGAAAGGTTAGGCTGTGCTCCAGGCTGGACCTCTGGCTGGGTCTGAGCAGAGGGAGGGCAGGAGGGAAGGATGCCACCTGGGATCCAGAGGCTGAGAAGTCAGAGACAGGAAGAGGCCAAGTCAGTAAAGGGAATGAAAGATAGCTGAAGAGCGCGAGAAAAGTGCCAGACGGTGAGTCAGGGCGTGGGGGAGGGGCTGCGGCAGCTACTCGGGAATCAAGATCCCGTTCCCAGGGTAAGCAGAGTCCTGTCCTAGGGACCTGGAGGAAGGAAAAGCCATTCCCAGGAGCTGGCGCAGACAGAGACACCACACTCCCTGAGAGCACCACAGACAGGCCCCGGAATCAAAGAGAACCAGGCTCCTTCCGGGATGGCAGCAGCCTGAGAATCTGGGGCCTCCCCCTTCCTGCCACCACACACAGGCACTGACAGCCCAGAGAACGGAATGTCACCCCAGGCTAGTGACCACAGCTATCTAGTACTCTGAATCCAGGGAAGGCTATTCCACCCCGACAACCAAGGGGCAGCTGTGGGAAGCCTCAGCCCACCGATGTGCCCCAGCCCCCAGCCAGGGCTGGTACTCGGGAGGGGGCACCTCGAACTACCTCGATCCCCCTTCCAGGAATCTGAAGAATGTGTCCTTTGACCTCAGAACCCCAGGTCCTGACTAGTCATGCTCCCACCCCTGACACCTTGGGTCACAGGACCCCAGACCCTCCTGGAGGACTTCCTGGGCTGCGGAGAGATCACCTCGGAGCCGTTTTGGACCTCGCAGAAACAAAGTGCAGGGCAGCTCAAGACACGGCAGACAGGAAGCACACTGACATGCCCCTCCCCCACCGGTGCCTCCGAAAGTGATCGGGGGGGGGGAGGGGACAGTTCTTTCGATTCAGCCTCGAGGGCCCTGCACTGGGTGAATGCCAAATGTTTGCAGGCTATATGAAATACTTGGTTCTTCTACCCAGGGAAAATTTTATCTGACAGTGCTTCCTCTGCCTTAAGCCCGTTTTTCACATTCATTCATTCATTCATTCAATCAAATTCTTGCTAAGTTTCCAAAAGACCGTCAAGCATTGTGGGCAGACACTTGGTGCACAAGGGAAGAAGACCTACAGCCAACATCTCTCAAGCTGAAGGTACAGGAAGGGTACAACTGGGGTCCCTGTTGCAGGTCCCTCTGAGGAAGGGACGTTGGCAGATTTCCAGAAGGGACACAGCACGGTCCAGGGACTGGAGCAAGGACAAGAAGCGCGCCTTCTGGTGGAGGTGCAGTTAAGAGGGCTTGTGTTAGCCCGAGGGCACAGGAAGCCACCCAAGGGTGTTAAGCATGGACCGACAATTCTAGATTTGCCTGGCTAAAAGGCGGCTCAGCACCTCTGAGGGAGAGGGTGTGACCGTACGACACACAGGGCAGGGCCAGGTGAACTGACAGGACAAGGGCCGAGGAGAAAAAGGGGTGGATTCGGTGACAGCGGGAGGGATGGGGGCGGGGTTGTCAAAGATTTGGGGGCAGGGAGTGCAGACTTACTCCCGGCAATGGGGCTGAGACTTCGGGCCGGAGGTGCTGGGTGGGCAGCCCGAGCACAGGGTCGGATCCTCTGCTGTCAGGAATGTGGGCTACGTCTGAGAGTGACTGTACCGGCAACCCGAGTGACTAAGTGTGTGGCTGTTGCTGTGGTGTGGGCATTTCTACAGTACGTGAAGAAGGCGAGAGGGCCCCCGGGGAGGGGAAACTGAGGAAGGGGAGGAAATGCTTGCAGAAGAGGGAATAGAAGTGCGTGGGAGAGAGCCTACGAGTGCCCGCGGGTAGCCGGTGGAGCTGCGCCCCGTGACTCACGGCAGTGGCCTCTGCGTGTGACGGTGACAGGTGAACGCACGACACAATCCTCCGCCCCCCTCCCTCCCTCCCGGAGTCCGTGACTCACCGAGCCTCACTCATTCCTCACTCATCCCTCCACGCCCTCCCTGACCCCCGCCTGCCAGGGGCGCCCGGCACACGCCGCAGCTCCAGCACTCTCGCCCCCCCCCCCAGGGAGCCCGAGGAGAAGACGACCAATGTCACCTGCCCCGGCCACGCGAGTAACTTCTGAAAAGTTCTCAGGCAACTAGGTCAAAAGGAAACTCAGCCGCCGGGCACGCGCGCCCCGTCCCTCTGCCACCTGCACCCGGCTTTGGGGCGCCTGGGCATCTTGGGGTAACAGCAGCGGGGCGGGGGAAGGGAAGGGAAGCCTGGGGCTCGCGCCCCCCCGCAGCTGTGGGCTCCCACCCGGGGTGCGCGATCTGCAGCCGGGCTAGGCGTCCGGATCCCGGCGGCCCCTCGGGAGGACCCAAGATAAGCAAAAGAGGTCGGAGTGACAGCGCCACTCGGGCTGGACGACCCCTGCCCCAGTTCCCTGCCGGTCGCATTTCAAGGTCCCCGGAGCTTACCTGCGCTGCCAACGCTCGCCAAGGACGCCGCGGCTACCCTCGTCCCCGTCGCAGGGTCGCAGCGCGCGCAGCGACCCGCAGTGCGCTCGGCCGAGCGCCGTCGGTGCAGCCGAGCCAGGTCTGCGCGTCCGGCCGCGGCGGCGGGAGAGACTGGCTGAGCCCCGGCCCCGCCCGCAGCTCCGCCCTCCTCGTCAGTGGAAAACTCCGGGGCTCACGGCGCTGACGCACGCCGGGCCTCCCGCCAGGCCGCCCCGCAGCCCGCAGCTCGCGCAGCCCGCTGCCCCGCCCCGGAGGCGCCGCCCCCTCCCCCGCCCGGAGCCTCCCCGCGGACTCTGACCCGGCCGCAGCGCCGCTGCTCTGCTCCTCCGATCGCCGCCGAGCCCCGTGCAGAGCCAGGTCCTAGAGATGCCCGCCCACCTCTCGACAGTCCCGAGCTGCAGACTGGGTAGACTGAGGCTGCGAGCGAGCGGAGGGAGCTCCTCCCCCACCCTGCCTCCGCCCGCCCGGGGCAGTTTAGTACCAATCCAATTGGACGACCCTTCCCTGGCCCCCACTCTACCCGTCTCATTCCCAGATCCCGCAGAAAGGGAACCGAGACAGGAGACAAGCCAGGGATGGAGGAGAGAGGGCGGAAAAGGTCGTCCCAGGGCCTGGCGCCTGGCCTTCACTTCTGCCCTCGGGCCAGAGCCTACTCCCGAACAATACCTAAAGCAGAGATTGCTGGAACCAGCTCCCCCGCCCCCATCCCTCTTTTAAAACAAAAATAATTTGGTTTCCCCTAGGCCGGATCCTAGCCATTTAGAGCCCCTGCTACCTTCTCTGCTCCCGCCAAGACCGTCCCTAGGCTCGCAGCCAACTGCCTGTCCTACTGGGCAGAAGAAAGTGTGTTCTAGCAGGCAGCTTCTATATCATGAGACCACCCCAGTCCTCGGCCCACGGCAGGTCCGGTACCTAGAGCGTTTTCGGTCTTGGATTCTGTCTGCACCGCCTGGAACGTTCCATCCTCTCTGCTCTCACCTGAGGGAATCCCAGCTACGCCTAGGAGGGCCCGGCGTGTACTGCCTCCTCCGGGAAGCCTTCGTGGAAGCTTGACCCTCCCCCTCAGCCCGGCTCCCGCTGCATTCTGGGTTCTTCAGAATGTCCTAGATGAATGTTGTCAGTGGCTAGTCCAACCCTCAGGATTCCTTTCTCCCCTCCCCCGATGCAGTAGGGAGGTGACCTTCTTTCCCGCCTAAATGGTTCTAGGGTGCAGATAATGGTAAGGGTAGGGACCCTTCGGTCTTCAACCCTGGGTGTACATGTACAGACAACAGGCAAGGTTCGGGTATTCCCTTCACCTGTGGTAATCTGGGGTCTGAGGGGCAAATGAGATTCCTGACGCACAATTTATATTGAAGCTGTGGTGGCTGGGGCTGCTCAGGTAATAGTCTGCCCGGCTAGGCGAAGATGCAGGGGACTTGCCTGCCATCTTGAAAGCCCGTTTGAGACCAGCCAACGTATATGAAACCCAGCACTTGGGAGGCAGAGGCAGGCGGATCTCTGTGAGTTCAAGACCAGCCTGGTCTACAGAGCAAGTTCCAGGACAGGCTCCAAAACCACAGAAAAACCCTGTCTCGAAAAACCAAAAAAAAAAAAAAAAAAAACCTTGCTTCAAAAAGCAAACACGTAAACCGAGTGTGATGGTTTATATCTATAATCCCAGCACTCAGGAGGCAGAGTCAGGCGGATCTCTGAGTTCAAGGCCAGACTGGTCTAAAGAGCGAGTTCCAGGATAGCCAGAGCTACACAGAAAAACCCTGTCTTGGAGGAAGAAAAAAAAAAAGAAGAGAAAAAAAAAAAAAAAAAAAACATGGCCTGGCGTGGTGGCACACACCTTCAATCCCAGTACTCTAGACACTTTAATCCCAGCTCCTGAGACAACCAGAGTTAGAGTCAAACTCTGTCTGTCTCAAACCAAAAAGCAACTACACTACAGAACTGCACACCAGTCTCTGCAGGTGACTGAGTGGTCGCAGAACTGTCCCTCCAGACCACACACACTTCCACTATCAGACAGTCAGCTGGTCTCACCCTGTGCCTGCTGATTTGCAGCCCTTGGTGGCCCAAACATATCTTGGCACCACCAGCCTTCCTACTTGTCACCAGAAAAAGGGTTTTTTGGTTTTGGTATTTCAAGACAGGGTTTCTCTGTAGCTTTGGAACCTGCCCTGGAACTTGCTCTGTAGATCAGACTGACCTCGAACTCACAGAGATCCGCCTGCCTCTGCTTCCCTAGTGCTGGGATTAAAGGCGTGCGCCACCACCGCCTGGAAGCGGAAGGGTTTTTAGTCTTGGAGACACATCTGATGTATCCGAATCTCTCCTAAACTCAATGTGCAACTGAAGATGACTTTGACTTTTCTGATTCTCTGACCTCTACCAACTGAGTGCTGGGATGACAATCAGGTACCAGCATTCAAGAGTTTAAGTAGTGCTGGGGATCGAACCAGCTCTGCCAGCTGAGCTACCTCTCCAGCCCAGAAAGGGCTTTGATGATGGCTGAGGTGTAGATCTATTTGCCAGCTCCTGTTTCCAATGCATAAGATGGGAGCACTGGACCAGAGAGCCCAGCCAGCTGCACATTCCTTGCCTAGGATTCTGCAAGATGCTGATGAGGGAGCTGGGCAAGGCTGGACTCTAGAGTTAATGAGGTTCTCGGGGGGCTACCCGGGTTTGCATCCTGCTGGGCTCTGTATCCAGGAAACCAGATGAGACTGAAAGCAGGGCAGGGAGTTGGCACGGACTGCAGTGGGGGCTTAGAGCAGGGAACGTGATGGGCGAGGGAGTCTGGCGAGCGGGAGGAGGAGGAGATTAAAGGGAAAAAAATATATAATCAAATAAGTGATGTATTTTCTGCAGAAAAGCATTTCCCTGTCCTGGGATAGCTCGCCAGATGTTGCCCAGATGTTGCTGGTGATGGGGAAGCATCTCCCTCAGGGATCTCATCTGAACTCTTCCTGTTCCAAGGCAGGCAGGGTGGGGTGTGGAGCACTCGTCTGTAACTATGGCATACACACACACTGTATAGTGTGTGTGTGTGTTTGTGTGGTGTGTATGCAAGAACACCCACACACTAGAGAATTTCTGAAGAAAGTGGAGACCTGTGAGCTCTATGTCTTCAGCATCTAAGGACCACCCATCCATCCACTCATTTAGGTAAATTAAAATTATTGCAAATTTTTCTTTGTTTTTTTTTTGTTTGTTTGTTTTTTGGGTTTTTTTTTTGGTTTGTTTTTTTTTGAGACTGGGTTCCTCTGTGTAGCCCTAGCTATCCTGAAACTCATTCTGTAGACCAGGCTGACCTCGAACTCAGAGTTCTGCCTGCTTCTGAGCACTGGGATTAAAGGTGTGTGCCACCACTGCCTGACCTTATGTAGTATTATCTTGATTGCATGGAGAAGGGCTTGAGGTAAAATAGCCCTTAGGAACATAGTCACACTAGAAGCAGAGGATGTTGGGGCAGGAGATCCAACAGCAATCATTACTGTCATAACTTTACTAGTGAGAAATTCAAGTCAAAGGGAGGAAGATGTCTTGGAGTTTAGCAGGTGAGTGAAGGTCTAATAAGATGTAAGGTGTGGTTGGTGGTCTCTGCCGGAGCAGGATCTGTGATCCATCACTGCCAAACTTTCTTCACGGCAAAGATGCCCTCTTGTAAGGCTATAGATTTGTAGATGGTGGATCCTCGCGCCTCTGAGCCACAGTTGTTTGTAGAAGGAACTCAGGGGATTCTTAATGACACCTGGGAAAGCAGACCATAGTCCTACCTCCTTAGGACCCAAAAACATTCCCTCTGGAGATCTTCAACTTCATCATCCCTGGAGCAAGTTCTGACCTTCCCCATGGGGCTGTTAGTCCCCCTTTCCTAAAAGGAACCCTCTAGATCCCCGCCCCCATCCCTCCACCCTCCTAGGACTCTAAGGAGTCTAAGGCAGAGCAGCAGAGATCCAGGGCCTGAGGGTTGGGTGGGTAACCTGGGCAGACCCCCAGCAGCTCGTGAGATAACGGGTACTCCAGAGCGCCTACTCCAGCAGCCCTAAGACTCACTGAGCTCTAATTCCAGAGGCTGCCTTTCAGTGTTAGTGGAAGGCTTGGGTGGGTATCACAACCACTGGCCTAGATCCGACGCTCAGGAGGTAGAACAGGAGGATCTTAGGGCCACCCTCAGCTACATAGCAGTTGGAGGTGAGAAAAAAAGAAAAGGGGTTTTAGTTGAAGACAGGGTCTCACTATGCTGCCTAGTAATGTCTCACCTTCCTAGCTATAGCCCAGTTTTAAATGGGAAGACTTTATGAATTAATAACTTGCTGAGCATGGTGGCACTTGGGAGGCAGAGGGAACTCTGAATTCAAGGCCAGCCTGGTCTACAGAGCAAGTTCCAGGACAGTCAGGGCTACACAGAGAAACCCTGTCTTGAAAAATTAAAAGACAAAATAAAACAAACAAAACCAAACCCTACCTTTTGGTTTCTGGGTTTTCTGGGTCAAAGATTTTTGACAGATACTACCAAATTGCCTTCCCCGAAATTTCACCAGTTTCCCTCACAAACGTCTTTAGGGTAGTTATTTCCCAACATCCTCCCTAGATCTGGGTGTCATCAAATGTACTGGTTCTTGCTACTCGGACTGGAAAAACGGGAGTTTATCAATTTTGTTTCAGCTTTTTTTTTTTTTTTTTTTGGTTTTTCGAGACAGGGTTTCTCTGTGGTTTTGGAGCCTGTCCTGGAACTAGCTCTTGTAGACCAGGCTGGTCTCGAACTCACAGAGATCCGCTTGCCTCTGCCTCCCAAGTGCTGGGATTAAAGGCGTGCGCCACCACCGCCCGGCTTGTTTCAGCTTCTTAAACTCTTGTTTAAAGCTCCCATAGCTCAAGTTGGATAGGCAGCCCTGGGGCTGAGCGTGAGTTTCTGATCCTCCTCCACCCCCCAACTCCCCCACCTCCCCACCCCTACCCTCTCACACCCCCATCCCCACCTCCCAAGAGCTAAGATTACAGGCCCATAGTGCCATATTCAGCTGCTGGATTTACATAAGAGATCTTGGGTTGTGAGGGCTCTATCTCCATTATTGGATTCATAAATTTGTTTATTATTTACTTATTTAGTGCTGGGATTAAAGGTAGGCGCCACCACACCTTGCCCCTTTAGCCACTATTTAGGTATAGAAATGGAGTAATTCCCATGTTATCGTTTTCTCCTTAGTTAATTTTTTTTTTCTGAGTTTGTTTTTGTTTGATGGGTGTTTTGTTCCTTGGTTTCGGTTTCCTCTTTGGTCTTCTGGTCTTTGTGGTTTGTATTTCTGGTAGTTGGTGTGACCTCTGGCCTAGCAGGACGTCCCCTCAGAGTTGGGAGCTGGACTTAGGCTAGCCTTTGGTCCAGCAGGGGGGTCCCCATTCTTCTGATTGCTAATTGTTACTTTTGCTGTCATCTTTCTCTTATTCTCCTTTCCCTATGTATGTGTTTATGTGTTTATTTTTGGTTTTTCGAGACAGGGTTTCTCTGTGTGACAGTCCTGACTGTCCTGGAACTCGCTCTTTGGACCAGGCTGGCCTACAATTCAGAGATCTGCCTGCCTCTGCCTCCCGAGTGCTGGGATTAAAGGTGTGTACCTCCACTGCCTGGGTTTATTTTTTGTTCTTATTTATTTTCATTAATTATTTAAGTGAGAGATGTGCACGTGCCATGGGACACCATCGAGGTCAGAGAACAACTTTTGGGCGTTGGTTCTTACCTGCCTCCTAGAACGTAGGGTTCGAACGCGGGTTCTCAGTCTTTGCAGCAAGCCCCTATACACACCGAGCCACCTCGCCATCCTTCGTTTTTATGTATTATATATGTGTAAGTTTGTATTTATTAGTTAAGATTTCATACATGTATTCAATTTATTTTTACTATATCCATCCACTATGCCCCCTTCCAACTCTCCTTAGTCCCAGCCCTGAACACTTAAATTCCCCCTCCTAACTTCAAGATGTCCTTTTGTAAGATTTATTTTGTCTTCTGTGTAGCCCTAGCTGTCCTGGAACTCGCTCTGTAAACCAAGGCTGGTCTCAAACTCACAGAGATCCTCCTGCCTCTGCCTCCTGAGTGTTGGGATTAGAGGTGTGCACCACCACTGCACGACTCAGCCAAGATGTCCTTTCTTTAAAAATAATAATAACCCACTGAGTCCACTTAGAGTTGTCAGTATGCAAAAAGGAGTGAGGCCTCTGCTGGAGCGCTAGCATCTACCAGTGGTCACATAGCCGCCGCCATCAATGGCCAAAAGCTCCTCAGTTAGGGGTGGAGCTTTCTAAGCCCCTCCCCCACCCACGCTCGACTTTCAGCTGGCCTGATCTTGAGCAAATAAGTACAGCTCCTTGAGTTTCTTAGCACAACTGCTCGGTCATGTCCAAAAGACAGCATTTCCCAACCCTCCTCTGCATCCTCTGGCCTCTCTGGCCTTCCACAGCCTCTTCTGCAATGTTCCCTGAGATCTGGGGGCAAGAGGGGAGGGGAATTGATACAGCTGCTCCGGCTCCGTTCCGGTTAGGGTATTTGTTTTCCCTGCTAATTTAAGATGTACTTTAGGCAAATAGAATTCGTGTGTGTATTGGAGCCTGCTTCTGTATTTATCTGTTATTTACATGTATGTGTCTACATGAGTACATGCAAACATGTATGTGAAGAAATGTACCTGTGTCTGCCAAACTAAGGTGTTGAGTGCCCTCCCCTATGGGTCTCCATCTATTTCTTTGAGTCAGGGCCTCTCTTTGAACCTGGGGCTGGGCTGGAAGCCAGCAAGCAACAGCCCTCTTTCCTGTCTGCCCACCTTAGGGTTGCCGGTCCAGGGGTAGATGAGATGCCTGGCTTGTTTCGTGGGTGCTGGGATCCAAATTCATGTTGAACAGCAAGTGCTGGTAACTGCCAGGCCTCTTCCCAGCCCTCGGGTGCAGGGTCTGGGTCACTCTAGATCTTTGGCCTCAGGGAGAGGTTCTCATCACTTATCCTGTTGAGGAAAAGACACCAAGATTTTGAAGATAGAACTAAGATGCCGAACTTTAGCCTTGGAGAATAGAGCCCTTTCTTCCATTTTCTTCTCTTGGCAGAAATATTTATATAAAAGTAACCACTGGTTAGGGTAGGGGCAGAGTCGAAGCCTCCAAATCATTGCACAAAATTATAAACCTGTGCACACATTTGCCACTCACTGTTAGTAAAAACCGGACATGGAAAAACAGAAAAGTGGAAGCACTGAAATAAAAAACAGAGCAGAAGATAATATTAACAATTAAGGTTAACAAGTGTAGCGGGATTAAGCTCGCCCTCTTAACAACAACAGAAAGACTCTTACACTGGGTAAGAAAAAAAGCAATACCCTCCTCTGTGCTGCACGCTAGGGCTGGGGTTGCATCATCACCACAATAACTTGGGTTGAAAAACGCAAATCCCAGGCTGGGCATGATGGTGCACACGTTTAATCCCAGCACTGGGGAGCAGCTGGACTCTGTTCCAGGATAGTCAGGGCTACATAGAGCATCTACCAGGATACTGTGCACTTTACACACACACACATACACACTAAATATAATGAAAAATTTTAGAAAGTACAAAAAAGATGGGGTATATAGCACAGGAGTAGAACACTTGCCGAATAAGTACAAGGCTCTCAAGATGACCAAAAGCGCTCACTGATGAGTCGTCCACATCAGTCTGTCCCCTACAGCTGTCTGCTTCTCCACACAGACCTCTGAAAACACCCAGAGGCCATGAGTGCAGACCATCGACTTTTATTGCTGTGGATTCTGAGACAAGGAATGGGTTGTCACCTGACTGCCAGTCTTTGTGAGGACAGGGATGTGCACTGACACTCAGGTGCAGGATTTGTTTTGTTCTGAATCTGTGAATCGATGTTGGAACGGGTCAGCTTACCAAAAGATAAGGAAATACTTGGAACACGATGGTTATAAAGAAGGCTTATTTATTCAAGTGGGTTCAGGAGATCCCCAGAGGACAAGCAACCACAGAACTGAGATGGGGAGAACCAGGGGGCAGCTGCAGGAAGGAGAGACCCCATGGCATTCTCTTGGTAGGAGTGCTGCAAAATCTGTAGTGACTCACAAGAAGGGGTTCCCCAATCTCTCCCCCCATCCCTGTTCCCTGCTGGGGTACTCATAGCAGAAGCCACCTGGAAAACATTGTGTGATTCTTATATTTTTCTGGGGTTTTCTTGTTTTGCTTTGCTTTTTAGACAGAATTTCAGAATGTAGCTCTGACAGCTCTGGAACTCACTAGTAGCCCAGGCTGCTCTTGAACTCAGTGCTCGGCCTGCCTCTGCTTCCTAGGTGCTGGAACTAAAAGTGTGTGCCAAGGCCTCCAGCTTGACTCTAATCTTTGTGTGTGTATTGGGGAGAGGTGTGTTGGTGCATACACTCTCGTGTGCAGGAGCATGTCAGACCCACATCAGGTCCCTTTCTCTATTGCTATTAGCACACCCCTGTAAGCCCAGCACCCCCACTTTGGAGGCGAAGGTAGGTAGTTCAAAGTCACCCTTACCTACGTAGTAAGTTCAAGACTAGCTTGGGTTACAGGAGACACTGTTGAAAAAAATCATAACAAAAATTGTTGCCAGGTGGTGGTGGTACACACCTCTAATTTCAGCCCTTGGAAGGCAGAGGTAGGTGGATTTCTGTGGGTTCGAGGCAGCCTAGTCTACAGAATTAGTTCCAGGACAGCTAGGGCTGTTACACAGAGAAACCCTGTTTTGAAAAACCAATATATAGGGGGCTGGAGAGATGGCTCAGAGGGTAAGAGCACTGGCTGTTCTTTTAGAGGTCCCGAGTTCAATTCCCAGCAACCACATACATGGTGGCTCACAACCACCTTGCCAGCAGTACACTGTATGCTTAATAAATAAATATATATATATTATATATATATATAACAAAAATTGTTGCAAAGGACCCCCAGGAGACGTCTCATCCTATTGCGTCAGCCAGGAGGGAGATTAGCAATGGGATGGTCATGACTGATTCAGACCACTGTGTTTGCCTGAGCCTGAAGAATGTGTACACGGATCAAAACCAAGGGTCTGTTACCAAGAAAGAAGAGAAGGGATGAATTCCCATTGACACGGTGTGTGGCTGGCTTCCAGGGCCTTTGTTCAACAATGAAGCTCTTGTCTGCCGGCACTCACTGGGGCTGCAATCGCTCCTCCACAGTTTGTGCCATTGATTTTGTGTGTCATCCAAATGGGTTGTTTGATCAACTCATTTCACCAAGCTCTGATTTCTCTCTGATCATAACATCTCTCAGTAGCCTGTGGCTCTGCTGATAAGCCACGGAATGGACGGCAGCAGTTTTCAGTACGGGCTGGGCAGTTTCAATGATGCTTCAAGGGTTTTTATTTTTTCTAATTTTTCTTTCTTTAAGGAAAACACACGAACATCACACTAGACTTAGTTTTACCCATATTCTGGGAACAAACTTGGTTTTCTAGCTGCTAATAGGGCCCCAGTGGGATTCATAACCACCATTTCACAAGATTTCATAACGTAGGGATGGGGATGTAGCTCAGTTGGGACAGAGCTTGCTCAACACGCACAAATCCCTGTGTCCTGCCCTCAAGCATCACACGAAACTATGTTTAGGGGTACATACCTATGACTCCAGCACTTGGGAGGCAAAGGCAGGAGGTCATCCTTAACTATATAGTGAGTTCAAAACCAACCTGTGCTACAAGGAGACCCTATCTCAAACAAGAGACACCATATTTACATACTCATGTCTGTTCCTGTCATTCTTCCTCTTCGTGACACAGGGTCTCACTAGACAGATGACGATGGCTTCAAACTCACAGAGGTCCGCCTGCCTCTGTCTTCTGAGTGCTGCTATGGAAGATGGCCACCACCATTCTGGGCAAGGATTACTTTTTTTCCCCTTGATACATCTTTAGGGTCTGAAGCCAGGCTGCCACATCACAACGGGAAGAAGATGAGATTAAACACAACAATCCTACATAGGAATGTGAAAATGGCTGGGGCGTATTTTGACCAGTTGGGTTGCAGCTGATGGCCTTGTTTTTAATGAACGTGAGCTAGACTGAACTGGCTGACTCCAGTCTGGTGGCACAGAAGAACGCGACAGTTACTACAGAAACGGTGATTTCTAAGGACATTATCAATGATCTCACGCTTCTGAGACGTGCTGAAGGAAACACCTGACTGCTTAGCAATCCTTGCCTCAACCCTGCTGCAATCACGGGTCTCACACGAGCCTAGTTTAACATCACAAACAGCTGACTGCTGGCCTGGGGCAATCTTTCTGTTAGTCCAAACCCAGTTCAATTTACCCAGAGGGCAGGTTGGAAGTGGCCTTGAACATAGCCCTTTACAAGCTGTGGGCTAGGGTGGAACCCTCCGAGGAATGTTCTAGACACCACCTCAGAGGTCTCAGTGAAATGAGCTGCAGTTACTTCTCTGGCAATGTACCCATCATCCTTTGTTGGTTTTGTTCCCCTTTCCCTATTCTTATACCCATGGGCACCTGAACACACACACACACACAGACTCACAAGGCACACATACATAAAATAAATCTTTGAAAAAGAAAAGAAAGAAGTAAGGCTTGAAGCTATAGCACAGGACTATAATCCCAGCTGCTCCAGAGGCTGAGGTGTGGGTTTAAAACTTCAAGGTCTGGCTGGTCAATTCAGTAAGACCTTGGCTCAAAATAAAAAGTGGCTTGGAGCTGGGCAGTGGTGGCACATGCCTTTAATCCCGGTATTTGGGAGGCAAAGGCAGGCAGATGTCAGTGAGTTCGAGGCCAGTCTTATCTAAAAAGCGAGTTCCAGGACAGCCAGGACTGTTACACAGAGAAATCCTGTCTCGAAAAGAAAGAAAAAAGCAATCATAATCTTGGTATGTGGTGGCAGATGCTTGTAATCCTAGCTCTTGGGAGGTGGAGACGAGGAGTCGGTCACTATATAGTGAGTGAGATTAAGGACAGCCTAGGCTACATGAGACCCCAATTCAATGAAGTTAATTAACAAATTGATTAATTAAAAAAGAAGAGGACTGAGGGTATAGCTCAGAGGCAGAGAGCTTGCCTGGCACACGTGCTTGCTTTCCTACACGGGACTTCATCCATGCATCCTTACCCAACTGTGCCCGCCTGACTCTCATTTGCTATCTGCAGTGGTCCACAACTACTGGGTGCTTGTCCTTGTGAAGACACAGTTTCTCTGTGTAGTCCTGACTGCCCTTGAACTCACTCTGTAGACCAGGCGGGTGTCGAACTCACAGAGATCCATCTGCCTCTGCCTCCTGAGTGCTGGGATTAAAGGTGTGTGCCACTGCCCGGCTTTGGGAAGTCTCTGGGTACAGGGCATATGGAGACATTTGAATTATTCTCAGTGACCGATGGAGAGGGAAGTAGGGCCCACAGTGACCTTAGCATGTCAAGTCCAAGAGGGAAGGGGGGCCAATGGCTTCTTTCCTCTTCTGACCCTTCTCTCTTGGGAAACCCCTTTGTAGGGAAGCATAGAGCTTGTTAGATTGGAAATCCCCCTCACAAACCAGGGAGGTAGCCTGGGGACGGCACTGCTCTCCTCTAGCTCCCCCACCGCTCCGCTCCCCATCTGCCTGCGGATAAAAGGCGTGGGGACCTTACTAGAGTATTCACTCTCAGAACCACCAGAGAAACACAAATGGGGGCACACTCCCCAGTGTCGAGATTGATTTTAGGGCCTGTGCATGCTAGGCAAGTACTCTACCATGAGTTATAATCTGGTCCCTTTCTACTTTTTGTTGTTGTTGTTGTTTTATTTTGCTTTTCAAGACAGGGTTTCTCTGTAGCTTTTTTTTTTTTTTTCTTGAGACAGGGTTTCTCCGTAGCTTTTTTGGTTCCTGTCCTGGAACTAGGTCTTGCAGATCAGGCTGGCTCAAACTCACAGAGATCCGCCTGTCTCTGCCTCCCGAGTACTGGGATTAAAGGCGTGAGCCACCACCACCCGGCTTCTCTGTAGCTTTGAGGCCACCACCTGGCTCTACTTTTGTTTTTTAAGATATATGTATTCATCTTAAGTGTGTGTGTAGTATGAATAATAAAGATGCAGAGATAGATGTTGGGGTTCAAACTGAAGAGCAGAAAAGCAAAACAGCCAAGCCACTAGAAGAGTCTCACCTCTACCAAGGCTGGGGGACTGCAGACTGAGCCCCGAGCTTCTGTCTCCTCCCATCTTGCATTCCCCTTTAGTGCTAGGATTAAAGGCCTAACTCCCTGGTACTGGGATTATAGGTGTGAGCCATCACCACCTAGATCTGTTTCTGCACTGAACTCACAGAACCAAATCCTGGAATTAAGGGTTTGTGCCACCACTGTCTGGCCTCTAGTGGCTTAGTTTTCCCTTTTTTTTTTTTTTTTTTTTTTTTTTTTTTTCGGTTTGGTTTTTCGAGACAGGGTTTCTCTGTAGCTTTGGAACCTGTCCTGGAACTAGCTCTTGTAGACCAGGCTGGCCTCGAACTCACAGAGATCCACCTGCCTCTGCCTCCCAAGTGCTGTACCACCACCGCCCGGCTAGTTTTACCTTCTGATCTTCAGGCAAGTTTTATTTATTAAAACAAAATGAAATCTTTCTATGTGGGTGTACACATGTGCGTGTGTGTGTGAGTGTGCATGTGTGTGTGCGCGCGCGAACACAAGTGTACCCAAGCAGGCTAGGGGAGCCAACTCTGCCTGGAGCTGGGCAGTAGGTAGTTATAGTTGATCCTGGAAGTAAGCAGGCTCGTCCTCCGCCAGAGCAGCACACGGTACTCCACACCACTGAACCCGCCCAGCTCTACCTGTTTTTATTTTGAGACAGGCTCTCACTAAATTGCTCAGGCTGGTCTTGAACTGCTGACCTTCTTGGTTCAGCCTCCAGAGTACTGGGATTACAGACTAATAAGTAAATGAAAAACAATGGAATTTTGTGCTCTTGGGGGGTGGGATATCTGGTCCCTGGTATTAGCAGTATACTGACCTTCTAGTCACCTGGGCATCCTATCTCTTTAAGAGACAAGCCTCACCCACCAATCTGCCCCCCACCCACGCTCTCCACCTCCATCTTTGAACTCTCTATCCTTCTTTCTTCTGAAGAGATAAATACTGCCTCCCCACTTTCCTTTTCCTCTCTCTAGCTCTCTGTCTCTTTCTACTTCCCTATTTATCTCTTCACTCCAAAATCCCCTTACCCATTAAATAAACTCTATACCCAAGCTCTCTCCACATGGTGTATCTGTCTGTCTCCCACCCACCAGGGGACCTTTCACTGGGTATACCTTTGAGCGGGGCAGTGGTGGCACAGGCCTTTAATCTCAGCACTCAGGAGGCAGAGGCAGGTGGATCTCTGTGAGTTCGAGGCCAGCCTGGTCTACAGAGCAAGTTCCAGGACAGGTTCCAAAACTACAGAAAAACCCCCCCAAAAAAAACAAAACTCGAAAAACAAAAAACAAACAAACAAACAAAAGAAAATAAACACGGAGGCCGGGCGGTGGTGGCGCACGCCTTTAATCCCAGCACTCGGGAGGCAGAGGCAGGCGGATCTTTGTGAGTTTGAGACCAGCCTGGTCTACAAAAAAAAAAGAAAGAAAATAAACATGGCAAGCCTATAACTTGGGAGGCAGGCTCAGAAGTCCACGGCTAGCCTCTGGTAAAGGTTAGCCTCTGTTAGATAGATTATATAATGAGTTAGAGATTAGCCTGATATATGAGATTCTCTCTCGAAAACCAAAACATAAAAAACTACAAATCTGACATGGAAAATACTCAGGAGATAATGAGCTGTCAGGCCAGCGAGATGGAGAAGCAGGAAAGGGGCCTTGGAGTCAAGGCTGATGACCTGAGTTTGGGTCCTGTAACCCACAGGGTAAAGGTCAGAACCAGCTGTCGTCATTGTCCTTTGACTTCTACAGCCACACACACGTGCACACACACGCAAAACAAATAGATATACATGAAAAGATAAGATACTAAAATGCGAAGATAGCTTTCCTTGCGTCTCTTTCTTTTTATTTTTCCGAGACAGGGTTTCTTTGTGTCGCCCTAGTTACTTATTTATTGCTTGTGTGTGTGTGTGTGTGTGTGTGTGCGCGTGTATCAAGGCTGCACTCTCCAGTGCCTGTGTCCGGACTCTCCACCTCAGTTTTGAAACAGAGTTTTCCACTGAACCTAGAACTCTCTCTCTCCTCTCTCTCTCTCTCTCTCTCTCTCTCTCTCTCTCTCTCTCTCTCTCTCTCTCTCTCCTGTCCTCCTTGTCCCTCCCCCAGCACTGAGGTTATATACACAGGCTGCCAAAGGTGACTTTTACACGGACATTATTTTCTGTGTACGTGCATGCGTGCCTGTTTCCCTCCCTCCTTCCCTCCCTCTCTCTGTCCTCAGCCTGTTTATTTATCCGAGCCTGCTCTCCTTCTTCCCATTACCCCTTCCCTCCTCCTCCTCTGACAATACTGTACTAAAATACTCTTGCTTTCCTCGGCAACAGACCCGGCTCCGGTTCTCCGGTTCTGCATTCTCTCTGGAGGACCGACCCTATCTCTCCCAGTTCTGGTTTCTCTAATCTTTAATGGCTGGAGGCCAGTGGCCTCCTTTCCTTTTCTACCTGTGTTCAGTCTCTGAGATCACAGCCTTGAGCACAGATCCTCTTCCCCGCAGCCCACCCATCACCTCTCTTTGCTCTGGGCTGACTCTGCAGACTGTCCCTCGGCCTCCTAGGCTTCGGGCTTCCAAGGGGCTTCGGGGAGGTGTCCAGTGAGGTCAGAGGTGTGTTCCCCTTGTAGGGTTGCCAGGGACAGGCTCCAACACAACTCAGCTTCTGCCAGTTGGCCAAATCCACATTGGTCTAGCAAAAAGTTAATCTCCTTCCTTGGATGAAGTAACACAAGCTCGACGTCTCTCTCTCTCTCTTTGTTCCCGCCACTGAGCTTCCTCTCTCTCTCCTCTCGTTTGAGACAGGGTCTTGCTATGTTTACGTAGCCAGCCTCAAACTTACCATTGTCCTGCCTCAGCTGACCCCTTTCCAAATGCTCACTATGCCCAGCGCAGTATCTCCTCCTTACCCCTTGGACCTGTGGGTGCTAAAATCACCACTCTTAGGAGCCTGGGGTCCAGCACTGCCCTCGTGACTTCTGTAGACTTGGCTTGCAAAGGCTCAATTTTTTTTTTTTTTAAATGAAACCCTCCTCAAATTTCTCATTCAAGCATGTCAGCTGTTTCTCTCTGGGGCCTGCTCCTGTTCAAATTCCAAACACTCTCCTGTCTCTACCAGTCCTGAAACCCTGGCCATCAGAAGAGGCTCACACTAGCTATTCACACAACCTCTGTCCTGTAAAGGACAGGCTCCTGCTTCTGGTTACACAGTAGCCTGGGGCCTCTTACCCTCACACCTACATCTGGGCTACTGGTGAGCAAATTAACCCAGAAGCCTACGCCGCTGCTGATTCCTTTCTCCCCCCTCTCTAGTTGTCTCTCATTGAGTTGACGGCTGGATCTCCTCTGGGGTAGAATCTCCACTCCGAACCAGAAGGATCTTCCACAACCTGTCAGATCATGTCAGTTCATTCTTCACAACCCATCGAGGGGCTGGGCGCGGAGTTCAGTTGGTAGAGTGCTGACCTAGCCTGCCCCTTCAGTCCAGAATAAAGCTAAGGGCAGTAGTGTCGAGGTAATCCTAGCACTCAAGAGGGTCACCCTTGGCTATGTGGAGAGTTCAAGGCCAGCCTGGGCTATGCTGTGTAGCCCCTGACTCAGAAACAAAACACCCGCTAGGGGTTTCTCTTCTGACACATAAAAGCCCAAGGGCCCACAGGGCCTGTTGGGTCTTACCCAGCACCCTTCCACCTCTCCAATCTTGGCAGACACAGGATGTCCACAGCTTGTTCTGGTCTCTGTGCAAATGCCAATTCGTGCACAGGGCCTTCCCTTCTTCCCATGCTTGGTCATCACTATGCATTGTGATTGCCCTTTGCTCTGGTCACAACTCTGCCAGTGTCTGTGTGGCATCCTGAACCTCCTAAGTACTCAGTCTGACTGATCTGTATGTAAGATAGGGTCTCACTATGTAGCTTTGGCTGGCCTGAAGCTAGGTATGTAGACCAGGCTGGTGATGGCCTCTGCCTCCTGGATGCTAGGATTAAAGGCAGAAACAGGAAGATTGAGCTCATGAGCTCAGAGCTACACACGGAAGATTATCTAAAAAAAATAAAAAAAAAAACCCACAGTGGAGATACAACTTGAAAGCCCAACACTTCTCTACACGCACAAGGTTCTGGGTTCAATCCTCTGCACCAAAGAAAAAAAAATTAGACCAGAACAGTAGGCAAACATGCTGGCATGGCATTCTTGGGCTCTATTATAAAGCATCTTGTAATCCACTCAGGAAGCAGTGGCAGGAGGATGGAGAGTTCAAAGACAGTCTGGGCTATGTATATACACATACATACATACATACATACATACATACATACATACATACATACATACACGCAGTCGGCATCGCTATGAGACCCTGTCTTAAAAACAAACAAAAGCGCAGAAACAACTCAGCCAGCCAGTTCTTTCCAACCCAGCCAACGGAGCGCTAATTTCCCACGCTCCTTTCAGATGGATTGTCTAGGTCTTCCATATTTTAAATAATCGCTGCCGCCAAACCACCTTAGTTAGCATTTATCCTCCTGTTGTGTCCTTATCCTTGCATGTGCAGTTGTTAGGTCAAAGACACGTTCATGTAAAATCTGGTCTTATTCTTAAGTTGTTCTTCGAGCCCGCAGACCCTCTCCTTTCGCCTCATCTGCCCCAACACGAGCCATCTCGAATTTTTGGTTCATGGCTCAAAGGGATGAGTATCGCTTTGTTTCGTTCAACTGGCTTTTCTCAAAATACGACAGAGTGAGAAGTCACCTTTTCTGGGGTCAGAAGAGCCAAGATCCGGCAGGGGACAAGCCTGGGCTCAGACAGCTGGCTGCCACCCCCTCACCCTCCAATACTCCCTCTTTCCTTCTCGCCCACAAGTTTCAGATTCCTGGAACCGCTCTCGGTGACCTCACACCCGTGACTTCACATCCGGAACCTTCTGGGAATTCTCGGCGGCACTTTTTCGTAAGAAACCTTGCAGGGGAGGAGGTTTGGGCAAGGCGGAGCTTTGGGGACTCGGCCGCGCGCCCCTGGGCCCGCCCCTCCCGCGGCGCGCACCCGAGGGCCCGCCCATGCAGCGGATCCTAGCTGCCTGCGAGCCCCAAGTTAAGCCTGTATCATTTGAATTTAGCTGGTCGTCGGTGGGGAGAGGGTACCGTGAGGGAAACGAAAGAGCAAAGTGGATCTCGAAGGATCCACAGCACAGTGGGCAGGACTTCAGGGAGTTGAGGTTGGGGCCAAACATGGACATTGCTGATGGCTTTGAAGTCTTCAGAGGGGACCTCAGACCTGAGTCTTCAGATTAAGCTTTCCAAAAAAGATGGATGGAAATAAAGGAAGTGGGGTTCAACCCAAGCAAAACCAGGATCCCAGGCACTCCTGTCTTCAAGGGGTCTCTTTTTCTCTATGTACTATATGACTGGGAAATGAAAGATGAATATGTCAGTGCTGTATGGTAAAACCTTTTCTTCGGCGACCAGGGCTGGTGCTCTATTGGTACCCTGCTTTGCCTAGCATCCACAAAGCCCAGGGTTTGATCCCCAGCACTCTGTGAACCAGTGTGATGTCACATGCCTGTAATCCCAGCGCTCAGGGGCTGGAGGCTAGAGTTTCAGAAATTCAAGATCACTTAGTAACAGTGCACGTGAAGCCTGCCTGGGTTACGGCAGACTTTGTCTCAAAAAGGAACATTTTCTTTACTGGGCATAGTGACTCACACCTTTAATCCCAGCACTCGGGAGGCAGAGGCAGGTGGATCTCTGTGAGTTCGAGGCCAGCCTGGTCTACAAGAGCTAGTTCCAGGACAGGCTCCAAAACTACAACGAAACCCTGTCTCAACAACAACAAAAACCAGTTTGGTCTATAAAATGACCCACATAGCAAGACCTTGTCTCAGGTCTAAACCAAACAAAATAAAGGACAATAAGAAACATTTGTCTAGAAGTTAACATGCACCCCTGGTTCTCCTTCGGATTTTAAGAGAGGCTGTATTTCCAAGGGTCTCTAAAAGTATCTCAGGCCTTAAACAGGATGAGGTTCAAAGAGTAAGTTGGCCCTGGCCCAAACCAGAAGAGTGTGACACAGCCTGGACAGAATAACAAAGGCCCTAGAAGGACCAGTGACTTGGGTGATAAACAGCAGCTGCCAGGAAGAGTTTGAACGCCCACAGATGGGGAATTTGAAGGTGGAGGTGGAGAGAGCTGCAGGGCTAGGTAGGAGGAGTCGTGGTTTGGGGACCTCAGCAGGGGCGGAAGGCTGTTACTGAAGGACGGACCAACGTGGAAGATAAGGGGTGTGGGGAGGGCAGACTCAGGACAGCTACTGGGACCTGGGGGCAGGGCAGCTGGGAGCCTGGGCTTGAGTGGGTGGTACCTGCTGCAACCATCACAGGAAGTGGGGAGAGCAGAGAGAATGTAGGGGCTCCAGGGTTGAGAAGGATCCAGTGGATACCCTTCTTGAATAAGCAGGCAGAGAGGTTGAGAGACTTAACAGGTTTGTCTTAAAATAGCCAGATGGTGGTGGCGCACGCCTTTAATCCCACCACTCAGGAAGCAGAGGCAGGCGGATCTCTGTGAGTTTGAGGCCAGCTTGGTCTACAGAGTGAGTTCCAGGACAGACTTCAAAGCTACACACAGAAACCTTCATCTGTGATCCGGGTCCCTTTGTCTTTATGGGTTCCTACCTTCTCCCTTTTGCCTGCTGCCCCTCCCTCAGGCTCCGTTCCCAAACATCCACTTTCCTGTTTCTGATGCCCGGCTGTCAAGACCCCCTCAGGTGGACATTTACAGAGTTTAGAGTGGGAAAAGATAGACTGCATTTTCAATGCTCTGGGTAGTAGAAAACTGTCAGAGCCTTAGACGGTCATGCATTTCCTAGTCCCCAGTAGCTGCATCTGTCCCCCAAAAGAAAACAAAAAGGTGGGGTTGGTGACATTGCCCTCTGACCTCCATGAGTGCCATGGCAGGAATGTGCCCCATTCATAATAGATGAATAAATACGTGTAGTTAAAAAACAAAAAACTATAGTTGCCTGCCACCTTCGATACAAATATGAGGTGTGGTAGTCCCCCAGTGTGACGGGCTTTAGACTTCCCGTGGGAACGAATCTCTGGTGTGTCAGGAGAAGACAGGGAGGAGAAGACCCACTGGGTAGCAGAGTTCATCTCTCTGCTTCCTGACTGTGATTAGGCCGCCATGCCTTCCCTACTGTGACTGACTGCATCCTCAAGCAACAGAGAAAAACAAGCAAACCATAAGTCTTTCCTCCCTCACAGCTGTGAGAAGTGGGTACCCATGTTCCAGTGATGCTCTGGCCGACACGCCCTTGTCCACTGTAAAGGACACACTTTGTACGTACCGTGTGCTTTGGATTCATCCCGGGCAGAAGGCGTGTGTTCTCCACGAAGGTGGGATGGCAGTAAGGAGGGGCTGGTGGTGGAGAGGGCACTTGCCGAAGACAGTGGCACAGTCTACGTTTTTGCCTCTTCTGCATCAGAAGGTGCCACCAACACCCCTTGCTTTTAATCCGGGCAGATTCGTGATTAACTCGCGATCTGCAGACCGCCAGTGTTATTCTCTGGGACCTCTGAATTCGGCTTCTGCTTTGTCAGGTGGGCTGCAAGCCCTGTCACAATGAATAATGTCCACAAGACAGCCATGCTGTGAGGAGGGTCACACAGAGAGTTGCCGTCCTCCATGTTACAGGACAGGGGAAAACCATCTTTCCTGGCTTCTGTCCCAATGCCTAGGCCATTCGTGAGCATTACTGTTTAAACTGGAGTTTAGGGGTTTCTAGTACAACAATTATGCCTGTGGCGTTAATATGCTCCAGCAAACACAAAGGGCAAGATCAGTGAATTTTTGGGGGGAGGGGAGTGTTTTTCTGTGTAGTCTTAGCTGTCTTGGAACTCGCTCTGTAGACCAGGCTGGCCTCCAACTCACAGAGATCCGCCTGCCTCTGCCTCCCGAGTGCTGGGATTAAAGATGTGTGTGTACCACCATCACCCTGCTACTCAAGGACAATTTTATTAGAATTTAAAAGAAAAATTCCAGAGCAGGCCAACTGTAAATCTTGGCAGCTGCCTGGAGGAGGAGGATGGCAGAGAAAGGAGAAGGGATCACATCATTTAAGCTGGTGTGGGGATCAGACACAGGGCGGGAGGGAGCTTTCGATGAAGAACATGGAAGTTATATGCTGGGGAGGAAGCCCAAGTGCTATGGAAAACAAGTTTAGAAAAAAGAGAAAAGCCGGGCATGGTAGCACACGCTATAGTTGCAGTAATTGGGAGGCAGAGGCAGGCCGATCTCTGTGGGTTTGAGGCCAGCCTGGTCTACAGAGCGAGTTTCGAGAAAGACAGGAGCCGGGCGGTGGTGGCGCACGCCTTTAATCCCAGCACTCGGGAGGCAGAGGCAGGCGGATCTCTGTGAGTTCGAGGCCAGCCTGGTCTACAAGAGCTAGTGCCAGCCGGGCGGTGGTGGCGCACGCCTTTAATCCCAGCACTTGGGAGGCAGAGGCAGGCGGATCTCTGTGAGTTCGAGACCAGCCTGGTCTACAAGAGCTAGTTCCAGGACAGGCTCCAAAACCACAGAGAAACCCTGTCTCGAAAAACCAAAAAAAAAAAAAAAAATAAAAATAAAAAAAAAAAAAAGAGCTAGTGCCAGGACAAAGGCTACGGAGAAACCCTGTCTCGAAAAATCCAACAAAAAAAAAATAAATAAATAAAAAGAGAAAGACAGGAATATAGAGAGAGACCAAAAGAAGAAGGAGGAAGAGGAGGAGATGATGATGATGAAGAAGAAGAAGAAGAAGAAGAAGAAGAAGAAGAAGAAGAAGAAGAAGAAGAAGAAGAAGAAGAAGAAGGAGAAGAAGGAGAAAGAGAAGTTGTCTGTTGTCTGGGTGTGGCTCTGCAGCTGTATAACCTGGCAGGGATTTATATGTCGATAGATCTTAGGGAGAGCTTGAAAAGGCATGGAAACGTGAAACGTGGAGGAAGTCCTTCCTGTTTAGACAGGAGGAAAAGGCTGGGCACGTGTGGGTAACTTCTCCTGGGAAGACATGAACAAACCACCTCCGATCAGACAGCAATGACCAAACAAAGTTACAATCCCACCCAAGTCTGACTTGGAAGACAAAGGAGTTTATTGGGTTTACTTCCAAAGCACAGATGAAGAGTCACTGACAGGAACGTGGGCGACCCCCAAACAGCTGCATCACTGAAAAGTCCCGCTCGTCATGGATCATGAGCTCATGGAAGCTTTGCGGTGGAGTCCCCCGCTGTACATTCTCTATTCTGTTCCAAGACATGCAGCCTGGCACAGGGAGTAGGAAGGGGTGATGGCTGGGATCCCAGGCGAGGTCCCTGTGACCTCACCACCCTCCTACTAGGGAAAGTCAACCTCTCCATTAAGGGACATCTTCCTGTCACTGGATTGTTTTGTTCAGCCCGTTGCCATGGCTACCAGTCCAAGGTAATCTGTACTCCTAGGTGGTGACGGACGCGTTACGCCCTGAGGAAAAGACCGTAGCCCAGAGTCACTGGCGTGGAAGGTCTTTCAAGAGAGAAGCTGGGTTGAAAGCAAAGTGAGTTAGAATTTCAGCCACTGAAGATCTGGGAGAGGAGACTTCCAGGCTGGAGGAAAGTACAAAGGTCCTGGGGCAGGAATCAACTTGGTGTTTTATAACCAAAACTAGTGTGACTGGTGGAGGAGCGGAAGGAGCAGTGGGGGCCTGGGGAGAGGAATGTGGAGAGGCAAGCTGTTCTGGTCCTACAGGCTTCCGAGAGAGAGCTTAGATTCCAGACCTGGTAACCTGGGTAGCCAGGGCAGGGTATCGGGAGGAGTGGCTTTGGGGTGTGTGTTTATGGGTGTGCGTTGAACCCAGAGTCTTGCACATGCTAAGCAAGTACTTTACCACCAAGCCATATGTCTAGATTTTTTTTTTCTCTCTTTTTTTTTTTTTTTTTTGGAGACAAGGTCCCATGTTATCTTGGCTGATCTGGAACTCACTCTATAGACCAGGCCGACCTCCAACTCTCAGACTTTCAGAGATCTTCCTGACTCTGCTTCCTTAGTGCTACTATTAAAGAAGGGATCCACCAAACTTTACTTTTGGCTTTTTTTTTTTTTTTGAGACAGCATTTCTCAGTGTAGCCCCCAGCTGTCCTCGAACTTACTCTGTAAACCAGGCTTACCTGAACTCACAGAGATCTGCCTACCTATGCTTCCCGACTGCTGGGATTAAAGGCGTGCAGTCATGTGTACACACACCACAAATAATAAAAATAAACCAATTTTTTACTATCGTGTATGCATGATGTGTGTGGATGGGTGAGGAAGGATGCCACGTCCTGTGTGTGGCGGTCCAAGGATAACTGTACATTCTCGGCTTTCCACCCTCACCTAGATTCTGGGACGGGACTCAGGCTGCCAAGCTTACGCCATAGGCGCCTTTATCAGCAGAGTTATCGTGCCTGCCCAGGCTCTTAATATTTTACTTTGATAGAGTCTCAAACTCGGGAGGCAGAGATGGATGGCAGCCGGAGGCAGCGGACGAATTCCAGACACAGGCAAGGACAGAGAGCATCAAGGAGGGACCTGGCGCCCTCCCGGGTGAGCCCCAGAACCGGCATCCGTTTGGAATCCGGGAGGGAGGCTCCGCGCAAGAGCTGGCTGGGACGGCGCGTCCTGGCGCCCGGCGTCTGCTCGCGGAGCCAGCCCTGGCAGCACGCCTGCCGGGCGTTTCCTGGCAACCAGCCACCGCCTGAACGTTCCGAACCCAGAAGCCCGCGACGTCACCGTCACCTTGGCGACGGCCGTGGGAGCCCGCCCCGCCGGCTCCGGGGGCGGGGTCTGGGCTCGGCGCGCGTGGAGAGGGGCGGAGCCTGGGCAGGTGCGGAGGCAGGTGCGGTTGCAGGTGTGAGCGAGCCGAGGCGGGGCCTCCTGCACTCGCCGCTTAGCCACTGTGCTCACTGGGCGCCACAGTTCGGGGTGCTCTGCAGCGACGCCTCCCCGACCACCCAAACTCAGCCTGCCCTTGCCGACTGACCTTGTTTTCCACACACAGTTTTTGTCTCGTGTAAAATGACCTAATCTGCTTGTATATTTATTTGTCTTCTCTGTCAGTCCTTGTGAGGTCAAGGGTAAATTCTGCCTTGTTCATTGCTATTTTTAGCATCCTGAACAGATCCTGGCACGAGGCGCTATTGAATGCCAGTAGCGTGAATCCACCACAGATTGACTCAATCGTTTCGTTCATTTGAGTGCTCATTTGACTAGTAACCAAGATGAACAACACTGGGCACACGCCCCCTGCAGGTGAGAAAGGAGATACTTTTTAAAAAATTCCAGAAGGTTACCGAGACGACAAAGCCTACAATTCCAAGACTTCAGAGGTTGGGGTAAAACCAAGGGCTCAGGGTCATCTTCAGCCACAGCGCAAATGTGAGGCCAGTCAGTTTTGTTTTTCGACAGGGTTTCTCTGTAGCTTTGGATCCTATCCTGGAACTAGCTCTTATAGACCAGGCTGGCCTCGAACTCACAGAGATTCACCTGCCTCTGCCTCCCGGAGTGTTGGAATTAAAGGCACGCCACCGCCGAGCAAGGCCATTCGGTTTTAAACTAGACTCTCAAAAACAAATAAAAAGCAAGGCTGCTGGGTCAGGTGGTACACACGGTCATTCTGGGGGGAGGGCAGAATTACAGCACAGGTGAGTAGAAAAACAAAACAAAATCTCCCCTAAATTGCAGTACTAAGAATGAATGCCAAGCAGAGGCTTAGCTTCAATTACTATTAATTACTATTAATTCAGTTGTCACATAGTAGGTACCACAACGGTGCCCATTTTACAGATGAGGATATTGAAAACACTGCCAATACCATGCTGTTTGTATTAAATGATTCTATAGTACAGCGTGAAATCAGTAAGTTCCTTCATGTGTTAAGCTGCTGGACCCGGTGACCAAGTGAGAGCCAATGGCAGGTTAGGAGAGAGACTAAGTGGGGGCCTGAGACGGGAATTCCTGGCACAGTCATTTTATTTTGTTGTGGTATTGAGGATTGATGTCCTGAGACCTTGTTCCTGTCAGGTCAACGAGGCACTGCTGAGCTCTATCCCCACACCCACACCTTTTTTTTTTCTTATTTTAGGCAGGGTCTCACTATGTAGCCCTGGCTAGCTCAAAATTGGCTGTGTAGATCAGACTGGCCTACGCACAGAGATCTGCTGCCTCTAGCCCCTTAGTGCTGGGATTAAAGGGATGCACCACCATATCCGGCTCCCACACCCTTTGTTTTGAGACAGTCTGATGTAGCCCAGGCTGGCCTCAGACTTGCCAGTTGCCAAAGATGACCTTGAACTTCTGATTCCCCCTCCCCCTCCCGAGAACTGAGATTCACTCTGAGTCCTGTTCTCTCAGATGGCTCTTCCTCATGGAGGCCCACACTTGTCACCTCTCTGGGCTATTCTTTGTCATGGTCACATTGCCATGACTTATGACTCATGTCTCCTGAGTGGAAAGACAGCTCAGTTAGGCTCATCACCCTCTGCCTGATGTCATCTTTCTTGTTTCTCCTTCTCCTCATGCAAAGCCGGTTTCCCAGACAGTTTCCCAGAAGCAGCACCCCGGTGAATCTTGCTGTCATCCTGGCCACCAACACTGCACCTGGCAGAGAAGGTTCAGTGGCTTTTAAAAGAGGGGGAAAGGTTTTCACCGAATCATTGCATTTTCCAGTCAGGATATGATTGCTCCCTTCCCAAGAGCACTTCCCCGCTTGGCACACGGTACCGCTGTGTGCCAAGAGCACAGGTGAATGAGAGAGGGCTGAGCAATTCTGGGCATGGGAGTTCTAGCCTGAGTGTTTCTACCTCCCTTCCCTGGTTGTATGGAGTTTCTTTCCCATTCTGGGCCAGGATTTTAAGATTTTTTTCCTAGAATAACATCCAAGAACATCACGGGGAGGTAGAGATAAAGGGGGCAGTAGCATGTGGATCTGCGGTGTGTGCATATCTGTGGTATACGTGTGTGTGTGTGTGTGTGAGAGAGAGAGGGGGGGGGTACGTGTTGGCAGTCTCTGTGTGTCTGCCTGTGATGTGCATATGTGGGTTTTTGCAGGGTGTGGATATGAGTGTGTTTTTTATGGAGTGTCGGTGACCATGGAGTTCCCTTTGAGCCTTGTGCTACCTGGAGGCTGCCCCGCCCCCACCCCCAGGCAGGGATAATGGAGTGTGGTGGACAGGTATGCAAGCAGGGATCACAGAACAGGGGAGTGGGTGGGGCCTTTCTGTTCCCCGCCCCACACTGTGGAGAAATACTGGCTCTCCAGTGTCAGTACTGCTAATGTTAGAACAGACACCTGATGATCATGACTGTTCCCCGTGGGGACGATGACTCACAGTCTGTTACACACAGAGTAGAGAATCACCTTTGGGTTTATTTTGGAGTCATTTTTTTCCCGTTTGGGGTACAAAGTGGGGGTGATGGGAGTAGGAAGGACAGCGTATTTAGCTTCTAGGAACACGGTTGACTGCTAGCTCTTTCTGTGTGAACTTTGGACCGCTGGTGATAAAGAGGCAGGCTTCCAGGTTTTTCTGGAGCCTTCTGTCCAATCTCTAACAGAGACCAATGCCGCGTCCAGTCCAGTCAGCCCTGGTCCTCACCAGAAATTAAGACAGATTCCATAATAAAAGAAATAAAGACTGACGATGGGGGGGCACAGTGGAGGGGCGTCTCTCCATTGCTAGACAATGAGGTGCAGACTCACAGGTGCGTGGGCAAGCTGGGCTAGTGTGGGGAGCTTGTGCACATCTTCCATCCTCCACAGGCATCTAGAGGCCCTGTCCATCCATCCAGCATTACTCTGTGGCGGGCTCCTTTACTTTCCTTGTCTCTTTTTCAAGAATTGGACCTGGCATGGCAAACAGCCCTCCTCGGCTCTCTGGAGAGCTCCATTCTTCTTGATCCTTGCTCCACACATGTGCTGGACTCAGTCCTAGAGCTCTGGGGGAGGGACCAGGGTGGGTGGGAGACAGAGGGGCTCACTGGGCAGTTGGCTGGATGTGGCTGCAGGGAACCCATGCTATCTCGGCTTCTGTCACATCCCTGTTGAACCTGGAGGGGCTGTGTAGGAACTGCCTCAGCAAGGGAGCAGTGTGGAGCCGGAGCTGTGGGCTGGGGTCCACCAGGGGCTCTGCCTGATGGGTGATGGTGGTGGAGGAAGTGAGGACTGTATTCCCAAACTGGTCCATCTCCTCATACTGCTCAGTCACTGTTCTTGTGGTTCCGTAGGACTTGGAGCTAGCTGGCCCAGTCTGCAATTCCAAGACATTCTTTTGCTGCCCTGTGGGCACAGAGCCCTTGATAACCATCCCGGGCTGGTCCAGGATATCTCTCTGGTAGAACAGAGCTTGGCCTGTGTCCTGAGCTAGGTGTGTACTTTTCCCTGAGATACAATGACTTCCCTGAGGGCTAGAAGCTTCCAGAAGTTTCTCTGTAGCTGATTGGATAGAACTGAAAGTTGGGGAGGAGGAGCCCCTGCAGGAAGGTGACACTTGGTGGAGACCAGACTCTTCTCTGGGCGTCTTCAGCCTCCTGGAGGGAAGGGCAGTCAGTGCTGCCTGACCTCTGGCCTCTGTGTGATTTAAGATCTTGGCTTGACCTTGCTCCTGGGGATGGCTCTCAACCTTGCCTTGATTTTTGACTACAGTTGGATCTTTGACCTGACTTGAGCCCATAGGTCTCTCTCTGCTGCTGGTGGAGACCCTGGCCTTGTGCATGCTAGGGTCTTCTGGCGTTCGCTGTGGATAGCTTCTTGTGTGAGCCTCAGACTGGAGGCTAGACATGGAGCTAAGAGCCTTGTGTACAGCTTCTTCAATGCCCTGCAGCCTGGCTAGGGTCTGTTCCTTCAGCTGGGCGACCTCTGCACTCACCCGAGTCAACTCCCCAAAGGCCTGCTCCACAGACACCTCAGTCTTGTGGGGTGCAGTGGGAACCTGACGGGTATCCCCTCCCAGTTGGGATACACCCTCAAAGAGCTTCCGCAGGGCCTGCACATCCACACTGTGGGTTGCTTCCTTCTCCAGGGCTTGCACTTGGGTTAGGAGGCCCTGGAGCTCTTGATGATTGCCTTGTGTAGTCTCTGGGCTCTCAGGGGTCCCCTGCTTGGAACAGTCTGTGGACTGCTCTTTTGGGGAGCTAAGGTCCTTTTGTGGTGGGGTGACATCATTGTTGAGAGTGTTTGCCTCCAGGGACTCAGGGATCTGGGTGCTGCTGGGTACCTGACCCCTGCTTGGCCTGGAAGCCATAATGCTGAGAAATTGCTGATGTTTGGCTGGGGTCTGTCCCTTGGAGCATTCGGCTGCAGGTAGGCATTCTGGCTCTGCTGTTCTGGGAACTTTGGCTGTGTCAGGCTCACCTGGCTTGCACTCTCGTCCTGCTTCTGAGACGCTGGAAGAGGCTGCTGAGGGCTTGGGTGGCCTCTGAGGCGGGTGGACTTGGCTTAGATGTGCAGGTTTGGGAGGCACTGGGGGTTTCTTTCTTGGAGAGATGGTGCATTCCGGTTTGGAGCTTTTTGTCTCTGACCCCTCAGGGGTTTTCTGGCCAGCAGGTCTGTTGTAAATGTGAAGAAGGGGGTCCTGCAGGGGCTTGGAGGCCTGCTGGATGGAGTTCACATGCTGGTGGCCTTGAGCTGGGTGGTGAGGTTCTGTCACAGCAGCTGAGAGAGCGGGAGGGGGAGGAAGAGAGGCATTATGGGAGGCCAGGCTGGCACCTGCTGCCCCGGGTTTAGATGTCAAAGTGTGATGAGTTAGAGGGACAGTCTTTAGGGCGGTGTCAGCTGCTTGGAGGCCCTCGGGCCGGATTTGGGCCATCACCTTCCCCAGAGGTTCCCAGGCCCTTTGCGTATGTCCCCCAGGCTCATGATACCCTAACCTGGGGTTCTGACCTGGTTCTGCCTGGGCTGGGCCTGGACTGTGGGTGTAGAGTGCACTCTCCCCGCCCCTTGGCTGTGGCTCTTTTTCAGAAAGCTGGACAGCCCCAGGTGGGTCAGAGGTCCGCACAGGGTGAGCAGTATAGATACCATTCTGTATGGTCACCCGCCCCCTAGGCAGCCCTTTGGGGACTACTTTGCTGTCCCCACGGACCTTTCTGGGGACTGCTGGGATCCTGGCGTCACTTCTGGCCATAGGCCCAATGTTTCCTTGGGTCACCGTGGTGGCGGGAGTCGATGCTTGCAGAACATCTTGATTAGGCATGGAGGTGACCGCGGGGTCCAAGCCCCGTGGATGTCTGTTCAGAACTTGCTGGTGCAGGTTTTGGGCCTCTGCAGTTGCCATCCGCAGGTTTTGCATGGCTTCCTGGAGATCTGGGGTCCCAGACCCTAGAGGGGAAGCTGCGGTTCCTTCTGGCCCTCCTAAGGCTGCTTTTACTGTCTGCCCAGCTGGGCTGGTATCTGCTTGCTTTCTTGCTTCCTGCAACGGGGCCTGAGCTGCCACTTTTCCAACTGCTCGAGGTGGAGGTGTGCAGGGTGCGGCCCCTGAAACTCTCCGATGTCCCATCTCCATGGTGGAGTCTAATGGGGCAACCTGTATGATGCCCTCAGCCGGGGTAAACCTCTGGGACTCCTCCCTGCCTGGTGTAGAACTTGGGTCTGTTGGTGGCTCCCACCGCAGACTGTGAAGGCCCGTCAGGTCTCCTTTGTCTATGCAGCTGGCCAGCAGCTGCACACTACTCCTTTCGGGGGCCCTGCTGGTTAGTTGGGGCTGGAGGGAGTAAGCGGTCAGTGCCACTAGGCCCTGCCCCGTCTCTTGCATCACCAGCCCCGTCTTTGCCACAGAGACTCCAAGGCCACAAGCCAGCAGCTGTTGGAGCTCAGGGTCCATGTCTTCAATATTCCCAGTGTCACCTGGCCCTGGAAGCTTGAGTGGATGGAGCTGGAGCTGGCCAGCCATGTCCTCCTGAACCAGCAGCCCCTGCTGGTCCACATCCGCCCTGCGCAGCACTTGGCGTAAGATCCTGGGGAGCTCACCGCAGACCAGCTCCTCCTTCCGTATGTAGGGGCACCCCTGCCCTGGGCTTGGGAGTACATACCTGGCGAGGCAGAGCTCCCCTGGCCCCCGGGCTTCCATGAGGATGCCTCCATGGTGCAGGACGCCGGGAGTGGCGTGCAGAGTCCGAAGGGTTCTCTCAGTCGCTGTCTCCTGCCTCTCTGGGGTCCCACAATCTGCAGAGCCTTTAGGCTGTTCTTCCTGGAGGTTGTCTCCTCTGAGGCTCTCAGCTGCCAGGGAGCCCATGGGGCAGTTCTCAAACAGCCAGGTGAATTTGTGCACAGAGCCTGTGGGGATGGACTCAGGGCTTCTCCTGGCCTCCTGTGTCTCCATCTTGCCGGCCTCCAGTGCCTGGAAAACCTCTTTTTGCCTTGATACCTGCCCTGAAGGAATCTCCACCCGGCTGCTGTACCTTACAGGCCTTCTGCCATAGGGTTGGCCTGATGCCTGCAGAGATTCAGTCTCAAAGACGTGTCTGTCTGTCTGCCTGTCTCTAGCCCGGACCTGGCTGGTTTGCAGGTGCTGCTCCCCAGAGCCTTCTCCCTGGTTCAGAGATTGGGTCCCAAACATCCAGGTGCACGACTGTGCCTCGGCCTTGCTCCTGGGGTCTGTGACCTCAGATTCTTGCTTCTCTGCCAGCTCGCTCATGGGGTAGGTCTCAAACAGCCAGCGGATGGTCTGCACATCGCCTTTTTGGGGGAGCTCAGAAGGGGTTTCCAGACCCTCCCCATCCTCCTCCTGTCGTTCCTGTTGCTCTTGTTGGTGGATCATCTCCAGTGGCTGTGTCTCAAAGAGCCACCGCCTGGTGCCGACATCTCCAGCCACCTCATCCTGTCGAGTGATGCCTCGTACGACATCAATGGTGCTGGGGCTTCGGCCCAGCTGGTCTAGGGGCTGCGTCTCGAACATCCACTTGTAGCCCTGTACATCACCTCTGACTACCTGCTCTCTGCTGACGGAAGTTAGGGTGTGGAGTTGTCCCCTGCTGTCCTGCATGGCATAGATGGGGGAATCTGTGCCCTGTTTGGCAGAATCAGCTGCTTGTGCTCGGTTTATATGTCCACAGGCTAAAGGCTCACCCTGACTGATGCTGTCTAGGGGAAGGGTCTCAAAAAGATTCTTGAAGGTTTTCACGTCCCCCTTCAACCCATCACTCTGGGGGGCACCCTGAGACAGAGGCAATGCTGAAGTGCCATCACTAGACAGACAGGAGGTCGATAGCCCCTCACCCTTCTGGTGACCCACCCGTTGTAGATGGCCCACTTGGACCTGGTCTCTAAGAGCATCCAGGGGTTTGGTCTCAAACAGCCAGAGTGTAGAGCGAACATCACCAGGGATCACCTCCTCCTTGGGTGGAGCCTCTGCCCCAGCGTCTCCTTCCCCCTTCAGAGTATCCAGGGCACAGGTCTCAAAGAGACGTCGCTGCTGCTGAACATCTGGACCAGGAGGGATGAGATCTGGAGATGGCTGGAAGTCCTTCTCATCCACCAAGATTTCACGGATGGCATCCAGAGGCTGAGTCTCAAAGATCCAACGAGTCGCACTGACATCGGGCAGGGCTCCCTCCTCAAGGGAGATCCCCCGAATCACCCGCACCTGGCTGGGATCCTGGTTGAAGGCATCCAGAGGTCGGGTCTCAAAGAGCCAGCGAGCTGACCTCACTGCATTGCTTTGAATCTCCTCTCGACAGGCAGCCTTGACTTCATGGATGGCGCCCTCTGCGTCCTGGATGGCACACAGAGGTTCCGTCTGAAACAGCTTCACTGTCTTCTTCACGTCACCCTTCAGCTCCTGAATCTCTGAGCGCAGCTCCAAGGGGCTCCGTTCCTGGATAGAGGGGTGGGACCCGAGCCGGTCCAGAGGACGCGTCTCAAAGAGCTTTCTGGTACCCTGTACGTCTCCACTGGCTGCAGGCTCCTTCGGGGTGGCCTCTGCCGCCTCCTCCCTGACTGTCAGTGCATCCAGTGGCTTGGTCTCAAACAGCTGTCTGGCAGCTTGAACATCGCCTCCAGATGGCCGGGACCCAGCTGGCTCCTGCTCTGGGGTGCTGGCAAAGGAACCTTCCTCAAACTTCCGAGAGGTGGCCTGAACGTTGCCACCTGACACAGGTTCCTTGGCGGCTGGTCTCTCGTGGTCACCAATGGCATCCAGTCGCCAGTTCTCAAAGATCCAGCGCATGCATTGAACATCGCCCTCGGTGGGCTCCTCTGAGCCCAGCACCTCGGCCAGGTCCTCGGCCACAGCTTCCTCGAGGTTCTTTCGAAGCTCAGGGTGGATGTGCTTGTAGAGACGGCGGAGCTCGCTGGCTTGCCGCTGTTGCTGGAACCTGGAGAAGGATTCCTTGGGTGGTGGTGGCGGCAGACCCTCCAGGGCTGGGGGAGGAGGGAGGGAGAGGTCCTCTTTTCCGGTCCTCATTTGGACGGTTGGTGCAGGAGCCAACTGTGTCTGGGCATGAGCCATCTTTCTGGAAAAAGGGGGAATGGGTGAGTGGAGTGAGGACCAGTTCCTGGGATGAATGGCAGGAGAAAGGCCGAGGGACAGTGTGGAGCCCACTAAGGGGCTCCTCCCACATCTCTAGCTAGCCAACCTGAGGCTCACTCTGTCACTTGCCTGGCTGGTGTATCCATCCATCACCGTGAGCCCCTGCTTCCCAGTCTCATCTGGGTTGCTGGGATCAGGTAGGACACAGATGGCCCTGTGGGCCACTGGAGGGATCTGGATCTCCAGTGGGAAAACTGGATAAGTCATCTACATCTCTCTCTGTCAAAATCATTTATCCCTGGGAGACTCACAAGTGGGCGCTCCTATATTAGAAGAAGCCTAAATGAAGACTCATTTCCTATGGGGGTGAAATTCCCTCTCTGAACACCAGAGGGCGGAATTAGCACGTTGACCAGAAACCTTTCCCCAACTTCCACTTCTTGGCTCTCAGCTCACTCCAACTTTTCCTAGGCCCCTGGGTCCACAGCCCTTGCTGGTGAAACAGAGGACCAAGGAGGAGAAACTACTCATGTTTATGCAGAGCCAACATTTGAATTCTAGGTCAGGGTTTTTCTTTTTTATAGACAGGGTCTCAAGTAGCCCTGCCAGGCCTCAAACTTGCTGCACAGCTGAGGATGACCTTGAACTTCCAATCCTCCCGCTGTCACCTTCCAAGCACTGCAATTACTGGAATGCGCCACCACTCTAGGCGCTGGGTATTGGCCCCAGGGCTTCGTGCACGCACGGGCAAGCATTCTGCCAATGGATCCACATCCCCAGTAGGGAACTAATGGTATCTTATGTCCTTTTCTCCCCACAACTCTTTGCCTTTAAGGATAAGAAACATCATGCCCAGAGTGAGATCCTGTAGAATGAGCTGTGGGCAGTGCTGAATTGGAAGAATAGACCTTACCGAGGGCCTCACTCCCAAGAAATAAGGGGACTGGTATGTGGGGCTCTTTTATTGGCCATGGGGCCCCTCTAGTCCTCAACAGGCAACCCTAAGAGACTTGGGGGGGGTGACTATCCAGGGTCTGTGTGTGGTAGAAGATTGTGGGATTAAGATCACTTCTGCCAAAACAGCTCTGGACATGGGAGCGCTATCCCTGGCTCACAGAGAGCCCTTCCCGGGTTGTACACATGCAAGCATATTTCAGAGTCTCTAGGGCAGGGCCTCCAGCCAGAATCTGGATCCTGACCCCTCCCGTGCCCCAACCAGCTTCCACCAAGGCTGGCGTACCTCTCCCCCACTCTCCTCACTCCTCAGTGACCTCACACCCCTCCAGTCATCTTCTGGTCTGTTTCATGTATGTCCAGTCTGTCCTGTGACAGGTGTTATGACAGTCCCCAGAGGCCATTAGGGAAAGAATGTGGACTATGTGCTGCCCTGACCCCCTGCCCCGCCCTGCACTTGGCACTAAATATAGCTGAGGTCCATGCCTCAGCCAGACACCATGGCTCTCAGAGGGAGGTTCCAGCTCGGCCAGGGAGACCTGGTGTGCCCATGTCCCATGTCATCTCCTTGCATACTTTGTACTCCTAGGAGACTCTGCCTTCTGCTTCCTGTGAAGTTTCAAGGTATCTGGCCTAGAGGCCAAACTGGAGGATCCCCACCACTCAGAGATCTGAGTGTGTGGGATGAAGGAGGAATACCAGTGACCAACAAGAGACACGATATCCTCCTGACCTCCTATCCCAGAGGGAGAAGAGGGTGGGCTGCCTGCCTCAGTCCCTTCCTGGCCTGTCCACAATGGGTATCAGAGCCCTGAGGAGGTGAGGTATGACACTTCCTGCCTGTCCCCCAAGCAAAACCTCTGGGTGGTCCCTCTTGTCTCTGAGATCTGATAAGGAGACCACACACAAATCCATGCTATAGCTGATCACCATGAGGGTGGCCCTAGCTGACATCCTATACTGATCACCAGCCACACCCAACCCCAATTCCCAGGAACCCCCAGTATCCTTGCTAGGGTCACAGAGGCCAAAGAGGTCAGACTGAAGGGTCCTAAGAGGCCTGTCATTAGGGAAACAGAGCCCAGCAAGGGGCAGGAGCTGTCCATGGAGGCTCCGTGAGGGGTGGGAAAGACGGAGGCGAGTTTCCTGGCTCCTGGCCATCCTATCTCCACTCTTGCCTGGCCTGAGACTCCTACGGACATGTTTGGGGCCAATTTCAGGAAATAGTAAGTTTCATAAACTGTCTGTGCATAGGTCTCCTACGCTGAGACAGTTACTCAGAACCACCCACTATTTGGGACCACCACCTCCACCCCGTATGCCCCTTTGGCACCAGCCCACTCTGGATGTTTACCCTGGGTAGTTCCAGACCTGAACTTCCATGCTGAGCTCCCCTACACTTGCTTTGGGGGTTTTCCCACAGGGCAAGACTATGGCCTACGACAATGTTGTCGTACCCAGGCTGCCTCACAAGAGACGTTGCTCACAGGCTAGCCTGGGCACGAAATCGCTGGGGTCATATATGCCAAGATTGTCACCAACAATACTGGGCACTGGGCTCTCCCTAGGCCATGTTCTGGCTTTCTTGCTATTCCTGGTCTCTTACCTTCCCAGCTTTCCTCTGTCTCTGGACTGGGCTCAGGCCCTGAAGCGATAGTAGTTCCATATCTGCAATTTTATTTATTTATTTATTTAGAGACAGGCTCTCGTCTAGTCCAGGGTAGTCTCAACCTCTGTAAGTGACTGAGGATGACCTTGAACTTCAGACCCTCCTGCCTCTGCCCCCAAGACAGATGAAAGTACTTCACCAACTAAGCTATATCCCAGGCCTAGAGCTGCATTTTAAAAATCAAAACTCCAGGGCCAGCAAGATGAGTTGGTGTCAAGGTACCTCCTGCTATTCTGAGGACCCGAGTTCCATTCCTGGGACCCACACACGGTAAAACAGAGAAACAATGTGCTCTGATGGCCAGCCACACCTTCACCACAGCACACAGACCCACTCACATATACACAAACAAAAATGTAACTTAAAAAAAATCTGAACTCCAGGTGATCATTTGAAACTCTGGATTATGCTAGATCAGAGAGAACCTGCTTCTTGGGCTAGCCTGTGGTAACCACAACAGCTGTTGAACACATACAAGCACTTGCTACCTTCTAGAGAAAAATCTTGCTGGATTTTCTCTCTTGGCGCCTGCCCTATACACCTGTGCCCACACGCCTCTCAACATCCTCCCGCTAGGCTCACTCCTGACACCTAGGCTGCACGATCCAGGGGGCCACAGCCTAGAGAGCTGGGGTGAGGGTACTCACCGAGGGTCTGGCCTGGAGTCGGGAGCTTTTGGGTGTCTAGAAGGTGCAGCCTTGGAGTCTGTAGTCCTGGCGTTCTAGGGCCTTACTCAGTTCTGTTCTGTTCCTGGGTCCCACGCCTTCTCTCCACCTTGGCTCTGGGTCTCTGTTCTCTGCCAGCCAGGCAGCTGCCTTTATCTGGCTGGCTGGGGGTGGGTGGGTGGGGGCAGGGAGAGGCTATGTTCGGAGTATTAAGTGGTCCAGTTATTTTTAGGGCTTGTGGAAGTCAGTTTTCCATCCTGGGTAATCAGTTACAAGGCGTTTGGACTGAGGAGGGGTAGGGTGGAGGGGGAGTTCCATTCATGCCCAGTCGGGGTGCCCCGAGGATGGGGTGGGTGACTCAGTCAGGGATGGAGACTTCCAGACTATTTTGAGGGGATGAATAAGGGGGACACTTGACATTGGGTTTCCCTGTTCTCTCATCCTGTATGCTCTTCTCTATGCTATTGTTGCCACTGTGCCCAGAGCCTGGTGGCTCCCTAAAGACAGGACCAGGCTCTTCACCATCCACCTCTACCAGAGATATCTTTGAGCAAAAGGTCCAGGTCTTCATCTCTGATTCTCTCTGTGTAGAGAGAAAGCTGGGCTGGCTCCTGTCTGTTCTCGCCCTAGCTCCACAGCCCACGACTGCGAAGCCATGAGGAAAGTCAACCTGAGCTGACTTCTGAAGGAAGAGGCCTTTGATTTATTAAAGAATCTCTAGGCTAGTTCTGTGATGTCCCTGCCCAGTGACCTGGGTCCATGGCTGCCTCTGGACTCTTCGTTCTGACTCAGAGCCCAGACTCTCTGGGAATGGCTGGGAGGACCAACACATGGAAGCTGACTATGGGGTTATTTCTGATCCTGGAGTCACCATCTTCGTGGTCACAGATGGGGTGGTAGACATCACACCTGCCTCCTCCTTAATTACCCTGGCAAGTGCTATCACTTATGCTGGCACACAGGCCCGTGTGGAGGATGCCAGGGAGGAAGAGGCTTTTGTCCCAGGTGAGAGGAAAACCTCTTCTCTGGGTGAGAGTGCACTCTGTCTTCCTGATGGATGCCAGGGGTGATGATAGGTACTGCAAACCTTTTCCATAGAATTGCTGTCTCTCTCCTCCCTCGATGACCCCACCCCAAGAATTCTGGTTGTCCTGGGAGGGATGGAAGTGGCAGAGCCACCTCACAAGATGTCCCGGAGGAAGCAGGACCATCTACAGCCAGAAGCGACTACCTCCCTGGGTGATTGTGAGATTCTGAGCATGAAGAGGTCTGTGGGGAGTCCATGTAGTGTGTCATAAAACTGCCTGGTTTACGTGTATAAGAAAAGCACAGGTTGGTAGTGATGGCTCAGTTGGTGAAGGCATTTGCCACCAAGACCTGACTGAGTTCAATCCCAGGGGACTCACGTGATGGAGAGAGAGAGCCAACTTCTACAAGTTGTCCCGTGATCTCCAAGTGCAACGTATTCTTTTGAAAACAAACGAACAAGATGTCATTAAGCTAGGTGTGGTGGCACACACCTTATCCCCAGTACACAGCAGGCAGGGGCAGTGCAGCTCTGAGTTTGAGGCTGGCCTGGTCTAGAGGCTGCCATGGCTACATAGTAAAATACTATCTCCCCCTTTACACGCCCCCCCCCCCCCCGCCAAAGTAATCAAAAAGAGGGGAGAAAGGCATGCAGGCCAACTTGCTTTCACAGTGTCAAGCATGCTAACTATTGCGAGAAATTCTCCAGCTTCTGTCACTGAAGCGATGGAAAGTTCTCCCCACATGTACCACAAGAAACATGCTGTTGTCTAAAGCGTCCAGGAATTCCAACACTCAAGTAGAACCAAGAGGAGGTTTATTTTTGCTTGTTTTTCCATTTATTTGGTCGGTTTGGTTTGGTTTTGGTTTTTTGATACAGGGTTTCTCTGTGTAGACCTGACTGGAACTCGCTCTGTAGACCAGGCTGGCCTCAAACTCAGAGATCTGCTTGCCTCTGCCTCCTGAGTGCTGGGATTAAAGGTGTGCACCACCACTGCCCAGTTGGGTGGTGAGTGTTTTAAAGTTTTTTATTTTTATTTCTTTGTGTGTCTGTGTGAGTGAGTGCAGTACCCAGAAGAGGTCCTCGGGTCCCCTGGGGTTACACAGATGCTATACGAAGTGGCTCTAAGTTTCGCTTGTGTCTGCAGTTCAGACAAGGGTGAGGTCACCTGTGATTCCTGGGCTCCCCTTCACTCAGGAGTTCTTGAGGCCAAGTCTGTGCTAGATGATTTTTTATTTGTTTGTTTTTGTTTATTATTTTTTTTTTGAGACATAGTTTCTCTGTAGCTTTGGAGCCTGTCCTGGAACTAGCTCTTGTAGACCAGGCTGGCCTCGAGCTCCCAGAGATCCGCCTGCCTCTGCCACCCGATGCTGGGATTAAAAGCATGTGTCACCACCACCCGGCTTATTTTGTTTTGTTAAAGATTTATTTATTTAATATATGACTGCTCTATCTGCATGTACATCTTTATGCCAGAAGAGGGCATCAGAGGGCATCACTAGAGATGGTTGTGAGCCACCTAGTGATTGCATTCAGGACTTGTGGAAAGAGCAGCTGAGTGCTCTTAACTGCTCAGCCATTTCTCCAGTTGCCCCCTCCCTACAACTGACTTTAATGAGACAAGGTGCATTTGTTGGTTAGTCTGCTGAAATCACAGTCCGTGCCAGATTCCCAACCTCACTAAGCAGTGAGGCAGTCCTCACTGAGGTGGGATTTTGTGGGGTGGACACAGCTGCCCACACAATTCTCACACCCCTCTGTTTTTTGACTCAAGAGTCTTACCACAGTGGGTGCATTGTGGTAGGTATTGAGCCCTGAGACTTGGCATAGACTTGTAAATATGGACACTTGCAATTTGAAGCCTGATCTCCAAATGCCGTTGGGCTGCCTTCCCTCAAAAATCCTTTTAAATTGGGACTAACACCCAACGTAAAACAAACAAGGCTCTATATGCCCATGGTTTCTGGATGCTGTGCTCCCACTCCCACTCCTGCTACCCTTCCCCGCTCCCCTCCCCTCTTCTCTAGCTGTTTGCTGTTTGTCTCACACTGGATCTGTTCTCCCCCCCCCCCGCCCTTCCACTCTAAAACTGTATAGGTGTTCACCCTTATGTTTCTGTTCCTTTTTGCAGCATCTGCTAATCCAGTCCTTAATGGGACCACCTGTGTGCTTCCCTGGCTTCTGCCGCCTGGATCTTTAAGTTGGTCAGCTAACACAGGTTCCTAAAAAAAGTTTTATTTGTCTGTTAAAATAATGTGGCCATGCTATGCTTTTATGTCTATGTGTGTATGTGTGTTTGTTTCCATAATATGCCTGTCTTATTTCTCTGTGTATATGTGTGCGTGTTTTAAGATCTGTAAAACTTATAATTCCAAATTACAACAGCTCTAAAAAAATACAAACACGTGGGTAGACACCATTTTGACCTCAGCTCCATCTTTGGTGAGAGTAACCATGTATGCTGGATCTACCAAGGAGACATTCCACCTCCAAAATTCCTTAACTTACTAAAATATTTCCTTTAATCTTACATTTACTAACATTGGTAAACTGTAACTAACTGGGTAAAATACATGTCTAAATTTAACTTATATGTTTAATTTAAATATAACTTACAGGTAATGGTACCCAGTTATCAAGTGCCTTTAAAGATCTGAGAGTATGGACAGAAATCTTTAATAAATAAATAAATTAATAAAAAAAAGATCTGAGAGTATGGCATTTAACAAAAGGGTTTCTAACACAGAGACATGCCAGCTCCTGCAGCATCCTTTAGCTCCTCCAAGAAGATGTATGGTTACAGAAGACTTTCTGCCTGGAGCCTTGCCTTTGGGTTTGGCAAAGGCATCCACACAGCAAAAAGTGGCCTTCCACCTTTTCAGCTTCTGGATGCTACACCAGAGATCAATCTTCTCATCCTGCCAAGACAGGTAGACTAAATCTTCCCCACACAGGAAAATCTTCAGGCCTCCTGGACTCAGAAGCTAACGGCAAGTATTGATTCTAAGGCTTGTGTTCTTCAAAGACTAAGGAGAGACTTGGGATTTCCTGCGTAGCTAAAAAATCTGTCTCATTTCTGCTCATTTATTTCTCCCAGATCTGTCTAATGGCATTGGTTGACTTAAGGCACTGGTAGATCATTACTTCATTTGTTAAGTTTCCTGCTAAAAATACAGGCAGGTTGCCTCTTTCAAAGGCTTCACAGTCCAGGACTAACAGGTTTCAGGTATACCTTCAGAGATCCAGAGCTCCCAATTCCCTTTAATGTCTTCTAAGATGTTCCTGTTCCAGCTGTCTTACAGACACCTGCAGGACCCTGGAAAAAGTTCTGCTGTTGTATCAAAAATCAGGTCTGGTAAAAACTAACAGTCTCCAGAGCTCATTTTAACCCCACCCATTTTCAAGCATATTTTGCAGGTCACTCCTGCTGTCTGGGCCAAGACCAACTTACAAAGGGCCCTCCAGACAACGCTAACACCTGCACCAGCTCCTGGAACTTCACCGTTCTCCTGGCTCAAAAGGACACCTACCAACTAAAATCTGGTTTTAAAGGGCATATCTGCTCTCTTGTCTCACTTATTCCCCTGTGCCTCTCCTGTACAACCAGGGCCCTTCTCTGTCCCATTCTTTCTGGCAGTTAATGACTTCCCATGGCTAGCCCCATTCATAGGGCCAATAATAACAATATATTTTTCTCCTAGCCACCTGCCTTCTCGTCTCCCTCAAGGAACAGCTGCCTGAGGTCTCCAGGATGATAGTAAATGGGATGCTGTTCTAGGCACACCTCTCGCTGAGTGTGAGTCCAGCAACTCCCAGCTCTCCCTTCTCCCACATCACCCCATGCCTGCAGGAAGTGGCCAGACTTGAGCTGATGCCCCTTTTATCCAAAGAGTCTGGAATGTTGGGTTGGGGGCTTCCCCCAAGCCCCTGGCATCCATTTTGGAATGTTGGGTGGAAAGTTCCATTTCAAGCCACCTTCTCTGGAAGTTGCCACAGTTCAGACTCCACCTCCAAGAAAGCCTGCCAAATGGTGACCCCCCTTCCCAGAGAGGGTCAAGACCATTCCTATAGGGTATTTAAACTGCCCCCCTCAGAGAACGAACACGTGGTCTCCCCCTTTTCCTTCTCCATGTTTTCCCAGGGGGCTGCCCAGGAGCGCTGAATCCATTTAACCTGGGTTTCTTCTAATTTGGTCTGATTTTGTCTGGTTTGGATTATTGCATCAGTGGAGAAGCTTACTGGGCCAAAAAACCTTCACAAATATGAATTATAAATGCTTGGCTGACAGCTCAGGCTTACTATTGGCTAACTCTTACTCTTACGTTAAGCCATAATTCTTGTCTATGTCTAGCCATGTGGCTTAGTACCTTTTCTCAGTATGGCATTCTCATCTTGCTTCTCTGTTTGTCAGCGACTCTCTGACTCCACCCTTCCTCTTCCCAGAATTCTCCTAGTCTGGCTCTCTTGCTCAATCTCTTCCTGCCCAGCTATCAGCCAATTAGTTTTATTAGCAAATGAGAGTAATACATAGTCATAGTATACAAAAAGATTGTTCCACAGCAAGCCCCAGTTAAATGTTTTCCTTTATAAGAGTTGCCATGGTCATGGTGTCTCTTCACAGCAGTAGAAGCCCTCACTAAGACAGTGGCTGAGTGGTCTCACTGGTTCCCAGTGTTTCCATGCCTAGGGTACCCTGTCTGATGGATGGAGATGCTGGGCTTTCCCCACTGTCTGCAGCGGCACACACCTGCAAGCACCATGGAAATATGGTGAGACTGTCTCAAAGAACAGCAGCAGAGCGTGCCCAAACACTGGTGCTCTCATGAACAAATGGTAGTGTCAGAGAGCCTTTACTGCCACGGCAAGCCACCACAACCGAAAGCAACTCGGGGAAGACAGACTTTGCTTGCTCTTCTACACCACAGTTCATCATCCAAGGAAGTCAGGGCAGGAACCCTAGCTTGCGTCAAGGTGACATAAAAACTAACCAGCACGCAGAGCCCACAGAAATGACTCCACGACCCCACTGAGGAAAGGGAAAATTCAGGGCTCCTTCCGCTAGTCTGGCTTGGGGAGTGAATGGGTGGGACAGCAGCAGAGTGGGAGACAATGGTTCCGAACAAGAGAGGCCATGACCCCAGGAACAGTCTGGAGACACCATAGAGCTGGAAGTCAGACAAGACTGGGCTGGTGTCTTCTCCGGCACACGTAGGGATTGAGGGAGTGATGATCTCTTGAGGCCCGTGAAGATAGTGAGCTCAGTGCTGGACCTGGGAAAAGGAAGACTGGAGAAATGTCTGAGGAGAGGCTGCAGCCAGAGAGGAAGGGAGGAAACCCAGGGACTAGCTGAGACTGCACAGAGAGAAGAAGCTATTTTGGGCGGGAAGAGTGGTGCAGTGTGGGTAAGACCGGCTGCCAGGAGCCACAGAATGCCCTGAGGGATCCCAGCAGAGCACAGTGGAGGAAGCCAATCCTGGCTGGAGATTCAGGAGGGGACAGTCTGAGCCCTGTGGACAGACACACTCAAAACAATTTCTGTCGGCTCCTCAGTGTTCTCTTCAAATGGAAATCAGTACAGGGGCCAGGATGGTTAGCAGACAGGCAGACAGGCAGACGGACCAACCCTCAGGAAGTCATATAAACTGGGAGTGGCTAGGATAGGAGGGGGTGCATGGTTCCAGAGACAGGAAAGGCAGTTGAAATAGGTGGCAATATCCTTGGTGCCCAGAAGGTGGCAGCACGTCACCACTCTGTAGGACCATGATGGTGTCGCCTCCGCCTCCTCTTTTTTTCTTCTTTTTCCTCCTCCTCCTCTTTTTCTTCTCTCTCTCTCTCTCTCTCTCTCTCTCTCTCTCTCTCTCTCTCTCTCTCTTTCTTTCTTTCGATAGGGTTTCTCTGTGCAGCTTTGGGTGTCATGGAACTCGCTGTGTAGACCAGGCTAGCTTTGAACTCACAGAGATCCACCTGCCTCAGTCTCCTGAGTGCTGAGATTAAGGGCATGCGCCACTACCCAGCTACATTCATCTTATTCTAAAATGGTTCTCAACCTGTGGGTCTCTTTTTTGGGGTTGAATGGCTCTTTCACTGGGGTCACGTATCAGATATCCTGTATTTACATTAGGATTCCTACAAAATTGCAGTTATAAAAGAGTAACAAAGATAATTTTATGGTTGGGGTCACCACAACATGAAGAACTGTGTTAAAGGGTTCCAGCATCAGAAAGACCGAGACCCTTCTTCATTCTGTTGTAGGACATAGCAGCTACCTCAATGCTTCCTGCCAGGGATGGTCTCTTTATGATGTGACTGTGACATTCATCTAGTGGAAGGAAGTCTTGAAGTCAGGCAAGCTTGTGGTAACAACAGAAAGACATTTTGTTACTTCTCAGGACAAAGCATAAAAGGCAACAAAGTTTCCATCTCTGAAGATCTTGGAGCTCAGCCGCCATGATGGGAGGAAGGGCCGGCAGCCAGAAAGGAACCAAGGTCCTGGCCCTTGGATTTGTCTATGCTTGAGCTACAGAGCAAGACCCTGTCCAAAATAAATAAAGTACCATAAAGCAGGACCTTACTCAGGTGTCTGATATTAGTTCAAAGGCTTGGCACCTGAGCTAGTTGAAGGGAAGTGTCTCCTGCCACTGGAGCCAGGTACTGGCTCTTCCCTTCCAGCCCTGGCCGCCTTATGGTGAAGCTAGCATCATCTGCTCTCTGTCCCTCTTTCCTGGGCTTGAGAAATGGGTTAGAAGAAAGACAGGAGAGTCCTCTAAGAGACCATTACGTCCCATTACTACTGAAGGTGGAACACGCCACCCAGCTGTGACCCTGGCACAGTGAAGGTTTTGAGTTAAAAAACGATTGATGAGCCGGGCGGTGGTGGCGCACGCCTTTAATCCCAGCACTCGGGAGGCAGAGGCAGGCGGATCTCTGTGAGTTCAAGGCCCTGGTCTACGAGAGCTAGTTCTGGAAAGGCACCAAACCCTGTCTCGAAAAACCAAAAAAAAAAAAAAAAAAAAAAAAAATTGATGAGTAGATTCAAGGAAAGCTTTCTGTCCTCCTCAATTGCCTAAAACAGTGTATCACTTCACCCGGCTCTGAGGATGGCTGATCTTGATGTCAACTTCACTATGTCTGGAATGAACTAGCAGTCAGTTTGCCCTGGCAGGACAGCCCAGAAAGCCCGCATTTTAAAACAACACAACTTTTTTCATGCTACGGCTGAAAACAAACAAGCATGCGTTCAGCTTTTATCAATACCATTTAAGTGTTTCGTGGCAGGACCTCTTAAAAGAGCTGCAAGCTTTGCAGCTAAAGCTGGGTCAGGAAGCCTCTCGTCGATGAGAGCGCTTGCTTGCCTCTAGCAAGCAGAGCAGACCCAAGAAATTGCTGCTACCATGTCGGGTGCCATTCTGTAGTAATAACGGCGGGGCTATGTCTCGCCACCCGGCTAGCTTTACACCCGACATAATTACACGGAAACTGTATTCTCTGATCTCAGGCATGAGGAGGGAAGACACACACCTTTAATTAGGTCCCTCCTTCCGCTGGCAGCCTTCACAAGGACAGGGAAGAAGGAAGCGTTTGCTCTCTTAGCCTGCTTGCCCTCACCTTGCTAGCGCATCTCTTTCTTCACTGGCACTGGAGCTGATTTTTTCGGGATTCCAGCATCTACTGAAGACCAGCGCAGACACCCAGCCTCATGGGACTGAGCAACTACTAGATTCTTGGGCTTTCTGTTTACAGCTAGCCGTTGGACCACAGCCTTTGAGCCTGTCCTTTCCCGTGTTTATGTCTAATTTCACACAGCCATCCCTTCCCATCCTTATGCCGGGAGAGATAAACACTAAGTCAGTGAGACCTTCACTAACCTGGAAGGCACCAGAGAAATCTTTATAATGACCTTCCTTTATCTGTTGGGTTACATGCATGTGCACATGTATGTGTATATGTGTATGCATATACATACACCCATACGCCTACACACACATACACACACACACACAATCCTCTGGGTTCACTCTTGTTACTTGTGTGACTGGTTTTAAGGCTGGGCACTCTGTGTTGAACACCAATGGCAGGGCTCATCCCTGGGAGAGACAAATTCTCCTCCCAGTAGTCAATAGCGGCCTGTAGTTCTTTATCTAGGGATAGCACCTTGCAAAATCCCCTTCTTCCACACTGACTGGTCCCTGGATACTGCTGTTGTCCCAGTCTTGCTCATGCAGCATTTCAAGAGGAGAGTGATTCACTGCAGACGTCAGGGTTTTCTGGTTCTTAGGATCTTTCTGCCCCCGCTTCTGAGATGCTCCCTGAGATACAGATGCAGGAACCTGTGGTTTGGATGTATCGGACTCTCCACAATTTGTTGATCTCTGCGTGTGTCCAGTTGTTGTGGTTTCCCGTGCTGTCTCCGTTTGCTGTGAAGAGAGACTCCTTTGATGAGTGTGGGAGCTACACATCCAGCAAAGGAGGCTGTGCACAAAGAACACGATCTATTGCTTTTCACTTTATGTAAATGAGTGTTTCTGCCAAGATTTACGTCTGTGCACCATGTGTGTGTACTGCCCTCGGAGGACAGAAGACTTTAGGTGACCTAGAATCATAGTTGAAGGTGATTGTGAGCCACCATATGGGTGCTGGAGACAGCTCACAGACAGCCAAGAGTCCCGACTGCTGAGCCATTTCTCCAGCCCCAACCCAGAATTTTGAAGAGTGATGATTCTCTTCCTCCCATATTTTACCTGTCCCTAAGCATATCACCATAGCTGAGTGTGTCGTCGTGGCTACACAGCGACGCTCATGTCCTACAGTCTGGAGGTGGAGAGTCCACTATCAGGTCATAAACTATTCTAGTTCCTGAGGGCAGCTCCCTCTCTCTCTCACCGTCTGGTTGACAGCCCTGTGAACCTGCCCTCATGGAGAGAGTCAATTTGGGTCTCTTCTTGCCTTTTTTTTTTTTTTTTGAGAAAGGGTCTCACTATGTAGACCAGTCATGGAACTCATAGAGATCCACCTGCCTCTGCTTCCTGAGTGCTGGGTTTAAAGGCGTGTGCCACCACATCTAGCTTCTCTCTCTCTCTCTCTCTCTCTCTCTCTCTCTCTCTCTCTCTCTCTCTCTCTCTGCATGTTGAGAGTGAGCATGCGCTCTGGTGTGGAGGTCAGAGGACACTGTGCAGGAGTTGTCCTCTCCTACGGTGTAGGTGCTAGGAATCAAATTCCAGTCATCAGGCTTGGTGCTAAGTGTGTTTACCTGCTGAACCGTCTGTCCAGCTATCCATAGCTTCTCCGTAGAGACTCTCCAAACAAATAGGACAGAAACTGTGCAAGTTAAAAAGTCTTTGGCTTTTTTATCTGTCTTTTGTTGGCTCTTGTCAGCAGACACCAAACTCGCATTCTGGTTTCCCTCCTTTGGGAGCCCAAAGGTTCTTGCACCCACAGATATTCAGGGAAACCATAAATGTTAGTCATGATTTTTTTCCCTCAAAGGAGAATACCTGTTCTTCATTCAGAAGACTGGGAACTGGAGGTGATTAACAGCCTGGTGATCTGTGTTATCTGTTGGGCCAGGTCATAGCAAGCTCCTATAACCAGCACCAGAGGTGGCTAATAATCTAAATGACCTTACAGCCAGACGCTCGCCCAGCTCTCACAACCAGGACCGGAGGAGGTGGCTAACAGCCCAGATGACCTCCATGCTATCTGTGTGACCGAGACCAGGCCAGATCCTTCCTTAGGCCCTTGAGCTAGCTTAAATCCAGAACGCATCTTCTTGGAAGAAATGACATGTATGTTGACTTGAGTTTCCGTGTAATTATGCTTTTTGTGGACTGGGGATTGTATTAACCAGGAAACTCCACCCCACCCCCGAACTGTATTGTGTTTTAACTCTGTTGGCAACGAAGCACCTGGCATCAGACTCCCCCAGTCTGATTTTCATTCTCACTTCTTCACAGTTTGCTCCCCTCCCTGGACACCTGCAGGGTCCCCCTTGTCGTCTCCCCTCCCCCCTGTTAAAAATGTTGTCCTTTGTCTTTTTGGTAAATTATAAATCACTGTTTAAACAAAGCGTTTGAGAAAGTGATAAATATAAAGGTAAAATCAACAATTAAAAGTAGGGTTGGTGCCTGGGGCAAGAAGTCAGGCCAGTCAGAAGCAGTGAAAACAAGATACACAGAGAGAAAGAAAAGTAAAACACCCTGCGGCAAAAGGTAGATAAAGAGAAGCAGGTTTTTTTTTTTTTTTTTTTCCTTTTTGGATTTTCGAGACAGGGTTTCTCCATAGCTTTTGGTTCCTGTCCTGGAACTAGCTCTTGTAGACCAGGCTGGACTCGAACTCACAGAGATCCGCCTGCCTCTGCCTCCCGAGTCCTGGGATTAAAGGCGTGTGCAGAGAAGCAGGTTAATTTAAGTGAAAAGAGTGTAAACTAGGCCAAGCATTCAAAACTAAACAAAAAAGTAGGGTTGGGATGTAGCTCAGTGACAGAGTACTTGTTTAGCATCCCTGAGGGTCTAGCTTCACCATCCCCACCAGTAGCTAAAAAGGATAATTAGAAAGAACATATCAGCGTCAGGAAGTGGTGGCGCACACCTTTAATCCCAGCACTAGGAAGGCAGAGGCAAGTGGATCTCTGAGTTCAAGACCAGGGGTTCTGTGAAGATGCAGTGGTTAAGAGCACTTCCTGAGAAGCCCTTTGAGACGGAGTTCAGAGGCCAGCACCCTCCATGAATGACTCATAAACACCGGGAACTCCAGCTCCAGAGGACTCAGCAGCCCCCTTTGGCCTTCACGGGCACCTGCTAACATGTGCATGCACAGAAATAAAATGAATACATCTTTGGAAATGTAACTACCACTTCTTCAGTGTGCCACTGATAAGCTTCTCATGCCCCAGTAAAAATCCTCTCGCCTCTGCTTGTGCAAACGACCTTAGTCAAACACGGTGGCGCGCGCACACACACACACACACACACCACACGACAGGAAGTAAGGGGGAGACGGGAGAGGAAAGGGGATGAGAGGGAAACTGGGGATGGAAACAGCTAAAATTCATGGTACTTGTGTCTGAGACCGTGCCAGTCTTTCCCTTGCTCACCCTGCTGGGATGGAGGCTCCCTGTTCCTTTGTTGCAAAGCAGCATACACGCTTGGCATCCTGGCTTATTCCTGTGGCTGTGATAAAATAACCCTAAACAAATCAACAACAAAAATAAAGCAGCAACAACTCAGGGAAGAAAGGCATTCATTCTGGCTCAGGATTCCAGGTTACAGATCACTATTGTGGCAAAGGCAAGGCAGGAACACCAAACAGCTAGTTACAAACACAGCCGTGGTCGAGAGCGGAGAGAAATGGATGCGCACATGCGGTCGAGAGCGGAGAGAAATGGACGCGTGCGTGCCGCTCTCTCTCTCTTGCTGGCTGGGGTTCAGCTTGATTTCTTCACTCCTAATAGTCCAGGATCTCCTGCTTATGGTGCCACTCACAGTGGGCAGGACAACCCCTCAAGACATGTGCACAGGCCAACCTGCTATAGACAATCCCTCACTGAGACTCTGGCTTGTAGCAAGTTGACAACTGAAGTTGACCACCACACTTGGGAGGGTGTGGTTATTCACAGATGTGTTTATAAAATACCTCCATGCTGCCCTGTGTGACTGAGCTGGGTCCATATTTTGGAGCTTTATACATTTGTTTTCTGCCTTCTGGACCAGAGGTTGTTGGTAACATTCTGTTACTCTTCTCTTTGCTTGAAACAGCTTTGTTACAGTTGAAGTTTTGTTTGTTTGTTTTTCAAGATATGGCTTATCTGTGTAGTCCTGGTTGTCCTGGAATTCATTCTGTAGACCAGGCTAGCCTCCAACTCACAGAGATCCCCCTGCCTCTGCCTCTCAAGTGCTGGGATTAAAGGCACGCACCCTCACTGCCCAGCTTCAGTTGAAATCTAACATGATGTGCTGGAAGATATTTGAGATTGCCTCTTCATTTTGGGTGTCCTGAAACTTGACCATGAAGCTCCCCATGGTAGGTTCCTTCCCATCTGTCTTTTCTTCTCCCCTTGGGCATGGGATGGGGCATTCAGTTGGATATTATATCTTGGAATGAATCCAGCCTTGCACTTCAAGCATGAATGGGCCACCGTGGATCCCCTAGATATTTCTGCAAAATCAACAGTAAAACTGAGAAGGATGAACTTGGACAGAGAATGGAGACAAGCATTCAGGGAACCGAAAGTCTGAAAGTGCTGACTGGCGATTCCAAATCTGTGGCCTCTGAAACCTCAGGGGTCCAGGTGGCCGGTCAGCAGTCACCCGCCGCTTCCCATGGCCTTCCCTCTGTCCTCACTCACGTGCTGGCTCCACATCTTATCTCTGTTTACAGACCTCCAGAGAACCTTCCCCATCGCCCTGCAAGCCATCACGTCCATCGGTACTTCTGGAAGAGCTGGAAGACAGTCTCCATGAGGTCCCACTCCTCTCTGGTACCCAAACGCTGTCTTCCTTCTCATCACCACGGAGCAATCAGCTCTACTTTTAGCTTAGCTGTGGTCTGCTCCTCCTGCTCTGCCTCAGGTCCATCCACCTTCCCTGAAGGACATGGCTGCTGTGTCTCCTGAGCCACAATTTGTCCCCCTCTAGCACATGTGTAAACTAACACACTCCGAACAAACCTGGCAGGCTGTGTGTGGTGGTACCCACCTGTAATCCCAGCACTCTGAGGAACTGATGCAGGAGAATGTCCTCAAGGGCTCGCTCCTGCTTTGGGCACCAAAAGTCCTCTGAGAAAATTCTCAGCCCTGGGAAAACCAGGATGGCTGCCATCTTTCTTCCGTGGCCTCTGCTTCTCTTTCCTGTTGCTTCTCATTGGCAGCTCTCAACGTAGTGAGGCTAATCCTTTCAGAGATTCATTCTGCACTCAAGCTCTTCCGTGGCATCCTGCCTTACTCAGAGAGAGAGCTGACACTGACGGGGTCAGTGGTCTACAGATTACAGACTCATAGGCAAAGGGAAGGGGTTCAATTTGAGTAGACTCGACATTGACATATCTGTGGAACATTCAACTGGCAACATCCAGAACCAAAAGGAAGATCAAGATCACATTCTGAAGCCGGGCGGTGGTGGCGCACGCCTTTAATCCCAGCACTCGGGAGGCAGAGGCAGGCGGATCTCTGGGAGTTCGAGGCCAGCCTGGTCTACAAGAGCTAGTTCCGGAACGGGTACCAAAGCTACAGAGAAACCCTGTCTCGAAAAACCAAAAAAAAAAAAAAAAAAAAAAAAAAAGATCATATTCTGGGGTGAGGAGAGATCTTATTGTGTGAAAAACAAGGACAGTTACCCATGGAATGAATTCTAGGAAATTAGAGGTGAGAGGGTGGCCGGGTTGGTAGGGATCTTGCCTAGCACCCAGGAAGCTATGAACTCAGTCCCAATGCCACAGAAGCCCTGAATGGAAGTGTATATCTAGAATCCCAGCATTACACGTTACCTTCATATTTGCTGAATCATGTCTTTTTTGTGTTATTGATTTACTGATTGTAATTCTGTTAAGGATGTACATGATGTCAGTCACAGTGCCATGGCAAAGTCCAAACAAGGCTAGGAGTCGTCTTCCTGTCTCAGACTACAGACTGGCTTATCCTGGGTCTGGATGCTAATTCTGGCCAAGAAAAGGGTTGAAGTTACAAAACCCTTCTGGGGTGGGAAGGGCTTGGGAGAGGATGGAGCAGTTTCTTAATTTTTAAAAGTTATTTTATAATTTTATGTGTATGGCTGTTTTACCTGCGTGTGTGTATGTGTACCGTGTACATGCCTGGTGCCCAGTGAGGTCAGAAGAGGGTGTTGGATCCCCTGGAACTGGAGTTATAGACAGTCGTGAGCTGCCATGTGGGTGCTGGGGATTGAACTCAGACCGTTTGTAGAAAAGGGCAGTGTTCTTAAACCCTGAACCATCTCGTTGGCCGCTGACATAGTTTCCTGATGAAGGTGTCAGTCACATGGAAGACACTGAGCACACCTGCTGCTTTCTAGAGCTGTATGTCACGTTCCCATAGAACCGTGTGTGAGTGTGTGTGTCTGTGGTCATGGGTACCATGTACATGTGTGGGGGTCAGAGGACAACTCACAGGAGTCAGCTCTCCAGCCACATGGGTTCCAGGGATTGAGTTCAAATTGTAAGGCTTGGAGGTGTCAGCACCTGAGCCTGCTGACCACCTTGCTGGACCCAAGAGTAGTTGTTTGTTTGTTTAATGCTTTATTTTTATTTTATGTGCACTGGTGTTTTGCTTACATGTATGTCTGTGTGAGGGCATAGGGTACCTCAGAACTGGAGTAACAGAGAGTTGTGAGCTGCCATGACCAGGGTCCTCTGGAAGAGTTGCCAGTGCTCTTACTGGCATCTCTCCGTCCCCCACCCGAGAGCAGGCTTGTTTTGTTTTTTGTTTTTGTTTTTAATACAGGGTCTCTCTGTGTAACAGCCGTGGCTGTCCTGGAACTCGCTCTGTAGACCAGGCTGGCCTCGAACTCACAGAGGTTCACCTGTCTCCGCCTACCTAGTGCTGGGATTAAAGGCGTGCGCCACCACCGATGGGTGCCAAGAGCAGTTTTTAATGGATTGAAGTGGGGACGTTTGGTAAGGGCTTTATGAATGTGAAATTAAGGATCCTTTTGGTTCACGGGTCGGTTTGGGGGACACTGATCCAGTCCGCCACATTTCCCTCCTTCCTTTGCTCCTTTTCTCCTTCTCTACTTTTCCCTTCCTCTCCCTCCTTTCTTCCTCTCCTTCCTTTCCCTATCTCCTCTTTTTAGGTAGGGTCACACTGTGCAGCCCATATTGGTCTGGAACTTACTATGTGGTCCAGGCCAGCCTCAGACTTGTGTCAATTCCCCCGAGTTTTGAGATTACAGGTGAATGATGCTCTATTTGACTCACTCTCCTTCCTTCCTTCCCTCCCTCCCTCCCTCCCTCCCTCCCTCCCTCCCTCCCTCCTTCCTTCCTTCCTTCCTTCCCTCCTTCCTTCCTTCCTTCTTCCTCATTCCCTCCCCCCCTTTCTCTCCCTCCTCCCTCCCTCTTTCTCTCCCCCCCTCCTCAGACATGGTAAGGCACATTGCTTTGGGGAAAGTCCAAGGCCCTCCCTACTGTATCTAGGCTGAGCAAGGTATTCTCCATCCAAAGAGAACAGGTTCCAAAGTTTTATCTGTGTAGTTGCTTCTTCTCAGCTAATGTCCAGGAGAGAACACATGGATGACCACAATCCAACTGCAGAGAGATACCACATTCAGCCACTGGGATCTCGACCGTGAAACAGAGACCCAGCAAAGCCCACCTGTGACCAGCAGTTTATGGATAAGGGACATTGATTGATTGACAGCAGCAGTTTATGGATAAGGGACATTGATTGACAGCAGCAGTTTATGGGTAAGGGACATTGAAGTGAGGGATAATTGATTTTTGCCAGAAAAAAAAATCTCCTTTTTTACTTTTATTTTTTTGAGACAGGGTCTCACTATGTAGCCCAGCTTGGCCTGGAACTCACAACCCCCTCCCCCCCGCCTCTGCCTCCCAATTGCCAGAGTTATAGACATACACCTCCATGTTCAGGGGATTATAGGCATCCACCTCCATGTTCAGACAGGACTTGGTTTCCTCCATGAATAAGCAGAGGCCCAGAGAGGACAAAGGACAACTCTCTATCTACAGGGCAGAGCTGGGATTAGACCCTGGGTCGTCAGGGTGAGGCCATCAAGATAAACACTTTCAGGAGATGTGCTCCCGGTCACATAGGTGCCCTCAGCATCCTGACTCTCTCTTGGCCCAGCCCAGAGAAAACACTGCTCTCACCAGGAGGGAGAGATTATTCCAGTTTGTAGGATCAGGATGGGGAGGCCCGATGGAGAGCTCCCCCATTTGGCTACCTCAGGGAGAAGCAAGGTTCTAGGGAAGGCTGAATACCTTCTTTCCCCAAGACGAGGGACCTGGCAGCCTGAAGTACCATGAGTCATCATCCTGTCTGCTAAACTCAGGCTCCCTGGGCTGGTCAGGGCCTCCTAGCTGGTTATCTTCAGCTGGTTGCTGATGGTTGCAGCATTTCAGAATCTTGCAATGGATACTTCCCGATTTCCCCGACACAAATAGGTTAGTCTGTCTAGTTGGCTCTAGCCTTGCATAGACAGGACATGCAGGGTTCCTCTTTTTCTAGTTCCCCAGGCTGGTGACTGCTTCATGGAAAATTGCTTGCTAAGAACTTTGCCACAGGGGAAGCTTAAGAGACAGCAATGGCTTAAAACTAAATCTCCAAAGATGACCGGTGACTCTGGGCATGTGTGTGCGTTTCCCGTCTCTTCAATGCCAGTATTTTAGAGGCAGAGGCAGGAGGACATGGATGGAAATGTCTTAGCCAGGGTTCCCATTGCTGTGATGAAACACCATGACCAAAACCAACTTGGGGAGGACAGGGTTTGTGTCGCTCAAGGTTCCATACAGTTCATCTTCAAAAGCAGTGAGGGCAGAACCTGGAGGTCGGAGCTGTGGTGGAGGCCATGGAGGATGCTGATTACTGGCTTGCTTCCCATGTTTTCCTGTAGAACCTGGGACCCCCAGTCCAGCGTTTTTCATGATGGCCATTTTAAGAGAGCACAGGGCTGTAAACTGGCCACCATCCTCTCTGCTTCAGACCTTGCTGGCCCTTGGTGTGATGAGTGAGTTTCTGTTAGAACTTGGATATTGGCTATTACGGTCTGAGCCTCTGACCTCACCCTGACCTTCTGTTTCAGTTGGTGTCTGGGGCAGCGGTGGCACATGCCTTTAATCCTAATCCCAGCACTCAGGAGGTAGAAACAGGCAGATCTCTGAGTTCGAGGCCAGTAGAGTTAAGGCTACACAGAGAAACCCTGTCTCAAAAAAGCAACCAAAAAACAAAAAACAAAACAAAAAAACCAAACTAAAACAAAAAACAAAAGCAGAAAAAGAATCAGCCGGTGTCCGTTGGCAGCAGCCTGGAAGTGGTGGGGGAGGGGCTGGGGGGGTCACTGCTCATTACAGGGGTGAAGGCAGAAGTCCAGTTTCCCTCTTGAACTTTGCTGATACCTGGGGCTGGGAACCTCTTTATTATTGCGCGGATGTTGGGCTCCCATCAGATCTTCACTGGCTTCTTGGCGGGAAGCAGTAGACTCCTCTAATAGCTCTGAAAGCTGCCTGCTGGTGAGGGAGTCCCTTTCCTGGTCCTATGGCTAGAGACAATCGTTTCCATCCTTCCTTCCTTCCTTCCTTCCTTCCTTCCTTCCTTCCTTCCTTCCTTCCTTCCTTCCTTTCTTCCTTCCCTCCCTCCCTCCCTCCCTCTTCCTTCTTTTCTCTCTCTCTCTAGGTCAAAATAGTAACCCATAGCAGATAGGTGATGGGCCCATGAGAATCAGTGGGGAAAAATGGGAAAAGGCCAGGCTTGGTGGCACACACTTTTAATCCCAGTACTTGGGAGGCAGAGGGAAGTGGATCTCTATGAGTTCAAGTCCAGCCTGGTCCACATATCAAGTTCCAGGACAGTCAGAGCGACATCATGAGGCCCTGTCTCAAAAACAAAGGTCAATTGAAAATATAGTCTTTAGAGACTCAGTAAGTCTGATGGGCTTGGATTCTGTGGGTTAGCACTTCTGTGAAAGGGGGCTGTGCAAGGGAGGGGCACTACTTCCTGAGAAAGACTACGAGCATAAGGACATCTGAAGAGTTGTGGGTGTGACTTATCACTGAGAGGTGAGAACACTCCCCGGGGCAAGTAGGGTGGAGGTGGGGCACTGCAGTAGCTCTGGGGCTCCCCTGCTTCAAGATTCAAAGACTCCAGCTGCAAGGTTTATCTGCTCTGCTGCCGTCACAGGCCCATCTTCCCAGCTGAGATTTCATGACTCAGGGGAAAATAAATGCAACAATAACTACTGCTGAGTTCGGGTGGCCCTGAGCCATTGGAGGCGGCTCTCAGGGCTTAGTCAGCAAGGTGCTTGCCTTGTGAGTGTGAGGACCTGAGCTTTGCACACAAATACCCATAGAGAAAAGCCAGACAATGGTGCTATGTAGCTGTGATCCCAGTGCGGAGGCAGAGACAGGCGGATCCTCAGTGCAGGACTGGCGGACTGACTGTGCACACAAGCAGTCATTGGAGAGGAGGGAGCCTCAACTGAAAAAACACATCTCTAAGACTGGACTGCAGGCAGGCCTGCAAAGCATTTTCTTAATTAATGAGCAATGGGGGAGGGCCCAGCCCATTGTAGGTGGTGCCAGCCCTGGGCAGGGGGTCCTGGATTATATAAGAAAGCAGGCTGAGCAAGCCATGGGGAGCAAGCCAGTAAGCAGCACCCCTCCATGGTCTCTGCATCAGCTCCTGCCTCCAGATTCCTGCCCTTCCTGAGTTCCATTCCAACCTTCTCCAATGAGGAACAGTGATGTGGAAACATAAGAGAAACAAACCCTTTCCTCCTCTACTTGAGCATGGCGTTTATCACAGCACCACCACCCTGACGAGGACAGCCTAGTTGAACTGGCAAACTGGTCAGGTTCAGTGAGAGAGATGGTCTCAAGAAAAAGAGGGATTGAAGAAGACACCGCCTTTGAGCTCCAGAGGCATGCACAAACATGAGTGTGCATTTGCACAGACATTCTTCCCCCACTCCCATACATACTCACACATATACACATTCACATACACTCACACACATACACACATACACATTCACACATACATATTCACATACACATACACAAATACACGTGGCACACATACACACAAAGTGACTGGAGAGATGGCACAGCAGTTAAGAACATTTGCTGCTCTTACAGAGTTTGGTGCCCAGCACCCCTGTGGGCAGCTCACATCTGTTGTAACTCCAGCTCCAGGGGCTTTGATGTCCTCTTCTAGCCTCTGAAGGCATCTGCAAACGTAGGTGCACCCCCACAGGGACCCCATACATACGCAGAAAATAATAATAAAAAAACTTTCGTTTTTTTTTTTTGTTCTTTTGAGACAAGGTTTTTCTGTGTAGCCCTGGCTATCCTGGAACTCACTTTGTAGACCAGGCTGGTCTTGAACTCACAGAGATCTGCCTGCCTCTGTTTCCTGAGTGGAGTGCTGGGATTAAAGGTGTGCGTTGCACTGCCCAGTTTATCTTTGTTTTTAAAGTGAAGTTAATGAGTGTGAGGCAGGAAGGCCAAGGCCTCTGAAGGTGCAGTGCATGGATAAACAATTTAACAAGAGCCTTTTTGGAGGGTCAGACGGAGGGGCCACACTAGTCTCTAGAGCGGTTATCTGAGAGCCACACTAGTCTCTAGAGCAGTTATCTGAGAGCCCCATCACAGCTCATATGCCTCATTGCCCAATGATACAGAATGCACATGATGGAAACCCAATTAAAACTGAAGTAAAAGCCAGGCAGTGATGGTGCACACCTTTAATCCCAGCACACGAGGCAGAGTCAGGCAGATTTCTGTGAGTTCGAGGCCAGCCTGGGCTACAAAGTGAGTTCCAGGACAGGCTCCAAAGCTACAGAGAAACCCTGTCTCAAAAAACCAAAACCAAACCAAGAAAACAAACAAACAAACAAAAGCCCCCCAAAACAAAACAAAAAACAAGACCAAAGTAAATAAAGAAGGGGGTTTACTGGCTTACATAATGAAAAGGTCAGAGTTTGGGTGTGATGGGACCCAGGTCTGTGATCTGTGTCCCTGGTGCTGTGGGTCTTGCATCATCTTTGGGTTCTGCTTTTCTCTGGTCCCTCTCAGTCTCTAGAGCACTCTTCCTTAACTACAACCAGACAGCAGTAAACACTGTGGACTCCCTTCTGAGGAGCTCAGCGCAGAGCAGACAGTTGACATCGAGCTACTGCCCTCTCCTCTGCCTCCGAGGAGCTCGGATCACAGAAGATCACTGAAGGGCTGGTAATAGAACTGTCAATCCCACCAGTTAAGAATAAGACCCTTACCACAATTTCAAACCAGATTTGAAGCAAACTTTCATTAAATACTGGCCAGCTGGATGGGCTCTGTCCCAGGTCCATCTCTGGTTTCCTAAGGTTTGCAGTGGCTTAAGAAGGAAAATCCACAATTCATTGCATTTCCCATCAGGCCCAATCAGGGGCAAGCACACATCCTGACACATTTCCTGCCTACATACCTCCCACACATGTGTGAGCAAGCACACGTGAAGTAGTTGAGCCAAACAAACTTATTTAGGGAGTGAAAACTCGGCTTGTTACCTCCCATAAACAGTAGCCTCCAGCATTTCAGGAAGTATCTGTCCTTGGGCAAGGGACTTGCAGCTCAGGGGCATTTTTGCTTCCTGGATCTCTTAGGCACAGTAATTAGAACTTAAAATGTAACTTTGGCTCTCACAGAACCCCAGGCATTCTGGGAAGCATTCTGTCAGCTGAGCTGCTGTCCCAGCTGTCCTCCAGGACTTTACATACGGTTTCCTTTGTGGGGAACAGTCTTTCACCATTCTTCACGTAAGCTAAATTTTCTTCTGTGTGTGTGTGTGCGCGCACGTGTGTGCAGGCCAGGGGTTGACAGCAGGCCTCTTCCTCAGTTGCTTTTCATCTTATTTTTTGAGACAGGGTCTCTCACTGAATGTGTAGCCCCAGGAAGCCTCCATCTTCCCAGCACTGGGACCTCAGGCTCATGACCTTACAATAGACTTTTTATGTGGTTTTTGGGAATCTGAACTCAGGTCCTCATGCTTGTCCAGCAAGCACTTTACTGACGGAGCCATCTCTCCAGCCCCAGTGAATTTTATGTTTTTGAGACACATCCCATTCTGCATTCCTGCTGACTGTACCTCATTACATAGCCATTCTGGCCTCGGTCTCCTGGCAGCCTTCCTCCCTCAGTCTTCTGAGAGCTGGGATTGCAAACATGAATCACCACACCCAACAGGTCAATGATGCTTGTCTGAGAGGAAGAGAGTTGGATCCGTGCAGCCTGCGACAGCGCAGGCAACCAATCAGTGGACTTACCCAAAGGTTTCTGAGTTAACACATCATGGAGACACTCACGGAGCGGGTTCACTGTAGCCGAGCTATAGAACCAACCCTGGTGTCCCCAAGCAGAGTGTGGACATGGTTTAATCAGCACTGTCATCCTTACGTGACTGGGCCATTCCAGATGGCAACATTTTTTTCCCCAAAGACAACTTTTAGTGTGTGTTCATGTGTGTGTGTGTGCTTCGTGTGTGTATGCTGACAAGTGTGCACACGCTTGCACATGCATGCAGAGGCTGGAAACTGATGCTGAGTGTCTTCTTCAGTCTCTCTCCGCCGTAGTTTTCTGACAGGGCCCCTAACTGAACCCAGAGCTCATCGATTCAGCTGGACCGACTGTCCAGTGGATTCTGGCTATCAGACTCCTCTCCGTTCCCAGCACTGCGGTTGCAGGTTATGCTGCCGTGCAGGGCTTTTATCTGGTGCTGAGGAGATGTGCTCAGGTCTGCATGTCTACATGCTTGTCCAGCCAGCACTGTACCCACCGAGCCATCTTGTACCTTCCTCTATGCCTTGGTTATGTAATACTGGGGATTGAACTCAGGCTTTGTGCGTGCTAGGCAGGCACTCTGTCCTCTGAGCTACATTCCCAGCCCCAAGGACGACTTCAATTTCTTCCTCTTCTTCTTCTTCTTCTTCTTCTTCTTCTTCTTCTTCTTCTTCTTCTTCTTCTTCTTCTTCTTCTTCTTCTTCTTCTTCTTCTTCTTCTTCTTTTGGTTTTTTGAGACAAGTTTTCTCGGAGCCTCTCCTTGAACAAGGTCCTTTAGACCAGGCTGGCCTCGAACTCACAGAGATCCACCTGCCTCCGCCTCCCGAGTGCTGGGATTAAAGGAGTGCGCCACCACCGCCTGGCTCCAAGGACAACTTCTCAAGAATACATCCCAAATCTACAAACTTGGGGTCCTTTATAAGAAGTGAACTAAATGATTTCAATCGAGGTGTAAGCAGAGAGTGGGTCAGCTAGAGTGTTCCAGAAGGCTAGCCCTTTTCTGCAACCCTTCATGAGTCTCTGATGACTCCTTCTCCTCTTTCCTGCGCTTTCCTGGCCTTCTCCACCAGCAGCAGGGAGAGAGTCCTAGAGCAAACACCAGAGGAACCCATCCAGAGACAGTCCCAGCCTGACAGTTAGAGGGCTGGGGTAGGCAGTGTCCCAGCCTGACAGTTGAGGGCTGGGGTAGGCAGTGTCCCAGCCTGACAGAGGTCTGGGGTAGGCAGTCACAGGCGCTGTCCGGGAATGAGGCACTTGGAAGGATCATGAGTTTGGCTTTGTCAGTCTGGACTCCCTCCCCAGGACTCTGATAGCCTGTCATGACACAGGTGATACCATCACCCTAGTGTTGATACCACCACCCTAACTTAGAAAGACTGACTGAAAAAAAAAAATCCATCACCTTTTGGGCGGTGGTGGCGCACGCCTTTAATCCCAGCACTCGGGAGGCAGAGGCAGGCGGATCTCTGTGAGTTCGAGACCAGCCTGGTCTACAAGAGCTAGTTCCAGGACAGGCTCCAAAACCACAGAGAAACCCTGTCTCGAAAAAACCAAAAAAAAAAAAAAAAAAAAGAAAGACTGACTGATTCCCTAAAAACTGTTGGGGTGCTGATCAGGCTGGCCTCAAACTCACAGAAATCTACTGATGTCTGCCATTTGAGTGCTGTGGTGAAAGGTGTGCGCTACCATGGATGGTTGATATTCCTTTCTTTTAAAAAATTATGTATGGGGCTGGAGAGAGGGCTCAGTGGTTAAAAACACCACCTGCTCATCTAAAGGTCCTGAGTTCAATTCCCAGCAACCACATGGTGGCTCACAACCATCTGTAATGAAATCTGGTGCCCTATTCTGGCCTGCAGGCATGCATGTAGGCCGAATACTGTATACACAATAAATCTTTTAAAAAATTATGTATGTATGCATATATGTATACATGTGTGTATGGGTCTTTGTGTGTATGTGGGTCTATGTGTGTGTGTATAGGTGTGTACAGTGGGATTATATGTCATCTATTGTGTGTAAGGGTCTATGTGTGGAGGGGTCTATGTGTATATGTGTACCCACAAGTGTGTGGAGGGGTCTATGTATGCATGTGCACCCATAAGTGTGTGGAGGGGTCTGTGTGTGCATGTGTATCCATAAGTGTGTGGAAGGGTCTATGTGTGCATGTGTACCCACAAGTGTGTGGAGGGGTCTATGTGTGCATGTGCATCCATGAGTCTGTGGAGGGGTCTATGTGTGCATGTGTATCCATAAGTGTGTGGAGGGGTCTATGTGTGCACGAATGTGTATCCATGAGTGTGTGGAGAGGTCTATGTGTGCACGTATGTGTATCCATGAGTGTGTGGAGGGGTCTATGTGTGCACGAATGTGTACCCATATGTATAGAGAGCAGAGGTTGATATCACCAATCTTCCTTACTCTATGGCTCTTTTTTTAAATAGTTATTTTTATGTGTAAGGGTGTTTTGCTTGCCATAAATCTATGCACCACATGTATGCAGTGCCCATAGAGGCCAGTGGAATATGTTGGATCCCTTTGGACTGGGGTTAAGGACAGTAGTAAGTTGCCATGTGGGTGCCAGGAATTGAACCCAGCTCCTCTAACTCCCACGCCATGTCTCCAGCCTTCGCTGTGACTCTTCCTCTTGTTTTTTGAGACAGGGTCTCTCACTGAACCAGAGCTCACCAGTATCCTAGCCTGGTTAGCTATCAAGCTCCACACACACACACACACACACACACACACACACACACACACACACTGTGTCCATCTGTTTCTATCCCTTCGTCTCTGGAGTTACAGATGCATGCCGCTGCCACACTCAGCTTCTGCAAGCATGCTGGAGAGCTGAACTCAGGTTCTCATTTGTATGCAGAAAGCCCTTTACCCACTGAGTCATCATCCCAGCCCTGACCATCCGATATTTGGCTCAGTCTCACTGGGATCCTGGCATTGCTCAGTGGTGCCGTCCTCCCGATATGCGTATTTCCTAGCCTGCACCACCCTGGGCCTGGTCCCTTCAATAGAAACAAAGAGAGGCTGGGGAATTAGCTGTCTTCCAAGGGCGATGGTCCTTTGTGGTCCCATCGTGCAGAGCAGAGCTTGCACTGAACCAGCTCCCTTGACCAGCTTCTCTTGGTCCCTGGGAACTCATTTGTGGGTGAGTCACGGTTTCATCTGTACATTTTTAGAAAGATACAGTTGGGATTTTGCGTGTAGATGTGAGAGTAAAAACAGGACTTAACCATGTGGGGAGCAAAAGAGAGTTTTGCAACCCAAACCCCAAAGGAGAAGTGTGAGCCTCTTTAGCTTCCTCCTGACAGTGGGGATCAATGTCACTCACCACTGGGAACCAGCAGGTGGTAAGAGTAAAAATGGACTCCCTTGTGCCAGGGCAGAATGAGGGTAGTGGAGGCACCTGGGGCTTCTCCTTCTGGGTGCCAGAGTGATGGGTGAAGGCTGGTGCTGGATGGGCGAAGCCAGCCACCCTCCTGTGCAAACAGGGCTGCTCAGGTCTGGTCTGGATTCTGGAGGAAGCCCCTGCTTGGACCACATTGTGCTCAAAGTCCATGGTGGGAAGGCACGAGGCAAGGGAGCCAGACTTTTCTCGCTCCTATTCCAAGCCAGGGCACCATTCCTCTCCCTCTCCCCCTAGTCCTCTGAAGTCTTTTTCCTCCCCTTCTTCAGCCTGCTGATGGTGAAGGACTGATAGAGAAAGAGAAAAGAGCCCCAGATAGAGTACGCTGCATGCATACCTAGCCCTGGTCTGAACCCACACCTCCCCATTGCTCTCCACAGCTCCCCACATCTCCCCACGGCTTCCCACTTCTCCCCACAGCTTTTCACAGCTCCCCACATCTCCCCATGGCTTCCCACAGCTCTCCATGGCTCCCTACTTCTCCCCATGGCTCCCCACATCTCCTCATGGCTACCCACATCTCCCCACAGCTCTCCATGGCTCCCCATGGCTCCTTACATCTCCCATGGCTCTGCACATCTCCCATGTCTCCTTACATCTCCCACATCTCCCCACATCTCCCACATCTCCCTGGGTTCCCTAACACTAAGGAACATGCTCCCTAACCCTTGCACAGCCTCCCTCTGCAGGTGTGCTGGGCAGATGCAGAGTGGAGGAGGGCTATGGAGGAGGCACGAAGACAGCAGGCACATACTCATGGCTCTCCAAGCCCTCTCTTCCCATCTACTTTGTGAGTCAGCCTTTAGGGTCGCCTTCTCCCTGTTCTTCACCACATCGTTGACAAACGGCCCCTCCCAGCCCTCGTTTCATACAGCTGAAGCATGATTAAAAACCCAGAGGCAGATATTGGGGTTCAACCTGAAGACCAGAAAAGCAAAGCAGCCAGCCACTGGCTCTTACCTTGACCTCAGTCAGAAAATGGCCATTCTGCCTCCAGAAATCTCAGAATGAGACAGACTGAGAGCTGTCTCCTCCTGTTTTATAATCCTCTCTAGTTCTCAGATTAAGGGCGTGCACCACTACTGCCTGGTTTCTATGGCATGCTAGTGTGGCTACTGGGATTAAAGGTGTGTGCACCGCTGCCTGGTCTGTAAGACTGGCCAGTGTGGCTGTTTTGCTTTTCTGATCCTCAGACAAGCTTTATTTATTAACATACAAATGAAATGCCACCACACACAGTTTTGTCTCCACCAACCCCATTGTCAACCTCAGGTTCCTAACACTACCTGACAACCACCTGAGAAACAGACCTTCCTGCTCCAGCTTCTCTCGGCCCTCTCCTCAGGCCTTCTCAGTGCCAGGCCACAGTCCGAGGGAGGCAGCGATGACTTTCCTTTTCTGTTTGTCATGAACACTCTTTTTCTGTTTATCGCTCATTCAGAGGTGGAGTGTCTAGGTGTGGGCACCTTATGCATTACACACACACACACATTGTGTGTGTCTCAGTGTCAGCTTCCTAGAAGACCTGGAATAGATACAGGTTATAGGTACCTGAGCACTCCTTTTTTTTTTTTCTCTCTCTCTCTGTCCGTATGTCTCAGTGTTAAGGTCTCCAAGGAGGAGTCACTTTGTCCCTGAGTGAGCTTGGACTGAAGTGAGTGAACTCAGCCTTCAGCCCGAGTGTTTGGGCGGCACCTGGACATAGCTCTCCCTAGCGTTGCCCGTGTCTGTCTGAGGTCTGGCCCTTCCCAAGGCTGCTGATTGTGTTAGCCTCTGGGCATCCTATGTCCTTTACAGATGATGCTTTCTGGGCGTGCATCTGTCATGACACACAGTGATGTCACTGACGGTCGCAGCATAGCCCACACCTGTGTGCACAGAGTTACTCCATTAGGGACGGTCTAGGTCACGCGCCTCAGATGCTCCATGGTCATGCCCCTGCAGAGCCTCTCTTCCTCAGTTTTCTGTGACCTGCCTGTGGTCTCTGCTCCTCGAGGTCAGAGGGCCTGCACTGCGATCAAGATGAGGGAGGAAGGCAGGGCGCTGGGAGGCTGGGACCTGCCCTTTCAGGTTTGCCACGGTTCCTGACTGGCTGTCTTTTCCTTAGCTACAAAGAGTGTGTTTGGGGACTGGAGAAGTGACTCAGCCAGTAGGGTGCCTGCTGTGAAAATCCAAGGGCCTGAGTTTGACCCCAAGTATAAAAGGCTGGTGTGCATGTGTTGTCCTTGTACAGGAGAATCAGAGATAGGCAGATCCCTCAGGCTCCTGGACAGCCAGCTTAGCCTAACTGGCAAAACCCCAGTGAGAGGGAGACTAAGATTGTCTCAAAAATCAAGTGGAATGAAGCCTGGGGTTGACCTGTCATACACACATGCACACACATACACACAGAGACATATACATATGCACACACATACACACATGCACACACAGACATACACACACTGAGACATACACTTACACAGGCACACATATACACACACAGAGACATACACATATGCACACACATACACACAGACGGAGACATACACACACAGGCACACACACACACACACACACACACACACACACGCTGCCCCAACCAACCCATCACAAAAGTCAGACTAGACTAGCCAAAATGTGCGTTTGGACCCAGTTACTTCAGATCCTGGAACTAAGAAAAACAAAGTGGCGAGGACAAGCTAGTGGGTGTGTCGTCCCACAGAAAGGGAGGACCAGGAGAAACAGGGCGATGCTTGTACCCTCACAGCCAGATGCAAATCTAGAGGGGTCTTGCTAACTCTCACAGTACCAGGATGTGGAAGTGCCCTGGGCTTCTTCCTCTCTGGTAAGAATATGGGGCCTCTGAGAATGCAAGGAACTGACTGAGAGCCTCAGGGGAGTGTGCTGGGTTGTCACATATCTTTCCAGCCCCCCCAGATTGGAACTCAGAGCTCAGAGGCATCAGTAGGGTCTGATCCAATTATGCATCGACAGCCAATGACTTCAAATGTGTCCTTGCCATGCGAGTGTTTTCAGTGAAATTCCCTGTGTTCTCTTCATCCTGTCCTGTTCAGCAAAGCGAATGAGAGGATACAGGATACTGATGCATTGTTTTATTTTTATTATGTGTGTGTGTGTGTGTGTGTGCGCGCACGATCGAGAGCACACACACGCTACAGCACCTGTGTGGAACTAAGTGGAAGCTGTTTCTCCACTCCTTGAACCCTATGAGCCGGAGGATCAAACTCAAGTTGACAGGCTTGGTGGCAAGCCCCTTTATCCGCTGAGCCATCTCGCTTGCTCAGTGCAGTTAATTGGTTTGTAGAAAAGAAAGCATTTGCTTCCCTACTTTTGTTTCTCAGGCCAGGAGAGTTTGGTCTTCCCCACATGGAGTCCAGAAAGAGGTTCAACTTTAATGAACACTCTCGGGGCTCAACAGCTGGAATGAGGATATGGCATCGAAGGAGCAGTGGCTTGGACACAACCCTCTGCTGGCTGAGCAAACCCCACATGCGGCAATGCAAGGCCAGGAAATGTCCTTCCAACTATGATACTGATGTCTTACCTCCTGCTCTTTGTGGGATTAGCTTGCGTTCTAAAAGCCTTGTGTTCTTACACGAATTCACAACTATCCTCCTAGCACTACAGACATTTCCTTACCCAGAGAAGTTCTTATCTCTAAAGTCTTGGGTTAGACATTGTTACCTCTGAGCAAGCAAGCAAGCTTCCGTCTACAGAGATCAAGCCTAGTGTGGTGGGCACACCTTTAAGCCCAGCATTCAGAGACAGAAGCAGACAAATTTCCAAGTTCCAGGCAAGCCAGGGATACACACTGAGACTCAATCTCAAAAATAAAATCCCTGGGGCTGGAGAGATGGCTCAGCGGTTAAGAGCATTGCGTGCTCTTCCAAAGGACCTGAGTTCGATTCCCAGCAACCACATGGTGGCTCACAACCATCTGTAATGAGGTCTGGTTTCCTCTTCTAGCCTGCAGGCATATATGCAAACAGAATATTGTATCCATAAATAAAGTCCCTGAGGGCAGAGCTATGGTCTCACCACCTTGGAAACTTCTCTGGAGCCCAGCTCCTATGTCGTATGGAATATGTGTTTTTTAGTAGCAAATTGTCATTATCAAATGAAGGTTATACATATGCACCAAAATCTAAATGGGACCTAGAGAGATGATTCATCAGATAAAGACATTTGTCACCAATCCACACAACCTGAGTTTGATCCCAGGACCCAACCTGATGGAAGGAAAACCTTGATTTTTGCAGTTTGTCTTCTGAGTTCCTTGATGGGCACACACACGTGTGTACGCACACATATACACATTTACACATATACACACAATTGATCAATCAGTCAGGCTTAAAACTTTTTAAAGAAGCTGAAACAGCTTTTACTGTGGTTGGCGTTCAAGGTGGCGTTGCAGAGAGACAATATGGCTGTATCTGACAGACTTACAGATGCCATTACTTCCTGATTAGTCAAGATGATGCCTCAGACTCAGGACTAGTTGGCCTGTCCTAGAGAACATTGCATTGCCTGCTCAGACTCAGGACTAGTTGGCCTGTCCTAGAGAACTTTGCATTGCCTGCTCAGACTCAGGACTAGTTGGCCTGTCCTAGAGAACTTTGCATTGCCCTCTCCCACCCCTGCACCTTTTTGGGTCAGGGTCTTGCTCTGTAAACCAGGCTGACCGCTGGCCTTGAACTCACAGAGATTCACCTGCCTCTGCTTCAGGAGTGTTGTGATTTAAAGCCATGGGTAGGCTTTGCTTTCTGATAAAATTGTATATACTTGGAGAGAGGAGCTGAGGCATTCCCACACCCTTTGGTGCAGTTATCCCCATGACAAAGAACTTATCTGGTAGAAATAACTGAAAAGGAAAAAGAAAATTCCACAGATTAAAGTGCTGTGAGATTTGTATTTGCTAAAAATAGGAAGGAAACCAAATGTGTATCAACAGAATTATAAGTACAATAGATGTAGTGTAGGTGTGTCTAGCCATGCAGCCCCAGACAGCGGTGACCACGGAGCAACACCAACATAAACTTACTTGAAACCTATAAGATTTTTGAAATAAAAAAATTTATTTACTAAGCCCGGCATGGTGGCACACACCTTTAATCCCAGCACTTGGGAGGTAGAGGCAGGTGATCTCTATGAGTTCTAGGCCAGCCTGGTCTACAAAGAATTTCAGGACAGCCAGGGTTACATAGAGAAAACCTGTCTTGAAAAACCAAACAAGTTTTTCTGGTTTTGTTTTTGTTTTTACTTATTTTTTGTGCATGCATGTGTGTTCACCACGTGTTTGCCTGGTGCTCTCAGAAACCAGAAGAGGCTGTTGGATCACCTGGAACTGGAGTTAAAGACCATTGTTAGACAGTAAGTGGGTTCTGGAAATTGAACCCCAGTCCTCTGGAGTAGCAGCCAGTGCTCTTAACCACTGAGCCATCTTTCCTGTCTCCCCACTTTGGTAACTAAATTTTGAGGTTCTCAGTTGTGACCGCTGTAGAAGACAGCATTGTGTTGCAATGCCAAAATGCTGGATGTGCCTGTGAGGGCTGTGACTCCGTCTGCCACCCTTGAAACAAACACGCAGACTGCCAAGGAGATATCAGACACGCCACAGTGAGCCACGTGCCACTACTTCCTCAGTGCCACCATCGGGGGAGACTTCTCAAACGGTTGTTACAGTGCTACACAGGGGCAGAGAGCAACTGGAAGCAAGTTACAGAACTGCGCTGCCCCGGAGTTCTCAGTGTGGGACTATAGAGGAGGCCCCAGTCAGTGAGTGCAACTGTGAGGGTCTCCTGTGGTTAGACCACACGATGCTTTCGGGTTGAGGGCAGAAAGCAAGCTGCTCTCACAGCCTGGCTCTTTATTGGCAGCAGGGAGATGGTTAGGGGCCTGTAGATCTAGGTGCTGCTGAGCATCACTGTGGGAATGGGGGTCTCTTGTCTGGCTATCTCCTGCAGGCTCCTCCCACTCCATCTGTGCTGTCACTCAGAGGCATCTCAACAGTGCCAGACACAGGGGAAGCTAAATTCCTGCAGATTTGCCATGCCAGAATAGATGAGGCCACCACTGGCCCCTTTTTTATAGGTGAGGGGCCGAAGCTCTGTTGGTTCCGGTCTCCCCAATTACAAGTGACAGAGCTGGGATATAAATCCATCCCTTCACTCTGGGGTGAGATTCTATCTCCCGCCTCCCCCCACCCCCCCCGTGGGGTGTGTTGAGAGAAGCGGAGGGATGTGGGTAAAGACGAATGGAAGGGACCTGGCAGCAGCGTGGGTGGCGTCCTTTGGGAAGGAGGAGGAGGCAATGTAGAGTCTATTTTTAGAACTGCATCTTATGTCCCTGGTTTCAGAGGCCAGGCCCTTGAGTTTACATTTGATGCAGTGGACATTCTCAAGACGGGCTTAATGAAGAAGCTGGCAGTAGACACAGGCTGGTTGCTGAGGGGAGAGCCTGGGTCAGTCAGTCCCATGGTAAGGCAGAGGAGCCGATCTTGTTCTGTCTTATCAGGGTAGTTCCCACCCTCCAATTTCTTAGAAATAGATCTTCCTCAACCTCCAACCTTCAGGTTCCAATAATATCTTAGATCAGTTCTATTTCAGTGAATGAATGAATGAATGAAATGTATGCCCTGGCAACGCTGAAGCATGTACAGGCAGTCCATATATGGCGGTTCTGTTGAACTTGTCCATATAGGTTCTCATGGTCTAAGTTGATGAGGATGACTGACCAGGTCTCTTCCTCAAGAGGAATCAAGGGATGGTCACGTGACACAGTTTGGCCAGTGGAAGTCCTTCCCTGGGAATGCTGACCTTGAAATCAGAGAGAGACCAGGTCCTTCTCTGATGCTGAAGCTATGGAATGTGTGTCTGGATGACCTGTCAGTACTCAGAATCTGAAGGCCAGAGAGGGAACATTCTAGCTGGATTCAAAGTTTGGTTTCCTCTCAGTCTGAGGATTTAATCAGCCTCTCCCCCACATGACCACGTGAATGACCCTCGCCACCCCTTTGTGACTTCTCCAATCGGGTTAGAAGCTTTGCCATGCATAAGCCCCAATGTTCAGCATTTACAGCCAGCAATATGTGTATCGTTCATGAATTGAACAAAAAATTTTCAAAATACTGTGGGGGTATTTTGTAGGCATCTAGTCCATGTTTCTTGCACATAGGACACAGCAGGAGAAAGTCTGTCCTCACTACCCGGAGTCAGAGTCAGGAAGTCTGGGTTCACAGTGGGGTCCAGGCCTTTCAGAGCAGGAGAGAGTCTGGGTTCGCAGGGGGTCCAGGCTTTCAGAGCAGGAGAGAGCCCTCTCCGTCGCTTGTGTAATGAGTGAAGCTGCTCAGGATGCTCTCCTGTCTGCTCCGCTGGGATTCCGGCGTGAAGTTGACGTGGACAGGACGGCAGCACAGCACAGCCAGGCACTTCCTGTACAGGTGTCCAAGGTATCTCCTGAACTTTTCCCCAGCAAAGGCGTAGATGAGGGGGTTGAGGCAGCAGTGGCTGAATGCCACTGTCTCCGTCACACTGAGGGCCAGCCGCAGGTCCCTCTTCATGTCACAACTAGGGAAGAAGTTGTAGAATTTGAGAGTCTCCATGAAGATCACGATGTTGTAGGGTGTCCAGAAGAGGAAGAAGACCACCACGACGAGGAGGATGAGTCGGATGGCCCTGGCCTTCTTCTGATTCTTGCAGGAAAACAGAGTCTGGAGGATTCGGAAGTAGCAGAAGCTCATGACGAGCAGGGGCAGCACGAAGCCCAGGATGTTTGCTTCCGAATTGCGGAGCACGGGCCAAATTTCCTGGAGGACTTGGGGGTAATCGCCCAGACACTCATTTTCCTTTCTCTTTGTGAACATGAACTGGGGTGCTGCCACCAAGATGGCCGCCGCCCAGACGCCCAGACTGATGGTGACACCGTGCTGCACCGTTCGGTTGTTCATGGAGTTGGCGGCCAGGACAATGGCCAGGTACCTATCGATGCTGATGACGGTAATGAAGAATATGCCCCCAAAAAAGCCGATGAAGAAGAAGGCAGTAGTGAGCTTGCACACGGCGTTGTGGAAGCCTTCCTCGCTGACCAGGTAGTGAGTCCAGAAGGGCAAGGTGGCCACAAAGAGCAGGTCACTCAAGGCCAGGTTCAGGAGGTAGATGTCCGTGATGCTCTTGGGCTTCCGGCTGTTGGTGAGCGCGAGTACCACCAACAGATTTCCCACCAGACCGAAGGCAAAGACGAGGGAGTAGAAAATGGACAGGAAGACAGTCCCAAAGGCCACAATGTCACCCACATCACAGGCCTCGGCAGAATCGTCGTACTCAAAGTTCTCCAGATCCAATTCTGGGAAGATGGTGGGCATGGTGAGGGCCTGGAGCAGAAGGGGAAACACAGCCACATTAGCCTTAGAAGATTGCAATTCTCTCTGGCTGTGTGCAGACAGGAGGAAACAAACACTGGCTAGGGGTCTACTAAATTCTATCTATTCTATATTCATGCTATCTTTTAAAACATTTTTTATTTTTGAAGCAGGGTCTCAATATGCAGCCCTGGAATGCTGTTCTGGAACGCACTCTGTAGACCAGGCTGATCTACAACTCACAGAGATCTCTCTGCCCTCTGTCTCCCAAGTGGTGGGATTAAAGGCATGCGCCACCACCACCCAGCAAGATTTGTTTATTTTATGTGTGCAGATATTTTTCCTGCATGCGTATTTGTGTACCATGTGTGTGCCTGACCAGAAAAAAAGGGTGTTGGATTCACTGAAATGAGTTACAGATGGCTGGGGCCATCATGTGGGCAGCGGGAATTGAACCCAGGACCTCTGGAAGAGCAGCAAATGCTCTAAACTGCTGAGCCCCGTGGGAGGGATTTTAACAAGGTAGGAAGACCCACTCTAGCTGGGCAGTGGTGGTGCACACCTTTAATCCCAGCAGGCAGAGGCAAACTGTTCAAGGCCAGCCTGGCTTACAGAGCAAGTTCCAAGACAGCCAGGGCTACACGGAGACACACTGTCTTTAAGAAAACAAACAAATAGACAAACAAACACCCCACTCTGAATGTGGATGGAGCCGTTTCACAGGCTGGGGTCCCAGACAGAAAAAGAGACAGCAGATCTGCCGCATACTGGGGTCCCAGACAGAAAAGGTGACAGTGAGCAGATCTGCTGCACACTGCTCTCTACTTCCCAACTCGCAGATGCCTGTGAGCAACTGAAGCTCCTGCCACCACGGCTTCCCACGGCTGCCAGAACAATCCCATCACCTCCTATAGGGGAGGAAGGGCCACCCTGTTGAGGTCAGAAGGCACCATGAAGCAGCGTTCAGTACTGTCCAGCTTGAGTGTTGCTAAGACCACAGAGATGCTTGCTTTCCTAAGAGGAAAAGCTTGCAGCTTGGAGCCAAGAATGCTTTCCATCACAGACACAGAAGAACCTGTGATTTCTCTCTCCTGTAAGTCGCTTCCCGTCGGGTCACCAGCCATGAGAAAAATAACCAGCGTAGTCTCCCACTCCTGTTTCACGGTACCCTGGACTTTCCTGGGTTTAATTCTGTGTGGGAAAGGCCTCCATCCCAACCACCTCTGGGTTGACCATCTCACGGCCAATCCAGTAAAGAGGAAGCATTGTTGTAACCCAGGCTTTCTGCTTACAGAGGGACCAGATGGCCCAATCAGAGGATGGGTTCAGCCAGCCTGCTGCCCTTGGTGTGAGTGGCTAACCTATCCACTTATTCCCAGCCCTAACCTGCTGCCCTTGGTGTGAGTGGCTGACCTATCCACTTATTCCCAGCCCTAACCCATCCCTTATTCTTTCTCTTATTTCCTTAAGGGCAAGAATGGGAAAAGAGGACATTTCTCCATAGGTTGGGTAATAAAACTGTCCCCTTCCCATTTGTTTCCCAACCAGGGTGTGCTGGTCGCTCACTCCGTACTGCTCCTCCGGGCCTGCTCATCTGCTGCTTAAAATCACAGACAGAACCCTTAGAAGTCTGAAGGCATCTCAGAGCACACTTCCTGGATGCCTCCTTCCTCATAGAAACGGAAAAAACCGAGCTCATGGTTTTTAACAGAGGGAGTTTCCACACCCACCGCACCTTGTTCAAGATGGTTTCACCCAGGCCCACCCATGGCTACCTTCCTGCATCACCTGCCTCTTAGCTAGCCTCTTTGCCATGGACTGGGCTGAGGCTACCTGCTCTGGCCCACCCAGGCTGCGATGGAGCCCTCAACTCTAGGAAAAGCACAGGCATTCCTGGCTCCAAGCTGCAGGACCCTACTCTCTGAGGGGAACTCTGCTGCCGCCCACTCAGCATCATTCAGGTTGGTCAGGACCAGTTGCTGCCACCAGCACTTTCTGAACTCAGCAACCATCACCTCGAGACCGAGGCCGTGGCTGTGTGGTTACAGTGCTTGCCTAGGAAGCCCAAAGCCTTGGGTTCGATCCTCAGCACCACACAAACTGAGCTCGCTAGGATGTGCTTGTGATCCCAGCAGCTGGGAGAGATGGAGGCAGGAGGGTCAGAGCTCAATGTTATCTCACCCTGGACGCATAGCAAGTTTTGGTCCAGTCTGGGGTATTGGAGACTCTGTTTCAAATATAAGCTAGGAAGTCAGAAAATAAATCAATAACCCCTAAAACGTGTAATTTCATATGTCTATGATTGACAGATGAGCAAGCAGGAATTGCTACTTAGCCCACGAGGCTTGTAACACAGGCTTGTCTTCCCTGGCATGGGAGGACATGCCATGAGGCAATATGAAAGAGGTCATACATGAGGGACCCCAGGACAGTCATATTCTTCCTCCTTGTCCCAGTGTGAAAAGTTAGCAAAGCTGACCCCAAGAGGAGGCCAAAGTTGGGAAACACTGCTCTGCCTCTTTGTGCCTGGGATCCTTCTCCCAGCCCCACGGCTTCTGTGGACTCAGAGAGGTTAGAGCTTAGCCCGTGGGTAGCTTGGAGCCTTTGGGTTTGGGAGTCCCTCTGCAAGACTGGGGTTTAGTCTTATGATTGATCATGGGCTGTTTCTAAGGAGAGAGCCTATTCCAATGTTACTCACAACAGACACTTGCAGAGACCTTCTGACCTTTAGACACACCCAGGCCGCGGAGATTCACGTATGGTTGGACCCTGGGCATGGCAGAAATTTGGTATTTGAAGATATGATTTTTTTTTCACTGACACGAAGAGTGCACCATCTCCTTCTCATTTTGAACATGGGGGAGAGAAAGACGCCCTTTATGAAGCTCTATTCAGTCCAGACAGAGCAAACTGAACTACAGTGAGCCTGAGCAAGACACCAAATACCTGCTTCAACACAAAACCCCGAGAGTCACGTGAGGTCCCATGACACAGGATGCTGCCATCTGTGAAAAGGTTGGGAAAGGCTGTGTGTAAAAGGGTCTGAATATCTGGAGGGACAAGCTCGCGGTGGGAGCAGCAGTGTCGTGGGGCAATTCTGGAGACTAAAGGAGGGGAAAAGGAGATTAGATTTTTATTATATATTCTTGGATTTCTGTCTTAGCCATGTAAGTATTCTCCACTGGGAAACTATTTTAATTGATTGGCTTTCAATATTAGAAATCAACAAAAATATGGATTTTTGTTTTGTTTTGTTTTGTTTTGGTTTTTCGAGACAGGGTTTCTCTGTGGTTTTGGAGCCTGTCCTGGAACTAGCTCTTGTAGACCAGGCTGGTCTCGAACTCACAGAGATCCGCCTGCCTCTGCCTCCCAAGTGCTGGGATTAAAGGCGTGCGCCACCACCGCCCGGCAAAAATATGGATTTTATGACAAACTAAATAAGTAGCCATACAGCACAGTGACAGGCTCTGAGAAAGTGACACCACCCAGTTGTCTGCCTCCTGGAGAGGAGTTGCAGCAGGAATGCAGGTATCTTTGGTGGCTGTGGGGCCTGGGCCTTAAGACTTGAGAGCTCCGTAGGGACCCTGTGTGCTGAATGAGTAGGAACAGTAGGAGACCTGGAGCAGTAAAGTAAGCCTCACCACGTGGGGTCCCAGCAGAGGCTGGCCAGGCATCAGCAGGGCAGCCGGAACAGTCTGGGAAAGGTCCTCTCTCACCCATCCCAGTGGCTGCGTCTGTTGGTGGGACAGACACTGTGTTTTCTGGGCAGATGGTGAGAAGCAGCGATGCCTCAGCCACGTGAGTCAGTGGTGACGTCTCCTTTATCTACCTGGAAGGGGCTTGTGGGCTGTGTCAGTTCGCTGGGTTCAGCAGATGAACCCCAGAGCACTCAAGGTGGAATCCTCACATCAGCAAAGAATGTGCCCTTCCCTTGACTCATCCTCCAGCCCGAGAGCGAGAGCAAAGCAACTTCTGGTCTGACCTGGCAAGCCTCCCCACTCCCACCCCATCCCCAGGGTCTCCTGAGATATTCAGAGGATTGGAAAGTGAACCTGAAGATAGGACTTCCTGGCTATAGACGGAGTAGAGCCAGGAATCCAGGGTGATCTTCAATTGGAGGCCAGCCTGGGCTACATAATGGGGCAAAGGCCAGCCTGAGGTCAGAGGCCTTGGAAGCAGTGGACAGTAGAAAGCAAAGGTAAAAACCGGACAAAGCATTCCTCGGCAGGATTCTCTCAGCAGGATCTTACTTCAGGGTCACAGGAAGTGTACTTAGGGGCTGGTGTGGGCTTAGCACCAAAGGATGGAGCATCAGCCAAACAGCCGAGGCGGTGCCTTACAACTCAGGCAAGAACACAGATCCCATGAGCTCAGCCAGTAAAAGTCTTGCTGTGCAAACATGAAGATATCCAGAACCATTGAAAAAAAGGCTTGTGTGATCGTGCAGGCTCGTCATCCCAGCACCGGGGAGGCAGATACCCAGGACTCATGGGCCAGTCAGCCTAGCCTAATCATAAACCTCAGATCCCACAGAGAGATGATCTGAAAACAAGGTAGAGGGTGTCTGAGGAATAACACGTGACATGCATGTACGGACATGTGCACACAGCTGCACCTGAGCACGCCCACACTCATAACCCATCACCATGGAGGGTGGAGGCAGGAGGATTGCTGAGGACTGCTGGCTGCCAGCCTATCCCCAGGTTCAGGGAGAGACCCTGTCCAAAGAAATAAGGTGAAGAATGACAGAGCAGGGCACCCCGTGTCTTCCTCTGGCCTCTGGATGCACACACGCAAGCACATGCACACGCACATGCACCACATACACTCGCTTGTATGCGTGCTCTCATGCTCACATGCATGCATGCGTGCTCTCATGGTCACAGGCATGCATGCATGCTCTCATGCTCACATGCATGCATGCTCGCACACACAAATGTATACATAAATATTCTCACTTCCCCGACCCAAACACATCCATCAAAAACTTCCCACAAACCTCTAGAAGCCGTTCTCAGGCCTCTGTCCTATCTGGTAGTTAACCCGTGGTTTTACTAGCTGGTATTGAACTGGGGAGTCTGAGTTGAGCCCAGAATCAGAGCTTGGAACGTTCTAGATCAGCGGTACTCATCCCGTGGGTCACAACCCTTTGGGGGCTGGACATACCTTTCACAGGCGTCTCCTAAGACCGTCAGAAAACACAGGTATTTGCATCACCATTCATAACAGCAGCAAAATTCTGTAGTTATGAAGTAGCAACAAAAATAATTTTATGGCTGGGGTCACCATGACACGAGGAACTGTGTTAAAGGGTCTCAGCATTAGGGAGGTTGAGAACCGCTGGTCTAAATTCAAGTAGAAATGACTTCAGTATGACCCACTTCATAAAACTTCCTCACTCCTCCCGCCCGTCCTGGTCCACTTCCTTTCCTCATGCCCACTCCTTTATTTTTAGCCTTCCTTGTGGGGTGGGGGTGCCCTTACCCAGGCTCCCAATCAGTTCCCCATCTCTAAGCTTCCCTTCTCCTTAGGCGGCCACGTTCTTCTGGCTGGCATCTTCCTAGGAGGCTTCCCCCTCTCTTTCGGCTCCACATCCTGCTGTTTGATTTCTAAAGCCAGCGTCTCCCTTTAGATTGTCACTCTCCTGAGTCCCTAAGTGTGACTTTCTAGTTTGTTCTGCGGGTTGAATGCAGGTCCCCATGTCTGCAGCACAAGTGCTCTCCTGACAGAGCTGGGTCTCCAGTCTCTGACAGCCCTGCTTTGTTTGTTTGTTTATTGTTTATTAGCACACGTGTCTCAGGGTTCAGAGAGCAGAGACTGCAGCAGGAGGGACATTTTACAATGTCCACCCGGTTTCCTGCGCAAGTCAGCCGACCCTCTGTTCCTATAGCTAGCTATGAGTCCATGCAAAGGACAGCGCTACCCGACAGGGTTTCACCCAGATCAAAGGTCCCCTGCAAAGCCAAAAAAATACTGTCAAGGGAACTCTGACAGGAAACTACAGGAGTTACCTCCTCTCTCAAACATGCCATTATTTGAGGTTTGACACCTCTCCCTCCTCTTTCCTCTTTAAAGCGCTCTGTGGTATTTGTGTATTTCTATCAAAATAAAACTGAAAATTTAAAAGGAAATATTTCGTCACTTTTTTAAGTAATGGAGAAACAGGGTAGCTTTTTAATAATAAAATTCTGGTTAGTGTAGGAGTTTTTGAGGCAGTATCTCGCACCATCACCCATACTGATCCAGAACTCCGTATTTAGTCTCTGTTGGCCTCAAACTCATTGCAAGCTGGGCAGTGGTGGTGCATGTCTTTAGTCTCAGCACTCAGGAGGCAGAGGCAGGTGGATCTCTGTGAGTTAGATGCCAGTGTGGTCTACAGAGCGAGTTCCAGAACAGGCTCCAAAGCTACAGAGAAACCCTGTCTCGAAAAACCAAACCAAACTGAAATAAAACAAAAAACAACAAGAAGAAAAAACCCAAGCAAACTCATTGCAATCCTCTGCTTGAGTCTTCTGACTACCGGTATAAAAGGTATGAGCCACCGAGTCCTTGTTAATTAAGTCACACAGTGTATAAGAGGGGTCCTCGTTCTCAGATGAGCTCTAGGGAAGCCAGGAAGGTGAAGCACACAGCTTATCTCTGCATGGGAAGGGATGCATGGACCTGTTTTCCCCCCAGAAGGCTGGGAATGGATGTAATTAGTAGCCCAGTGACCTGTGTTATCTGCAGGGCCAGGCCTCACCCGAATCCCCCAGCCACTGTGCTCATCCCAGGCTCTCCCTCCCTAGAACTTTATCTTTGTTGACCACACCAGACCCTCAGCCCTTAAACTATAGACCCCATCTTCATGGTCACACACACTTTTCAAAAGAGTTCCTTGTGGTCATGCCCTAGCTTTATCGTGCACATGGACGAAGATCATTGTTACTGGGAAACATTTTTCCAAAATGGTACTGTACTTAAAAATGCTTAAAGAGCATCTCAGGATCAGGCTTGAGAAGCTTGAGCCAGCACCGGGTAACTAAGTGGTGTTGAACCCGATTTCCTCATGGGGCTCCTCACTCTGACGGTCTTAGCACTGGCAGACAGACTCCCCACAAAGTCAGTCATATGTTTAAGAGCAAACAGAGATGAAGGCTAAGAGGCATAATCCAGCCTGCTGAAAAGAAGGGAAGGTCCTCTTCTCGGGTCCCTTTCTCTTTTAGAACGGTCACTTCAGAGCGTCTGGAAATAACTTCTCCCTGGATGTGTGGGTCCTGGAGCCGCAGGGCCTTCGGTCAACTGTTTTGGAGGAACACCTTTCTCCAGGACCTGGGCATTGTGATTTAGAAATACGAGCAGGAGCACACAGCCCCATCTCCCAATTTCTGTGGGGGTGCGGGAGCTTCAGCGCTTGGCTCCAAGCAACCTCCTGTTGCTAATGTAGGACAGAGCCAATGAACTTTCAAGGGTGGACAGTCTAATCCAAAGGTAGGTGAGTTCACGTCACCAAGAACACTGTTGAGGGCTGGGGAATGGCTCAGTCAGCAAAGCACTTGCTCTGAGAGCTCTTTGTTGCAAGACCTGAGTTCCAAATCCATATTAAGCTAACCGTGGCTAGGTAGTGGTGGCACACGCCTTTAATCCTAGCACTTGGGAGGCCGAGGCAGGTGGATATCTGAGTTTGAGGCCAGCCTGGTCTACAGAGTGAGTTCTAGGACAGCCAGGGCTGCACAGAAAAACCCTGTCTCAAAAAACAAACAACAACAACAAAGCTAAACGTGGTGATGCACTTGTAATCCAGTGCTGGGGAGGTGAAGACGGGGATCCTGGGGCTCCCTGGTCAGACAGCCTGGCCAAATGGGTGAGTTCTAGGTAAAAATTAAAGATCACCTGAATAACCAAGGCGGAAATGCCTGCAGACACCTGATGCTGACTTCACATGCACACACATGCTGCCAGGTCTGCTTGCTTCATGACCAGCTCTCGATCACCTCAAGGACAGGGATGCAACTGAGTGTGTCTCTGGGCCGCGGGAGAGAGGCGTTCCTGTCTCAAAGTCTCCTAGGGCGGGTCGAGGATAGCACACTCTGGTCAATTGAGCCAGCCATGGAGAGACTTCCCTCTCTTTGACATTTGTGGAGTCAGAGGAAAATTCAAACGCCAACTCAAGCTGTAAATAAGTTCATCAAGCTGCATAAACTTTCGGTCTGATTAATTTTGGTGTGTGATTTTTTTTTTAAAATTACTTGCAAGGTTTTGTATAATAAAGCTTAATTTTTGGTGGTGTTGTTTTGTTTTTGAGACAGGGTCCAGGCTGTTGTCCTCGGAAATGTAGACCTGGCGCACCGTGAAGTCACAGAGATCCCCCTGACTCTCCGGGGCTGGGATTAAAGGCGTGTGCCTCCCTCCCTGGGCTACAAAGCTTATTTTTAAAAAGGAGAGCTAAGCAGGGTGTGATGGCGCATGCCTTTAACCCAAGTACTCGGGAGGCAGAGGTGGGAAGATCTCTGTAAATTCAAGGTCAACCCGGTCTATAAGGTGAGTTCCAGAACAGCCAGGGCTATGCAAAGACCCTGTTTTAAAAGAAAAAAGAAAAAAAAAAAAAGGGAAAATTCCTGAGGACTTTGAAGCAGACACACGAAGGCCTGACTGAAGTCCCCTCTAGCGCAGTGAGGCCAAACCCTCTTCCACTGAGTGAGCTCATTTACTGCACTCAGCTGGAGAAAACCAACAGCTTTGCAAATGATTCTTGCCTTGAGGATGGAGCACATGTCTGAGACAGACACACGTCTGAGACAGACGACGTTTGGATGCGACCCGGTGCGTGCAGGAAAGGCTTACATAACCCACCTTCCGTTTCTGCAAGCTGCTCATTTATTCCCACTAGTCCCGTTGTCTGGCCGTCACTCTCTTACAGAATTACGTTCTGGAAATATTGATGAGCTACTGAGTTCTGTGTCTGCTACATGGAGGGGCAACTTCCAGTATCATTGGGGCAAGGGCAGGGGTGTGAGGGGGGCTTTGGGAGTCCTAGTGAGGTTCTCTTCATTGTGTGGGGTGGGGTGGTGTGTGTGTATGCGTGTGTGTACATATGTATGTATTGTGTATGTTATGTGTATATGTGTGGTTTGTGCATGTGTGTGGTATTTGCATAGGTGTGGTATGTGTTTGCATGTGTGTGCTTGTGGTGAGTATGGGGATGTAAGCATGTGCAGTGTATGTGTGTGGGCGAACCTACTTGTGCGTGTGTGTATCATTCCTCAGCACTTCCTACCTTCTTTCTTGAGACAGGGTCTCTCATTGTCCTGGAAGTTTCTGGGTAGTCCAGGCTGATTGACCTGTGAGCCCCAGGGATCATTTCTCCCTCCTCAGCGCTGACTTTACAGCACACATGGCCACACCAGGGTTTCTCAAGTGGGTTCTGGGGATGGAACTTGGTCTTTAGCCTGCTAGGTGGTTTACACTTTAGGCGCCCCCAGGAGGAAAGGCTGACCCAAGGCTCAGTCAGAAACCCTAGGCTTCCTTTGGTTTTCCTTGGTAGGAGATGACCTAACGATGACCTAAGAATCTCCCGCTTCTGAGACACCTGGGCACCTGTCATCAAGGTTGGCTAGGGCTCGGGGTCCCATCGCCCCACCGCACTCCTCCCCAGCCTGCTTTGGAGCGGTGTGAGTTCGCAGCTCATTTGAGGGCCTGGTTTGGAAGTCTTCAGGCTTAGAACTCCGGGCTGGAGGCTGGGTTGGGGAGGCACAAGTGGCTTCTCTGTGCAGACCGTGCCTGACATGGCCACCCTTGCACAGTGGGCTTGGGAGAAGAAGGAACTAAAAGTTGATTTGGAACTGGGTCAGTCCTAGCATGATGTCTTCTCGCCTGGTCCTATGACTTGGGGTCCTTAACAACTCCTTTGGGAGTAGTCAGTGATGTTAAGATCCCTGAAGTCATGGAGCTTCACTCTCCCTGAAGCAGCAGACAGAAACTGTTTTTAAAAGTGCATTTATTTGTTTTTTATTTTATATGTATGTGTGTACGTAATTGCCACGCTGCAGTATGTGGTCAGAGTACCTCTTGAGGGTGTCAGGACTTTCCTTCTACCACGCTTCTCTCAGGCTCAAACTCCAGCAGTGGAGCTTGTCACAGGTGCCTTTATCCCCCTTGCTAGCCCTTACTGCTTTTGAAGAGCCAAAGACGGTCCATTCAGTGTGTTTGGGACTTTATATACCACACTCTAACCTTCATTATGCACTCCCTTGCCTGGGTCCTACCGACTCGGTACAGCCAAGCACTGTGCAGTATTGCCAAGGGCAATGTCCAAAGTCTGAAGTCTGGACTGCAGCATCCCAAGGACCAGCAGCACCCCTTCCCCTGTCCTCTCACTGCCACGGGGTCAGCCAAAGTGCAGGGTGGGTAGGTTTTAACCGGATTAGCATGGGTAGGTTTTTCCCAGGAAACAGAGGTGCATGAAGGTCCTGGCACTATTTTTCTGTCCCAGCATTCGTCCATAAAGACCAAGCCAAGTCAAGGGGCAGAGGAAGAGAAGCCACTCCTGCCTTCTGTTGTGTGGCTAGTTTTTTCTCCCGTGGGAGGAGCGAGGCACACAGGATTCAGGTAAACTTGCAGGATTCCTACTCCCTGTCAGGAAGCTGCAGGCCACCTCTGGGGAAAGGAGTCTTACTTCGAGTAGCTGCCAGCAATTGGTGGAGGAGCTCCCAGGACGCAGCTCTGATGAGTGGGCACCCACCGGGGTGAGCTCCACTAACTCAAGGACACGGTCCCATAGTAACCCCCATAGACCTACAGCTTCACTGGACTACGCTTGGGTATGGAATGTCCCTGCTGCCCCAGGGGTCCTATCTGTGGTGGCTGACCTTTGATCACTTCTATCCGGAAGTCACCCTACACTCCTTCCTGGGGCTATTTCTGTTTTCCAGAAGCCCCTGAGTCCAGTCACTGCCCCGACCCTGCTGGCTCTCACAGTGCTCAAGGCTCAACAGGTCAGGGTCTGCTCTAGCCTAGTTTTTTCTCTGTAGGCTCAGAGTCCCCTTATGGCCTGCCTGAGCAGAGTGTTTTCTTATGGTCTGAGCGTCTTTACGTTTGACTCAATTTCTTCCTACCTCAAGTATTATATTTCAACTAGTTGGGCCAGAAAAAAAATTAGGGGAATTTGGAGGGAGGGAGGGAAAAGGGAGAAGGGAGGGAGAATTCCCAGCTTCTCAGTCTTTCTCTGGACTGGGCTATAAAGGCCCAGAGCAAGGCTGCAGGCACTAGGGGTCTGTGTTTGCCAGATGACAACACAACCCTTGAGGGAAAGTCAGCTGCAGCTGTTCTCAGGGGGCCTCTGGGAGGGTCTACCTGTGTCAAGCAGGGACAAGGTCTGTTCTTACCATTGCCTTCTGAAGACCACCTTTCCTAGTGGCTCAGACGCCTGAGTCCTGAGACACAGTTATGAGCATTATGAAACTGAGGAATGAGCTTGCGCCAAGTTTATTATAAATGCAAAAATGTTCATTATAACAACTGAAGATGTTACCAAAGTGGAATTTAAGAAAAGAGGAAAAATCCATAAAACTATGCAGCTTTGCAGACTCAGGCATAATATTCTTTTAGTTTTTCTCCACATAAATGTGTATTTCAGTAAAAACACTAACGTCAATTTGAACATTGATCACCATCACTGGAATCATCATCGTTATTGTTATTAGAGATAGGGTCTCATAAAGCCCAGGCTGGCCTCAAAATTCCTAGGTACCAAGGCCGACCTTGAGCTTCTGACCCTCCTTCTCTTCCTCCTGAGTGCTGGGACCACAGGCACGGCGGGCACAGCAGGCCATCGTGCCTAACGTATGTGTAGTACTGGGGATTGGACCCGGGGCTCCTTGCACTCTAGGCAACCACCCAGCACTCTGCTACACTCTCAGTATAGCATCCTCGTTTTTATATTCTCAAGCCTGGGTACCGTCAGGGAAACTGCTGAGTGCCTGCCACTCAGATCTAGGGATTATCAACTCACAGTTAACATTTCATTCATCTCCTACTTTATGGCTCAATGAGACTAAATTCGTCTATAAACACTCCTGTGTGGGTCTCTGAGGAATAAGTGCTTTTTAAAGCAAGAAATAAAAACCATCAACACTAATGTTTATAGTTGTTAGTGTTTGCTTGAGAGAAGAGGCTCCCAGGGAAGCCCCAGGTGGCCTGGAACTCACACAGAGCCTATACTAGTCTCAAACTTGTAGCAATCCCCCTCCTGCAGGGTTCCAAGCGCTGGGATTAGAGGCATGAACCACAAAGTCTGACTGACAGTACAAATTTTAATCTTTAAAAACATCAACATTTCCAGTCAGGCGGTGGTGGCGCACACCTTTAATCGGGAGGCAGAGGCAGGCAGATCTCTGTGAGTTCGGGGCCAGCCTGGTCTACAAGAGCTAGTTCCAGAACAGGCTCCAAAGCTACAGAGAAACCGTGTCTTGAAAAACCACAAAACCAAACCAAACCAAAAGAAAAAGAAAAAAAAAAAAAAAGAAAAACCTAAACCCAAACCAAAAAAACATCAATATTTCCTATCACCAAATGTGATTTTGTATCAGGCCCCTCTCCCCTCTTTTCTGATAGTGTTCAACCTGAACCTTTCTTCACAATCCTAAAATGGAATTACTCACACCTCAAAGACTTCTTATCCTCCTCCCCCTGTTTTATCTGCATCTTCAGAAAAATGAACACAGAAGGCAAACAGGGTCAGTAACCTGGCTGGCATGATGGCCCCACCCCAGGTGTGGGAGGAGTTTTCTGCACTTACCTGGGCAGATGGGAACGAAGTGCCACTCAGTCCCCCAGTCCCACGCAAACTCCACCAGACGTCAACACTTCCCTCTCTGAGGGCATCTTTATTTGCGAAGTTAGCCAATAGCGTCTGGCTTCCTGTCTTCAGATGCTGTGGCAAGCAAGCTTAGAAGCTCCAGGCTGGAGACCAGCTGATCACAAGGGAGCCTGCGTTGCAAGTCTCAGGGACTGCTGCCTGGGGCAGACCTGGTGATGGCCGGGAGGGCGGGCTGTGGCAGATATCCCCCGGCGAGATGAGAATCTGCAGCCTCAGTGGCCAGCAGAACACAACTCAGGCCTCAAGCTTTCGTTAGTAGGGGTCTCAGGCAATCTGTGAAAGCCCCTCATCTTTCCATCCATCTTCAAAAGCATCTGGTACTCCCTGGGCAGCACTGGGGTGCAGGCTCAGTGTCCTTGCTGTCTTTCACCTCGGCATGATCTCGGTCCTGGCTGAGGGGCACACATCACAGGAGGTTCTTAGGAGGATGTTTTGTCCACTGAGGTAGGAACACCACACTGAAAATGTCAGTAGCTCCCCCCCCACCCCCGTTCATGATTGAGAAAACCCACTCCTTAGTCTCTTTTCTGTTTCCTCCTGGCCTCCCTGGTTGCTCACCTTCCCCTGCAGAGACCAAGGGATCACAGAGAGGTAGCGGTTCCTCACTGACTCTCAGACATTGGCCCTTTCCCTATGCCCCATCAGCTACATCGGGGGCTACCCAGGTCATCTCCTTGCCCTCACTTGGCCCCACTTCAGCTCCTGATTTTTGTTTTTTATTTTTATTAACTCTTTGGGGATTTCACTCTTTGTATTTTGATCATGGTCATCCACCTGCCTCCTCCCAGGTCCGCCGCTGTTTCAAACCCACCCAACCTTGTTTCGCATTCATTTCTGCTAACTTTTTTTTTAAGGTTTATTTTTAATTATGCATACGTGAATGTGAGTGCAGGTGCCCACAGAGGCCAGAGAACTCAGATCTCCCTGGAGCTGGGGTCACAGGCAGCTGTGAACTGTCCATCATGGGAGCTGGGGACTGAGCTGTGTCTCCTGCAAGAGCAGTTATGTGCTCTTAGCCACTGAACCAGTTCCACAGCCCCCCCTTTTATGTTTTTGTTTGTTTTATTTTGTTTTGTTGTTGCTGAGACATGTCCCACACATCCTGGCCTGGTTCTGTATTTGAAGATGACCTGAGCATCCTCCTGCCTTCACCGGCAAGGGCTGGGATGTTCCGCCATGTCTCGTTGATGAGGTGTTGGGATTGAACTCAGGGACTTCACACACACTAGGCAAGTGGTCTGTAGGTCGAGCCATCTCCCCAGCCACACTCAGCTCACCCTTGTGCTCCTGTCTTGGATCTGGCCAAGATTCTCCCACTTGGGATCCAAACAGTCTCATCGATGCTCATTGCTGACACAACTCCATCTCCAGTTGGGGCCTGGAGATCACCCTGTGCCCATCGATCCCTTTCCGGCTGTCTTCATCGCACCCTCCCACGTACACAAAGAGCAATCCCTGAGCCACAGCTGTACAGCTTTAACTCCGGGAGCTTCCTCTGCTCCCTGGTCTGTCTGTGAGCTTGTTCTCAACACGATGGTCCCCTTTTTCTTTCCCCTGCCTTCTGACCACTTCCTCTTCCTCCAGCACACATGCACACGCACGTACACTCACACGTGCGCACACACACACACACCCTTCCCTGTGCGTGCACTGGCACTGGGAGTGCCTGCCTCCCTGACTCACCTGCTGAGGGCTGAGGAGTGAGCTTGTCCTGTCCATGGGTGCTGCAGCTGATAGAACTCTGTGATGAGTGTCAACACACTTGTGCCAGTTTCCTTGTCCCCATGGGGTGGTGACAGCTGTCCGGATGGATACCCCCACACACAGAGGAACACAATATTTAGGAGAGGCACTCTGAGCTCATGGAGTGTTCTATTTTAGAGTAGGAAAGGAGGCAAGCCTGCTTTGGGGACCTCAAGGCAACAAACAGTACCTCATCCGTGTGTGTGTGTGGTGTTTGTGCCACATATGAATAGTGTGTACAGCATAATGAAGACCAGAAGAGGCCACGGATCATCTGGAACTGGAATTATAGGAAGGTATGAGCCATCTGATGTCGGTACTGGGAACCAGACTTGTGACCTCAGCAAGGCACTAAGCACTTTTAACTACTGAGCCTCTTTCCAGCCTGCCTGCCTGCCTGCCTGGCAGCTCTGGCTGTCCTGGAACTCACTCTGTAGACCAAACTGGTCTCCAACTCACAGAGATCCACCTGCCTCTACCTCTGAGTCCTGGGATTAAAGGCGTGCACCACCACCACCCAGCTTAAATTATTTCTTTAAAAACCCCTATTTTTGCTATTTTATGTATATAAGTGTTCGCCTGTACAATCACCACCACATGCATGCCTGAACCCCAAGAGGCCAGAAAAGGGCAGTGGATCCCAGGTCTCCTGAGACTAGAGGTACCGATTGTTGTGAGCCACCTTGTGGATGCTGGAAATCAAATCCAGGTCCTCTGGAAGAGCAGCCAGTGCTCTTAAGCACTGAGCCATCTCTCCAGCCCCTGATTAAATTACTTCTAGTTGCATTACACATGGAAACAATAGCACCTTTTATTCCAAAATAAACCATCAGTTGTCACTTAACTATTCACCTTGCTTTTGAGATGGGGTCCTGCTGTGTAGCCCATGCTAGCCCAGAACACTCAAGTTCTCATCTCAGCCTCCCAAGCTGGAACTTCTAAACTCCTAGGTACATGCCGCAATACTCAGCTAAAAAGCTGGCCCCCAGCTGCATCCCTGCTCTGCCCCTTCCCCTTCCCTCAGTCACTTCACTCCTGAGCTGCATCCCTGCTCTGCCCCTCCCCCCTTGCCTGGGTCACTTCACCGCTGCTGTGATAAACACTGTGACTAAGGCAATTTATAAAAGAAAGGATTTAAACGGGGCGGTGGTGGCGCATGCCTTTAATCCCAGCACTCGGGAGGCAGAGGCAGGCGGATCTCTGGGAGTTCGAGGCCAGCCTGGTCTACAAGAGCTAGTTCTGGGACGGGCACCAAAGCTACAGAGAAACCCTGTCTCGAAAAACCAAAAAAAAAAAAAAAGAAAGGATTTAATTGAGCTTATGGTTTCGGAGGGTTAGATTTGTGATAATAGAAAGTGAAGACACGGAGGCATGAACAGCTGAGAGCTCATGTCTTGATTCAAAAGTAGGAGGCAGAGAACCTGGGAAAAGCTTTTGAAACCCCCAAATCCCCCCCCCCAGTGACAGGCCACCTCTGACAAACCGCACCTCCTAATTCTTTCCAAACAGTTCAACTAACTGGGGTCCAAGTATTCAAATATATGAGCTCTGTGGGCCATTCCCTGTCAGTGTTCTCCCTCCACTCACTGGAAAACCCTGTTTACTATGTGTAGAAAAAAAGTCATCTCAGATCCTAGCGGGGAAGCCCTGAATGGCGTTCCCTCTACCCACACCCAGAGGATAAGTCATGACCTCCAGTGTGAGCATCCTGAAGCTCAGTTTTAAGGAGGCGAGCAAGGGTAAATGGTACAGGTTGGACCGCTGTTGTGTTCTCTGTCATGCCACGCATCAGAAGACAGCAGTGAAGTCAGAATTTACCTGTAACATAGATGCCGGCATCTGACCAGGGATGGAAGCGCTGGTGTCTCAGAACCCCCTTCACAGCCCATTCTTGCTCTTAGCCGCACGGAGCCCTTACCCATGTATGACTCTGGGCGTGACTCGGTGAACATGCTCTGTCTTCATCTTCTGCAGGTGCGGGGGTGGGGCACACCTGGAGTCCCAGGATCTCCTGCACTGTGTGAGCAGGTATGTGTGTCGGGGGCATACCTGGACTCCCATGTTCTCCTGTACCATGCAAACAGGTGCGGTGGTGAGGGGGACACACCTGGACTCCCAGCACTCAAAGGAGGAGATGGATGGCTTTGGGGTCATCCTTGGCTGCATAGTGAGTTTGATGCATGTGAGATGCATGCCCAGAGGCTCCTGAGGTGTGGCCACCCGCAAGCCACCAAGGGCATCCTCAGAGGGCATCCATGCCTGCTGGCAGTGGAGCTTGGGTTTCCAGGCTTCAGAAGCATCAGAAAAACGTGTTGATTTCTAAGGTTTGTCACAGTAACCTGATATGGGAGTGATTTCTTTCTAATCTGTTGCTTTCATTGGTTAATTAATAAAGAAACTGCCTTGGCCCATTTGATAGGCCAACCCTTGGGTGGGCGGAGTAGACAGAACAGAATGCTGGGAGAAAGAAGCCGAATCAGTGAATCACCATGATTTTCCCACTCCAGACAGACACAGGTTAAGATCTTTCCTGGTAAGCCAGCTCGTGGTGCTACACAGAATATTAGAAATGGGTTAGATCAAAATGTAAGAGCTAGCCAATAAGAGGCTGGAACTAATGGGCCAGGTAGTGTTTAAGAGAATACAGTTTCTGTGTAATTATTTCGGGTATAAAGCTAGCCATGTGGGCAGCCGGGTGCCAGGAACATAGCCCCAGCAGTTAAGACATCTGGTCAACTTATCAGGTTAACCTGGACCCCTGTGCAGCTGAGGGAGGACTTTGAACTCCTGATCCTCCTCTTTCCACCTCCTGAGTGGTGGGTTTACAACACCCCTCAAAATGATGGGCTTAAAATTTTCATTGTATCCCTGTACCTTGCTCACATTCCCACCCACCCCTCCATCCTCCTCCCACCCTCCCCATCCCTCCTCCCACCCTCCTTGTCCCTCCTCCCTTCTTCCTGCTTGGCACCTGTAGTTTTTAACTCTCAACCTTGAGGTGGAAGAATGACCAAAGAGTGTTTTTAAAAACAGTTCTCGAAGTCCTGAAGTCGCGAGGATGGAAGGAATTAAAGGACAACTTGAGGCCCCCTGTCACCTACATAGGAAATCTACCCAAGCAACATCTGGCCTTGGGAACAAGGTAGCTTTTCTGAGGTTGCAGAACCCAGAGCAGATGCCCTCGGGGGCTGCAGGCGGAGTGGGTGGCCAACCCTCCAAGGCCCTTTCTCCAACTGGAAAGGGCTGGCTTGGTGGGTACCACCTTCCTCAGCAATTTCCTACCTGGAGGCCTTGGGGCTCCCCCTTGAGGCGATGAGGCAAACTTCTGCCTGAGACCTGGATTGAGACAGGCATGGGCAGCAAGGCAAAGAGCTGAGAAGCAGACCTCTAAGCTGGCCCTGGGCAGCTGAGGTCAGGGACTCATCTGACCTCCAGCTATCGGCCTGTGAGCTGCATGTCCTCAGCTGTGCCACACATTAAAGAGCAGAAGTGAAGTCAAGGGCCCAGGGGACTCAGGGACCAGTCATGTTCCTAGTGGACTTCCCCGAATCTGCATTAGGACAAGGTGAGGACAATCCTCGGCTTCTTCCAGAACAACCTTCATTTAAGAATGTATTTTAAGGGCCTGGGTATTCTGTGACGTCACTAGAACTGGATCACATGATATTTAGGAAGCTAGCATTTCAGAGCTGGAGAGATTGCAAGGCCACTTCTCTCCTGGAGGTATGACATGTTAGAGACATGTAAGAGACGTGTTAGAGACATGGGCTTCAATCAACTCTTCCACAGCTGTGTGGTGGGTTGGAAGAATGACCAAAGAGTGTTTTTAAAAACAGTTCCCGATTTCCACTCCCAAGCAACAGTTCTTTTTCTCTGTGCAGCTGTTTATAACATGCAGTCATGTGTTCTACACAGAGAGGATTTGCCTGAGAAAGACGTCACTAGAGAATTCTGTCGTTATCTGACCATCAAAGGTGGCCCTGACACAAACTGAGAGGGCCCTACGTCACGAGGAGGTATCATCTCTTTGAACCACCATTGAACACGTGGTCCATTGCTGACTGGAATGTTTTCATACTGGAACTCAGAATAAAGTTACCCATTGAAACCAGCACAGCCATTTTCTCAGTGCCAATTGCTTTAGCCAGAGGAGGCTCTGGGAGAGCCAGCCCAGCTCAACAGGAAGGAGTCAGCAGGTCTGGAGGCTTCATGCTGGCTGGCTGTGAGAGAAGGGGGTGCTATGGCCAGTCATCCTCTGTTTGTGGTCTCCAAAGCCTACCTGGAGGGTGGGAACTCTGGGCAAAGGCAAATCTAATTCAAGGAACTCTCGGGATGGTGAGAGGTCCTCAGTGCCCTGGCTGCCTCAGTCCAAATGTAACAGGACCCACAGACGACAGACATTGCTAAAGACACTAGTCAGCCTGTCCGGCAGACCTCATGGCCATATGTTTCCCCTCTCAACCAAAACCCTCTGTCCTTTCTATTTCTGTAGCTCCTGGACAAAGCTCTGCCTCTGTAGCCACAGCAAACCTGGACTGTGTGTGTGTGTGTGTGTATGTAGGCACATCAAGCCTTGGTCTTCGTGTGTGTGTGTGTGTGCAGGCACAGCCAGCCTTGGTCTTTGTATCTGTGTGTATGAATGCCCATGTTTGTGTGGTATGTATTCCCATGTGGGTGTGAAGGTCAGAGTTCAGCATTAGACATCCTCAGTTGCTCATTACCTTATTATTTTAATTTTTTAGGATTTACTTAGGGACTGGAGAGTGACTCAGTGGCTAAGAGCACTTGCTGTTATCTCACAGGACCCGGGTTCGATTCCCAGCACCGGAGGCTCCCAATCAGTTGTAGCTCTAGTTCTAAGGGGTCTGATGCCCTCTTCTGACCTCCACTGGCATCAGAAACACGGTGCACAGACAAACATGCAGGTGAGACACTTATGCACATAAAACAAGACAAATAAACCTTTTTTTTAAAAAAAGATTTATTTATTAATTATGTATACAGGGTTTTGTCTGCATGTATGCCTGCAGGCCAGAAAAGGGCCCCAGATCTCATTACAGATGGTTGTGAGCCACCATGTGGTTGCTGGGAATTGAACTCAGGGCCTTTGGAAGAGCAGGTCGTGCTCTTAACCACTGAGCTATATCTCCAGCCCAAGACAAATCTTTAAAAATTAAAAATAAAGATTATTTTATGTGTATGAGTGTTTGTCTGCATGTATACATGTGCACCACATTTGTGTAGAACCACAGAGGCCAGAAGAGGCTGTCAGCTCCCACAGAGCTAGAGTTACAGATGGCTATGAGTTGCTGGTCCGGCTGGCGGCTCTCCCCATACTCTATCGCTAGGGTTACAGGCGTGCTCCACCATGCCCAGATCTTACAAGTGCTTTTGGAGGGCACGTGTCTATGAGTGTATTTCCTGGGAGGGGCTAGAGCACTCTGAATATGAGAGGCCCCACCCCTTGAGCTGAGGTCCTGGATTGACTAAAGCGAGAGAAAAAGAAGCCAACAAAGGCATTCTCCTGTCACTGCTTCCAGCTCCACAGAGACGTGAGCAAGCAGCCTCTTGCTGCCATGGACAGGAGTTGGTCACTGCCATGGCCATGAAGCATGGGAGATTGCGCCCTCTGACTCATGACCCCAAATAAATCCTTCCTCCCTTGAGCTACTTCTTGTCAGTTTTTGGTCATAGTGAGGATGAAACAGCCAACGTGTCACACGTCAAGGGACAAAGGGAGGGAGAGATGCAATGTTTTCTCCAGCAAGGGTCCTGGTCCTAACCATATGCTCCCCCACCCCACCAACAAGTGCTACCAACTGGGAACCAAGGTTCAAATACATGAGCCTATGAGGGACATTTCTCATTGAAACCGCGGGGAGCAAGCTGCAGATGTCCGGCATGACTCAGGGAAAAGTCCTAGGTATCTGAGCGCGCAATCAGATGTTCAAAGCACATAAGAACAGAATGATACCAATAAGAATTAGAAAAGCACTGACTCTCAACCGCAGGCCCATCTCAGATGCTGACACCATAAAGAAAGAGTATAAAATGAACCAGGTGGCAGTGCACATCTTTAATCCTGGCACTAGGGAGGCAGAAGCAGGTGGATCTCTGTGAGTTCAAGGTCAACCTGGTCTACAGAGTGAGGACAGCCTCCAAAGCTATACAAGAAACCCTGTCTCTAAACAAACAACAATGAAAGACAAATATGCACATAATGACATATAAGAGTTATGATAATGACATATAAGATCATCAACCATAGTTTAAATAATAAGAAGATAACCAAATGATATACTAGGAATCAATTACACAGACTGAAAATATGAAACTCAATAGATTAACTGAGCAGAGAGGCAGGTTTAGCACAGGTGAAGAAAAGACGGACTTTAAGTAAGTTCTGGTACTTGTATCACCTGACTTATGTACAGAAAGACATGAGGATGGAAAGAATGAGCAGTTGGGAGACTTAAGTTCCAGGATGACCACACATTAGGTAACAAAGCAAACCTCAACAAATACAAAAAAATTGGAATAACCCCATGTATATTATTGGATCACCATGGCTTAAAATTAGAATTCAACAGCAACACTAATTCCAGAAAATCCACAAACACGTGGGAATTAAACAATGCTCACCTGAATCATTAATGGGTCAAGGAAGAAATAAGGGGAGAAATTAAAGACTTCCTATAATTCAATGAAAATGACCACACAAGCTGGGCAGTGGTGGCGCACGCCTTTAATCCCAGCACTCGGGAGGTAGAAGCAGGCGGATCTCTGTGAGTTCGAGGCCAGCCTGGTCTAGAAGAGCTAGTTCCAGGACAGGAATCAAAAAAAAAGCTACAGAGAAACCCTGTCTCAAAAATCAAAAAAAAAAAAAAAAAAAAGAAAAGAAAATGATGACACAACATACCCAAATTTATGGGACACAATGAAAGCAGTGTTAAGAGGAAAGTTCATAGCACTGAATGTTTACATAAAGAAGCTGAAAAAAAAAACTCACACTAGTGAGTTAACAGAACACCTGAAAGCTCTAGAAAAAAAAGAAGCAAACTCACCCAGGAGGACTAGACGGCAGGAAATAATCAAATTGAGAGCTGAAATAAACAAAATAGAAGCAAAGAAAACAATACAAAGAATCAATGAAACAAAGTTGGTTCTTCGAGAAAATCAACAAATTAGACATATCTTTATCCAAACTTACAAAAAGGCAGAGAGAGAATATCCAAGTTAACAAAACCAGAAATGAAAAGGGGGGCATAACAGCAGACATTGAGGGAATCCAGAGAATCATCAGGTCATATCTCGAAAATCTGTACTCCACAAAATTGGAAAACTTAAAGGAAGTGGACAACTTTCTGGATAAATATCACTTACCAAAATTAAATCAAGTCCAGATATGCAAATTAAATAGACCTATAACTGCTAAAGAAATAGAAACAGTAATCACAAATCTCCCAACCAAAACAAAAAACAAAACAAAACAAAACAAACAAACAAAAAAAACCCAGGACCAGATGGTTTCAGCTAAGAATACTACAATATTTTCTAAAAAGAAGTAATATCAAATCTCCTCAAATTGTTCCACACAATAGAAACAGAAGGAACATTGCCAAACTCTTTTTATGAGGCTACAATTACCCTGATACCCAAACCACACAAAGACATTACTAATAAAGAGAATCATAGACTAATCTCACTCATGAACATTAATGCAAAAATGCTCAATAAAATATTGGCAAATTGAATCCAAGAACACATCAGAAAAATCATCCACCACGACCAACTCAGCTTCATCCCAGAGATGCAGGGATGGTTCAACATATGAAAATCTGTCAATGTAATCCACCATATAAACAAACTGAAAAAAAACCCACGTGATCATCTCATTAGATGCTGAAAAATCCTTCTTTCTTTCTTTCCTTTTTTTTTTTTTTTTTTTTTTTTTTGGTTTTTTCGAGACAGGGTTTCTCTGTAGCTTTGGAGCCTGGCCTGAAACTAGCTCTTGTAGACCAGGCTGGCCTCGAACTCCCAGAGATCCGCCTGCCTCTGCCTCCTGAGTGCTGGGATTAAAGGCATGCGCCACCACCGCCCGGCTCTGAAAAACCTTTCAACACAATACAACATCCCTTAATGACAAAAGTCTTGGAGAGACCAGGGATACAAGGAAAATACCTAAACATAATAAGGGCGATATACAACAAGCCAACAGCCAACATCAAACTAAATGGAGAGAAACTTAAAGTGATCCCACAGAAATTAGGAACAAGACAAAGTTGTCCACTCTCTCCATATCTATTCAATATAGTTCTTGAGGTTCTAGGTAGAGTAATAAGATAATGAAAAAAGATCAAGGGGATACAAATAGGAAAAGAAAAAAATCAAACTCACTATTTGCTTATGATATGATAGTTTACATAAGCGACCCCAAAATTTCTACCAAGGAACTTCTACAACTCATAAACACCTTCAGTAATGTAGCAAGATACAAGATTAGCTTAAAAAAATCAGTAGTCCGCCTGTACACAGATGATAAATGGGCTGAGAAAGAAATCAAAGAAACACCACCCTTCACAATAGCCACAAATAGCATAAAATATCTCAGAGTAATCTAACCAAGATCAACATCAAGATTCAAGATCAAGTAATCTTGCAGATTCAATGCAATGCCCATCAAAATCCCGCAAAACTCTTCACAGACCTCAAAAGAACAATACTCAACTTCATATGGAAAAGCAAAAACAAACAAACAAACAAAAAACCTAGGATAACCAAAACCATCCTGTACAATAAAGGAACTTCTGGAGACACCACAATCCCTGACTTCAAACTCTACTACAGAGCTACAGTACTGAAAACAGCCTGGTATTGGCATAAAAACAGACAGGAGAGCAGGGAATGGAGTGGGGGGAGGAGAAGAGGAATGGGGATGGAGGAGGGGAGTGGGGAGGGGGCAATATGTGGGAGGAGGGGGAGGGAAATGGGAAACGGGGAGCAAGTGGAAATTTTAATTTAAAAAGAATAAAAATAGGGGCTGGAGAGATGGCTCAGCAGTTAAGAGGACTGACTCTTCTTCCAGAGGTCCTGAGTTCAATTCCCAGCAACCACATGGTGGCTCACAACCATCTACAATGAGATCTGGTGCCCTCTTCAGGGGTGCAGGTACACATGCAGACAGAGTATTGTATTCATAATAAATAAATAAATAAATAAATAAATAAATAAATCTTAAAAAAAATCTTTAAAAAAAAAGAATAAAAATAAATAAATAAATAAAAAAACAAAAAAACAGAAAAACAGACAGGAGGACCAATGAAACCAAATGGAAGACCCAGATATCAATCCACACGCCTACAAACACCTGATTTTTGACAAAGAAGCAAAAAATATCAAATGGAAAAAAGAAAACATATTCAGCAAACGTGCTGGCATAATTGGTTATCAACATGTAGAAGAATGCAAATAGATTCATATCTATCACCATGCACAAAACTCAAGTCCAAATGGATTAAAGACCTCAACATGAAGCCAACCATGCTAAAATTCACAGAAGAGAAAATGGGAAGTATACTTGAATGCATTGGTACAGGAGACCACTTCCTAAATATAATCCCAGTAGCATAGACACTGAGAGAAACAATTTAAAAAGTGGTACCTCCTGCAACTGAGAAGCTTCTGTAAAGCAAAGGACACAGTCAACAAGACAAAACAGCAGCTTACAGAATGGGAAAAGAGTTTCACCAACCCCACATCAGACAGAGGGCTGATCTCCAAAATATACAAAGAACTCAAGAAATTGGTCATCAAAAGAACAAATAATCCAATAAAAATGGGGTACAGACCTAAACAGAGAACTCTCAATGAAGAATCTAAAATGACTGAAAAACACTTAAGGAAATGCTCAACAGTCATTAGAGAAATGCAAATCAAAACAATTCTGAGATTCCATTTTACACCTGTAAGAATGACCAAGATAAAAAACACTGAAGACAACTTATGCTGGAGAGGCTGTGGGGAAAAGGGATCACTTCTGCATTACTGGTGGGAGGGCAAACTGGTACAGCCCCTTTGGATGTCAGTATGGCGATTTCTCAGAAAATTAGGAAACAACCTTCCTCAAGACCTAGTAATACCACTTTTGGGTATATACCCAAAGGATGCTCAATCGTACCACAAGGACATGTGCTCAACTATGTTCATAGCAGCATTATTTGTCATAGCCAGAACCTGGAAACAACCTAAATGCCCTTCAACCAAAGAATGGATAAGGAAAAGTGGTACATTTATACAATGGAGTTCTACACAGCAGGGAAAAATAATGACATCTTGAAATTTGTGGGCAAATGGGTGGATCTAGAAAACATCATAATGAGTGAGAAAATCCAGACCCAGAAAGACAAATATCATATGTACTCATTCATAAGTGGTTTTTAGACATAAAGCAAAGAAAACCAGCCTATAATTCACAATCCCAGAGAACCCAGACAACAATGAGCACCCTAAGAGAGACATACATGACATGGATCTAATCTACATGGGAAATAAAAAAAAAGGCAGGATCTCCTGAGTAAATTGGGAGCATGGAGACCATGGGAGAGGGTAGAAGGGGAGGGGAATGGAGAAAAATATAGAGCTTAATAAACACAAAAAAACTTGAAAAAAGATGAGATGTGCCTAAATTGAAGCAGGATGAGGTGTTAAGCCAAGAGAATTCCAAGCACTTCCACTCTCTGGCACAAAAGGCTAGCTATAGCAATGACTTGACAGGTGGCATTCTACACCTTTACACAGAGGCCCCTTTTAGTGCTCATTTTTGCAGAGTGCCATTGTGGATAAAATAGGAACTAAAAAGTCCAAACTCTTCTCTCAACTCAGAAAACTTCTCCAAAATGGCAGTAGAGTTTTCGTTGAATATACATTAAATCCGGGCTATGGTGGCGCACGCCTTTAATCCCAGCACTCGGGAGGCAGAGGCAGGCGGATCTCTGTGAGTTCGAGACCAGCCTGGTCTACAAGAGCTAGTTCCAGGACAGGCTCCAAAGCCACAGAGGAAACCCTGTCTCGAAAAACCAAAAAAAAAAAAAAAAAAAAAGTTCTATACATCAATACAAACACATTACACCAGAAAACCCTCCACATCACATACAACCACATTACACCAGAAAGCCCTCCACATCTCATATACCCACCGTCATGTGGGCGCTGGGGATGGATCTCAGAGCCTTGCACACACTGGGCAAGTATCCTCCATGCTCTTAGGTTTTGTTTTCCTCTCTTAAATTAATGCATTCTTTGATGATTTTAGGCATCTCTAATCCACCCTGATCACACTCTTCCCTCCAACACTCTCTTACTCATCTTACCATCAAAAACCTCCATTTCTCCCACCACGTCTGCATCCCACTTCAGTGGCTTTGTATTTTTATTTTTTTATGTGACCCACCCAACCAGGGCCACTCATGTGGATGTGGCTGTCAAGCTACCCATTGGGGCATGATTAATTCATAGTAACTTCTGAAGACAACGCCTTCTTCTCTTCCAGGGCTTCCCCTGGGATCCATGAGCCCTTCACCCGTCTGTGGCTGAATGTTTATGGGCCCAGCCTTGTGCAGACCCATGTAGGCAACCACAGCTTCTGTGAGATCATGAGTTCAAGGACTGTTCCATGCCCTAAGACAGTATTTCACGATCCTTCTTCCAACCATCTCTGACTCTTATGTTCTTTATCTCCCTCTTCCATGATGTCTTCTGGGGGAAGAGATATGAATGTCCTGTTTAGTTCTGAACACTCAACAGTCTCTTGTTCTCAGTACCCTGACCATCAGGGTCTTTGCATTAATTGTTCCTCGCTGAGAAGAAGAGCTTTGATGAAAGCTGAGAACTGCCCTAGGCTATGGACATAAATAATTATTTGGGAGCCAGCTTGACAATGTGTTCATTTTGCAAAACAAAAGTAGTTTGTCTGCCTTTTGTGTTTTTGATCTCCCTAGTCATGGGCTTTGACCAGGTGCACAATACCAAGCGGTCATCAGATCCAAGTGTAAGCCGGTGGGCTGCCCCAATAACAGATGTACCAATTATAGCATCAGTAGGCACCTCTTGTGTGGGAGGTTGTTACTGTTGCACGTAGGGTCCGAAACTGGACCATTGCTGACCTTTCTTGTAGGGGATTGCAGACCCTCAGATCCTAAATTTCCTGTGACCCCTTGCCTGCCGGAGTAAGCAATTTGTTTTCCTGTGCTTGCAGCTGCTCTAGGCACGAGACCCTCATGAGTTCCTGATAGCAGGGGAGTGGTGGTGGGCTTGCAACTGAAAAATCCCGTGAGAGTTAGGGCATGGCCATTTAGTAAAGGAGAGCACTATATAAGCTGCTCTGGAACACAATAAAGGGGGCATTCTTGTTTCAAGGATGACCTGTGTCTCTGTGTGTGTTTCAATCTCCAGCCCCTTGCCTGACTTGCGAACTGTCCTGTAGTCCAGGTGGGGTGCTACAAGTGAAGGCCCCAGTGAGATCGGAAACTAGGGATCCCTAAGAGATCGCCCTTGGGAATGGTGAGGGTGTACTGAAGATGGGTATGTGTATACGTGTTTTTTACATCCCCAGATCCTTGCCCGGCAGCGGTTCCCAGGTGGTGCAGGTGCCATAGGAGGCATCACTGTGATCAGGAACTAGGGATGCTCTGAGAGATGTCACCCACCTGCCTGCAACGTGGCTTCCACGAAGGATATACTGAAGCTTCCAGAATTGGTCCAGCATGGCTTCTCTGTATTCTGGAACCAAGGTATCTTCTGCAATAGGGTCTCACCATCCCATTTTTGTGGGCAATCAAACAGTTCTTGGGTTTTGAGTCAGGGTTTTTTTTTTAAAAAAAAATATTTATTTATTTATTATGTATACAATATTCTGTCTGTGTATATGCCTGAAGGCCAGAAGAGGGCACCAGACCTCTTTACAGATGGTTGTGAGCCACCATGTGGTTGCTGGGAATTGAACTCAGGACCTTTGGAAGAGCAGGCAATGCCCTTAATCACTGAGCCATCTCTCCAGCCCTTGAGTCAGGGTTTTGCAATATAGCATAGGCTGACCATACAGCTCACTAGTGCAGTCACCCAGAACTGAAGAGCTTGCCTTCTGGAGGGCTTTGCTACTTCTTTTACGCTAGCCAGAAAACCTCTTTCTTCAGCCCTTTCCCGTGTTTTTCTCACTAGCTGCAGTTAGACTATTCCTTCTAGAGAGGGATTCTAGTTAGCCTGTCAAGTGACCTTAAAGTATATTTTATGCAAATGAGAATATGAAATATGAGTTTTAAGGGTTCTTGACATTGTGTATTGAACTTATAATGTCATACTTGATAGTTATCAGGTTTCCATAAAAATTAAAACTAGATAATTTGGGGCTGGAGAGACAGTTTAGCAGTTAACAGCACTTGGCTGCTCTTTCAGAGGACCAGGGTTCAGTTCCCAGCACCCACATGGTGGCTCACAACTGCCTGTAACTCCAGTTTCAGGGGATCCAGGGCCTTCTGACCATCAGAGGCATTGCACGCACGTGGTCCACATACATACACTGAAGTGCTCACACATACACGTCAAATAAATAGTTTTACACATAAAGCCCTTCTTCCAGCTGACACCACCTCCCAGGCTACAGGAAGAGGGGACGGCCACTAAGAGAGACAGCAGCTGTGGCTTCAGGCACCATGATGAAAAGAACGGCATAAACACAGCATTTTGAAATATTGGAAGTGACTCCTGGCAAGGAGGGGCGATATCTGCCAGCACTCTTGATGGTTCTGGAAATTGGGCTGTGGGGTTGGGAGGAGTATATTTTGTTCTAAGCCTTGAGAAGTATTTTTTTCTGCAATTTTTAGAAAAATTGAAATATATTAAATTCTAGAAATCGCCTCTGTGCTACTTTTTCTTCTCCCCAAGTAAAAGGGCACGGTCTCACCCTTGGGTGCTTCACGGGTCGTGTAGTTTTTTCTATTTCTTCGCTGGTGTTCTGAAGCTAAAGCTACCTTGGTGTCCCGGAACTGAGCCCTTGAGTCATCTGGAAACACAGCCGCGTGTGTGGCCTCAGGTGTCTGTCGTCCTGGCTCCTTTGGAGGACCTGGGTGCTCCCGTGAGTTCCCCGGTGCCTGCAGTGCCTCCAGGTGGAGGGGAGCCCCTTCAACATCAGAGGGGGGGCTTGGTATTTTGCTGGGAGTGTTGGCAGGTGAACTAGTTATAAAGGCCGTTTAGGCTGAGGGTTTGCATCTGCAGCAGGCTGCCTAGTCCACTCCCAAATAGACTTCTGCCACAGAACACTGGTGCTCAGCAAGTGCCTCTGAACTCCAGTAGAGTTTGCAACTTGTTAGCGTTCTTAACCTTGAACATCAGGAGAAAAGGAGGGTGGGAGGGGTGGAGGGAGGACGGGGGAGGAAGGAAACTCTTAGATCTGATAGACAATTTTAGAAACATATCAGCGTTCAAAATCGATATATAAAACCCAGCAACTGTTCTATTTACAGTAACAACTGTTAAGAGAAAGAAATCAGGAAAGCGGTCTCGTTCACAATAGCCTCAATGCAAGCAAAGAGAAAGCAACGGGGGCCAAAAATTATTAGAGTCCAGCATATATGTGTGTAAAACTGTAAAAAAGAAATTAAGAGACTATATTGTAAGACGTAAGTTAGAAAGAACTAAGTACTGGCTTATGTCTGAAATTCCAGCACTTGGGAGTCTGAGGCCTGCAATGAATCAGAGACTTTCTGCTTGTTGGCTATGGAGAGTGTCCCTGTCTCAAAAACCAAACCAAACAAACAGAAGTGACCAGAAGAAAACAGCAAACACCGTGCTTCTGACCAGCACCCCAGTGATGGGATCCCACCTGTCACTCCAGCTCCAGGGCATCTGGAGCCCCCTTCTGGCCTGTCAGGGCACCCACACACATGTGGCACATACCATACGTGCCCTCACCACCCTGTGATTCGTGTGTCCTTTATGGCTGTGAAGAGTACCACGGGGCAAAGCCAGGGGCAAGCCCTGTGTAGCTTGTGCAGTAGTCAGGACTCCTGGACCACAGCTGCAGCACCACTAGTGTCTGGAGGGCGGAACCAGAGAGAATACTTTCCTGGCAACCTTGCTCAAGCAGCCTGCCCCTTCGGCAATCTTCTAAAATAAAAATCTTTCAAACACATATGCAATTTAAGTGGAGGTCTGCGAATTTCTGATATGCACTCAAGGAACCCTTTCTCTTGTCCCAGTTCACTTGACCACTTTTATTTTCCTCAGGTTTTATTTTATGTGTGTAGGCGCTTTGCCTGCATATGTATGTGCACCATGTGTGCAGTGCCCACGGGGGCCAGAAGAGGGTGTCAGATTCCCTGGACGTGGAGTTACAGATGGTTTGAATGGCCATGTGGAGGCTGGGGGTTAGCCTGGCACTCACTGCCATCCCTCTAGACCACTTGACTCCTTTTTATTTTAATTTTAATTTTATATGCATTGGTGTTTTGCCTGCATGTATATCTGTGTGAGGGTGTCGGAATCCCTGGAACTAGAGTTACAGACAGTTGTGAGCTGCCATGCGGGTGCTGGGAACCAAACCCACATCCTCTGGAAGAGCAGCCGCTGCTGTGTGGGTACAGATGATGGGCAGCAGGCAGAGATGACTGTAGGGGAGCGTAGGGGAGGGAGATGGCAGGAAGTGAAGGGGGGTTCCCTGAACACTATCTCTTCTCTCCTCTCCTCAGCCTGGGGCCCTTTCTTGAGCGATGGCTCTCAGTGGAGCACATGATCCTTCTCATTGGCTCCTCGTCCATCTCTTCCTCCTGCCTTCTCACTCACCACTCTTGGGCTCAGCCTCCCTCCTCCTCTTTCCTTTCTGCCTCCTCCTCCGGTCTCTCGTCTTGCCCACAGGACTGTTGAGACAGTCAATGCTCGACTTGGAGCTTTGAAAGGGGTCATCTTTGTGGCTTTCCCTGTTTGGAAATGAGTCTGCCTGCTGGTGATGCTTGGGTTGGGCTTCTTGAGATGCAGGTTCATCAGAGGCAAAGGTCTCTCCAACGCCAAATCCATCCATGATCAAGGTACTTCAAGCTCCTAGTGGCTACGGCTACTGTGAGAGGTGAGGCCATCTCTGAGCCATTCCCCTCATTGTCTAACAGAGCAAAGAGATGGATTCAGCTTTTAAAAAGGAGAGAAACCAATAGTAGTCGTTGAGGCCTCACACTGCTGGCAGATGGCTACCTCTGCTCAGGCCTCTGTGGCATTGCCTTGGCTGAAGCCACACTTGGGTGTGAACCTCTGGCTTCCTCTTTCCAGGAGACATCTTGGTCATCTCAGAGCCCTTGTGACGCAAGCTGAGATTTACATTGAGATAACAGCACAGCCTAGCTCCTCTGGGTGCACAGTTTTCGATGCCCTGCTGTGCCACAGGTGCCACACTGAAGGATGCTAGAGATCTAATCACAGTTGCTCACCCCCAGGGACCGAGACGAGCCTCTTATTTTTCATTTTGGCACCTCTAGACTTCAGACAGTGCCAGGAGACAGTGTGAGCACCACAGAAACTGTCCACCATGGGGACAGAGGAGTCTGGAGGCTGAGACCAGGGGCTGCCTGGCTTCAGCGGCATCTGCACTGGAGACTGAGCATGGAGTTAGAAATTGAGTTGATGAAGGGTTATTATAAATTCTTCTTCTCCCCAGTTCTCCCACCTGCAACCTAAATTATTAACATTCTCCGTGGTCCTAGAAATGGATAAAATTGAGGTACCTTGAGAATGTTTCTGAAGCCAGCAACTTCGTACCACTTTCCCCATGAGCCCTGCACGGCACCCCAGTGCACCCTCTCCAGTTCCAGGCCTGCCCTGCTCTCTGTTGTGATGGTAACGGACTAAACCTCTGAAGCTGTCAGCAAGCCCCCAGCTAGATGCTTTCCTTTGTAAGAGTTGCTGTGGTCATGGTGTCCCTCACAGCAATAGAACAGTGATAAAGACAGTTCCCTAGGCTGCTGTTTGTCAGTGTGTTACAGCATGCTGACAGAAACAAAACCAAGTCAGTGTTAGATGAATCTCAGGAATTGGTGAGTGCCAAAACCTCCCCTTCTCAGTTTCTGTCCAGGCCCCATGAAGGAGGGCACCAGGTGTCACCAGTAAAGCCCATCATGCTCCACCTCTAAGGTGGGAGACGGAATCATTTGTCTCGTACACAATGTCATATGTCTCTTGAAAAACCACCTAAAATATAAATATCCTGCCACTCACCACGTGTTTCCCCATCCAACCTCGTCATCTGTGGTCGTTTCTCCAATGGACTGGCAGTGCCCCTGTAAATGGTGATTTCTCAGGCCGTGGCTGCAGCGCTTCTGTAATTAACGTGGAAAATTATTTAGGTGACAGAGACTCTCCTAATAGGTCGCTTTCACTATGGACAACAACTATTTTATTTTTCTCTGTAAGACCTTTTGTTCAATACAGCTTTCTGCCTGCAAATTCCGGTAACTGAGCGCTAACAGACTGAAGCGTTGTTGTAAGTGGCAGACAGAGAGCCGCACCCCAGAGAAAACAGAGTGTGTGTTTCAGAAGAGCAGGATGATACAGTGTGGGGCACGGTGCACAGCCAACCACCAGTTTCTACAAGCTTGAAACATGCAGAATTCTGAAACACAAAAATGAGGATTATGTGAGACACTTTGAGACAGTAACCTCTGCCTCCAGGGACCAACGCCAGCAGTGGGAGCCATCTGAGGCTGAGCCCACAGTGGGCGGGCGGTTCCCATGTGAGGTTATGAGGGGGGTGCTATGTGGCAGTTTGGGCAGAAGTTTACTATAGTTAAGGTTCACTTTATTTAAGGCTGAAGAGATCAGTCAGTCATTATAGGGGCTTGCTGCTCTTGCAGAGGACTCAAGCTCAGCTCCCAGTGCTCCTGTTCATAACTGTCTGTAACTCCAGCTCCAGGAGGGCCTATGCCTTCTTCTGGCTCCTGTGTGTACTCTATGTGACATTCATTCTTACATATAAATAGATAAAAATAAATCCCCTTTTAGAAGATTTTATATGTGTATGTGTGCTGTGTGGTATGTGCATGTATGTGTATGTGGTATATGTGTGCTGTGTGGTACTGTATGTATGTGTGTGTGTGGTGTATGTGTATGTGTGTTTTGTGTGTGTGTGCTGTGTGGTATGTGTATATATGTGTGTGTGGACACATTTAGGTGTCCTCCTCAGCCACTTTCCACTCCGTTCATTGAGAAAGAGGCTTTTTAAAATTTTCTTTTGTTTTAATTTATTATACATACAGTGTTCTGGGGCACCAGATCTCAGTACAGATGGGTGTGAGCCATCATGCATGCGGTTGCTGGGAATTGAATTCAGGTCTTCTGGAAGAGCAGTCAATGCTCTTAACCTCAGAGCCATTTCTCCAGCCTCAGGGAAAGAAGCTTTCACTGAACCTGGAACTTGCTGCTTCTGCCAGAATGTCTGGCTGTGGGACTCCACAGATCCTTCTAGCTCTGCCTCCTCTGCAGGCTGGGGTTGCTCTGTGCTTCTTCTTTTATGTGGATTATGGAAATCCAAGCCAGGGTCTCCACACTTGCTGGGCATACGCTTTGCCTGCTCAACCCTCGCCCCAACCTGCTGTGCTATTTGGAGTGATTGCTTTGTTCCTGTGGACTTAACAGAAACATTCAGAATGTGTGTGTATGGGAGAGGAGAAAGACACACAGGGAGGTGGCTGAGGTCGCTCCCTTCCCTGTACTGGATGAGAAGCATCTGAAATGGGATTTCTTCTTTCCGCACGTGGGGTTAATTATAATCTTCCGCACCTCACCATTTCGGGGAGAAGGAACAATGTGCTTTCTCGCATATTCTTCATTCTAAAGTGAAGGACAGAGAACCCTGGGACCCAGTGCCTGCGAGGCCACCCCAGGCAGAGTCATCCCAACACTGTAGTTCAGCTGGGTTTCTGGGTGACAGATGTGACCTTGGGGAGGCCATTGATGTGGGAGCTATCCATGACTTTGACTTTATAATCAGTTACTTAAAAGGAGAAGTTTGTTTTTAAAGGAAAGGGGCTGGACAGATGGCTGAGCAGTTAAGAGTGTGTATCACTCTTGCAGCGGGAGGACCAGGCTCAGTTCCCAGCATCCACACCAGGAGGCCCATGGCTGTCTGAACTGCAGCTCCACGGGAATGTGCCGTCTCCAAGTCACTTGGAGGCATGTTTGCCTACGCACAGATACACATAAGGAAAAATAAAACAAATGGCCTGGTGTGGCCATTTTAACCCTAGTCTTTAATTTCAGTACTCAGGAGGCAGAGTCAGGCAGACCTCTGTGAGTACTGGGCTAGCTTAGTCTATATAGGTAGTGCCGGGTCAGCCAGGGCTACATAGTAAGACCCTGTCTCAAATAAATCTTTACAATCAATGCTGTCAACAGATGCTCAAGGACCTTTCCTCTCCTCTCTCCTCTCTTCTCTTTTCTATTCCTTTCTTTCTTTCTTTCTTTCTTTCTTTCTTTCTTTCTTTCTTTCTTTCTTTCTTTCTTTGATAAGGTTTCATGTAGCCCAGGCTAACCTTTATCTTATTGTGTACCTGAGAAGTGCTTTGAACTCCAAATCTTTCTACCTCCACTTTCCAAGTTCTGGAATCATGTGTGCAGCACCACACTCCCGAGGTCTCTCTTCCTAAGCTGCTGCCCACCTGTCTGCAGATCAGAATCCTACGGAGTGAGCACCGCCCCTCCCCCCATGCCAATTCCCAATCTCTAGAATTTGTAGTTGTTATGTTATAGGGAGAAAGGTCTTCACAAGCGTGATTCAATCAATGGTCTTGAGATGGGGGTTTACTGTGGATTGTCTGGATGGTCCCCAAATACAGTCACAGTGCTTACAGACGAGAAGCAGAGAGAGACTGGCCATAAACACACTGAGAAGCAGACATGAAGATGGGGACCAAGATGGTGGAACGCACCTGGAAGGAAGAGGGAAGGACTGCCCCTTTGAGCATCCCACAAAGCAGCCATCTTGTCCCCAGGATTGTAAAAGGAAAAATAGTGTTTTAGGCCACTGGTAATGTGTCATACCCGCTGAAGGAGACCAACACACAGGGGAGATACGTACATGTTCCTGCTGGGCTAGGGAGGGGACCCAGTTGTCCCCGTCCAGGTGCATCACTGATGAGGCTGACTTTCCGCTGTCATGACGAGCAGCAGCAGCAGCAGAGAACACTGAGCTAGCACTGGTATTTCCATATTGAACACGATACTGTCTTAAAGGTTAGGGCTTTCCCCAAGCTTGGTGAGGAGAATTATATAGGTATGAATTCAGGTGTCAGGAGATGCTTCTAAAAGATAAACCCATCGTTCAGGAGAGAATTAGATTCATGAGTCACAAAACAGAGGCCAAGAGAAGCATGCTGTCTGCTGAAGCAGCATCTAAGACCGAGGCCGGAGAGAGACCGGGTAGAAAGCCTGCCTTGCTTTGGTCCTCAGGACTCAGGTTCAAAAGCAAAAACCAGGCATGGTAGCGCATGCTTGCGATCCTAGTTCTCAGGGAGGCAGTCAAGTGGACCCCTGGGGTTCACTGGCCAGTCAGCCTACTGAAATTAGGGAGTTCCAGACCAGGGAAAGAATGGTAGCAGGGTGTGGCCCATGCTTTAGTCTCAGCACTCAGGAGGCAGAGGCAGGCAGATCTCTGTGAGTTCGAAGCCAGCTACACTCACTTTGTAGAGTTCCAGGACAGTTACACAGAGAAACCCTGTCTTGAAACAAACAAAGAAAGAACAGGATAGATGGAGCTGGAGAGGTGGCTCGGTGGTTAAGGGCACCAGGGACTAGTCTTCCGAGGGACTAGGGTTTGATTCCCAGCAACCACATACAGCTCACAACACTCTAGTTCCAGGGGATCCCACACCCTCCACTGGCATAAATGTGATGCATAGACATACAAACAGACAAAACACCCATATATACAAAATAAGTTTATAAAATAACTAACAAAGAAAAACAGTAAAGGTTGTTTAATTTGGTTGAACTGATTGAGCAGCAAATCTCAGGATCCTGCTGTACCCCCCCCCCCCCAATGCTGGGATTACAAATGTACACCATCATATGTGACTCTGGGATCACAAATGCACACTGCACTTGACTCTGGGATCACAGATGCACATCATATGCGACTCTGGGATCACAGATGCACACCACACACAACTCTGGGATCACAGATATACACACCACACTCAACTCTGGGATCACAGATGCACACACCACACTCGACTCTGGGATCACAGACGCACACACCACATGTGACTCTGGGATCACAGATGGACACACCACACACAACTCTGGGTCTTCATGCTTGCACAGAAGCACTTTACCAATTGAGCTATATGCCAGCTTTTATTTCTTTATTTTTAATTTAAAGTCCATAACCACTTCCTAAATGTCTCTATTATAAATGACATTGGGGTGACAGTGTTTGGAATTTGGTGGTGGTTGAATAAAAGAGGAAGGAAGGAAGGAAGGAAGGAAGGAAGGAAGGAAGGAAGGAAGAAAGGAAGGAAGGGGGGAAGGGGGGAAGGAGGGAAGGAAGGAGGGAGGGAAAGAAGGAGGGAAGGAAGGAGGGAGGGAAGGAGGGATGGAAGGAAGGAAAGGATGTGACTGTCTCTAGGTATGGAGGAGGAGAAAGTTGGTTGTAGATAAAAGGGAGCACAGAGCCAGAGACAAGGACATCTGACATCTGGGAGAGTCTAGTGTGGACATGACCGTGGGTTGGGGCCATGTGAGGAGAAAGGGGAGACAGGGAAGAGCAGCTGCCAACCAAGAGGGGTGGCCTGGGCCAAGAGACTGGCCAAGAGAGTAGACAGAAAAAGACCAGGTAACCAAATGGCTGGATTATACAGGGTAGGTAGCTGGGGGAAGGGTAGCCCAACCCCTGGGTTGGAGGGTTGGGAGAGAAGGTGGGGTATGCCAGCCATACCCTGTAACAGGTAGGAACTGAGGGATGTTGGGAGAGCAGTCAGGTAGGCTTAGATATGTTAAATAGGCACCTCAGTGTTTGTCCAGGAGTTTGAGACCCAACAGTGGAGACCCTTCTTCCCTGCTTGTGTTCTAGAAAACAACCTTGATGTGGGAGGTGATGTATGCTGTGAATATGTTTTATTGCCATTGATTAATAAAGAAGCTACTTTTGGCCAATGGTTTAATAGAGTAAAGCGAGGCTGAAATATATATATATATATATATATATATATATATATATATATATATAGAGAGAGAGAGAGAGAGAGAGAGAGAGAGAGAGAGAAGGCAGAGTCAAGGAGAAGCCACGTAGACCGGAGACAGACTTCACTGGAAGGAACTTTACCTGGTAAGCTGTAGCCACGTGGTGATACAGAGATGAATAGAAATGGGTTAATTTAAGATGTAAGCATTGTCCAGAAATATGCTTAAGCTATTGGCCAAACAGTATTGCAAATAATACAGTTTCTGAGTGATTGTTTTGTAGTCTGAGCATTCGGGAACAAACATGCGGCCTCTGCTAACAATTTGGCACTCAACGTTGGGCTGACTACATCCACATAAAAAAGTCTGAGAGATCTTAAAAAAGAATTCTAGACACAAAAGAACAGAGCTAAGCTTGGCTTTTCAGTAGCAGCATTTTCTCGGGTGGGCTCTGTTTGTGAGAAGTAAGCAGAGGTATGATTCTTTTAAGAGAAGGCTTCCTGTCTCAGTGGTAGCAGCAAAAACTGTGCAGCTCCTTTTTAGAAGGCTTCCTGGTTCGTGCTAGTCACACAAACAACTCTGACTTTCGGGAGATCCAACTATGGAGCATTTAAATGGGGTTTGTGAGCAGAATGCTATAACTTGCTTAATGGCAACATAGACCCCCTGTGTGCCTGAAAATGGGACCATGAGCATGGTTCACAGAGGTGGTAACGGATCTCCACCATGTTGGACTGAGCAGAGCCAAAAGGCAAAGCAGCCTTAGTCCTAGCCATGCTAATTAGCATTTTAAAAAGCAGTCCTGGCCGGGCGGTGGTGGCACACGTCTTTAATCCCAGCACTTGGGAGGCAGAGGCAGGCGGATCTCTGTGAGTTCGAGACCAGCCTGGTCTACAAGAGCTAGTTCCAGGACAGGCTCCAAAACCACAGAGAAACCCTGTCTCGAAAAACCAAAAAAAAAAAAAAAAAAAGCAGTCCTGGTCAGAAAAGGATTATAGCTACACAGTAAAGTCAAATGAAAAAGACTTCTAAATGAGTCACAATACGTATAAAAAATGTACATAGGCTTGGGAGAGAGAAGAAAAAGAGTATATCAAGTTATAAAAAAAGTAAATGGTATTTTAAAAAATAAAAGTCTTTAAAGAGACAGAGTAAACTTGTTAAAAAAAGTGATAGAGTAAGGAAAATAAGCCACATAAACATGAACTATACACAGAGAGTATTATATATACTATTGTGTTTTCTTTGACTTTTTTGACTTCTTTTGACTGCAGAGAGGCATTTGATTTTGTGGATTGCGAAGCTAAACCAACACATATATTTGAAAGGTTTCTTGACTTCAAAATTTAGTTAGGTCTAAGGATATGTTGTTTTGAAAAAGAGATTCTTCTTTTATTTCCAGAGAGGATGAGAACCTGTGGGTTCCTTCCAGACCAATGTGATTTGATGGACCAAGACCTTCTGAGACGTCACTGTGAACACCTCCCAAAATTACTTTGTTCAACAAATGCAGTTTGGAGAGAACTATACCCAAATTTCCAAATATTGTTCATTTAAAGAGGGATATGCTATAGAGATTTGCATTGGTATGGATCTTGGTTTACTGATACAAATTTAAGGTCAATTTTGTTATATATAGTTCTGCTTTTGATTATGATATTGTGTTTGTGCAGCTCATTTAAAAATGTAATGTATAATTAAGAAATATAGGTTAATAGATAATCATCTATAATGTTAGGTGTTCTAGATATATAGAGATATATTTCATTAGCTAGGTATTCTCCAAATCTTTCAAAGACCTTTAGAATATGGCATTTAAAATGTTTTAAGAACTTAGACTTTTCTTTCTTTTTTTAAGATTTATTTATTATTTATACAGTGTTCTGTTTGTATGTATGTTGCAGGCCAGAAAAGGGCGCCAGATCTCATTACAAATGGTGTGAGCCACCATGTGGTTGCTGGGAACTGAACTCAGGACCTCTAGAAGAGCAGTCAGTACTCTTAACCTCTGAGCCATCTTTCCAGTCCCAAGAACTTAGACTTTTCATGACAATAAGACACATCTGTTCCTGGCAGCACCAATCTACTTCAAGAGGATGATGGGCATTGAAGAGGCTCCTCATGGAGTTTGTTAGCCTTTTGGGCAAGAAACTGCTCTTACCGGAACTGTTTGACTGGACTTGCAGGACCCACAGAAGAATTACAGCTGAAGCAGCCTTAAAAAGGTGAGACAGGGGGCTGGAGAGATGGCTCAGAGGTTAAGAGCATTGCCTGCTCTTCCAAAGGTCCTGAGTTCAATTCCCAGCAACCACGTGGTGGCTCACAACCATTTGTAATGAGGTCTGGTGCCCTCTTCTGGCCTTCAGGCATACACAGAGACAGAATATTGTATACTTAATAAATAAATAAATATTAAAAAAAAAAAAGGTGAGACAGTTCCTCAGAGTTCCTGCTTCATGAAAGAGTCTGCCAGACATTCTACAGGACACAGAAGAAAGTCACTGACAAACTGCCAATACAGGTGGAACTGTCTTTGAAATTTCCTGCTTCATGGAAAAGTCTGCTGGGTACTATGGACCAGTAGACTGAAGATGGATATCCCAATGTTACAGAAGAACTTTGGGTGACTGTCCAGGCAGCGAGATGTCTCTGTCAATTCTAGTGTTTTGGAAGTTGCCTACAATGCACTTCCTGTTTACTTAGGTAATATTATATCCTTCTGGGGTCTTTGATGGAGTTGAAGAATAGATAGTTATAGTTCTCCTTAGTTATGCTAAAATATAAAGTAGATATAAATATTGTAACTATATTTATTGCTTCATACCTGTTTTGTTATATATAATCTTGCTATGTTAAAGTTAAAATCTTCCTTTTTCTTTAGACAGAAAATGGGAGGTGATGTATGCTGTGAATATGTTTTATTGCCAGTGGTTAATAAAGAAGCTGCTTTCGGTCAATGGCTTAACAGAGTAAAGCCAGGTTGAAAGAGATATAGAGAGAGTAGGCAGAGTCAAGGAGAAGCCACATAGCCCCACCAGAGACAGACTTCGCCAGATGAAACTTTACCCAGTAAGTCACAGTCATGTGGCAATACACAGATGAATAGAAATGGGTTAATTTAAGATATAACAGTTAGCCAGAAATACGTTTAAGCTATAGGTCAAATAGTATTGCAAATAATATAGTTTCTGAGGGATTATTTCATGGTCTGGGCACGCCCCTCACCCCCGACATCCATCACAGTCCTGAGGAGTGTGATGACCCCTGTTTGTCTCTGCCCTAGATACAAGAAGAAAAGACAGATGGTATCAACTAAAGCTTGAGAGGAAATAGCCCCTGGGGGTGGGGCAGGACTATCAAAAACCAGAGGTAGTTGTGACGTTAACTTTTTCACTCTTCAGATTGACTTATGAACCACAGGTCGGCAGACATGCAGCAGCAGGCGGAGGAGAGCAGGCAGCTGTGACAACCTCAGAACAAAGGCTCTGCTCAGGTACCTGCTAAGGAGCATCCTGGGGTTGGGGTGCCAAGGCGATTCAGGGGTGCTTTCATCTCCTCACAGAGAGGTCAAGAGAAGGCTAACTTCTAAAAAAGAAACTGAATGTCTCCAAAGCCTGAGCTTGGGTATGTCTTGCTGGCTGACAGGACGGGCCTGCCTCTTGCTATCTCCAGAACACAGGAGGGAGGGAAAGCTTCGCAGGAGGGGAAACTAAGCAAGGATAAGCTCTCCTGGGGACCAGCCTTTACCTCGAAAGCTTCCTTTCCGTCACACCATCTTGTATGTCTCTCAGTGAAGTTTCAGAATTTGTGTGTGTCGGGGGGAGTGTTGAGGATGGTGTTGTGCACACTAAGCATGCGTTCTACCAGTGAGCAACACCCTCAGACCCCGTAAGTTTTTATTCTCTATTATTTCATTTTTTGTGTGTACATATGCATGCATGTATGTCTGTACAGGTCAGGAGTCAACCTTGGTGCCAGCCTTCAGGTGTTCTCTGCTGTGTTTCTTGAGACAGAGTCTCTCAGCTTCGTGCTCACTAAGCAGGCCGGGCTGGCCGGAGCCCCAGAGAGCTGCCTGTCTCTGCCTCCAGCACAGGGATTGCAGGAACATGCCACTGCACGTGAGTTTTGGGGCTTGAATTGAGGTCTTCATCCTTGCTCGACAAGCATCTTACTGAGCTATCTCTTCCTAGGCCCTAGTTTTTGATATGACTGGATGATATATAGTCTTTCTGATATGACTGGATGACACAAAGCCTTTTTGATATGAGGGGGTGATATAGCATCTCTAATATGACTGGATGATATAGCCTTTATCAGGTTTACTTTCTGGAAAACCTGATGCTTTTCATTTTTAGTGTAGTTGGGATCATTTTTTCTATTGCATTTTAAATTTTTTCTGGGGGTTATGGAAGCAATGAAAGAATATCATGAATTCATGAATATCATGGGATATATCTAAAGCAAAATATGAAACATCATTTATGTTACTTGTGAATTAATACATAAATATTATATGTTGCATATACCTAGGTATTTTGCTTGTTTGAGAAAGGGTTCCTCTTTGTAGCCCTGGTTGTCCTGGAACTCTGTAGACCAGGCTAGCTTTGAACACAGAGATCCACCTGCTTCTGCCTCCTAAATGCTGGGATTATAGACATGCACCACCAATTTTACCTGCATATTGTTTATGGATACATAAAATGAAAGAGAAGCTAGGCATAGCGGCACACGCTTTCAATCCCAACACTTGGGAAGCAGAGGCAGTTGGATCTTTGTGAGTTTGAGGCCAGCCTGGTCTACATAGTAAGTTCTAGGGCAGCCAGTGCTACATAATGAGATTCTATCTCAAAAATATAAAAATTAGTTAATTAAAATAAGGAGGGAGGGAGGGAGAAAGAGGTAGGGAAAGAGGAGCCACACAAGGTGGTACATGGTACAGATCTATATCAGCACCAGGGGGCTGAGGCATGAGGCCAGCCTGGGCTAAGTAGTAGGTTCCCAAACCGCCTACCCTGTATAAAGGAAGCAAAACCTAGGGAGGATACCGCACCCTGGTGGTGGAGCACGTGTGCCCATTAACACCTGATATTGAGCCCCAAGGGGCGAGGGGAGGGGCTCAAGGGCTCCAGTGTGTCCATGCAATCCTCAGCATCTCTCATACTCCTCTTTGGCCAGTCTCCTGCCTCAATGGATTACACGCTGGAGCCCAATGTGACGGACTACTACTCTGACGGCTTCGCCATGCCCTGTGACACGGAGCTCATCCTCAGGGGCAGCAGGTTGCCACTTGCCCTCTTCTACTGCATCTTGTTTGTACTGGGCCTTCTGGGAAACAGCCTGGTCATCCTGGTCCTTGTGGCCTGCAAGAAGCTGAGGAGTATCACGGACATCTACCTCCTGAACCTGGCCATTTCAGACCTGCTCTTTGTCTTCTCGTTCCCGTTCCAGACTCACTACCTGCTGGACCAGTGGGTGTTTGGGACTGTCATGTGTAAAGTGGTCTCCGGCTTTTACTATATGGGCTTTTTCAGCAGCATGTTCTTCATCACCCTCATGAGCGTGGACAGGTACCTGGCTATTGTCCACGCTGTCTATGCCCTCAAAGTGAGGACGGCCCGAGTGGGCATGGCCCTGAGCCTGGTGGTGTGGCTGACGGCCGTCTTGGCCACCATTCCGCTGCTGGTGTTTTATCAAGTGGCTGCTGAGGATGGTATTCTACAGTGCTTCCCGTTTTACGACAACCAGTCTTTGAAGTGGAAGCTGTCTGCTCACTTTGAAGTGAACACCTTGGGCCTGCTGCTCCCCTTCACCATCCTTCTCTTCTGCTACATCAGGATCCTGCAGCAGCTGCGGGGCTGCCAGAACCACAACCGGACCAGGGCCGTCAAGCTGGTGCTCACTGTAGTCATCGCGTCTTTGCTCTTCTGGGTCCCCTTCAACGTAGTCCTCTTCCTCACGTCCCTGCACGACATGCATGTCTTGGATGGATGTGCCATGAGCCAGAATCTGGCTCTGGCTACCCATGTCACGGAGGTCATCTCTTTCACACACTGCTGTGTGAACCCTGTCATCTATGCTTTCATAGGAGAGAAGTTCAAGAAATACCTCGTGAACGTGTTTCCAAAAGGTTGCAGCCACCTCTTCCTCTACCTAGGGAAACAGATGTCGGTGGGGGCGTGGGATACGCGCTCTTCCATAGGGAGACAGATGCCTGCGGGGGCGTGGGATACACGCTCTTCTCACTCCTCCACCCTGGACTACATTTTGTAGGAGGGCGTGCACAGGTTGTGCCTCCGCCACTCTTCCTACTCCCATTCTGTCCCCGTCTCCCCGCTTCCCCTCCTCCCACTTCCCCTGGTTTACCGAGACAGAGTCGCACTTTGCAGCCCAGCCTGGCTTTGAACTCTCAATTCTTCTGTCTCCGCCTGCTAAATGCAAGTGCCATCCTTTTTTGTTTGTTTTTTCGAGACGGGGGTTTCTCTGTTCAACAGCGCAGCTGGAACTCGTTTTGTAGACCAGGCTGGCCTCGAACTCTCTGAGACCTGCCTGCCTCTGCCTCCTGAGTGCTAGGATTAAAGGTGTGTGCCACCACATCAGGCTAACACCATCTTTCTTTAAAAGAGATAAAATACTTTTTTTTTCTTGAAAAAAGAGACCTCATAGTTTTGGGATTTGTGTGTGCATGTTGTGTTCATGAGAGACAATGTTTTATAATTTTTCTCATTCCCAATGATCTAACAAGGTTTGATTTCTTAAAATGCATTGAGAAATGTTCCTTTTAAAATCTATTCTCTGAAATGGTTTGTGTAAAAAAAAATAGCATTAGTTTCTCTTTGAAGGTTTGATGCAATTTATTAATAAACCCATCCAAGGTACTTCTGTACAAAGATTTGCATTTAATATACCACACAGAGACATTTAGTGATGTGGGATTCCTCTCTGTATTCTGTGAATATGTTTTATTGTCATTGGTTAATAAAGAAGCTGTTTTTGTCAATGGCTTTACAGAGTAAAGCCAGGTGGAAAATCCGAACAGAGATGTAGAATAGCAGGCAGAGTCAGGGAGATGCCACATAGCCGCGGCAGGAGACAGACACCTGATGGAACCTTGCTGGCAGGCCACAACCATGTAGAGATACACAGATTAATAGCCGGAAATGTGCCTAAGCTATTGGCTAAGCAGTGCTGTAATTGATATAGTTTCTGTGTGCTTATTTTGGATCTGGGTGGGCAGAAATGAACAAGCAGCTTCTGCCTACAATTCAGCTTTTCTACCTGCTTTTGATTTGTAAGAAATTTTGCTGTTCTTTTTAAGTTCACAAATACATGAACATGAAATCTGCACAATTAATTTTGTTGAACATCTTTTTTAGTGTGAGGACGTCCCTTTCTGGTCCTGATACAGATGGTTTGGGTTTGCCTCTCTCTCCTACATAGGTTTTATGGTATTCATCAGTAGTTTTCTCTCGGCAGGTAACCAGCCTTGGCCACATGACTTCCTACTAATTTCTCGGCACACTGATTTCCATCTCATCTCTTTCCTTTGGGCTTTATTTACTATGGGCTCCCTGGAAACAAATCATCTATTATCTAAATATTCACTTAGTGGCACAGAGTTCTCTCTGAGCACTGTGTTTTGGGGTGCATTTTATGCATTTTAAGTTTGATCCTAGGCAGGTCTGAGAAGCTGTCTTCACCTCCATCTTAGCCACTGTTCTGTCGCTGTGAAGAGATACCATGCCAAGGCAACTTATAAAAGAAAGTGTTTTATTGGGAGTCACTTATAGTTTCGGAGGGTTGGTCCATGACCATCATGGAGGGGGCAGGGTGGCGGCAGGGAGGCATGGTGCTGGGGAGAGAGAACTGGGCATGGTGGTGTGGGGTTTTGAAACCTCAGTGACACAACAAGGCCAACCTCCTAATCCTTTCAAAACAGATCACCAACTGGGGACTAAGCATACAGTTACATGCGCCTTTAGGGGCCATTCTCATTTAAATCACAACATGCAGACAGAACACTGTATATATAATAAATAAATCTTTTAAAAAAAACCTTTAATAAAAAAAGTTATTAACAGAGGACAAGAGTTGACACTCTCCTTGAACCACGTGTCTCAGGGATTGAACTCTGGCCCCTTCGCCTGTCGAGCTACCCTGGCAGGCCGAATTCATGTTTATTTAGTTTGTGAGCCATGAGGAGAGGCACATCAGAGCACCCAACTTTAATTATGGCTTATTCACTTTTCATTTTATTTTTGCTGTATATTTTGAAGCTGTTGTTAACTGCTCTCCTTGAATTTTAATCAAATAGCTTTTGTTTGTTTGTTGTTTGTTTTTCGAGATAGGATTTCTTTGTGGCTTTGGAGCCTGTCCTGGAACTCACTCTAGAGTAGACCAGGCTGGCCTCAAACACACAGAGATCTGCCTGCCTCTGCCTCCTGAGTACTGGGATTAAAGGCTTAAAGGTGTTCACCACCTCCGCCCGGCAATAGCTTCTTTTGTTACCATGAAATCCTCTTTCTGCCCAGTAACACTTCTTTTGGGGGGTGGTGAGTGTGAGAGAGGGTCTCACTACATAGCCCAGGCTGGCCTGGAACTCACTGTGCAGCCCAGGCTGGCCTGGAACTCACAGAGATTCACCTTCCTCTGCCTCCAGGGCACTGAGATTAAAGGCGTTTGAGTTCAGTTGGGGATGCATAAGACACTGTCTCAGAAGTAAAAAAGGTTTAAGAAAAAATAAAAATAATTATTGTTATGACAAGAGGCTGCCAATCTGGAATCTTAGAGCAGGGTGTCACTGAAGTCAGCTCTCACCGCATCGCCTGTATTGGTCAGCAAGGCCACCATTCTCTTCACACCGGCTCCTGGCTTCTCTGATAGGAACCCTAGCCCTGTGGGAAGGCACCATGCTATGTCTGGCAAGTCAGTAACTCTGCAGTTCGGGAGCGGGGGTGGGGGGATTCCCTGGACATTTTACAAGGCTGTAAGCTTCTGGCATTTCCCTCTCTGCCCACTTTGGTATCTTGAATCATGCCAAGCTTCCTGAAGGGACATGGCCAAGAACCTGCCCTGGCCCTGCTGTGCCATGTACATCTTGCCTGAGATAAGCCCTGAGTTTCAGGAGGCCATCGTCAGATGGACATGGGGCAAATGGAGACAGAGGGACCGTCTGTCCTGCCTGCCCACCCAGCTGCCTGATGTCTTTATGTAACCTGGAGGTTCCTTTTGCACAGAAAGAATAATTCTTACTAGTGTAATAAACTAAGCAGCAGATAGATCTTTTTCAGTTATAAACTTGACATAACTGATTTAACTGTTTGCTGCTTCCGATTCCTTACATTTTTTTTTTTTTTTTTTTTTTTTTTTTTTTTTTTTTTTGGTTTTTCAAGACAGGGTTTCTCTGTGGTTTTGGAGCCTGTCCTGGAACTAGCTCTGTAGACCAGGCTGGTCTCGAACTCACAGAGATCCGCCTGCCTCTGCCTCCCGAGTGCTGGGATTAAAGGCGTGCGCCACCACCGCCCAGCCCGATTCCTTACACGTTAACTGGAGCTGGAGAAGAACAAGCCCAGGGAGAGGAATTGGTTAGCATAAGGAGGCCGTGCTCTAGCGCCACCTGCTGCCCATGGACTAGCGGTACCACCAGCTGCCAACAGTAGCAAAGGATTGGAGTTAATTTCCCTTGGTGTGCACCTCTGTGCCCACATGCCATATCATTCCTGGAGTGTCAGAGAGCTATGCTCAGCCAGCCCTCCTCAGCACATCGATTAAATGATACAAGCCATGGAGCTGGAGCGATGGTTCAGTGGCTAGAGCACGGACTGCTATTCAAGAGGGCCTGAGTTTGGCTCCCAGTGCCCGTGTCTGGCAGGTTGGTTTGGAGCTCATAACTGCCCGTAACTCCAGCTAGGGAACCGATGTCTGAGCACATACTCCACGTACCCCAAACATAGCTTTTTTAAAACTGAAAAAAGTCATTGTGAAATGCGGAGGTTTATTCAATGTGGCCTCATTGGGAAGAGGAACAGCAAAGGGGTCCAGTGACCCCCAAGTCCATCT